>NC_090035.1:53620384-54277354 GCF_037176765.1 Anolis sagrei | reverse complement strand
TAGCATTCTCTCCTGACATTTTGCCCACATCTATGGCAGGCATCCTCAGAGGTCTGTTAGAAATGGAAACTACTAGGCAAATGGAGTTTATCTATGGAATGTCCAGGGTGGGAGAAATGAAAGCCATTCAATGCTAATCAAGGTGACCATTACTGCAACATTCACACTTACAAAATGTTTTGTAAATATTTACGAAATTTCGTAAATAACAAAAAGAATTTTTGGAAAGTTTTGTAAATATTTTAAATATCGAAACAAAAAAACACCCCAATTACAAATCGATTTTAGAAACAAATTTTTTCTTGATCAAACAGGCCTAGTATCTAGATTTAAATAAGGGGGAAGAAACATCAAAAAGCATCCAATGGGAAGCAATGAAGGTTGTTATGAGAGGGTATTTTATACAGCAAGAAGCCAATAGGAAAAAAGTTTAAAAAAAGGAACTAGAAGAAATAATGGAAAGACTAAACAAAAACGAAAGTCAACTAAAGGAAAAGCCAAAAGATAAAAAACTAATTTATACATCCAAAATTCTTAAAAAACAATTGGAATTATTACAAACCGAGAACATAGAGAGACAAATGAAATTTGCAAAAGTAAACTATTTTCAAAATGCCAATAAGATTGGAAACTGGCTAGCCAACAAAATTAAGAAACGTAAACAAAAGCAAGTAATTACAAAAATTAAAACGAATGGGAAAATACATACAGAAAGACAGGACATAGCAAATCAATTCCACATATTTTATCAAGACCTCTACAGGAAAAGGAATGTCCCGTTAGATAACATCTCACAGTATCTAAGTGAACTAAAAATACCAGAATTAACAGAACAACAAAGAGAACTCCTAAATGGTAAAATTACCCCTTTCGAAATTGATGAAGCCATTCAGAAATTAAAGCCCAATAAATCACCCGGGCCAGATGGATACACCGCTTTATTCTATAAAGTATTCAAAAATGAATTAGGCCAACTTCTAAAAGACATCCTAAATAATATCCTAGAAAATAAATCGATGCCAAAATCCTGGGAAAAAACCAACATAGTACTAATCCATAAGGAAGGAACAGACCTGGAAGAAGTAAAAAATTACAGGCCTATATCGTTACTAAATACGGACTACAAAATATTTGCAATAATAATGGCGGAAAGATTAAAAAAATTCTTAAAAAATTGGATCTCCTTAGATCAGGCAGGATTCTTACCAAATAGGCAGATTAGGGATAATATCAGAATAATCATCGACACAATTGAATATTATGAGAGACATAACAAAAAACAAGTAGCACTGATGTTCATTGACGCCGAAAAGGCCTTTGACAGAATCAATTGGGACTACCTAAAACTTCTAATAAGGGAACTAGACATGGGTTTCACTTTCAAAATGCGGTGGAGACTATATATACCAATCAGGAAGCCACCCTTATAATCAACGGAGAGGAAGAAAAAGAAGCTATTATCACCAGGAACACGACAAGGATGCCCCTTGTCTCCTTTACTATTTATTTTTGTAATGGAGACCCTGATCAGAACAATAAATGAAGACCAAACACTAAAGGGATTGAAAATTCAAAATTACAATTTCAAACTGAGGGTCTATGCAGACGACGTAGTCTGCATAATAGAAGATCCAATAAATAACATAGAAAACTGGCTTAAGAAAATAGAAAATTTTGGAGGATTGGCAGGTTTCAAATTAAATAAACAAAAAACAAAATTCCTGGGAAACTGCTTTCAGTTAACAGAAATGCAAAGAACACTGGATTTTCCAAAAGGGCTGGTCCCCAAAGGGCCACTGAGCCCGCAGACACTGGTTGTAACTTCTTTGAATTAACAGAAAAACAAAGAACACTGGATTTTCCAAAAGGGCTGGTCTCCAAAGGGCCACTGACCCCACACACACTGGTTCTAACTTCTTTGAGTTAACACAAAAGCAAAGAACACTGGATTTTCAAAAAGGGCTGGTCCCCAAAGGGCCACTGAGCCCACAGACACTGGTTGTAACTACTTTGAGTTAACAGAAAAGCAAAGAACACTGAATTTTCAGAAAGGGCTGGTCCCCAAAAAGCCACTGAGCCCACAGACACTGGTTGTAACTGCTTTGAGTTAACAGAAAAGCAAGGAACACAAGATTATCCAAAAGGGCTGGTCTTCAAGGGGCCATAGAGGTCGTAGACATTGGTTGTAACTTCTTTCAGTTAACAAAAAAGCAAAAAACACAGGATTTTTCAAAAAAGCTGATCCCCAAAGGGCTACTGAGCCCGCAGACAATGGGTGTAACTACATTGAGTTGACAGAAAGGCAAAGAGCACTGTATTTTCCAAAAAGGCGGGTCCCCAAAGGGCCACTGAACCCGCAGTCACTGCTTGAAACTGCTTTCAGTTAACAGAAATGCAAAGAACACTGGATTTTCAAAAAGGGCTGGTCCCCAAAGGGCCACTGAGCTCGCAGACACTGGTTGTAACTGCTTTGAGTTACCAGAAAAGCAAAGAACACTGGATTTTCCAAAAGGGCTGGTCTCCAAAGGGCCACTGAGCCCACAGACACTGGTTGTAACTTCTTTGACTTCACAGAAAAGAAAAGAACACTGTATATTCAAAAAGGGCTTGTCTCCAAAGGGCCACTGAGCCCACAGACACTGGTTCTAACTTCTAGGAGTTAACAGAAAAGCAAAGACCATGGATTTTCAGAAAGGGCTGGTCTCCAATAAGCCACTGAGCCCACAGACACTGGTTGTAACTGCTTTGAGTTAACAGAAAAGCAAAGAACACTGGATTTTCCAAAAGGGCTGGTCACCAAAGGGCCACTGAGTCCGCAGTCACTGTTGTAACTGCTTTGAGTTAACCGAAAAGAAAAGAACACTGGATTTTCAAAAAGGTCTGGTCTCCAAAGGGCCATAGAGGCCGCACACATTGGTGGCAACTTCCTTGAGTTAACAAAAAAGCAAAGAACACAGGATTTTCCAAAACAGCTGATCCCCAAAGGGCCACTGAGCCCGCAGACACTGGTTGTAACTACATTGAGTTAACAGAAAAGCAAAGAACACTGGATTTTCAAAAAGGTCTGGTCCCCAAAGGGCCACTGAGCCCACAGACACTGGTTGTAACTTCTTTGATTTAACAGAAAAGAAAGGAACACTGGATTTTCAAAAATGGCTGGTCCCCAAAGGGCCACTGGCCCACAGACACTGGTTGTAACTTCTTTGAGTTAACAGAAAAGCAAAGAACACTGAATTTTCAGAAAGGGCTGGTCCCCAAAATGCCACTGAGCCCACAGACACTGGGTGTAACTGCTTTGAGTTGACAGAAAAGCAAAGAACACTGGATTTTCCAAAAAGGCGGGTCCCCAAAGGGCCACTGAACCCGCAGTCACTGCTTGAAACTGCTTTCAGTTAACAGAAATGTAAAGAACAATGGATTTTCCAAAATGGCTGGTCCCCAAAGGGCCACTGAGCCCGCAGACACTGGTTTTAACTGCTTTGAGTTAACAGAAAAGCAAAGAACCCTAGATTTTCAAATAGGGCTGGTCCCCAAAATGCCACTGAGCTCGCAGACACTGGTTGTAACTTCTTTCGGTTAACAGAAAAGCAAACAACACTGGATTTTCAGAAAGGGCTGGTCCCCAAAGGGCCACTGAGTCCACAGACACTGGTTGTAACTTCTTTGATTTAACAGAAAAGAAAAGAACACTGGATTTTCAAAAAGGGCTGGTCCCCAAAGGGCCACTGAGCCCACAGACACTGGTTGTAACTTCTTTGAGTTAACAGAAAAGCAAAGAACACTGAATTTTCAGAAAGGGCTGGTCCCCAAAATGCCACTGAGCCCACAGACACTGGTTGTAACTTCTTTGACTTCACAGAAAAGAAAAGAACACTGGATATTCAAAAAGGGCTTGTCTCCAAAGGGCCACTGAGCCCACAGACACTGGTTCTAACTTCTAGGAGTTAACAGAAAAGCAAAGACCATGGATTTTCAGAAAGGGCTGGTCTCCAATAAGCCACTGAGCACACAGACACTGGTTGTAACTACATTGAGTTGACAGAAAGGCAAAGAACACTGGATTTTCCAAAAAAGGGGGGCCCCAAAGGTCCGCTGAACCCGCAGTCACTGCTTGAAAAAGCTTTCAGTTCACAGAAATGCAAAGAACACTGGATTTTCAAATAGGGCTGGTCCCCAAAGGGCCACTGAGCCCACAGACACTGGTTGTAACTTCTTTGAGTTAACAGAAAAGCAAAGAACACTGAATTTTCAGAAAGGGCTGGTCCCCAAAATGCCACTGAGCCCACAGACACTGGTTGTAACTTCTTTGACTTCACAGAAAAGAAAAGAACACTGGATATTCAAAAAGGGCTTGTCTCCAAAGGGCCACTGAGCCCACAGGCACTGGTTCTAACTTCTAGGAGTTAACAGAAAAGCAAAGACCATGGATTTTCAGAAAGGGCTGGTCTCCAATAAGCCACTGAGCCCACAGACACTGGTTGTAACTACATTGAGTTGACAGAAAGGCAAAGAACACTGGATTTTCCAAAAAAGGGGGGCCCCAAAGGTCCGCTGAACCCGAAGTCACTGCTTGAAAAAGCTTTCAGTTCACAGAAATGCAAAGAACACTGAATTTTCAAATAGGGCTGGTCCCCAAAATGCCACTGAGCTCGCAGACACTGGTTGTAACTTCTTTCAGTTAACAGAAAAGCAAAGAACACTGGATTTTCAGAAAGGGCTGGTCCCCAAAGGGCCACTGAGTCCACAGACACTGGTTGTAACTTCTTTGATTTAACAGAAAAGAAAAGAACACTGGATTTTCAAAAAGGGCTGGTCCCCAAAGGGCCACTGAGCCCACAGACACTGGTTGTAACTGCTTTGAGTTAACCGAAAAGCAAAGAACACTGGATTTTCAAAAAGGGGTGGTCTCTAAAAGGCCACTGAGCCAGCAGACACTGGTTGTAACTGCTTTGAGTTAACAGAAAAGCAAAGAACACTGTATTTTCCAAAAGGGCTGGTCCCCAAAGGGTCACAGTGGCCGCAGACACTGGTTGTAACTTCTTTGAATTAACAGAAAAGAAAAGAATACTGGATGTTCAAAAAGGGCTGGTCTCGAAAGGGCCACTGACCCCACACACACTGGTTCTAACTTCTTTGAGTTAACAGAAAAGCAAAGAACACGGAATTTTCAGAAAGGGCTGGTCCCCAAAAAGCCACTGAGCCCACAGACACTGGTTGTAACTGCTTTGAGTTAACAGAAAAGCAAGGAACACAAGATTATCCAAAAGGCTGGTCTTCAAGGGGCCATAGAGGCCGTAGACATTGGTTGTAACTTCTTTAAGTTAACAAAAAAGCAAAGAACACAGGATTTTTCAAAAAAAGCTGATCCCCAAAGGGCTACTGAGCCCGCAGACACTGGTTGTAACTACATTGAGTTGACAGAAAGGCAAAGAGCACTGTATTTTCTAAAAAGGCGGGTCCCCAAAGGGCCACTGCACCCGCAGTCACTGCTTGAAACTGCTTTCAGTTAACAGAAATGCAAAGAACACTGGATTTTCCAAAAGGGCTGGTCCCCAAAGGGCCACTGAGCCCGCAGACACTGGTTGTAACTTCTTTGAATTAACAGAAAAGAAAAGAACACTGGATTTTCCAAAAGGGCTGGTCTCCAAAGGGCCACTGACCCCACACACACTGGTTCTAACTTCTTTGAGTTAACACAAAAGCAAAGAACACTGGATTTTCAAAAAGGGCTGGTCCCCAAAGGGCCACTGAGCCCACAGACACTGGTTGTAACTACTTTGAGTTAACAGAAAAGCAAAGAACACTGAATTTTCAGAAAGGGCTGGTCCCCAAAAAGCCACTGAGCCCACAGACACTGGTTGTAACTGCTTTGAGTTAACAGAAAAGCAAGGAACACAAGATTATCCAAAAGGGCTGGTCGTCAAAGGGCCATAGAGGCCGTAGACATTGGTTGTAACTTCTTTCAGTTAACAAAAAAGCAAAAAACACAGGATTTTTCAAAAAAGCTGATCCCCAAAGGGCTACTGAGCCCGCAGACACTGGGTGTAACTACATTGAGTTGACAGAAAGGCAAAGAGCACTGTATTTTCCAAAAAGGCGGGTCCCCAAAGGGCCACTGAACCCGCAGTCACTGCTTGAAACTGCTTTCAGTTAACAGAAATGCAAAGAACACTGGATTTTCAAAAAGGGCTGGTCCCCAAAGGGCCACTGAGCTCGCAGACACTGGTTGTAACTGCTTTGAGTTACCAGAAAAGCAAAGAACACTGGATTTTCAAAAAGGGCTGGTCCCCAAAGGGCCACTGAGCCCACAGACACTGGTTGTAACTTCTTTGACTTCACAGAAAAGAAAAGAACACTGTATATTCAAAAAGGGCTTGTCTCCAAAGGGCCACTGAGCCCACAGACACTGGTTCTAACTTCTAGGAGTTAACAGAAAAGCAAAGACCATGGATTTTCAGAAAGGGCTGGTCTCCAATAAGCCACTGAGCCCACAGACACTGGTTGTAACTGCTTTGAGTTAACAGAAAAGCAAAGAACACTGGATTTTCCAAAAGGGCTGGTCACCAAAGGGCCACTGAGTCCGCAGTCACTGTTGTAACTGCTTTGAGTTAACCGAAAAGAAAAGAACACTGGATTTTCAAAAAGGTCTGGTCTCCAAAGGGCCATAGAGACTGCACACATTGGTGGCAACTTCTTTGAGTTAACAAAAAAGCAAAGAACACAGGATTTTCCAAAACAGCTGATCCCCAAAGGGCCACTGAGCCCGCAGACACGGGTTGTAACTACATTGAGTTAACAGAAAAGCAAAAAACACTGGATTTTCAAAAAGGTCTGGTCTCCAAAGGGCCACTGAGCCCACAGACACTGGTTGTAACTTCTTTGATTTAACAGAAAAGAAAGGAACACTGGATTTTCAAAAATGGCTGGTCCCCAAAGGGCCACTGGCCCACAGACACTGGTTGTAACTTCTTTGAGTTAACAGAAAAGCAAAGAACACTGAATTTTCAGAAAGGGCTGGTCCCCAAAATGCCACTGAGCCCACAGACACTGGGTGTAACTGCTTTGAGTTGACAGAAAAGCAAAGAATACTGGATTTTCCAAAAAGGCGGGTCCCCAAAGGGCCACTGAACCCGCAGTCACTGCTTGAAACTGCTTTCAGTTAACAGAAATGTAAAGAACAATGGATTTTCCAAAATGGCTGGTCCCCAAAGGGCCACTGAGCCCGCAGACACTGGTTTTAACTGCTTTGAGTTAACAGAAAAGCAAAGAACCCTAGATTTTCAAATAGGGGTGGTCCCCAAAAGGCCACTGAGCTCGCAGACACTGGTTGTAACTTCTTTCGGTTAACAGAAAAGCAAAGAACACAGGATTTTCAAATAGGGCTGGTCCCCAAAGGGCCACAGAGGCCGCAGACATTGGTTGTAACTTCTTTGACTTAACAAATAAGCAAAGAACACAGGATTTTCCAAAAAAGCTGTTCCCCAAAGGGCTACTGAGCCCAAAGACACTGGTTGTAAATACATTGAGTTAACACAAAAGCAAAGAACACTGGATTTTCCAAAAGGGTGGGTCCCCAAAGGGCCACTGAACCCGCAGTCACTGGTTTTAACTGCTTTCAGTTAACAGAAAAGCAAAGAACACTGGATTTTCCAAAAGGCCTGGACGCCAAAGGGCCACTGAGCCCGCAGACACTGGTTGTAACTGCTTTGAGTTATTAGAAAAGCAAAGAACACTAGATTTTCAAAAAGGGCTGGTCCCCAGAGGGCCACTGATCCCACAGACACTGGTTGTAACTTCTTTCGGTTAACAGAAAAAGCAAAGAACACAGGATTTTCAAATAGGGCTGATCCTCAAAGGGCCACTGTGCCCACAGACACTAGTTGTAACTGGCTTGAGTTAAGAGAAAAGCAAAGAACACTGGATTTTCAGAAAGGGCTGGTCCCCAAAGGGCCACAGAGGCTGCAGTAACTGGTTGTAACTACTTTGAGTTAACAGAAAAGAAAAAAAACACTTAATTTCCCAAAACGGCTGGTCCCCAAAGGGCCACTGAGCCCGCAGTAACTGGTTGTAACTTCCTTGAATTAACAGAAAAACAAAGAACACTGGATTTTCCCAAAGGGCTGGTCTCCAAAGGGCCACTGAGCTCGCAGACACTGGTTGTAACTTCTTTTAGTTAACAGAAAAGCAAAGAACACTGTATTTTCCAAAAGGGCTGGTCCCTAAAGGGCCACTGAGCCCTCAGACACTGGTTGTAACTGCTTTCAGTTAACAGAAAAGCAAAGAACACTGGATTTTCAAAAAGGGCTGGTCTCCAAAGGGTCACAGTGGCCGCAGACACTGGTTGTAACTTCTTTGAATTAACAGAAAAGAAAGGAACACTGGATTTTCAAAAATGGCTGGTCCCCAAAGGGCCACTGAGCCCACAGACACTGGTTTTAACTTCTTTGAGTTAACAGAAAAACAAAGAACACTGAATTTTCAGAAAGGGCTGGTCCCCAAAATGCCACTGAGCCCACAGACACTGGTTGTAACTGCTTTGAGTTGACAGAAAAGCAAAGAACACTGGATTTTCCAAAAAGGCGGGTCCCCAAAGGGCCACTGAACCCGCAGTCACTGCTTGAAACTGCTTTCAGTTAACAGAAATGCAAAGAACACTGGATTTTCAAAAAGGGCTGGTCCCCAAAGGGCCACTGAGCTCGCAGACACTGGTTGTAACTGCTTTGAGTTACCAGAAAAGCAAAGAACACTGGATTTTCCAAAAGGGCTGGTCTCCAAAGGGCCACTGAGCCCACAGACACTGGTTGTAACTTCTTTGACTTCACAGAAAAGAAAAGAACACTGTATATTCAAAAAGGGCTTGTCTCCAAAGGGCCACTGAGCCCACAGACACTGGTTCTAACTTCTAGGAGTTAACAGAAAAGCAAAGACCATGGATTTTCAGAAAGGGCTGGTCTCCAATAAGCCACTGAGCCCACAGACACTGGTTGTAACTGCTTTGAGTTAACAGAAAAGCAAAGAACACTGGATTTTCCAAAAGGGCTGGTCACCAAAGGGCCACTGAGTCCGCAGTCACTGTTGTAACTGCTTTGAGTTAACCGAAAAGAAAAGAACACTGGATTTTCAAAAAGGTCTGGTCTCCAAAGGGCCATAGAGGCCGCACACATTGGTGGCAACTTCTTTGAGTTAACAAAAAAGCAAAGAACACAGGATTTTCCAAAACAGCTGATCCCCAAAGGGCCACTGAGCCCGCAGACACTGGTTGTAACTACATTGAGTTAACAGAAAAGCAAAAAACACTGGATTTTCAAAAAGGTCTGGTCCCCAAAGGGCCACTGAGCCCACAGACACTGGTTGTAACTTCTTTGATTTAACAGAAAAGAAAGGAACACTGGATTTTCAAAAATGGCTGGTCCCCAAAGGGCCACTGACCCACAGACACTGGTTGTAACTTCTTTGAGTTAACAGAAAAGCAAAGAACACTGAATTTTCAGAAAGGGCTGGTCCCCAAAATGCCACTGAGCCCACAGACACTGGGTGTAACTGCTTTGAGTTGACAGAAAAGCAAAGAATACTGGATGTTCCAAAAAGGCGGGTCCCCAAAGGGCCACTGAACCCGCAGTCACTGCTTGAAACTGCTTTCAGTTAACAGAAATGTAAAGAACAATGGATTTTCCAAAATGGCTGGTCCCCAAAGGGCCACTGAGCCCGCAGACACTGGTTTTAACTGCTTTGAGTTAACAGAAAAGCAAAGAACCCTAGATTTTCAAATAGGGGTGGTCCCCAAAAGGCCACTGAGCTCGCAGACACTGGTTGTAACTTCTTTCGGTTAACAGAAAAGCAAAGAACACAGGATTTTCAAATAGGGCTGGTCCCCAAAGGGCCACAGAGGCCGCAGACATTGGTTGTAACTTCTTTGACTTAACAAATAAGCAAAGAACACAGGATTTTCCAAAAAAGCTGTTCCCCAAAGGGCTACTGAGCCCAAAGACACTGGTTGTAAATACATTGAGTTAACACAAAAGCAAAGAACACTGGATTTTCCAAAAGGGCGGGTCCCCAAAGGGCCACTGAACCCGCAGTCACTGGTTTTAACTGCTTTCAGTTAACAGAAAAGCAAAGAACACTGGATTTTCCAAAAGGCCTGGACGCCAAAGGGCCACTGAGCCCGCAGACACTGGTTGTAACTGCTTTGAGTTATTAGAAAAGCAAAGAACACTAGATTTTCAAAAAGGGCTGGTCCCCAGAGGGCCACAGATCCCACAGACACTGGTTGTAACGTCTTTCGGTTAACAGAAAAAGCAAAGAACACAGGATTTTCAAATAGGGCTGATCCTCAAAGGGCCACTGTGCCCACAGACACTAGTTGTAACTGGCTTGAGTTAAGAGAAAAGCAAAGAACACTGGATTTTCAGAAAGGGCTGGTCCCTAAAGGGCCACTGAGGCTGCAGTAACTGGTTGTAACTACTTTGAGTTAACAGAAAAGAAAAAAACCACTTAATTTCCCAAAACGGCTGGTCCCCAAAGGGCCACTGAGCCCGCAGTAACTGGTTGTAACTTCCTTGAATTAACAGAAAAACAAAGAACACTGGATTTTCCCAAAGGGCTGGTCTCCAAAGGGCCACTGAGCTCGCAGACACTGGTTGTAACTTCTTTTAGTTAACAGAAAAGCAAAGAACACTGTATTTTCCAAAAGGGCTGGTCCCTAAAGGGCCACTGAGCCCTCAGACACTGGTTGTAACTGCTTTCAGTTAACAGAAAAGCAAAGAACACTGGATTTTCAAAAAGGGCTGGTCTCCAAAGGGTCACAGTGGCCGCAGACACTGGTTGTAACTTCTTTGAATTAACAGAAAAGAAAGGAACACTGGATTTTCAAAAAGGGCTGGTCCCCAAAGGGCCACTGAGCTCGCAGACACTGGTTGTAACTGCTTTGAGTTACCAGAAAAGCAAAGAACACTGGATTTTCCAAAAGGGCTGGTCTCCAAAGGGCCACTGAGCCCACAGACACTGGTTGTAACTTCTTTGACTTCACAGAAAAGAAAAGAACACTGTATATTCAAAAAGGGCTTGTCTCCAAAGGGCCACTGAGCCCACAGACACTGGTTCTAACTTCTAGGAGTTAACAGAAAAGCAAAGACCATGGATTTTCAGAAAGGGCTGGTCTCCAATAAGCCACTGAGCCCACAGACACTGGTTGTAACTGCTTTGAGTTAACAGAAAAGCAAAGAACACAGGATTTTCCAAAAGGGCTGGTCACCAAAGGGCCACTGAGTCCGCAGTCACTGTTGTAACTGCTTTGAGTTAACCGAAAAGAAAAGAACACTGGATTTTCAAAAAGGTCTGGTCTCCAAAGGGCCATAGAGGCCGCACACATTGGTGGCAACTTCTTTGAGTTAACAAAAAAGCAAAGAACACAGGATTTTCCAAAACAGCTGATCCCCAAAGGGCCACTGAGCCCGCAGACACTGGTTGTAACTACATTGAGTTAACAGAAAAGCAAAAAACACTGGATTTTCAAAAAGGTCTGGTCCCCAAAGGGCCACTGAGCCCACAGACACTGGTTGTAACTTCTTTGATTTAACAGAAAAGAAAGGAACACTGGATTTTCAAAAATGGCTGGTCCCCAAAGGGCCACTGACCCACAGACACTGGTTGTAACTTCTTTGAGTTAACAGAAAAGCAAAGAACACTGAATTTTCAGAAAGGGCTGGTCCCCAAAATGCCACTGAGCCCACAGACACTGGGTGTAACTGCTTTGAGTTGACAGAAAAGCAAAGAATACTGGATTTTCCAAAAAGGCGGGTCCCCAAAGGGCCACTGAACCCGCAGTCACTGCTTGAAACTGCTTTCAGTTAACAGAAATGTAAAGAACAATGGATTTTCCAAAATGGCTGGTCCCCAAAGGGCCACTGAGCCCGCAGACACTGGTTTTAACTGCTTTGAGTTAACAGAAAAGCAAAGAACCCTAGATTTTCAAATAGGGGTGGTCCCCAAAAGGCCACTGAGCTCGCAGACACTGGTTGTAACTTCTTTCGGTTAACAGAAAAGCAAAGAACACAGGATTTTCAAATAGGGCTGGTCCCCAAAGGGCCACAGAGGCCGCAGACATTGGTTGTAACTTCTTTGACTTAACAAATAAGCAAAGAACACAGGATTTTCCAAAAAAGCTGTTCCCCAAAGGGCTACTGAGCCCAAAGACACTGGTTGTAAATACATTGAGTTAACACAAAAGCAAAGAACACTGGATTTTCCAAAAGGGCGGGTCCCCAAAGGGCCACTGAACCCGCAGTCACTGGTTTTAACTGCTTTCAGTTAACAGAAAAGCAAAGAACACTGGATTTTCCAAAAGGCCTGGACGCCAAAGGGCCACTGAGCCCGCAGACACTGGTTGTAACTGCTTTGAGTTATTAGAAAAGCAAAGAACACTAGATTTTCAAAAAGGGCTGGTCCCCAGAGGGCCACTGATCCCACAGACACTGGTTGTAACTTCTTTCGGTTAACAGAAAAAGCAAAGAACACAGGATTTTCAAATAGGGCTGATCCTCAAAGGGCCACTGTGCCCACAGACACTAGTTGTAACTGGCTTGAGTTAAGAGAAAAGCAAAGAACACTGGATTTTCAGAAAGGGCTGGTCCCCAAAGGGCCACAGAGGCTGCAGTAACTGGTTGTAACTACTTTGAGTTAACAGAAAAGAAAAAAAACACTTAATTTCCCAAAACGGCTGGTCCCCAAAGGGCCACTGAGCCCGCAGTAACTGGTTGTAACTTCCTTGAATTAACAGAAAAACAAAGAACACTGGATTTTCCCAAAGGGCTGGTCTCCAAAGGGCCACTGAGCTCGCAGACACTGGTTGTAACTTCTTTTAGTTAACAGAAAAGCAAAGAACACTGTATTTTCCAAAAGGGCTGGTCCCTAAAGGGCCACTGAGCCCTCAGACACTGGTTGTAACTGCTTTCAGTTAACAGAAAAGCAAAGAACACTGGATTTTCAAAAAGGGCTGGTCTCCAAAGGGTCACAGTGGCCGCAGACACTGGTTGTAACTTCTTTGAATTAACAGAAAAGAAAGGAACACTGGATTTTCAAAAATGGCTGGTCCCCAAAGGGCCACTGAGCCCACAGACACTGGTTTTAACTTCTTTGAGTTAACAGAAAAGCAAAGAACACTGAATTTTCAGAAAGGGCTGGTCCCCAAAATGCCACTGAGCCCACAGGCACTGGTTGTAACTGCTTTGAGTTGACAGAAAAGCAAAGAACACTGGATTTTCCAAAAAGGCGGGTCCCCAAAGGGCCACTGAGCCCGCAGACACTGGTTTTAACTGCTTTGAGTTAACAGAAAAGCAAAGAACCCTATATTTTCAAATAGGGCGGTCCCCAAAAGGCCACTGAGCTCGCAGACACTGGTTGTAACTTCTTTTGGTTAACAGAAAAGCAAAGAACACAGGATTTTCAAATAGGGCTGGTCCCCAAAGGGCCACAGAGGCCGCAGACATTGGTTGTAACTTCTTTGACTTAACAAATAAGCAAAGAACACAGGATTTTCCAAAAAAGCTGTTCCCCAAAGGGCTACTGAGCCCAAAGACACTGGTTGTAACTACATTGAGTTAACACAAAAGCAAAGAACACTGGATTTTCCAAAAGGGCGGGTCCCCAAAGGGCCACTGAACCCGCAGTCACTGGTTTTAACTGCTTTCAGTTAACAGAAAAGCAAAGAACACTGGATTTTCCAAAAGGGCTGGACCCCAAAAGGCCACTGAGCCCGCAGACACTAGTTGTAACTGGTTTGAGTTAACAGAAAAGCAAAGAACACTGGATTTTCAGAGAGGGCTGGTCCCCAAAGGGCCACAGAGGCTGCAGTAACTGGTTGTAACTACTTTGGGTTAACAGAAAAGCAAAGAACACTTAATTTCCCAAAACGGCTGGTCCCCAAAGGGCCACAGAGGCTGCAGTAACTTGTTGAAACTGCTTTCAGTTAACAGAAACGCAAAGAACACTGGATCTTCCAAAATGGCTGGTCCCCAAAGGGCCACTGAGCCCGCAGTAACTGGTTGTGACTTCTTTGAGTTAACAGAAAAGCAAATAACACTGGATTTTCCAAAAGGACTGGTCCCCAAAGGGCCACTGAGCCCATAGACACTAGTTGTAACTGGTTTGAGTAAAGAGAAAAGCAAAGAACACTGGATTTCTGAAAAAGGCTGGTCCTCAAAGGGCCATTGAGCCCACAGACACTGGTTGTAACTTCTTTAACAGGAAAGCAAAGAACACTGGATTTTCCAAAAGGGCTGGTCCCCAAAGAGCCACTGAGCCCGCAGACACTATTTGTAACTTCTTTGAGTTAACAGAAAATCAAAGAACACTGGATTTTCCAAAAGGGTGGTCCCCAAAGGGCCACAGAGGCTGCAGTCACTGGTTGTAACTGCTTTGAGTTAACCGACAAGCAAAGAACACTGGATTTTCAAAAAGGGCCGGTCCCCAAAGAGCCACTGAGCCCGCAGACACTTGTAACTGCTTTGAATTAACAGAAAAGCAAAGAACACCGGCTTTTCAAAAAGGGCTGGTTCCAAAAGGATCACAGATGCCGCAGACATTGGTTGTAACTTCTTTGAGTTAACAAAAAAGCAATGAACACAGGATTTTCCAAAAGAGCTGATCCCCAAAGGGCCACTGAGCCCGCAGACACCGGTTGGAACTTCTTTGAGTTAACAGAAAAGCAAAGAACACTGGATTTTCCAAAAGGGCTGGACAAACAAGGGCCACAGAAGCCGCAGTAACTGGTTGTAACTTCTTTCAGTTAACAGAAAAGCAGAGAATACTGGATTTTCAAAAAGGGCTGGTCCCCAAAGGGCCACTGAGCCCCCAGACACTGGTTGTAACTTCTTTGACCTAAGAGAAAAGCAAAGAACACTGGATTTTCCAAAAGGCCTGCTCCCCACAGGGCCAAGGGCCCCCAGCCACTGGTTTTAACTGCTTTGAGTTAACAGAAGAGCAAAGAACACTGGATTTTCCAAAACGGCTTGTCCCCAAAGGTCCACTTAGCCCGGAAACACTGGTTGTAACTTCTCTGAATTAAGGGAAAAGCAAAGAACACTGCATTTTCCAAAAGGGCTGGTCCCCAAAGGGCCACAGAGGCTGCAGTAACTGATTGTAACTGCTTTTAGTTAACAGAAAAGGAAAGAACACTGGATTTTCAAAAAGGGCTGATCCCCATAGGGCCAATGAGCCCACAGAAACTGGTTGTAACTGCTTTGTGTTAAGAGAAAAGCAAAGACCACTGCATTTTCCAAAAGGGCTGGTCCCCCAAGGGCCACAGAGGCCGCAGACACTGGTTGTCACTTCTTTGAGTTAACAGAAAAGCAAAGAACACTGGATTTTCTAAAACGGCTGGTCCCCACAGGACCACTGAGCCCCCAGTCACTGGTTGTAACTGCTTTGAGTTAACCGAAAAGCAATAACACTGGATTTTCAAAATGGGCTGGTCCCTAAAGGTCCACAGAGGCCACAGACACTCGTTGTAACTACTTTGAGTTAACAGAAAAGCAAAGAACACTGGATTTTCCAAAAGGGCTTGTCCCCAAAGGGCCACTGAGCCCACAGACACTGGTTGTTACTGCTTTAAGTTAACAGAAAAGCAAAAGACACTGGATTTTCAAAAAGGGCCGGTCCCCAAAGAGCCACTGAGCCCGCAGACACTTGTAACTGCTTTGAATTAACAGAAAAGCAAAGAACACCGGCTTTTCAAAAAGGGCTGGTTCCAAAAGGATCACAGATGCCGCAGACATTGGTTGTAACTTCTTTGAGTTAACAAAAAAGCAATGAACACAGGATTTTCCAAAAGAGCTGATCCCCAAAGGGCCACTGAGCCCGCAGACACCGGTTGGAACTTCTTTGAGTTAACAGAAAAGCAAAGAACACTGGATTTTCCAAAAGGGCTGGACAAACAAGGGCCACAGAAGCCGCAGTAACTGGTTGTAACTTCTTTCAGTTAACAGAAAAGCAGAGAATACTGGATTTTCAAAAAGGGCTGGTCCCCAAAGGGCCACTGAGCCCCCAGACACTGGTTGTAACTTCTTTGACCTAAGAGAAAAGCAAAGAACACTGGATTTTCCAAAAGGCCTGCTCCCCACAGGGCCAAGGGCCCCCAGCCACTGGTTTTAACTGCTTTGAGTTAACAGAAGAGCAAAGAACACTGGATTTTCCAAAACGGCTTGTCCCCAAAGGTCCACTTAGCCCGGAAACACTGGTTGTAACTTCTCTGAATTAAGGGAAAAGCAAAGAACACTGCATTTTCCAAAAGGGCTGGTCCCCAAAGGGCCACAGAGGCTGCAGTAACTGATTGTAACTGCTTTTAGTTAACAGAAAAGGAAAGAACACTGGATTTTCAAAAAGGGCTGATCCCCATAGGGCCAATGAGCCCACAGAAACTGGTTGTAACTGCTTTGTGTTAAGAGAAAAGCAAAGACCACTGCATTTTCCAAAAGGGCTGGTCCCCCAAGGGCCACAGAGGCCGCAGACACTGGTTGTCACTTCTTTGAGTTAACAGAAAAGCAAAGAACACTGGATTTTCTAAAACGGCTGGTCCCCACAGGACCACTGAGCCCCCAGTCACTGGTTGTAACTGCTTTGAGTTAACCGAAAAGCAATAACACTGGATTTTCAAAATGGGCTGGTCCCTAAAGGTCCACAGAGGCCACAGACACTCGTTGTAACTACTTTGAGTTAACAGAAAAGCAAAGAACACTGGATTTTCCAAAAGGGCTTGTCCCCAAAGGGCCACTGAGCCCACAGACACTGGTTGTTACTGCTTTAAGTTAACAGAAAAGCAAAAGACACTGGTTTTTCAGAAAGGGCTGGTCCCCAAAGGGCCACAGAGGCTGCAGTAACTGATTGTAACTGCTTTTAGTTAACAGAAAAGGAAAGAACACTGGATTTTCAAAAAGGGCTGGTCCCCATAGGGCCAATGAGCCCACAGAAACTGGTTGTAACTGCTTTGTGTTAAGAGAAAAGCAAAGACCACTGCATTTTCCAAAAGGGCTGGTCCCCCAAGGGCCACAGAGGCCGCAGACACTGGTTGTCACTTCTTTGAGTTAACAGAAAAGCAAAGAACACTGGATTTTCTAAAACGGCTGGTCCCCACAGGACCACTGAGCCCCCAGTCACTGGTTGTAACTGCTTTGAGTTAACCGAAAAGCAATAACACTGGATTTTCAAAATGGGCTGGTCCCTAAAGGTCCACAGAGGCCACAGACACTCGTTGTAACTACTTTGAGTTAACAGAAAAGCAAAGAACACTGGATTTTCCAAAAGGGCTTGTCCCCAAAGGGCCACTGAGCCCACAGACACTGGTTGTTACTGCTTTGAGTTAACAGAAAAGCAAAAGACACTGGTTTTTCAGAAAGGGCTGGTCCCCAAAGGGCCACAGAGGCTGCAGTAACTGATTGTAACTGCTTTGAGTTAACAGAAAAGGAAAGAACACTGGATTTTCAAAAAGGGCTCGTCCCCAAAAGGCCACTCCACCCGCAGTCACTGATTGTAACTGCTTTGATTTAACAGAAAAGCAAAGATCACTGGATTTTCCAAAAAGGCTGGTCCCCAAAGGGCCACTGCGCCCGCAGCCACCGGAAGTCTGTGCGGGAAACACTGTCGTTGATGTGCCACAACCTCTTTGCTGAATGCCTGGAATGGCTTCCATTTGAGGCACATGAGCAAAAGAGGGTTAGGTTGCTGGGCATACATAAAATGTCCGGGAGCACCCAATTACCAGAGCCCTGGGTATGGGTAGGGGGCAGGACCGTAGCGCCCCCAACCCGAGGCCGAAGAATGGGAACTTCCCGATCATCGAGCCCTTCTAGAGTGCCTGGATCTCGAGGAGGAGGAGGAGGAAGACGATGAAGAGGAGGAGGAGGAGGAAGATCTGGATTGGGACCTTCCTCTTGGAGAACGGTGACACCGGCGGCTGCCCGGGCGTCTGCTGCGCCAAGATGGGGAGCGTGACCTCCGCCGCCGCGCCCTGCGTCTTCCCACTCTTCGCTCCGGCATCGGAGTTACCAGGAAGGAACGCTCACTCACCGACCTCGAAGGGGCAGTCTCCGTAGTCTCCTGCCCTGCTCCCTCCTCTGGGATGGTCGAGGGAGGGGCCTCCTGTAGCTCGGAGGTGACTCCCTCCCCTCGAAAGGCAGCTCCTTCATTCCCCGGGGGGGCAGAGATCGACGAAACCAGCAGGGGTGGAGCGAGGGGCGTGGCTTCCGCAGTCGGCACCCTGCGCATGCCCAGTTGGCCAGGTAGATCTGAAGAGGACAAGGTTGGTGGTGGGAGAGCCAGCCCCCTGCCCTGCATCGATGCCGTAGGTCGTGCGAGCGTGGGGGCAGACGGCACCTCCTTCAGCAGCTGTGCGCCGCTCGACATCAGGGGCTGCTGCTGAAGTGAAGGTTGTGCCGGGACAGACAAGATGGAGGTTGCCAACCTTCCTGCTCTTTTTGAGGAGCTTTTGTCCTTGGCCCCCGGCTGGGCGGCCATTTTGCTCCTTCTGCCTCTTAGACTTCTTCTTGCCAGGCGCCGCGGCCTGCACCGATTTCTTGGCCGGTAAGGGATCCAACGGCCTAGCAGGCCTACTTGCGGGAGGTGGCAGCAAGGCCCTCTCATAGAGGGCAGCTTTGAGGTGCGTTTCTCTGTTCTTGCGGGTTTGTGGCGTAAAAGCTGCGCATATGACACAGGCCTGTGTCAGGTGCGCCTCCCCCAAGCAAGCTAGGCACAAGTTGTGGCCATCCGTGTCTGGGCAGTATATTGGGACACTCGGCGCACTTCTTAAAAGAAGTGGTTGCCATGTCGGACACTTTTGGCAGCCAAAGGAAGATCCAAAAGGATAGTCAAAGTCCAGTCCGTATAAAGAGAGGGGGAAAAATACCTTGATAGCAGTCCGAGGTCAAACACAGAGAAATCAGTCCAAGATAACTGCAAAGGTTCACTAGCTGATGCCTACAATTCGGCAGAAAAAAGAGAACTAGCTGGCTGGCCCCGCCTTGGGGTCTTATATACCCGAGTTGGGGGGGGGGGAGGGCGGGGCTGAGAGGATGGATGTTTTTGAGTTCTAGAAGATTCCAAAGCTGGCCTGCACGGGCGCAGGAATACCATATGTGTGATTCACAGTTGACTACGACAGGAAAACACAGAGAACTGGGAGTCCTGGCCTTTGAGTGTCTTAACTGGAGGTCAGTTGATACAACAGTGCTGTGGATATCGAGGAGGAACAAATGGAGAAAAAGGAAGAAGCGGGCTGAGAGAAATGTGCATCAAGCCTTCCAATGGGATATTGTTGTTCACATTGTGTCAGAGCATGTGACTCCAGAACAGGTGTGGTGTAAGGTGCCTTTAAGACAGCCCTTTGTGAAGACAGTGGCAGTATATTTATACTGGAGGAAGTGTTTGAAAAGCAGCTTGTCAGACAAGACTTTGAAGGTAACCTATGCATGAAATAAACAATTGCCTTATAAGAAACTGGACTGAGAGTCTGTCCACCGACAGTTCAACAATGAACATTACAACAGTTTTCTACAGTCACTTTCGGACCCACCATCAAAACTCTACCCTTGGAAGACAGTCATGCTCAGCCATGAATATTTATTATTTATTTATTATTAGATGCACTTATTGACCGCCATTCTCAGCCCTTACGGGCGACTCATGGCGGTGTACAGTACACATAAAAAGACAGTTACAAAGGCCAGTATCAACAACATATGACTATACAACAAATACAAACTACATAAAAATCCGCTTCGTCTCTTAGTAGAATCATAGCCCGTTTCATTTTCCTTATACCATTCCAGTTCTCATTACCGTAATGTTGTTGCTTAGCACTTAATTAAATGCCCTCTCGAACAGCCAGGTCTTAAGGCTTTTTCGAAAGGACATGAGGGAGGGCGCCTGTCTGATGTGTGCCGGGAGAGTGTTCCACAGCCGGGGGGCCACCACCGAGAAGGCCCTCTCCCTCGTCCCCGCCAGCCGTGCCTGTGATGCAGGCGGGATCGAGAGAAGGGCCTCCCCAGACGATCTCAAGGTCCTCGTGGGCTCGTAGGCCAAGATGCGGTCAGAAAGGTATTTTGGGCCGGAACCGTTTAGGGCTTTGTAGGCCAAGACCAGCACCTTGAATTGGGTCCGGTAGCAAATCGGCAGCCAGTGAAGCTGGGACAACAAGGGCGTTGTGTGCTCCCTGCTACCCGCTCCAGTTAGTAACATGGCTGCCGCACGCTGGACCAGCTGAAGCTTCCGGGCAGTCTTCAAGGGCAGCCCCACGTAGAGAGCGTTGCAGTAATCCAGGCGGGATGTGACAAGAGCGTGTACCACCGTGGCCAAGTCAGACTTCCCGAGATACGGGCGCAGCTGGCGCACGAGCCTAAGCTGTGCAAATGCTCCCCTGGTCACCGCTGAAACCTGGGGATGCAGGCTCAACGATGAGTCCAGGGTCACACATATTTGGCTTATGATGATACATACATCTGCATGTCGATATATACATATTTTCCTATCATTTTTATCACCCACCTGCATCCCCAGTGCCCTTCTCTTTCCCCTATACAACCCCTTAACCTCTTTTTTACATGTGTCTATATAAATATAACTGTGCATCTGTTGGGATAATTAAATGCCCCCTTATTCTATTTAATCCGCAACATTTAGTTTCTTACATGCTTTTCCATCAAGATCCCCAATCCAGGAAAGTCCATATCCCAGAATGCATTGGGTGAGAGCTGTAGTTTTTCTCCAGTTGCTCAAAAGCGCTAGCTCAAGGTTTTCCTTTCTGTCCCACAGAGAGTTGCTCTCTGGGGTTTTCTCGGAGCGGACTCTTCCATGACAAGGATCTGCAGCCCTGCTCTGTAGTAAAGGTTCATGGTCATAAAGCAGTTGAGCAGAAAACCAATAAAGGACCGGAGATGGGGAGCCCAAAAACCGGGTTATGAACTGTTGAAAAAAATTAACAAAGCAGGAATTATCAACGAATTGCCACATTGGTCTGTTGCAACATAAAAAGAAGAAAAAGGGATAAGAAAGAGGAATCTAGCAACACCTTTAAAAGCGCAGGCAGTCAAACAGGGGTGAGACAACAGGAATATACCCCTCAGAAGGGAAATTGATTACTGAAAGAGTTACAGTAGAGTCTCATTTATCCGACCTTCATTTATTTGATTTTTTTTCTTTTTTTCACCAAGATGGCGACAAGGCAACAGCGACCCCAATAACACCAGTGGGGCCGAAATATAATCTGCTGGAATCCTTGATTTGCAGCTTCCATCTCGCTGCAATTTTAACAAGAAAACCTTCCTGATTTGTCAGGGTACCTGGCAAACCAAAAGGACCTGAGAAAGAGTAGAAGCCATACTGCAGAGCCATACCATCGTTGCGGACTGGAACCGAGCTGCTCCTGAATGGCACTGGATTAATGGGTAGGCCATCCCCATCGGGCCTTTCCATCGCCCAAGCATACGCTCGCTGTCCATCGGGCCCCTCCGCCACCTTGGGAAGAGGGCCAAAGAGCCCGCTAGCTGGCCAGGATTATTGATCAGGCACCCCTGCCACTCTAGGAAGGGGGCCAAAGACCCGCCTGGCCCGTGCTGCCACCGTTCCCTCCAGCCAGATCAGGAGGGAGGCGAAAGGAACGTCAGCTTGCTGCAGCCGGGACTATCCATCTAGCCCCCTCGCCATTCTGGGAAGGGGGCTGAAGAGCCTGTGCCGCCGCTGTTCCATCTCATCAGTGTAGGAGGGAGGCAGAAGGAGTGCTAGCTAGCCATGGCCTTGTTCGGACTGGACTGTGCCGCAAGGCCACTATTACCCCCCCCCTCGCCAGCCAGGAGGGGTGAGTTAATTTCGGCCATGAGCTAATCACCCCCCCTCCCATCACCTGGGGAAGGGGGCTGAAGAACCAACTGGCCGTGCCGCCACCGCTCCTTATCGCCAGCTCAGGCGGGAGACTAGAGGAGTGCCAGCCAGCCATGGACTATCTGGCTGGGCTGCGCTGCCAGGTCGACATTACTCCCCCTCGCCGGCCAATCGCCCGCCCTTTTTGCCATCTTGAGAAGGGGGCCTAAGAGCTGCCTGGCCCGTACTACCACCATTTCCCTCTCGCTAGCTCAGGAGGGAGGTGAGAGGAGCGGCAGTTATTTGCGGCCTTTTTGACCGGGCCGTGGCCAAGCCGCCATTTATTTATTTATTTATTTATTTGCTTTACTTCTATACTGCCTTTCTCAGCCGAAATGGTGACTCAAGGCAGTTTACACAGTAAAGATCATCACAACAATATCAAAAAACAATTAAAAGCACATTATACAAATTACACCAGAATAAACAATCATTATCATAGGCCTCAGCAAACAAATCAGAATTAGAATCTCTCCCCCTCGCCAGTCTGGAAGGGTGAGCTAATCGGCCGGGACTGTCCATCGGGCCCCCCTCTTGCCATCTGTGAAGGGGGCCGAAGAGCCACTGCCATACCAGCGGGCCCCTTCGCTGTCCGGGAAAGGGCCAAAGAGCTCCAGGCCACAACCACTCATCATTGCCCCCCCCCTCGCTGGGTGGGGAGGGGGTGAAGAAACAGCAGGGTTTCATGTAATCAGTCCTGCTTTTTCAGGAAGGGGCTGAAGAACCTTTGGGCTTCACCTATCAGGATTCCTTGTCGCCTTTTTGCCTCTTTCTCTTTATTTTATTTTATTTTATTTTCCTTCTTTCCCTCTTTTCTGGTTAGCTTTTGTGGTAGATATAGTTGGCTGTATGTTGTTGTATGTTGTTGTATGTGCTGGTTGTTGACTGTGACAGGAGGCATAAGAGAAAATAAATAGGACAATATATAGGAGATAGCATAGGACAGAGCTTAGATAGGTGATCTGTATGACGTGGGCCCAAGGGAGTCCATGAGACTGGCTGCTGAGATAGATAGTGAAGGCATAGGAAGGTTGTAGATGGAGTATGTATGTGCATGTTGGTGAGAGAGTGTGGAAGACTGTGTGTGTTGGTGAGATAGTTGTGGAAGAAGGGGAGAGTGGGTGGAGTTGTGGAGAAGTGGTTGATTGAGACGTAAATTGGTTGCGAGAGAAGGCTGGTAGGAGTGGTGAGGTGGTAGAAAGTTGCTGAGTGCTATCAGAGGTAGGAATAAAGGCATAGGAATGGCTAGTACAGAGTCTCATGGGAAGAATGATTTATCGCATCTATGTGACCTCTGGGGGAATCGTTCAACCTTTTGTCACTCCAAAAGACGAATGAAAAAATTGATCACCTTTTTAGAGGACTTGCCCTTGTTATCAAAACCCCTGTGCAATTCGATCTCTCAAGGGCTGACAATCTTCTATGTGCAGATCTGACTGAGAACTCTTGCTTAAATGGAGAGAAAGGCCTGCTGGACCTTGGGTTGAAAGGAGGGATGGACGGTGAGATGACTGAGGGAAGGGGAGGGTTGTTCTGTATGCATGGGAATGAGAATACTCCTGATTGGCGGGTGACATCAATAGACATTCAGAGGTCAACTGCTAATATAACATCAGACTCTATTACTCAGCCGACCACAGTTTGTGGCCAGGACCAACATTTTTTAAGGACAGACAACTTTGCGGAAGAGATTGCTGATTTAATTATTAATAGAGGCAGATGGACTTCTAGGAGGGCAGTTTGCGAATCCCTGGCCCAAATCTTATCAAAGAGAACATCAGAAATAAGACTGAAAGCCATAACTTGGTTGCAGAGAAACTATCAGTTACCTGATCGCTCCACCTGTCTTTTAATTATACCGGAAGACAACTTATGGCTTGGTGAGCTGTTGGCAATTCGATCCTGCCTAAAGAAATGGGGCATTACTATCAGAAGAGTGGTTATGGACCCTCATATTCGACCTCTTGTTGACACAGTGGTATCCTCTCGCCTTGTTCCATCAGGTCCCTGTGAAAAATCCACAAACAGTTCCCTGCATTATATCAATTTGAAACCCCATCTGCTTCATTTGCCCCTACACAATCGGCCAAACTTTCCTGCCCAAGAGCACTCCCCCTTTTCAGCCCACTCAGTTCCCTTGATCTTTCCCTTTCCAGTTTGACATCTGAAGCATCCCTTCATGATATCCAAGGAAAATTATATTCCAGCCTTACTTCCACAGAGTTGACTAGCCATAGAACCTAATCACGTAAGGGGGGGGGTCACAGAGGAGGGGGCACAATCCAGGTCATGTGGGGGAGGAGATTTGCTGGTCACCAACCCCCCAAGGAGAAGCGCAACAGAGTCCTTGCGACCCTGGAGAAGGTAGGAAGCGGTAGGCTCCATGACAGAACCCTTGGTCTTAAGGTTCTGCTGGTCAACGCCAGATCCGTCGATGGAAAGACTGTTGCCATCCAGGGCTTGATCCTGGATGAGAGAGCGGATCTGGCCTGCATCACCGAGACCTGGTTGGACGAGCTGGATGGGGTAAATCTCACTCAGCTATGCCCACCACGTTTCGGAGTGCACCAGCAGGCAAGGTTTGGGGGGCGGGGAAGAGGGGTCACACTAGTCTATTGGCAATCCATCGCCATGGTCAGATGTGCTGTTCTGCAGTCATCTGGGTTTGAGGGTGTCTACCTAAGGATGGGGAACCGTGAGTGCTTGGGGTTTCTGCTGGTGTACCGCCAACCCCGCTACTCAGCAGTTTTCCTGCCTGAGCTAGCAGAGGTGGTCTCCAATTCGGTCTTGGCCTCCCAGCACCTGGTTGTGCTGGGAGATTTTAACATCCATGCTGAGACCTCATTGACTGGTGCAGCCCAGGACTTCATGGCCACCATGACGACCATGGGGCTCTCACAAATTATATCTGGACCCACCCATCAGGCTGGACATACACTCGACCTAGTTTATGTGGCAGACAGTGGAATGGTTAGAGTGAAATAACATCCTTCCTTTGTCATGGTCTGATCACTTTCTGATCAGTCTTAGACTTGCGTCAACCCTAAACCTCCGCAGGGGTGGAGGAGAAATTAAGATGGTCCACCCCAGGAAACTGATGGATCTGGAGGGATTCCTGAGGAATCTTGGGGTTTTTCCTGCCATGGAGCCTGGCAATCCTGTCGACGTCTTGGTTGACCACTACAATAGGGAGATGACTAGGGAGATAGATAAAATCGCTCCCGAATGCCCCATCACGTTGTGTCGAGACACACCATCTCCCTGGTTCACCGAGGAGTAGGTTGTGATGAAACACACGAGAGGGGGCTAGAGTGAATATGGAGAAAATCTCGAGATGTGTCTGACCAAGCACAGGCTACAGCCTCTCTTAGGACGTATACCGCAGCTATACGGGTAGCCAGGGAGTCTTTCATGACTGCCTGTATAGCGTCTGCAGCAAATAGATCATCGGAGCTGTTTCGGGTTGTCGGGGAACTCCTTTGCCCACCTGCAGTGGAGGGGACCTTCGATGACCCAGCAGCTCAGTGTCGCGTGTTCACACACCATTTTGCAGGCAAAGTTGATCAGATACATCTTGAGCTGGACTCCAATTTCATCATAGTGCCAGGGGAGGTGATTGAGGCATCTGCTTGTCCAATTTTATGGGATTCTTTTAGGCTTGTTCATCCTGATACTGTGGAGGAGGTCCTTGTGCTGTGAGGGTGACCACGTTGGCTTTAGACCCTTGCCCGTCTTGGCTAATTAAATCGGCCAGGGAGGGGCTCGTTGACTGGTTTGTGTTGATCATTAATGCATCATTGGAGCAGGGGTTTTTCCATCTCGACTAAAACAGGCTGTGGTTTGACCACTCCTTAAGAAGGTCTCCCTTGACTCCATGGTGCTGAACAATTACAGACCAATCTCCAACCTCCCTTTTTTGGGCAAGGTGCTGGAGCAGGTGGTCGCCTTGCAGCTCCAGGGTTTTCTAGATGACATCAACTACCTGGATCAGTCACAGTCTGGCTTCAGGCCTGGCCACGGCACTGAGACGACTTTGGTTGCCTTGGTGGATGACCTCTGTAGAGGATTGGACAGGGGGAGTGTGACTCTGTTGGTCCTCTTGGACATTTCAGCGGCTTTCTATTGCTTTATCATAGTTATTACATTTGTTATACATTTGTTTATACCAATTACATAATATTCAACACACTCTTTAACATATAGTCTTATTATTCTACTTGAACATCCCCCCCCCTTTTTTCCACCACTGTGCTCCCCTCCCCCCATCTCAAGCCACAGCTTTTACATATCATCGGTCCAAAATCTCATTTCTTCTTGTGACGGTAACCTTCCTTCTTTGTTTTTTAAACCATGTACAACAAATTTACCCTATACAACATCAAAATCACTTTGTTTCCATATACCTTTTTTGACCTTTAATATGCATGTAAGCTTATCGTTTATTGCCAGTTTCCATGCTTCCTTGTACCACTCCTCTATTTGTATATTTATTTCTTTTTTCCAGTTCCTTGCTATGAGCAATCTTGCTATTGTTAATAGGTTTGTTATCTCTTCTTTATCCTCCTTTTTCAATTGTTTATTATTATATAATGATAATAAAGCTATACTAGGACTTTTCTCAATTTTCATATTCATTATAACCTCTATTTCTCTAAATACTTTCTCCCAAAAATTATTTACATATTTACATTGCCACCACATATGTATATATGTTCCTGGTTCTTGGCACCCTCTCCAGCAATTTTTTGAATTATTTTTATTTATATATGCTATTCTTACTGGTGTCAGGTACCACTTCCATATTAGCTTATAATAATTTTCTTTATTATAATAGATTTTTAAATGTCTTTGTCTCCATAATTGTTGCCACTCTGTTTCGTTTATTTTTATCCCTAAATCTTCTTCCCAAACCTCTTTAAGGGTATTATTTTTGTGTTGCCTTCCTTCATTTCAATTATTATCTTATATATTTTACTAATTGTTCCTCTCAAATTTTCATGCTCTTCTACAGCCCTTCCATTCTGTATTATTTCCTCAAATTGATTAAGTTTGCTTCCATTTTTATTATTTTTTCCCAATTTTTAAACCATTGTTCTAATTGTATATAATGGAACCATGTCAATTTTATTTCTTTAAACTCTTTCATAATCATTTTCTTCTTCATTCCCACCTTTATCCAATCCCTTATCTTGTCTAAATATTTTTCCCTTAACGTTTTATCCATTAGTTTTTTAAGGTTTTTTGGAAACTTCTTTTCCATTACAGTTGGGATTATACTTGACCCATCCGATATTAACAATCTCCTATATTTGTTCCATACTTCTAATATATTGCTCAACATTGGGTTTCTAATTTCCCTAATTTCTTTTCTTGTGAACTGTTTAAAAAATATTCCAATTTTCTTCTTCCACTTCTTCTGAGTCTTTGCTAAGCCAATCTGTTCCCTCTTTTTTAACCATTCCTTCTATCACCATTTTTAATCTGCTCACCTCATAATATTTTTTAATATTGGGTAATGCTAGTCCTCCCTCTTTTTGCGATTTATACCATAACTGTTTATTTAATCTATTTCCTTTATTACCATTGCAATACTTATTTATCATTTGTTGTCATCTATTTAATTCATCTTCTGTAATTTGAAGTGGCAGCATCCTAAATATGAAATTTATCTTTGGAAGTATTTTCATTTTTACTAATGCTATTCTTCCAAACCAAGATAATCATATATCGTCATACTCTATTATCATTTTCTGAACCGCTTTCCTCAATGTTTCTACGTTTACCTCTTCCATTTCTTTTAAATCCTTTGTTATTATTACTCCCAGGTATTTTAATTTATTCTTAATTCTTATTCCCATTTTACTCTGTTCTATATATTCTTTTTCTTCTTTCTTTGTGTAATTAAGTAGCATCATTTCTGACTTATTCCAATTAACTTGTAAACCTGTTGTTTCCCCAAATATCTCCAAATGATCCTTTATTTTATCCATTTTCTCTACTATATTTTCTATAAATAGCAATGTGTCATTGTAAAGACGTGCCAATGTCCCCAAAAATGTAAGGAAGTTTTAATGCCACTAAATGTGAGGAAGTATTAATTCTCCTAATGCCACCATTAACTATAGAGACGCTGGTATTAAAGTCTCTGTTTATCCCTATTTGCATTGTGAGGTAACTTTGGTAGAGTGGAATGCACCAAACGTAAAAGCAATGGAGGAGGCAGGTTTAAAATACAAAGAGAACAAGTTTATTGTTAACAAAGCGTAATTGTTGCAATATTGAGATGTTGAACTTGGCACAAGCTTGATGGTTACAATATGGCTTGGTTGAGATACATTCAGGCTTCTGATGTTACAATCTTATAAACTCCTTCTTCAGTGAAGTGCTTTATTATTTCCGTGTTCCCTGTTGTGAATATTCACACTGTTTGTCCTATACCGGATCAAACCACTGATCCCCAGTCTTCCACTACTGGCGATCCTAAAACCCCCTCTGTTAGATTCTTTTTAACTCAAGCAATCTAACGAGGTTTCACCTTCAGCTCCCTTGCTGAAGAAATATTCACAAATACTAAGAACTAACTGAATTTACACTGCTTCACAACACAGAGCCCTAACTGACTCTGCTCCTCTTCTCAGGGTCTCTTCCTCCTGACTAAACTACTTTCTCAGAGTCCTATCTGACTCTGCTACTTTCCCAGAGTCCTATCTGACTCTGCTCCTCCTCTCAGGGTCTCATCCTCCTGACTGAAAATTAACTGTCACTTTCAAACCTTTTTCTCCTTAAGCTCCACCCACCTCCTCTTCTGCCTTGTCACCATGGCAACCTATCTCTCACAGCTAGGCTATGGCAACCCATGTAAAACATAAATACAGTTTAAACACAGTATAATAAACACTTTATAATAAACATTTCTCTACAGTCATCAGCAAATAGATTCACCTTCTGTTTCTCCTTTTTTTCCTAACCCTTCTAGACTCCTGTCTTTCCTAATGGCATTTGCAAACAATTCTATCACCATAGCAAATAAAATTGGTGACAGAGGGCAACCTTGCCTTGTTCCTCTTGTCACTTTTATTTCATTTGTCACTCCATCATTTATAGTTACCACTGCTGAGTTTCTTGAGTAATATTACACAGAGCCCTAACTGTGTTCTAAAATTCCTTTTATTCTATTTCCCATTCCAAATTTATTCATTATTTCCCTCACTGTCTCCCATTCCACACAATCAAACGCTTTAAAAATATCTAATGATAATATCCCTACTTTTTTCTTACCCTCTTTAGCCAAACAAATTTTATTTAGTACTCTCCCTATCAAATTTGACATTTGTCTACCTTTTACAAATCCACACTTATCTTTTTTTTATATACTTATACATGCATTTACTCATTCTATTGGCTATTATAGCGGATAAAATCTTTGCATCCTGATTAGCTAATGTTATAGGTCTATATGACCCCGGATCTGTTAAATCTCTATCCTGTTTAGGTATTAATATTATTTATGATCTACTCCATGATTCTGGCATTTTATCTCCCTTCATTATTCCATTATATAATTCTAATAATTTTGGAGTCAAAACTTCTCTAAAACTTTTGTAGTATTCTGTCCCTAAGCCATCCAAACCTGGGGCTTTCCCAACTTTTAAATTCTTTATAACTTCCTCTATTTCCGTCTTCTTAATAGGTTGTTCCAGTAGCTCTTTATCTTTCTCCTCCACTTTACTCTCCCAATTTTCCTCCACATATTTCCTAATTGCTTCTATAGAGCTAGCTTTTGTTTGGTATAATTCATTATAAAATTCTTCAAATACCTTCAATTTCTCTTTCATAGATCTACATAATTTACCTGTTTTATCTTTTATCATATTTATCATACCTTCCATTTTCTTTTTTTGTGTGGATTTAGCTAACATCTTGGAATTCCTATCGCTAAATTCAAAATATTCCCTCCTTAAATATATTAAATTTTCTTGTACTTCATCTATTTCCATTTTATCCAGTTCCTCTTTTTTTGCTCTCAGCCTTGCATAAGTTTGTGTATCTCTCTTTGTTACATATGCTTTTTCTATCTCTTCAATTTCTTTTTCTAGATTCCTTTTCTTTCTTCTTGCCTTTTTTGAGATTAATTGTCTCTTTTATACATAACCCTCTTGCCACCACTTTCATAGTGTCCCATAGCACTCCTTTTGTTACCTCCTTTTCATTAAAACCCCAAGTTTCTTGCCATTCTGCTTTCACTCTATCCACTATCTCTTTATGATTGAAAATTTTTGTATTTAATCTCCATCTTCTCATTTTATCATAGTCACATTTCAAAGCAATCTCAATTGATGCCAGGGCATGGTCCAAAATCTTAATTGTTCTAATATCCGCGTTTAACACTTTGTTTACCATATTTTTAGAAACAAGAATATAATCAATTCTTGTATACACCTTATGCACAGCTGAATAAAATGTATATCTATTTTCATTTCCTTTTACCAATCTCCACACACCCTTTAATTGCCATTTATTCATTACTCTGGATAAATCCGTTGTTTCAATATTTCTAATTTTTGATGTTGGCGTAGTTTTATCCCTTTTTGGATCCATATAACAATTACAATCTCCTCCAAATATTACATTTTGTTGGTGATAGTTCTCTATTTGCTCTAACACTTTTTCATAAAATTCTTGCTGTTTTACATTTGGTGCATATACATTTACAAATACATATTTATCTTCCCCTATTTCGCCATACATTATTATGTATCTGCCCTCCTCATCTTTCAATACCTTGTTTATGACAAAATTACATTTCTTAGCCATTATTATAGCTACTCCTCTTGATTTTGATGACCCAAAGGATTTTTCATAATTCCGTATCCAACTCAATTTTAGCTTGTTTGAACCGGGTTTATTCTGATGTGTTTCCTGTAGGAAGATAATGTCCGCCGCATCCTTCTTCAATAACGCTTCAATCCGTCTTCTTTTAATTACCGTCCCTAAACCCTTAGTGTTAAGTGTTGAGATTCGTAATTTATGGAACATCATTTCCATTTCCCTTTAAAAGCTTTTTTGTGGCTTGAACCAATGTGAACCCTTGTCCCTTATACTCCCCTCCCCCCATACCCCCTCCCCCTGCTCCCCCCTCTCCTCATCCCTCCTTCCTCCCCTTCCATTCTTCGGGACTTCTAGTCCCAACCATGGCCCCCGGCCTTCCCAATTGGGGAGGGGGGGGGCTGAAGTCATCCCGTGGCCCAGAGTCTCCCTCCCCCCGAGTGCTCATTTTTAAATAAGTAAATTTGATTGCAGTGCTTTAATTTCTTCTTACATCTCGAGTCCTCCAGTGGAGCCGATTATTTCCTCCAATTCTCCTCCATCCGGACCTTTCTCCTCCTCTTCCTTTCGACCTCTCTTGTTTTCTTACTATACCAAGCTCCTCAAGTAGTTGATGTCCTTGTTCCAATGAGTCTATTCTGTATCTCTTGCCTTTCCATTAGAATTTGAGAAAGATAGGATATCCCCAGGTATACAAAATTCCGGCCTTCATTAACTGGGTCGTAATAGGCTTCATTGAGTATCTCCAGTTCTTAGTTTCAGGACAATAGTCATTGAATATCTCCAGTTTTGATTCGCCCATCTTTAAATATTCTGGATTCTTCTTTAGTATTTTCATCAGGTCTTCTTTCTTTGCAAAGTTATAAAATCGAATTATTATATTCCTGGGTATTATTTTATTTCTTCCAGCCGGAAGGTGATGAACTCGTTCTAAATCCAATTCTGACCACTTTAATGTCGGTGTGGTCTTTTGCAGCCACTTCAAAATTTCAGCTTTCAGATCTACTTTTTTATTCCCTTCTGGAAAATTTTTAATTATTACATTATTCCTTCTTTGGTTATCTTGCATATACATAAACTTTCTTTCCACGTCTGAAAGCCTGTTTTCATTTTGTTGTGTTTCTTGTTTGAGTACCAGTTGTTCTTGTTTGTTCTTTTCAATTTCTGCTTTGTTTGTTTGTATCTCTCCCTGTGCTGTCTGCAAAACTTCTTTTATTGTCTGAAATTTTTCATCTAAGCTTTTTTTTTCTGCCTCCAGCTGTATTTTCATTTCCTTGGTACTGGTCAGAATATCTTGTTCCAATGCCTGAATATCGCTCTTCCTCATTTCTCTTTCTTTATCAAACTCCTCTTTGATCAGTTCTGCTATTTCACTTAACAATTGGCTATTGTCCATTTCTTTCCCCAATTCTTTCCCCAATTCTTTCCTCTCATTAATTCCTTCTGCTTCTGCCGTTAAAGATGGGAGTGAGGTAGAGATACATCCTCCCCCTGTTGCTCCCCCATTTTCTGGGGGGGGGTTCCTTTTTAATTGTCCCCCCCCCTTGATTGAGGGGGGGACTTCTTCTGATTGTACTCATTTCCTGGGGGGGGGGGCTGAAGAGCCTGGGGAATTTGGGGAATTTTCTCCACCCATTCCAATCTGGAAAAAGATCTATCTGAAGGTTTTGTACATAACCAAAGAGGATTTTTTGGGATTTCCTGTTCTTTCCCTTGACTTTGTTTCTTTCTTCTCGTTCAACTTCCCGTCAATTTTACTCCTTCCGCTTTTTATCAATTTAATTTCCCTCCGTTCAGCACAGTCCAAAAAATTCCAGTTAAATATTCCTTGCAAGGCCTTGCAATACTTCCCTTGAAGCTAAGGGATTCACTTTTAAACTGATGAGGACTCACTCCTTCTTCAAAAGAGGAACATGCCTTTAATTATTGCTATGACCTTCCAGATTCCAATTAGAATCATTAAATGTTTATTTAAGTTGCTGGCTATTTTTCTTCTCCAGCTTACTGGGCACTCGAAATTAACAAATTACTTTCGCTTTCAGCCAGCCAGCCGCTGCCAGCTTTCAATTGTCTCTGCCAAGACTCATAAATCAAGGCTATTAAGTAGTAATAAATTACCTTTGAAGCTTCTTTTTTTAAAAGTTTTTATTGTGTATTTTACATATGTGCACACAGACAACAGGTGTAAAGGGATATGGGAGATCGGTTAGGGGAAGGGGGTTGGGGAAGGGAAGGGGGTGTGTGAAACATATAATCTGAACACCAACGGATAACACATAAACATAAACCTAAAACAAAGTCTTGACGTCACAAATGGAACCCATCACCTCCCCAACATAGTTCAAAAGTGATTGCACTTCCCAAAGTCATCTGAGAATTAAAAGATTTCCAATGTCGATTGCAGCGGTTTGCCAAAGTCCTCTCAAATTCACTTCAGTATGTAATTTCAAAAGCTGGATAAATCTATCATAAATGGAATCTTCCTCGAATTAATAAAGTCTTTGAAGCCTGACCAGTCAGTTTTTATTCGGGTGTTATTTAGTTTCTGTGATAAACTGTCCATTTGTATTAAATCAAAAACTTTAATTATCCAATCATCGGCTCTCGGTATCTCTTCCTGTTTCCACAGTTTTGCAATTTGTAGTCTGGCTGCGGTGCTGAGCAGAAATAACATTTTCTCTTGGTTTTTAGTTAATTTTATTTCTGATATTCCTAATAAGTAGATTTCTGGTTTTATGGGGAATTTGGTTTTTAATATTTTTTGGCACATGCTGTGAATTTCCTTCCAGTATTTTTTGATAAGTTTACAGGTCCACCATGTGTGTATGAAAGTTCCTTTTTCTTTCTTGCATTTCCAACATGAGTTGGGTATCCCTCTGTTGAATTTCGATAGTTTTTCAGAAGATGTTATACCAATGGTATAACATCTTATACCAGTTTTCTTTTATATCGTTTGCCGCCGTGTATTTTAGCTTTTTGTTCCAGACTGTTTCCCACTGTTCTGAAGATATACTATGTCCTGTCTTTTGCCCATTGTATTTGGCAATTTTTGACTTGTTCTTCTTCTGTGGACCACCTTAATAATTTTTTGTATATAATTTTGATTAGTTTTTTCTCTTTTTGTAGAATTAATTCCCAAAAACCTTCCTCTTGACAGAAGCCTAATTTGTTGTCTTCCTTGAAGTTTTGTTGGAATTGTATGTATTGTAGCCAAGTTATGTTTTTATCCAAAAGTTTCATTTCTTCAAACGATTTCAAAGTGAGCTCTCCTCCTGTGGATGTTTTAAGAATTTGCTTGTAGTTTAACCAATTTCTCCCGTATCTCTTTTATGTCTGCCTTCCATTGGCGATAGCCACATTGGGGTCTTGTTATAAAGCCTGGATTTATATTTTTCCCAGGTCTTAATTAGAGCTATTCTTATATAATGGTTGTTAAAGTTTTTCTCGATTTTTCTTTTATTAAGCCAAAGATACCCATGCCACCCCGTTCTCAAGTCGTGCCCTTCTAGGGTTAGTAGTGTTTTGTTTTTTAAGGTGACCCAATCTTTTATTCCTACCAGGTTGCATGCCTCGTAGTATAGTTCGAAATTTGGGAGGCCGAGGCCGCCTCTACTTTTATCATCCGTTAACACCCTAAAGTTTATTCTTGATTTCCCATTTTTCCATACAAATTTAGTAATTTCCTTATTCCATTTTTTGAAGAGGTGGTCATTTCTAATTATAGGTAATGTTTGAAAGAGAAATAGCAGCTTGGGAAGGACATTCATTTTTAATATAGCTATCCGCCCTAATAGCGATATGTTTTCGTATTTCCATCTCTCTAGGTCTTTGTGAATTTTGTTCCATAGGTGTTCATAATTGTTCTTTAAAAGTTTGGTATTGCTTTATGTTATCATTACACCGAGATATTTAATCTTGTTCTCAATCTTTTTCCCTGTCATTTCCTGTAGGTTTTCTTTAGATGTTTTGTTCATATTTTTGACTAAAAATTTAGTTTTTAGTTTATTTAATTTAAAGCCTGCTAGGTTCCCAAATATGTCAATTTTAGTTAGCCAATAAGTAATTTTGTCCAGTGGGTTTTTGACGGTGTCTGCGTATGCTCTTAATTTGTACTGCTGTTTTTTAATCTTCATTCCTGATAGATGCTTATCCTTGTTTATATCTCTAATCAAAGTTTCTATTATTAAGAAGAAAAGGAGTGGGGAAAGAGGGCAGCCTTGGCGTGTTCCTTGCATAATTATGAAGGGAGTTGATTCTTGTCCGTTTATTATTAAGGTGGCTTCTTGTCTCTCGTATATCGCATTCACTGTGTTTTGGAAGTTGTACGCGAAATCTAATTCTTGTAATAGCAATTTTAGATATTTCCAATTAACTTTGTCAAATGCCTTTTCGGCATCTATGAATAACAGAGCCAATTGTTTTTCGGTGTGTTTTTCGAAATATTCAATAGTGTCTAGTACTGTCCTAATATTGTCTTTGATAAACCTATTGGGAAGGAATCCTGATTGTTCTATTGATATCCAGTCTTTCATAAAAGATTTTAATCTCTCTGATAGAATTGTTGTGAATAGTTTATAATCGTTATTAAGCAAGGATATGGGTCTGTAATTTTTAGTTTCAGTTGGATTTGTGCCTTCTTTGTGTATTAGGATGATATTGGCTGTTTCCCATGATTTGGAAATTGTTTTATTAATCATTATGTTGTTCATAATCTCTTTTAGAAGAGGAGTTATCTCATCCTTAAAGGTTTTATAAAACGTTGCTGTAAACCTGTCTGGGCCTGGTGCTTTGTTATTTTTTAATTTTTTAATGGCCATATCTATTTCATAGGTGGTAATTGGGCCGTTTAGAATCTCTCTCTGTTTCTCTGTTAGTTTTGGTAGGTTTAGCTTGCATAAATATTCCATAATTTTTTCACCTGAGGAGTCCGTTTTCTTGTAAAGTTTTTGAAAGAAGTTTAAAAATTGATTTATAATTTTTAAAGTTTAAAAATTGATTTATAGAGCTGCAAGACCAAGAACAAGCCACGAGAGTAAAGATGAAGATCCACCCAGAGGAAAAGGGTTCCTGCCATACATCAAGGGAACCACTGATCGCATAGGGAAGCTGATGAGGAAACACAACATACAAACAATCTACAAACCCACCAAGAAAATCCAACAAATGCTACGTTCAGCAAAGGACAAGAGGGATCCTCTCACCTCTGCAGGAGTCTACCGTATACCATGCAGCTGTGGACAAGTCTACATAGGGACCACCAAACGCAGCACCCAGACACGCATCAAGGAACATGAAAGGCACTGCAGACTACTTCAAACAGAGAAGTCAGCCATAGCAGAGCACCTGATGAACCAGCCTGGACACAGCATATTATTTGAGAACACAGAAATGCTGGACCACACCAACAACCACCATGTCAGACTACACAGAGAAGCCATTGAAATCCACAAGCATGTGGACAATTTCAACAGAAAGGAAGAGACCATGAAAATGAACAAAATCTGGCTACCAGTATTAAAAAAACTCTAAAATTATAACAGCTAAACAACAGAGAAGAAAAAACCAGGCACAGGTTAACACCTCCCAGCAACAGATTTTCCCAGGCTCAGGCAGGCCTTCAAATACTAATGAAGGTGATCAGCTAAACATTCACACCTAACTGCAGCAGGGAAGAACTCCTTGCCCCACCCCAGCCATTCCACAGATATATAAACCCATTGTCCTAATTCCAACAGACCTCACTACCTCTGAGAATGCTTGCCATAGATGCAGGCGAAACGTCAGGAGAAATGCCTCTAGAACATGGCTCTATAGCCTGAAAAAACCCACAAGAACCTAGTGATTCCAGCCATGAAAGCCTTCGACAATACATTGATTTATAATGCTCTTCCCTTCAGTGAAAATTTTCCCTTCTGCTTCAATTTTTGTGATTAGTTGTTTCTGTGTTCGTTTTTTTATTTTATTGGCAAGCCATTTGCCTATCTTATTTGTGTTTTGGAAGTACTGCGCTCTTATATATTTTAGGTCCTTTTCAATTTTTTCTGTTTGTATTAGTTGTAGCTGTTTCTTGAGTGCTTCTACTTTTAATATTGTGTGCTGATTTTTGGGATTTTCTTTCAGTGTTTTTTCTTCGGTGTTTAGGCTGTTAATGATTTTTTGGATCTTCTTTTTCTTCTTTTTCTGCTCCTTAAAGCTCACCGCTTTCATCTCCTTTTTAATCCAAAAAGATAGTCCTTCAATCCAACTTTTCACTGCTTTTTTACCATTTTTTTCCTCAAGAGCTATGGAGCTGCAGTGAAAGACGTCTCTATCCAGCCATGGCTGACCCCAAACAGACCCACTCCTTAAGAAGGTCTCCCTTGACTCCACGGTGCTGAACAATTACAGACCAATCTCCAATCTCCCTTTTTTGGGCAAGGTGCTGGAGCAGGTGGTCGCCTCGCAGCTCCAGGTTTTTCTAGATGACATCAACTACCTGGATCAGTCACAGTCTGGCTTCAGGCCTGGCCACGGCACCGAGATGACTTTGGTCGCCTTGGTGGATGGCCTCTATAGAGGACTGGACAGGGAGAGTGTGACTCTGTTTGTCCTCTTGGACATCTCAGCAGCTTTCGATAACATCGATCATGGTATCCTTCTGGGGCGACTCTCTGGGATGAGTCTCGGGGGCACAGTTTTGTCGTGGCTCCGGTCCTTCCTGGAGGGTCGATCCCAGATGGTGAAGCTGGGAGATGCCTGCTCGAACCCTTGGCCTTTGACCTGTGGGGTCCCGCCAGGCTCTATTTTGTCTCCCATGCTTTTTAACATCTACATGAAACCGCTGGGAGAGGTCATTCGGAGTTTTGGAGTTGGGTGCCATCTCTATGCAGATGCCACACAACTCTACTGCTCATTTCCACCTAATTCCAAAGAAGCCCCTCGGGTGCTGGATGAGTGCTGGCCGCTGTGGCTGTCTGGATGAGGATGAACAAGCTGAAGATCAATCCCAACAAGACAGAGGTCCTCCTGGTCGATCGTAAACTGGACTGGAGTATAGGGTGGCAACCTGTGCTGGATGGGGTTACTCTCCCCCTGAAGTCACAGGTCCGCAGTTTGGGAGCCCTCCTGGATTCATCACTTACGTTTGAGGCTCAGGCGTCGGCGGTGACCAGGAGGGCTTTTGCACAACTGAGACTTGTGCGCCAACTGCGACCGTACTTCGCAAAGGCTGATCTGGCCGGGGTGGTCAACACCTTGGTCACCTCTAGATTGGACTACTGTAATGCGCTCTATGTGGGGCTGCCCCTGAAAATGGCTCGGAAATTCCAGTTGGTCCAACGGGCGGCGCACAAGTCTCAGTTGTGCAACCCTCCTGTTTAAGGAGCACCATTGGCTGCCGTTCATCTTCCGGGCCCATTCAAGGTGCAGGTGCTCACCTACAAAGCCCTAAACAGTTTGGGACCTGCCTACCTACGTGACCACATCTCCGTTTATGAACCTACGCGTTCCCTTCGCTCATCTGGAGAGGCCTTGCTCACGATCCCACCTGCGTCGCAGGCGCATTTGGGGGGGACGAGGGACAGGGCCTTCTCAATAGTAGCCCCCCACTTTTGGAATACCCTCCCCAAGGATATCAGACAAGCCCCAACACTGGCAGGTTTTAGGAAGAATTTGAAGACCTGGCTGTTCCGGTGTGCCTTTCCAGAATAGGAAACTCCTAGCATCATGTCCCAGATGCACCTTATTAGAGATATCAGACTGTCTGCACATCGCACTTACCCATAGTCCTTGCTTATAATCTGTCACATCCAGCACTTTTTTTAACTGTACTCTCTACATTCGCCTCGGCCCTAGTTTTTATTATGTCACAATGTATTATTTTATTGCTTTAGTGTTATTACTTAATTGTTTTTGGTTTGCTTATGAGTTATGTGTACTGTATATTGTTGTTTTATTGAGTGCCTTTGCCTTTGTAAGCCGCATCGAATCCTTCAGGAGATGTTAGTGGGGGTACAAATAAAGTTAATAATAATAATAATAATAATAATTCTGTGTTATCCGACACTTATCTGAAGGATGGGGGATGCAGGACTGGAAGCGGAAACATCCTCTTTCCTTCCCTCTGTAATTTCCACGCTGAGCACCTCTTCTGATGTCAGCAAGGAGCAGTGAGGAGAGCAGGTGGTGAGAAAAGCAAGCGGTATCAGCTGGGCCTACTATTCCTCCCCCCCCCTCCCCTGGGCCTTGCAGCTCATCTTTTCCAGGACCTTACTTTTTTCTCAGGCCTTGCAGCCCACTTCTGGTGCCTGCTGCTTTCTTTTTCATCTCACAAAGCACCCAGGCCTGGCTACCTCATTTCCGGAAGCCTCACAAAACACCCAGGCCTTGCTGCCCTTTTCTTCCAGGTCTAGCTGCCTCTAGGTGTCTAGTGTGAAGATCCCTTACCTTGCCAGCCTGGGTGGCAGGGCCTAGAAGAGGCAGGCTAGTTAGTTTCAGCTTAGAAGGCCTGGCAGAGGGCAGCAGGAGCCATCTTAGTTTAGGGAAAAGCTCCATTTCAGAGAGGGGGAGTGGCCTAGGCCTGAGCCGGCCTTGGAGCAGCCAGGATTGGTTTGTTAAAGGGGGGTGGAGTTAGACTGTTTGGAGGGAAAGAAAGAAGCTGTTTTAGTGAGCAGTCTGTTGATGTTAGAGTTAGAGCAGGATTACAGTTTTAGGAGTTCGTGATTACAATAGGCAGTTTGCCTGAAGTTTGCCAGCGAATTAGGCTGTGGCAAACTGGGTACAGCTATTTAGAGAAGGAATAGCTGGGTTTTATATTTGTAACAAAGAAAGAACCACTCTCATGCAACCGTTACGCTTTTAAGAACCAAAATATTTTTATCTGTAACAGCCAAGCTTATTCAACAGCATTTACATTCTCTTCTGTACTATATTTAAATAAACTTTCCTTGTTTTTTTTGAAACTTAAGCCTGAGTCAAGTGTACATTTGTGGATTTAGTCCCTTTTCCTTTTCATTCAACCTCAACTTGTTTTCCTTCAAAGAAGCCCTTTTAAAAGACACAGTACTTGGTGGACTAAAAAGCCTTTTCTTAGTTTAACCAGCTAGAGGGATCCTGTTCATTGGTTTATGGTGGCAGCGAAAGTTTAAATAGAGAGACATTCCCTCATAACAGTTATATAGGTGCCAGTGGTGTAAATCTCTATTAAAGGAGGGACAGGTGGTGGGATTGTTTGACCCCCTGCCCAGACAGCCATAAAGGAGTTATTATATCTAGCACTGCACAGTTGAAAGGTAGCGCCCAAAGACAAAAGAACCGGGAGGGATTGGGGCTGTAGGAGACTAATAGGTTGTTTACCTGTAACCATAGTTTCCTGAGCAGTTGCCTGTGAATTCGCGTATTTGGTATCTCTGCACCTGCGCAGTACAGCTTTTAGAACCTTCTAGAAAACAAAAATAGACATTTTTACCCCTGCCTCACCCCACCCACTCCCCTGAGTACATATGGCCTGTGGGCAGGGCCAGCCACCAGTTCTCTTCTGTCACAAAGCAGCCAGAAGGCAGGGCATAACACTCGAGGAGAGCGGGGATGTGCGAATTCACAAGTGACTACTCAGGAAACTATGGTTACAGGTAAGCAACCTATGATTTCCTGTCATAGTCAACTGTGAATCGCAAATTTGGTAGATTAGCGAGCTACTAACCGTGGATAGTGGGTGTCATGCCACTGCTGAACTCTGCATCCTTTCTGGAAGCGACATCCAGTTTGTAGGGGGATACCAAGGTAAGTGGAGAAGACCACATAGTGGCTCAGCAGATGGCATCCAACTGTACGCCCCTCAGGTAAATGGGCGAGGTTGACACCGTGGCCTTTGACATATTGAAGTAAGTTCTTGCCGGCCAGGCGATAGGAAAGCCGGATAGTAGAAACAATCCAGGAACAAAGTCTTTGGGAGGATAAGGGTAAACCTATTGTATCCTTATGGTACTTAATATCCTTAATAAACAGCCTAGACATCCACCTAAGAGGCACCGTTCTGTCTACATAGAAAGCAAGGGCCCTGCATACATCGAGCAATTTATTTATTTATTTATTTACTTTACTTGTATGCCGCAGTTTCTCAGCCTAACAGGCGACTCAACGCGGTTTACAACAAAGGTACAACAGTCAGCAATATACAATTTAAAACCATAAAAGCATAATACACAATATTGACACAACAATAACAACCCAATGCATCTCATGACTAAAATCGTGATCCAGTTTCGTCGTCCATATTACCATTCCTGTAATTATCACATTCATTGCACCGATTAACCAAATGCCTGTTCGAACATCCAGGTTTTTAATCTTCTTTGGAACACCATCAGCGAGGGGGCTGATCTTACCTCCATGGGAAGGGCGTTCCATAGCCGAGGGGCCACCATAGAAAAGGCCCTCTCTCTCGTCCCCGCCAGGCGCACCTGTGAAGCAGGCGGGATAGAGAGCAGGGCCTCCCCAGAAGATCTTAGGGTCCTGGTGGGCTGATAGGCCGAGATACGTTCGGATAGGTAGGTTGGGCCAGAACCGTTTAGGGCTTTAAAGGCCAACACCAGCACTTTGAATTGAGTCCGGTAGCAAATCGGCAGCCAGTGGAGCTGGTGCAGCAGAGGAGTTGTATGCTCCCTGCACTCCGCTCCTGTTAGTATCATAGCTGCCGAACGTTGGACTAATTGGAGCTTCCAAGCTGTCTTCAAAGGCAACCCCACGTAGAGAGCGTTGCAGTAGTCTAAACGGGATGTAACCAGAGCATGGACTACCGTGGCCAAGTCAGACTTCCCAAGGTATGGGCGCAGTTGGCACACGAGTTTTAACTGTGCGAATGCTCCCCTGGTCACCGCCAAAACCTGGGGTTCCAGGCTCAGCGATGAGTCCAGGATCACACCCAAACTGCGAACCTGCGTCTTCAGAGGGAGTGCGACCCCATCCAACACAGGCTGTAACCCTATACCCTGTTCGGCCTTACGACTAACCAGGAGTACCTCTGTCTTGTCTGGATTCAATTTCAATTTGTTCGCCCTCATCCAGACCATCACAGCGGCCAAGCACCAGTTCAGGACCTTGACAGCCTCCTTAGTAGGAGATGGAAAGGAGTGACAGAGTTGGACATCATCCGCGTACAGATGACATCGCACTCCGAAACTCCGGATGATCTCCCCCAGCGGCTTCATGTAGATGTTAAATAACATGGGAGACAATATTGAAGCCTGAGGAACCCCACAAGACAATGGTTGTGGAGTTGAACAGGAGTCTCCCAGTAACACCTTCTGAGACCGACCCTCAAGGAATGAGCGGAGCCACTGTAAAACAGTACCTCCAAGACCCATTCCCGCAAGGTGTCCCAGAGGATACCGTGGTCGACGGTATTGAAGGGCCGCTGAGAGGTCCAGCAGCACCAACAGGGACACACTCCCCCTGTCGAGCTCCCAGTGCAGATCATCCACTAAGGCGACCAAGGCTGTCTTGGTACCATGCCCCAGCCTAAAGCCAGACTGTGCCGAGCAAGTGTAGATTCCGCTCTAGGGGTGTTTGGGGTTTTTGAAAGAAAGCAGGTAACACCAAATCTTGGGACATATGGAAATGAGTAGAAACTTTAGGCAAAAAGGCAACATCAGTGCGTAATACAGCCTTATCACTGTGGAATTTAAGGTATGGAGGATCCACCCTTAAGGCACACAGCTCACTGGTCCATCTTGCAGATGTAATAGCCACCAAAAAAGCAGTTTTCTACAAAAGATAGGAAAGGTCTATAATAGCTAGAGGCTCAAGGGGGTTTTTATCAAAGAGGACAACACAAGTTCCAAACTCCATGCCAGAGCAATCAGGGCTATAGGGTGTTTAACACTGGCTATTCCTTTTAAGAAGGTTTTGACTAAAGGATTGGAGAAACAGGAAGAGAAACTTGACTTTCTCCTAAACCATGAGACAGCAGCGTGATAACATTTCAGGGAAGAATGTGACAAACTTGCATCTGTCAGGGACACTAGGAAATCCAAAATAACTGGAGTAGAGGCAGTGTCCGGATCCAGCCCCTTTTCCCTAACAAATTTGCAGAAACGGGACCACTTATAAATGTAGGAATGTCTCGTGGATGTCCTATGGGCGGCTTCGATGATAGCTAGCATAGTGTGCAATAGACTCGAAAAGAGAACTAGCAGGTAGGCAGGATCCGCCAGGTAGTGAGTCTCAACTTGTCTACCTCCGGGTACAATACCTGACCTTGTTGAGATGTCAGGAGGTCTGTCTTGTTTGGAAGACGGACAAAGGCGCCGTTTGCTAACTGATGGAGAAGGGAGAACCAGGGTTGTCTGGGCCACCAAGGGGTTATCACAATGCATTGAGCATTGTCCCTCTGAGCCTTCACTACTACCCGCAGTAAGAGAGGAAATGGGGGGAAGCCATATATGGACCGGCCAGTCTATGTTAGAAGAAGAGCATCCCCCAGGCACCCCTCCTCTGGGGAGGCATGTAGGCGGGCGCAAAACAGGGCACACTTCAAATTGGACCAAGTCACAAACAGATCCACCTCTGGAGCTCGCCATGCTCGAAAATGCTTGTGAGCCTCCTCCCGCTCCAGCTACCACTCGTAGTGTGCCAGAGGGTTTCTGCTGAGGGAGTCCGTCAATGAATTCTGTTCCCCTGGGAGGTGAGTTACCAAGAGATGAATCCCTCTTTCATACACCAGTCCCATATTTGTATAGTTAGGGCCAAGAGAGGTCGAGAGTGAGTACTCCCCTGCTTGGTCAGGTAATAAATCACCGTAGTGTTGTCAGTGAGTATCTGGATCATCTGCCCTAATATGACCCTCTCAAAAGACTTCAACGCCCTCTCCATGGCAAGAAGTTCTAACACAATTATGTGTAGTGCACCTTTGTGTTTTGACCAAACACCGTGAGCGATAAGGTCGTGAGAATGTGTGCCCCATCCCGTAAGGGAGGAATCCGTAGTTATAGTCCTGGTAGGACGAGGATGAAGAAAAGAAAACCCCAAACAGACCCAAGAGTGTCTTTCCAACATGGGAGTGAATGATGGACAGAAGCAGGAAGGGAAATTCTGACATAGGGGCTGTCCGTAGGGGGGTTGAAAACTGACAGAAACCATGACTGGAGGGGTCATAGACACAGCTTGGCGTATGGGGTAACCACAGTGGTAGAAGCCATATGGCCCAGCAAAATTATAGTTTGCTTAACTGTAACCGTAGTTTCTTGCATGGTCTGCTCCAGGGGTGTGGAAGAATTTTGGGGGGGGGGGGGGGGAAGGCAACACCAACTCTTGGGACATATGGAAGTGGGTAGAAACCTTGGGCAAAAAGGCAATATCAGTTCATAACACTACCTTGTTCCTATCAAAGTTAAGATAAGGAGGATCTATCCGTAAGGCACACAACTCACTGGCATGCCTGGCCGATGATGGCTACTAGAAACACAGTCTACCATGACAGGTAGTAAACATTAGTCATAGCTAAAGGTTCAAAGGGAGGTTTAGTTAAGAAAGACAACACTACCTCCAAACTCCATGCAGGGGCAACAGGAGCCACAGAAGGTCTAATATTAGCCATACCCTTCAAAAAGGGTTTTACTAGAGGATCTGAAAAAAGGAAGACAGGCCCGACTTCCTCCGGAACCACAAGATAGCGGCCAAATAACATTTGAAAGAAGAATGAGACAATCCAGCATCTGACAAAGACACCAGGAAGTCTAAAACAGGAGATATAGGGGCAGTGTTTGGGTCTAGACCTCTAGGTCTTACAAAAGCACAAAAATGGGTCTACTTATAAATATAGGAATATTTCGTTGAGGCCCTATGGGGCGCCTCAATAATGGCTAAAACTGGTTGGGAAAATGCCATAAAAGGGACTAACGGCCAGGCAGGATCCTCCAGGCAGTGAGCTTTAGGTTGTGAACTTCTGGGTAAAGAACTTGACCAGCCTGAGACATCAGAAAGTCTACTTTGTTTGGAAGTAAAAAGAAGGCCCCTTCGCCAGTTGATGTAGAGGGGAGAACCAGGGTTGTCAGGGCCACCAAGGGGCTACTAGGATGCATTGAGCGTTCTCCCTCTGGATTTTTGCTATCACCCTCAACAGGAGGGGGAAAGGTGGGAAAGCGTACAGCGGCCGGCTTTACCAATCCTGTAGAAAAGCATCCCCCAGACAGGCCGCCACCAGAGAGTCATGGTGGCATGCACAAAAGAGGGTGCACTTGGCATTGGAACGAACCGCACAGGTCGAAAGAGTCTTTGAGCTTCCCAGCGATTGAGAGACCACTCGTGGTGCATCAATGGATTCCTGCTGAGGGAGTCTGCCAAGGAGTTCTGCTCCCCTGGCAAGTGTGTCACCAAGGGATGCACTCCCCTCTCTAGGCACCAGTCCCAGATCTGGATGGTGAGTCAGAAGAGGAAGAGAGTGAGTGCCACCTTGTTTGTTCAGGTAATACATCACCGTGGTGTTGTAGGTGAGTATCTGAACAACCTGTCCTCTTACAACCCTTTCGAATGACTTTAGGGCTCTGTCCATGGTGAGTTCTAGCACGTTTATGTGAAGCGTGCTTTCTTCTCTTGTCCATTCATCATGGGTGATAAGGCCTTGCGAATGGGCTCCCCAACCGATGAGGGAGGGGTCTGTAGTAACAGTCCTGGTGGAACAGGGCGTAAAAAGGGACCCCCAAGCATACCCAACACAGGAGGGACTGATGGACAGACCTGGGCAGAGAAAGATGGACAGATTGGCTGTCCATAAGAGAGTTGAAGGCTGAAATAAACCACAATTGGAGTGGACGCATGCGTTGTCTGGCATAGGGGGTCACAGCAGTGGTGGAGGCCATGTGACCCAACAGAATCTGGATCTGTTTGGCTGACACCAAGAGAGAGTGAATGGCATGTTCAACAAGATCTCACAGGTTGGCAAATCGGTCCTCTGGAAGGAAGGCCCTTTCGGTGGTGGTGTCCAAAAGGGCGCCTATGAAAAGGATTCGATGAGTAGGGGACAAAGCCAACTTCTCCAGGTTGACCACGAGTCCCAGGGATAGGAGAATAGACAAAATAATAGAAACGTGTAACTGAAGCTGATCATGTGATTTCGAAACGATCAACCAGTCATCTATATAGGGATAAACAGTTATCCCCTTTCGTACGCAAATGGGCAGCCACCACAGACATGCATTTAGTGAAGACCCGAGGAACCGTGGACAAGACAAATGGCAAAATATTAAAACAATAAGCACGATTGCCCACTATAAAGGAAGGCTATCTACAATGGCGCAGGGCAATCGACACATGGAAGTAGGCATCTTTCAGGTCAATAGTGGCAAACCACACGCTATCAGACAGCAAAGGCATAATAGAAGTAAGCATGATCATATGAAATTTCTTTGGTAGAATGTTTAATCAAGGATCTAAGATCAAGAATCGGACGAAGACCGCCACCACATTTCATAACCAAGAAATATCGAAAGAAAAAGCAAAAAGAAACAACAGAAGGATCAAGTGGGGATATGGCCCCTTTCTCCAACAACATCTGCACTTCATCTAACAGTGGTTGAGATGGAAGGATACTGCAAACATGACCCATCCTGGATAGGTCAGCAAATTCAATAGCATATCCATGAGCAACTATAGATAGAACCCACCTATCTGTGGTAATACGTGACCACTCATCGTAAAATTGGGATAACCTACCTCCAAACATCGGAGTACGTGTATGCAAACTCACATGGGAGAGGGGGGACAAATCAACTGCAACAGGCAGAGAGTCCCTGCCCCCTACCACACAAATGTCAAGGATGGATGCGTCAAAGACGCATCTTGGAGGCAGCCTGTGATTTGGTCTTGCTATTAAAGGGTTGAGACCTGGACCTCAGGAAGTAGGGAATCCTCCTCCCAGCCTGAAACCTGTAAAATTCCGATTTCTAAAGGGTCCCATACAGGAGTCCCCCAAATTCCTGCGAAAATAGGTGGATGCTATCTTTGCCGTTGCTGTGCGTAGGGCTGCCAAACATAACCAAATTTGTTGGCCGCCTGTCTGACATCCTGTTTTCTTTTAGTCTACTATCCGTTTCCGGATTAAATAGACCGTCCCCATGGAAGGGGAGATCTTCCGCAAGCGCCTTCTCCTCTTCAGTCAGGTTAGAGGTGCGCAGCCACGCATTCCTCCTCATCGAAGTTGCCGTAGAAAATAAATGCTTAGCAAAATCTTTTTGCAATTCAGACGAAGCAAGAGCTTCGGCCTGTAAGGCCTTCAGGAGGCGCTGCTGATCTGAGGGTAATGACTCAATGTATGGCACCATTTTTGCCCACAAGAAACTTTGATACCCACTCATGTAGGTAGCATAGTGTGCCATGCGTGTAAGGGGGTCTGCCAAAAGGTGTGCCTTTGTGCCCAAGGTATCTATCGTTTTGCCCTCCCTGTCAGGGGGAGTGGTAAGAGAATTGTTGGGGCATTAATTTTGGCAACCTTCGCCACCACGGTGTTGGGCTTAGGGGGATTGATCACCCATCTAGCAGAAGATTTTGTATAAATGTATCCAGCCTTCTAGGAACAGCTGGGACCAGTTAGGGAGCAACCCTAGCCAATTTAAGGAGGTAACCCAGGATAGGCAAAGGGGAAGAAGGTGAGATTACCTGTTCCTCAGAGGGGAACATGGGATCCTTCACATGCTCGGGGGGTTTAGAGGCAGGCAGGTCCAAAGCCTTGATCATCCTATCTATCAATGCAGTAAATTTGTTAAATTCAGCAGGATGAATAAAAGCGACATTTTCACCCGCTCCCTGCTGTGCACAGTCAGACAAATCAGAGTCAGCATCAGAACTGTCCAGTTCAACTGGTTTCTGCAAAGGTACATCAGGTAAAGATATAGCAGCAGAACCCTGAGGGGTTGCGTCACCTTGTACATGAGAAGAGGTCAACACAGGATTGGCACAAGACATATTTTGATCTGTAAAGACTGACACAGTGTTAGGAGGTTAAGTAGAGGTCAACACAGGATTGCTACCACACATATTCTGGTTTGCAGTGGTCAACATAATGGAAGGTCCACACAAAGTTTGTACTACACAAGGAGCCTTTCCTGGGGGGTGGGGGAAGGAGGCAGCCATAGCAGAGGATGAAGGACCATCCATCCCATGAGAGGAATAGCCAGTTGTAGCGTTCAAACCCCCTCTCTCGGGGGGGTGTGTGTGGAAAGGTGGTCAGTGACATAGTAGGTATTGGAGGCTGCACAAACATCTGGCCTGAGGGGTCTACTTGCAAGTAACCTGAAAATGGCACAGGACCCATGCCCACGTGCCCCCAATGGGGTGGATGAGAGAAGCGGGAGCGTCTCCGACGCCTGGAGCAGCCCGAGGAGGAAGACGAGGAGGAGGAAGATGATGACGAAAAGCGGGCGCGGGGCCTGCTCCTGGATCCCGAGCGGTACCGATGGCGCAGGAGCGTCTGCTCCTTCTGGAAGGGGACCTGGAGCATCTGGGGCATTTGCTACTGTGGCAGGGAGGGCGAAGCGGCCACGGCTGGTGGAAGGCTTCCGGTACCGGGGCCGCTGGAGTCAGGGAGGGAGATGCCTCTCAGGTCGCAGCATCCTTGGCAGTGGGGGATCACAGTCCCGATGCTCCCCTTCTTCTCACGGTACGAAGGCGGTGGCCTTGGGAGGGGGAGGGGCCTCGGCTCCTGAGGTGGGAGGGGCATTAGAGGGACTTCCCAGCGCCTGGTTCTGCGATAGCGAGGGGCCGGCCAAGGGAAAGGCCGATGAGGTGATGTCGGGAATATAGGCCCCCGCCACACCAAATCTTGTATATGGCCTGCAGATGTGGGCGACAGGAGAGGCATTGCCGGTGTAGAGATTGCCTTCGATCCTGGCTCTGCTGCGCACGCATGCGCAGCGTGCAAAGGGGTCATCTCAGCAGCCTGAATAGGCTTTGTTGCCAGCAGGGGGGGGGGGGCTTCGGCTTCCTGAGCTCTCAGCCTCGGCAGGATGTCAGAGCCAAGAAGGGTGGTTAAAGAATTTCCAGCCATTTCTGCAGAGGTTTTTTTCTGAGCAGAGGCTTGGCCGCCATCTTGCGGTGCCTTGTCCTTAGGCCTCTTAGCCTTCTTCTTTGCAGGCCCCACCGAGGAACCCACACAAGGTAAGTTTGACCGATCGTTAGTGTCCAGAAGGGGCTTTCATAGATGTCCATCTTCAACCTGGACACTTTATTTTTCCTTGTCTGTGAGGTAAAGTCCAGGCAGAAGGAACAAGATTGAGTCAAGTGACCCTCGCCCAGGCAGGTGAGGCAGAGGGCATGCCCGTCAGTATCAGGCAACAAGTTGGGGCAGTTTGAGCCCTTCTTGAAAGAAGTTGTCACCATAGTCAAGGGATTAGACAAAGAAAGGTTGAAGAAATGGTCCAAATGGTCAGAATACCTCAAAACAGTCAAATTAAACACAGTCCAATAGCTTGCAAGAGTTAGATGGTTCTCCAGCTGCTTACAAAGTGGCAGATGAAGAGAACTGCTGGATAGCCCCACCCACGGGCTATATATACTCAAGGGAGGTGTGCAGGGCTAGCTGGGGTCTAAAATGTCATTTTTTATTTTCCAGAAGGTTCCGAATGCTGCACTGCGCAGGCGCAGAGATACCAAATGTATGATTCACAGTGACTACGACAGGAAATGTGGATGTATTTGACCAACAGATGGGGGAATGATATGGCTTGCATGACCAGTTCCTGCAGGTTGAGAAATCTGTCCACTGGAAGGAAGGCTCTCTCAGAGGTGGAGTCTAGGACAGCGCCTATAAACTGGATTCGGCGAGTGAGTGATAGGGATGGCTTTTTTAGGTTGACCACGAAGCCCAGAGATTGGAGAAGAGACAAAATGACAGAGATGTGTATTTGCAGTTGGTAATGGGATTTGGAAACTATCAAACAATCATCAATATAGGGGTAGACCGTTATGCCCCTTGTACATAAGTAAACTGCTACCACGGCCATGGACTTGGTGAAGACATGTATAGCTATCAACTAGCCAAAGGTAACACATTAAAACAATAGAACCGATGGCCCACTGTAAAGGCAAAGAACCTACGGTGGTGAGGGGCAATTGAGATGTGGAAGTAAGCATCCTTGAGGTCAATGGTCGCAAACCACACAACCTTAGAGAGTAGGGGCATTATTGAGGTAAGAGTGACCATGCGAAATTTCTTTGGCAAGATTTGTTTATTCAAGCTCGAAAGTTAAGGATGGGGTGAAGACTGCCACTATGTTTAACAAAGAAATAACGGGAGAAAAAACAGAACAGGATAGAAGCAGGGTCCACAGGGGAAATTGCTCCTCTCTGCAATAACATTTCAACTTCTTGCATTACCTAATATGGCCCACCCTAGGTTGGTCTTCAAACTCTATGGAGTAGCCTTTTGCAACAATGGATAAAACCCATCTGTCTGTAGTGATATTACACCAATTGTGGTAGAATGAGGAGAGCCTATTTCCAAAAGGGGGGGAGGGTACAGAGAAACTCGCAGGGAGGGGAGCAGTATGCAACAAGGGGGCGGGCTCCATAAGAACCGAATCAACTAGAGCAGGTATGGGGACGTGACCAACATCAACCCCTCCACTGTTTAGAGGAGCATCAAAGACGCTTCTTAGGAGCGGTCTGAAGTTTCGGTTTGCTCTGAAAGAGCTGAGCCCTAGCCTTTGGGAAGTAAGAACTCCTTCTGCCCCCCTGATATCTGGATGGCACCCCACTCCTGTTTCTAAAGGAACGTGAATAAGAATTTCCAAATGTCCTACAATAGGAGGTGGTTGGTGGTTGCCACCAGGCCTGTTGTTGAGGGTAAGGTTGCCATGTATAGCCAAACTTGTTGACTGCCTGTCAGACATCTTGCTTCTGTTTAAGCAGAAGCCTTCCTCGGCAGGGTGCTCTTGAGCTCCGAGAGCACCAAACTACTCTACCAAATAGAGGGTAGAAATGTACCCTCCTTCCCTGGCGGACTGAGGACAGGGGAGTCGCCAAGCCAGCCAAGCGTCTGCCGATGGCCCCAAAGACCCTTTTCCCCTCAAGGGAGAGGCTCGAGAGGGCCCAGTAAGAACGCCATTGGCGCTGCGGATTGGAGAGTAGGAAGCGGACCGCAAGGACTGCAGATACTGCCGACTCGGCTCATTTGCTACTGGAGAAGGAGACAAGAAAAGAAGGAAAGAAGAGGGGCTTCGAGAGAACATGAGGCACCCTGTAAGCTCATTACAAAGGTAGCTGATCTTTTCCCTTTCGACAAGCCGGCTCTGATAAATATAAACAAAGGAGTATAACAAAGAATAATTGAAGGGCTATATTTTGTGTGTTGGATCTTGTGGCAGGGGTTGCTAGAAAGAAGTAGACCCATTGGGTGGAATAGAAAGAAACCTCGGCTTAGTCCGATATACAAGTATCCTATATTATTATATTCTATCCTATATCCTAGGTCTAATAATGAGTGCCTAATGCTTAATAGTGTTTAATAGTGTCCTACTTGCTCTGTATGTTATATGCAAGGTGCAAAGTGGGGATGTAAAGTACAAAGTACAAACGCTAGGCTGTTGAAGAAACCAAACCTCATTGATACCGATTATAAAAGCAATTAAATCAGTTACAAGTAGAGACAAACGGTGAAAAGCAAATTAGTTTGAGATCCTCATCCAAACCAGCTGAGGGAAACTAACTAATTAACGAACTAAGAGAGAAGAAACCATAATAAAGGACTCACCCCAGCCGCATGTTTGCTATCCGCCTGCCCCACCCCCTCTGAGACTCACGAGGAGAAAGGGAAGAAACACAAAAGGCACCGAGATCATCAAACGGAAGAGGGCTAGAGCGCCGCGTAGAAGAGTGGGAGAAAGACGGAAAGCTGGAGGAGGAGAGGGACGAGAGAGCAAAGGTGGCTCAGAGGCCAACGGAAGGAAAAGAAGAGTGTAAGAGCGCAAGAGTGAGCCTGGAGGGGGCAGAGAAGGACCAGAAGGAGGGAAGAAGAGTTGAAAAAGAGGGAACTATATTGAAAAGTAAGACGAGAAAGACGGGAAAGGAAACAATACGAAGAGGTGAATATACAACGGAACGTGGAAAGACCATGTGATAAGCAAAGAGGGGGAAAGAAGAGTACCTCACCTTAAAAGTACTGGGAGATAAAAACCACTATAAAAGATAGGAGGGTGGCGACAGAGATTACTCAAAATTATAAACCCAAATAGCCCCACCTTCTACAATCGGAGATAGAGGAGAAGGATAAACCAAACAGATACCAGGGGTCAAATCACAGCCACCCCCCTCCTAGAGAAGGACCAATGAAGGAGCTAGATGCTTGATGCCTAGATAATTAGAGTAGGACATTTAGACCTCTACCCAGCAGGCGGTCAACAAGGAGAGAACACCCCTATTGGAATCCTCCCCCCCCCACAACATAAGCCACCCTTCCCTCCCCCCCCCCTTAAGCCAAGATGTCTACACCCAAAGTTAAAGGAGACAAAGATACCAAAGAGCCAAAAGAGATTAAAGAACCTAAAGAACCCAAGGAACACAAGGACCTCAAAGAGATAAAGATACCCTCCAGAAAAGGATCCGGTGCCGAGGAATCCGTCCTAAGGGAACTATTGAAGGAAGTGAAGAGCATATCGGACAAGCAGGATGAACTACAGAAGGAACTAAAGAATATGGCAGAGAAACAAGAAGAGCAACAGAAATCCCTCCAAAATCAAATGATGGAAATGAGGAAAGAATTGACAAGTGAGATGGAAGATGTCAAAGGAGAGATAAAACAATTCCACACGGAGATTAAACAGATTAAAGCTGACAAGGAAAAAATGGAAAAAACACAAGAACAACTGGAGAAGAAAATAGGAAAATTGGAGAATAAAAACCTGAAACTAGAACAGATTCAAGAGAAAATGGAATTTAAGGATCTGGAATATCAGCTAAGATTCAGAAATCTCATAGAAGACCCTCAAGAAGATGTGAGAAAGGTGATAACACAAGTGACGGCGGCGCTCCTCAACACACAAGAACAGATGATGTCCCAGGAGATTGACAGGGTGTACAGGGTTACAACGAACTTCTCTAAAAGGAACAAGGTCCCTAGAGACATCATAGTACACTTCACAAAGAAAAGAATTCGTGATGAGATAATCAAGAGAAACAGCGAGAAGCCAACCCACTACAAAGACAACAGGATTATAGTACTCAAAGAATTCCCCCCCTCGATGCTGGCAAAAAGGCGCAAGTACCAATTCCTAACTGACGACCTGAATCGCCTCCAGATTAGATTTCGCTGGGAAAGACCGGAAGGAATAATGTTAACATATAAAGACCAAAAGTTCTGGTTGACATCAGAAGAAAAAGCCATGGCGTTTTATAAAAAATTCAGGAAGGAACTCAATCTAACTCCACCCACCCAGAGAACTGGAGGCAAAAGCAAAAAACGACGCTTCGACTCCCCGGAACAGGAACCAGAATTACAGATACCGACTCTGAAAGAAACAGGAATGGGAAATAGGAAGAAAGATGATACGGATATTTTATTGAATTTTGATAATGAGTGAATTGTTAAAACGAATAAAATGCTTTTCGAATAATACAAATGGTCTTAATTCGTCCTCTAAAAGAAAAAAACTGTTTAACAAATTAGCCAAGAGCCACTACGATGTAATTGCACTCCAGGAAACTCACATCGCTCAAAAGCACACAGCACACCTTGTATATAAAAAATTGGGAAAGGAATACTATTCATCCGCCTTAGATAAGAAAAAAGGGGTTGTAATCTATATAAATGAGAAAATCCCAGCGGAACTCGCATTTAGGGACAAGGAGGGAAGAATTATAGGGGTAACCATACAAGTAGAAAAACAAAAGATACTAATTTGTAATATCTACGCCCCTAATGGCCCCAAAACTAAATTTGTGGAAAGTCTATCAGAAAAAATAATAGGACAAGACTTTGACAGTCTAATAGTCATGGGGGACTTTAACGGGGTCATGGATACCACAAAGGACAAATCTAAAAATAAAAATAGAAAAGGCACGAGGCAAAAGAGTGATCATGCAAGCGAGCTCCCAAAGTCCTTTAAGAGACTCAGAGAAGAATTCAATTTGCAAGATGCTTGGCGGGTACACAACCCGAAGGAAGAAGACTATACTCATTTATCTGCAAGACATAACACGTGGTCAAGAATCGATATGATTTGGACGTCGAATAACCTAACATCGAAGATATCTTCAATTAGAATTTTGAGTAGAGAGCATTCTGACCACTGTGCACTAACAATGACCATCAATCAAGAACAGAAAGCCAGGAGATGGAGATTAAATGATAATCTACTAAAGAGGGAGGAAGACATAAAGAAAAACCTAAAGGCTATGAATGACTTCTTTGAGATCAACGATACGACAGACATAAGAATAGAAACATTATGGGATGCCTTTAAAGCGACCGCACGAGGGATCTTCATTCAACAGAACTCCATAAGGAATAAATTGAAGAGACAGAAAATGGAAGAAATCCAATCATCTATAGAAGGTGAGGAAAAAGAACTGAAGAAAAACCCCACAAATTCTAAAGCAGCGAAAAATCTGGAGCGCCTACACAAACAAAGACAACAACTTGAAATAGAACAAACTGCGAAACAACTAAGATTTATTAGACAAAACTCATTTCAAAACGCAAACAAGCCAGGCCGTTGGCTTGCTCGTAAGATCAGGAAAAAAGTACAATCAAACTATATAGTGAAACTAAAAAAAGATAACAAAAACCTGGTAACAGACAAAGAAATAATCAACGAATTCCAAAAAATTTTCCAGACGCTATATGCCAAAGAGCTAATTCCTGGTGAAGAGGTGGCATCTTACATAAGCAAACAAAAACTGGAGAAGATAACAGAAGAGCAGAGAGGAGAACTGAACAGAGAGATCTCAGACGAAGAACTGGACAAAGCAATAAGAAACCTCAAAAGCAATAAGGCGCCGGGCCCAGACGGGTTCACGGCAGCATTCTACAAGACCATGAAGGAAGCAATTCGCCCGTATCTAAAAAGATTAATGAACAAAATAATGACAGAAAAAACAATACCTGATTCATGGAGGAGAGCCAACATAACATTAATTCATAAAGAAGACTCAGACCCCTGTGACATCAAAAGCTACAGACCAATCTCACTGCTAAATATAGATTACAAAATATTTACAAACATTCTAGCAAATAGACTTAAGACATTTCTAAACACATGGATCACTGAGGAACAAACAGGCTTCCTCCCAGGAAGACATATCAGGGACAATGTAAGAACAATCATAAATGCCCTAGAATACTATGAAGTACACCACCAAAAAGAACTGGCCTTGTTAGCCATAGACGCTGAGAAAGTGTTTGATAACTTAAACTGGGAGTTTGTGAAGTTATTACTCAGGGAATTAGACATTGGACACCAGTTCGAAAACGCTATTGACACAATCTACAGTAGCCAAAGAGCAACCCTTTGGATTAATGGATGTCCCTCCAAAGAAATACCCATAAACAAAGGGACACGTCAAGGGTGCCCAATGTCTCCTTTAATCTATATTATGGCGATGGAGGTACTGTTGAAAAGCATAAGGGACGACCCAAATCTCCGAGGTCTGCAGGTAGCAAAGCATACCTATAAATATAGGGCGTTTGCTGATGATTTAATATGCATCATCGAAAATCCTAGATCAAACATCGAGAAGTGGCTGGAAAAAATTGAGGAATATGGAGCAGTGGCCGGCTTCAGACTAAACAAAAAAAAGACCATGCTCCTAACTAAAAACATCCCTAAATCGGAACAGGAGGAACTGAGTAAAAAAATAGGCATTCCAACAACTTCCAAAATCAAATATCTGGGAATACAGATAACAGCAAAGAACTCACAGTTATTGCAGAATAACTACGAAGCCAAATGGAAAAAAATCAAGGAAGAAATGAAGAATTGGGGAAATTTAGATTTATCATTGCTAGGCAGGATCTCTGCGGTAAAGATGAACATCCTTCCACAATTGACATATCTTTTTCAAAATTTGCCTATAATCAGAACTAATAAATTATTCGAGTTGTGGAAAAAAGACCTCTTGCAATACATCTGGAGGGGAAGGAAACCTAGAATCAAATTCAGCAATCTGATCAATCTGAAAAAAAGGGGTGGGCTTGGCCTGCCAGACTTCAAGCTGTACTATGAGTCATGCTGCCTGATGTGGATAAAAGATTGGATTCGATTGGACAAAGTCAAGATACTGGCACTTGAGGGATTCGACCTAAGAACAGGGTGGCATTCCTATCTCTGGTATTCGAAAATCAAAATTGAGAAGGATTTCAAGAATAACTTTATAAGAGCAGCCCTAATAAAAACTTGGGTGAAATATAAGGATAGATTGTATTCAAAAACCCCGCTGTGGCTCTCGCCCCTCGAGGCCCAGCAGAGAAGATTAATGGGAGGAACAATTTGGCCTAACTATGGAGAAATCCTGAGGAAAAAAGACTGTACTTATACCCTGAAATCACAGGAGGAAATCACTTCAGAATTCAATAACATATCTTGGTTCCAATACATACAGTTGAAAGAATACTTCAAAAAAGACAAAGAAATAGGGTTCTGTGACAAAGACAGATTCTGGGAATCTGTAATAAAACGGGACAGGAAAAACATCACAAACATATACCTAATCCTTCTGGAATGGGCGACGGAGAAAGAAGTCATAAAAGAATGCATGATAAAGTGGGCAGCTAACATCGGGAGACCCATCTGCTATAATGAGTGGGAACAACTTTGGAATAGAAAGATGAAGTACGTCTACGCCATGGAACTCAAAGAAAACTACTATAAAATGATTCACAGATGGCACATGACGCCACACAAATTAAGTTTAATGTATAAGGAAACATCGAATAAATGTTGGAAGTGTGAATCGCAGGTGGGGACGTACTACCACCTCTGGTGGACGTGTCCCACTGCCCAGAACTACTGGAAGGAAATTAGGGAATGCTCCCAGAAAATACTTAAAACCAGAATCGAGATGAAGCCGGAATACTTCCTTTTGGGAATTACAGACAATGACATCGAACTTGATTCAAACCAAGAAGTTCTCTTCACATACTTGGCAACAGCTGCTAGAATTGTCTACGCTAGGAAATGGAAACAAAAGGAATCCAGTCCAGTGGAGGACTGGCTACTAAAAATTTGGGACTTAAGAAGCATGGACAAGCTAACTTACTATCTAAAAGACTACACAGGCACCCCTGTAAGAAGAACAAACTGGAAGCAATTTGAAGAATATTTGGAAAAACACTGAGAAAAGAAAGAACAATGGCATTAAAGACAAGTACAACCACAAAGACATGTGAATAAATACTAGAAGGAAAAATAGGAAAGGCTAAGAGGGAGAGCCGTGGTGATAACCAAAGAGTGAATGCTAAGAAGAAGATGGAAAATAAGAACATCGGAAGGAAGATTAGGAAGTCTACCACCCCCCCTTCCATTCCTCTCCCCCTGCTCCATACCACTCTACCTTGTCCGTTGCACTTCCCTTCCCTTCCCTCCCTCTTCCCCCCCTCCCTCCCCCCCCCATTATATTTGTAAAACCTCAATAAAGAATTTATTAAAAAAAAAAAAGCAGAAGCCTTCCTCATGGAAGGGGAGGTCCTCAGCCAAGTCCTTACCTTCCTCAGACAGATTAGAGGTGTGAAGCCATGTATGCCTTCTAATTGACGTGGGGGTGGCAAACAAGTTGCCTGCTGCCTCTGCCAAATGCTTTGCGAAATCCTTCTGCAATTAGGATAATGCAACTGCCTTGGCGATCATCCAGAGGTAAAGCCTCAATGTAAGGTAACATCCTCCCCCATAAAAAAATCTGATAACCACTCATATAGGTGGCGTAGTGAGCCATGCGGGTGAATAAACCCACCGCAACATGAGCCTTTTAGCCTAAGGTGCCCATTTTCTTGCCCTCCCTGTCCGAGGGGGGGGGGGTTATCAGGGAGCCCTTAGGGTGTTTAGTTTTGGCCACCTCCGTGACCACAGTGCTGGGTTCTGGGGAAGCAATGAACCATTTAGCAGAGGACATGTCAATTCTATACATGGAGTCTAACTGTCTGGGCACAGCAGGGACCCCTGATGGGGACATGTCAATGACTTTGGCCAGCTTGAGTAGATATGGTAATATGGGTAGAGATGTAGAAGGGGCAACATTTTGTTCCTTGGAAGGGAACATTGGGTCATCTACATGTTCAGGGGGTTTGGGGGTAGGGATATCAAGGGCTTTGATCATTCTGTTTTGAATAACTGCTTCACTTTGTGATGGTCAGTGGCCATAATAATAATAACCTTTATTTATACCCGCTAACATCCACTAAGGCTGCAAACTTATTAAAATCTGCAGGTAGAATATTACCAGAGTCCTCACCCCCACGGCCTGTGCAGCATCAGGCGAGTTAGAATCAGAGTCAGAATCCCTCAGTTCAATCGTGTTCTGCTCAAGCACATTATGCAAGCGGGTCCCTGGGGGGGGGGGGGTTACATTGTTTATCAGTTGAGGCTGGGCAGAGGTCGACGCAACAACAACAGGGCCACACAAGTTCTGGTCAGTACACAGTAGTAGAGTTACACAAGTTCTGGGGGGCACAAGGCGCTGTAGTAGAAGGCACAGTAGGACCACACAGATTTTGGATGACACAAGGCACCCCAGCTGGGGACATGGCAGGACTACACAAACTCTGGCCAACACAAGATGCCCTTACTGGAGGCAATGTCGAGAGAGCTGGAGCTGCTCCAGCCAAGTGGGAGACTGGCACCACAGCAGAACAGTTGGCAGCAGGGCCTGCAATTCCAGGAATGGGGGTGGGGGAGGGAGAGAGCTGAAGGCAAGGCAAAGGAAGCAGGCATGGGTGGCAGCACAAACATGAGCTGACCCAAAGGACCAATCTGCCAGTAGCCCGGAAAGGGCATGGATCCAGAGCCCCGATGCCTCCACTGTGAAGAGGGGGAGCAAGAGGAACGGGAGCAGCCTCCTCGTCTCGAGTCCAGAGGAGGACGAGGAAGACGAAGAGGAGGAAGACGAGCGGGAGCAGGGTCTATTTCTAGATGCCAATTGGTACCTGTGATGGCAGGAGCTCCTGCTCCTTCGAGACGGAGACCTCGAGTGCCTTGGGCATTTGCTGGAATGGCGTGCTCCTCGCAAAGGCCACGGCTGCTGGAGGGGAGGTGCCAGTATCGTCGTGCTCACAGGAGCCTGCAAGGCCGCAGGTTCTGCAGAGGCGGCCTCCTCAGCGGCGAGGGATTCCCCACCGCGTCGGTGACCATCAGCTGCCTCAGGAGGAGGTGTGTCAACTTGAGGGAGAGGGACACTCCAGTTCCGGAAGAGGGTGGGGCATTGTAGATGCCTCCAAAGGCTGGCTCCCAGACAGGAGGGAGGCAGCTGCAGTCGAGGAGGAGGCGGCATTGGGAGCATAGGTATTGCTCTTCCCGGCATTGTGGTCTCGGCCTTGTGTCAGCAGAGATAGAATCGGCATTGTGGGAGTTAGAATGCCCTCTGGAGCTGGTTTGTCGATGCGCGCATGCGCAGCCCATGTAGGAGTTGCTTCAATAGTCCCAGCCGTAGCCTCAGAGACAGGTAGGGGGAGCCCTGGGTCTTCCTGACTCCTCGCCGCCCGCTGATCGCTCGGCACAAGAGGGGAGGCAGAAAGGCTTCCTGTCTTTTTTTGATGGGGCCTTCTTAGGAAGAACGGCTTGGTGGCCATTTTGGCCCTTGTCTTTAGACTTTTTGGCCTTCTTCTCCACCAGGTTCTCAACGGACAAAATGAAAGGTAAGACCAGTCGATCAGAGCGAGTAAACTGCCCGGAGGAGGAAGGGGGCAGAAGGGCCCTTTCATACAAGGTTGCCTTGAGCCTAGACTCCCTATTTTCTGGTTTGCAGGGTAAAGGACATGTAAACCGGACAGGATTGGGTGAGGTGCCCCTCACCTAGACATGTCAGGCAAAGGGAGTGCCTGTCAGTATCAGGCAAAATGTTGGGGCAGTTAGTACATTTTTTAAAAGCTGTAGTCACCATAGTTAAAAGGGAGAAGCAGTAGAATGGTCAAACAGTCCAGTCAGGGTTACAGGATACCTAGAGTCCAAAAGTCAGTCCAAAGTCAAGTGAAAGCACTTCGTAAGCTCGCAAAATCAAGAGTAAAGGTTTTCAAGCTGCTTGCTAAGTGGTGGAAAGAAGAAAACTGGTGGCTGGCCCTGCCCATGGGCCATATATACTTGGGGGAGTGGGCGGGGCGAGGCAGGAGTAAAAATGTCTATTTTTGTTTTCTAGAAGGTTCCGAAAGCTGTACAGCGCAGGTACAGAGATACCAAATGTGCAATTCACAGTTGACTACGACAGGAAATCCGTATTATCCCACAGTTTCCTTTATCCAACATTCTGCTGGCCCGTTTATGTCAGATAAGTGAGGTTCTACTGTATAGGATATGGACTCTAGCACTCCAATGACAGACAGTGTTGTTGTGTGATGCTGCACTTAAAATTAGATGGATGGTGACTGACCATGCAAACAACACCCTGCTGGGAATGTAGTTAGAGCAACATATTACAACTGAAATGCTACTATTCTTAATAATAATAATGTTTTATGTTCCACCCCACCATCTCCCCAAGGGGACTCGGCTTACATGAGGCCAAGCCCAACAATTACATCAAAGCAAATATACAACATAAAATAATACATAAATAAAATATAATAAAGATAAAAAATAAAATAAAAAGCGATACAGGATAAGCACCCAATAAAAAATAAAATCACAATAGTCATTCATGATGGGCAGGGCCAGTTGCAAAGATTAAAATGTTTAAAAACTCTATGTGAGATAAGTAGTGTAATGTATCTAGAAGGAGGTTCAGGTGGGACGAAACAAAGGAGTTTAATTGCATTAGAGGGTGAGATACAATGCCCCTTGTAATGTGCCCCTCCCACGCCTTTAGTGCCCCTCCTCCCAGTGCTTTGACCCCTCGGTTCCACGCCTGTTACATTAACATGTGTTTTTAAACTGTGATTTTAAACTGTTTTCTAATATGTTTTGAATAACTGCTTCACTTTGTGATGGTCAGTGGCCATAATAATAATAACAACAAACTTTTATTTATACCCGCTAACATCTCCCGAAGGACTTGATGCGGCCTACAAGACGCCGAGGCCCAACATATCAATAAAACAACAGCATAACAAATACAATAAAACAACAAATTACTCATAAAACGAGCAATAAACATTAAAACAATAGCAATAAACATTAGACAATAACACCACAACGCATTTAAAACTAAGGCCGGGCCAAAAGTAATGATTAAATTTTTTTAAAATGCTGGACATAACAGGTGAAATAGATAGGTTTTTGGAGATAGGTGTGGTGTGCAGACAATCTTAAATCTCTAGTAAAGTGCATTTGGGACATGATGCTTGGAGTTTCCTATTCCGGGAAGGCACACTAGAACAACCTCGTCTTCAAGCTCTTCCTAAAGACTGCCAATGTTGGGGCTTATCTGATGTCCTTGGGGAGAGAGTTCCAGAGTCGGGGGGCCACCATGGAGAAGGCCCTGTCCCTCGTCCCCACCAATTGCGCTTGCGACACAGGTGGGATCGTGAGCAGGGCCTCTACAGATTATCGGAGAGATCATGTGGGTTCATATACGGAGATGCGGTCACTGTTTAGGGCTTTGTTAGGTAAGCACCTGCACCTTTGGGATCGGAAAATGAACAGCAGCCGATGGAGTTCCTTAAACAGGAGGGTTGACCTCTCCCTGTAAGGAGCATCAGTTAACAACCTGGCCACCGCCCGTTGGACCAGTTGGAATTTCCGGGCCATTTTCAAGGGCAGCCCCATGTAGAGCGCATTACAATAGTCCAATCTGGAGGTGATTAAGGCATGGACCACCCTGGCCATATCCACCTTCATGAGGTACGGTCGCAGTTGGCGCACGAGTCTCAGTTGTGCAAAAGCCCTCCCAGCCACCACCGACACCTGAGCTTCAAGCGCAAGTGATGAGCCCAAGAGGACACCCAAGCTGCAGACCTGTGACTTCAGGGGGAGTGTTACCCCGTCCAGCACAGGTTGTCACCCTATACCCCGATCTGGTTTACGATCGACCAGAAGGACCTCTGTCTTGTCAGGATTAATCTTCAGCTTGTTCATCTTCATCCAGACAGCCACAAGGGTCGGGGACTCGTCCCGCACCCGAGGGGCTTTCTTGGAATTAGGTGGAAAGGAGTAGTAGAGTTGCATGTCATCTGCATAGAGATGGCACCCAACTCCAAAACTCCGGATGTCCTCTCCCAGCGGTTTCATGTAGATGTTAAAAAGCATGGGAGACAGAATAGAGCCTTGTGGGATCCCACAGATCAAAGGCCAGGAGTCTGAGCAGGGGTCTCCCAGCTTCACCATCTGGGATCGACCCTCCAGGAAGTACCGGAGCCATGCAGAACCATGCCCCTGAGACCCATCCCAGAGAGTCGTCCCAGAAGGATACCATGATTGATGGTATCAAAAGCCACTGAGATGTCCAAGAGAACCAACAGGGTCACACTCCCCCTATCCAGTTCCCTGCAGAGGTCATCCATCAAGTTGACCAAAGCCGTCTCGGTACCGTGGCCAGGCCTGAAGCCAGACTGTGACTGGTCCAGGTAATTGATGTCATCTAGAAATCCCTGGAGTTGGGAGGCGACCACCCGCTCCAGCACCTTGCCCAAGAAAGGGAGGTTGGAGATTGGTCTGTAATTGTTCAGCACCGTGGAGTCAAGGGAAGCCTTTTTCAGGAGTGGTCGGACCACAGCCTGTTTTAGTCAAGATGGAAAAACACCCTGCTCCAGTGATGCATTAATGATCAACACAAACCAATGAGTCAACCCATCCCTGGCCAATTTAATTAGCCAAGACGGGCAAGGGTCTAAAGCCGACATGGTTGCCCTCACAGCACCGAGGACCTCCTCCACGGTCTCAGGAGGAACAAGCCTAAAAGAATCCCACAAAATCAGACAAACTCGCAACACTGAGTTGTTGGGTCATCGAAGGTCTCCTCCACCACAGGTGGGTGAAGGAGCTCCCCAACAACCCAAAACAGCTCCAATGATCTATTGGATGCAGACGCTATATGGGCAGTCGTGAAAGACTCCCTCACTACCCGTATAGCCACTGTATAAGCCCTAAGAGAGGCTTTAGCCCGTGCTTGGTCAGATACATCTCGAGATTTCCTCCATATGCACTCTAGCCCCCTTCTCGTGCGTTTCATCACAGCCAGCTCCTCGGTGAACCAAGGAGATAATGTGTCTCGACGCAACACGATGGGGCATTCGGGCGCGATCGTGTCTATCGCTCTGTTATAGTGATCAACCAAGGTGTCAACAGAATCGCCAGGCTCCATGGCAGGAAGAACCCCAAGATTCCTCAGGAATCCATCCAGATCCCTCAGTCTCCTGGGGTGGACCATCTTAATTGATCCTCCACCCCTGCGAAGGTTAGAGGTCACAGATCAGATGATGGTCAGACCATGACAATGGAAGGATGTTTTGTTCTTCCACTCTGACTGTTCCACTGTCTGCTACAAAAACTAGGTCAAGTGTATGTCCAGCCTGATGGGTGGGTCCAGATATAATTTGTGAGAGCCCCATGGTCGTCATGGTGGCCATGAAGTCCTGAGCCGCTCCTGTTAAAGAGGTCTCAGCGTGGATGTTGAAGTCTCCCAGCACAATCAAGTGCCAGGAAACTAGGGCCAAATTAGAAACCAAATCTGCTAGCTCAGGCAGGGAGACTGCTGAGTCGTGGGGTGGGCGGTACACCAGCAGAAACCCCAAGCTATCATGGTTCCCCACCCTCAGGTGAACACACTCAAACCCAGATGATTGCGGGACAGTGCATCTGACCACGGCGATGGACTGCCAAAAGACTATTGTGACCCTCCTCCCCGCCCCCCAGATCTAGCCTGCTGGTGCACCCCGAAACCAGGAGGGTACAGCTGGGTGAGATTTACCCCACCCAGCTCATCCAACCAGGTCTCAGTGATGCAGGCCAAGTCAGCCCTCTCATCCATGATCAAATCCTGGATGGCAGAGGTCTTACCATTGATGGACCTGACGTTTACCAGCAGGACCTTAAGTCCAGAGGGACTGCCATGGAGTCTACCACAACCTACCTTCTCCAGGGTCGCAAGAACCCTGTTGCACTTCTCTCTGTTGTATTTGTGACCTACAACTCTCCTCCCCCACACTACCTGAATGGTGCCTGTCTCTTCCGGAATCCCTCCCTCTCCCTGGGAATTAGATTCCGTGGCTAGTCAGCTCTCAGCAAGGTGGGAGCTCAGTCATGGGCTACCCTGAGGGTCATATGCGGATGTTTCCGATGTTGACATGGAAGGGGAGTTGTCTAGGGAACTAAGGAGGCTAAAAAGAGGGAGTGTCCTTGGGCGGGAGAATGTGGCCGAATGGGTAGGGACAGCTGATATGGAGTGACGAACTGGAACAGTCCAGATGGGGGGATCCTATCTGGGGAGCTATTTGTGGATTTCTCATTGGAACCAGGTGGTACATTGTGAGATGATTCCAGCATATCAACAAAGGGGCAAACATAGGGGTCCACAAACACGTTCCTGATGATAATGCCCCACTTTTTTAAGCTTGATCGAATAGCTAGTAACTCACCAGACCACAAAATGTCTTCAGGTGTGATCAAAAGACAAGTAGAGCGATCATGTGACTGATAGTCTCTACGTAGCCATGTTATGGCCTTCACTCTGACATCAGGTGGTCTTTTTGATAAGAGTTCTGCCAGAGATTTACAGACCGCCCTCTTTGAGGTCCATCTACCTCTATTGATCATCAAATCAGCGATCTCCACCGCAAGGTTATCAGTTGTCAAAAGCTGTTGTTCTTGGCCACAAACTGTGGTGGAGTCGGCAATAGAGTCTGATGTTAGATTAGCAGATGTCAACAAAATGTCTATAGTTGACTCCCTCCGCTCAGTGTCAACCCGATTCCTATGAATACCAAAAAGCCCTCCCCTTCCCTCAGTCATCTTGCACTCAACCCTTCCTTCCTTCTCAATGTTCAGTGGCTCCCTTTCTTCTAAAAAGCATGGGACCTCAATTAGGTCTGCAAGTGAAGAGTTGTCTGCCCTTGGGGACTCATATTGCACAGGTGTTTTAATGACAAGGGAATTCCTTTAAAGAGGTGGTCGATTTTTTCATTCAACGTCTCAAGTTGATGAGAAAGGAGAGTGAACGATTTCCCCAAGAGATTGCACACATGAGACAGCTCATTCTTCACATGAGATTCTGTTCTAGCCATTCCTGTAACCACTCACTAATACCACCCAAAATACTTTCCTCTACCTCAATAAACTTTTCTATAACTTCTCAACTTCTACAATTAATCATCCTCCACATTCTCCTATAAATCTCAACCTTCCTTACCTGCACATGCATTCTTCCATTTCCGATACCAGCAAATCTTCACAACAATCTTCCCAACAGTCAATCTCTCAGGCACTCTTGGTCCACCTCATACAGTTCACCTCTTATTCTATGCTATCATGGTCTCAAATATGTACCCCAATTCCTATGTCTCTCCTATTTGTCCCCATCACCTCCAGCAGTTATATACACAGAACATACAGCACATATACAACACAACATACCACTCAGGCACATAAAAATAAAATAAAATCATGGTGAAGATTCTGCAGCAAAAGTCAGTAGGAAATAAAGAGCAGCAAACTAGGGTAGGCTCAGATGATGGGGGGGGGGTCCTCTTCTTCCCCCTCCCAGTGATGTGATAGTTTCTGTCCCTCTCTCTCTCCCCCACCTCTGGTATGGCAGGTGGGAGGAGGCGTTCCTCCAAGCGGCCTGATCTTCTTAGCTCAGCTTCTTAATTCAGCTTGGGGACTGCAGCAGCAGCAATGGCCCAATGAGGCCCGGGGATAGGTAGGCCGCGGCAGTGGCAATGGTAAGAGGCCTGCCACAGCCTGCTCCTCCTCCGTGAAACCGCTGGCGGTGACAGCAGCGGCGATGGAAGGCCTGCTGCATCCTTATCCTTCCATGGGGCAAGCGACAGCGATGTCAGCAGCGACGATGGTCAGCCTGCCACAGATCAGCCCTCCAAGGAAGCAAGCGGCGGCAATGGCGGTGGTAGGCCTGCAGCTGGCCAGCCCTCCTTGAGAGTAGGTAGCGGCAGCTGGAGCAGCTGTGGCAGCTGCAGCAGTGGCGTTAGAAACCCTGCTGCGGCCTGCCCTTCTGCGAAGCGACAGCGGTGGCAGAGGCGATGGTCAGCCTGCCACGGCTCAGCCCTCCCGGCAGCAACGACAGCAACAGCGGTGATGGGAATGCAATGATCACCCAGCCACTGACCAAACCTCCTCAGAAGCAGCAGCAGTGGTGGTTACAGCAGGGGCGATGGAAAGGCCTGCTGTTACAGCAGTGGTGATGGAAAGGCCTGCCGCTCTTCCGTGATGGTAATAGCGGCGCCGTTCTCTCCCTCAAGCTCTCAGCGAGGGAAACTGGAGCAGGAACAGAGTCCTGAGGCAACAGCGATCCAGATGGCAAGGGGGCTCAAAAAGCCTCATGGCTGGGTAAGTAGGAGCTATCCAGGGGCAGGATTTCAGAGGATGGAAAGTTTTCCTCCCGGAGCTGCTGTAGGTTCCTATTGCAACTCCGCCATCTTGGAAAAAAAACATTTTGCATTGTATTGTACAGTATAGGGAAAAGGTGTCTCTACTAACGATTTCTCGCCCATCCTTGTTTCCACAACAAGTCACATTTTCCAAAACTTTATTTTTACAGGGACAGAAAATTAAGAGAAATTTTCTGAACGTAAGCACAGACAGCAAAGGAAATGCCACCAGGGTGTTAATCCTTCCCATTGCTATCTAAAGCTGGCGAAATAGAAGGATGGATGGTTGGAGTTACTTAAAAATGTACCTATTCCAATTTACATACAAATTCAACTTAAGAACAAATCTACACAGACTATCTTTTTTATAACTTGGGAACTAACTATATCTGGTTTATTCTAGCATTGATAGCAGTTATGGATATCAAGCAACTCATGGATTTACTATTTCTCAATGCACCTGGAGAAATAGACATATCTATTCAAGAACATACTAAAATAAATCAGTCTGAAACTGTTAAATTCCTTTTTCTTCTCTCCCTTTTTCTAAGGTAGGGATATTTCTAACTGTATGCTCAAAATCTTTCAAAATTAAACAAGCATTTTCTTCCAGGTTTATTCCCTGCTTTAAAAAAGACACCTCTCTGGAGCAGACCTGGGCAAACTTGGGCCCTCCAGGTGTTTTGGACATCAACTCCCACAATTCCTAACAGCCTTAGGCCCTTTCCTTTTCCCCCTCAGTCACTGCTGTACAGACAAAAACTGTTGGAGGAGGGAGGTGGAAAATCATTAGAATAAAAATTGAATGTATTATCTTAGGCCTTGAATAGATAGCATTCTGAACATTTCTTGTAAGTCCTTCTGCATTCTAACCCACATATCTATTAGCTTCTGGAAGTTGGAAGTCTACTTTTAAATGACAGAGGTCTACTTTCAACCACAACAGCAGTCTCGTAGGGGCTCCTGTATGAGACCTGAAACACTAAATTCCAGTAGTAAGGGGCCAAAATTAGATAGGCTAAGCTTCAAGACCACAAATAGGTTTTTAGCAACTCACTTTCCAAGTAAGGTATAATTAATGATTAAATAGGATTGTTGTTTCTGTGTACCTTCAAGTCATTTCAGACTTAGGACAACCGCAAGATGGTCCAATCACAGAATATACTTGTCAAGATTTATTCAAAGGAGATTTGCCTTTGGTTTCCTCTGAGGCTGAGAGAGTGGGTTCGGAGACATAGTTTGAGGTTCAAATGACTGTGCCACGCTTTCTGAATTACTTCCCTCCCTTTTTCCTACCTCCCTTTCTTTCTCTATCTCTTTCTCTCCTCCTTCCCCCTCTTTTTCCTCCCTCATTATTTCTTTCTGCCATTCCTTTTCCCTTTTCATTCCTTCCTTTTTGATAGCATGTGGCAGTGGCAGGCACACACACCAGCAAGTAGTGGCAGAGAGTGCACTTGGTGGGCTGTATGTAACTTGAGGACCATATGTTGTGCAGGCCTTGTCTATACCATCTGAACAGGAAATGCCAGGTCAATGTTCACTAATCATGAGCACCTGTAAATTTTTTTTTAACAATTGTTGCTGAGTCTGAAAATTTGAACAACTAAAAAAAAGTCTTGATTTGCAATGCTAATCAAGGTGATTAATTGCAACATTCACACTTGCCTCCAAAAGACAAGAAGGGACCTTCCATGAATATATAAACCTCCCTTGCTTAGTTTCCAATATACCTTACCTTTGAGGATGCCTGCCATAGATGTGGGCAAAATGTCAGGAGATAATGCTTCTGGAACATGGCCAGACAGCCCAGAAAGCTCACAGCAACCCAGTCATGACTTGGTAAGTCAGGACTATTAGTTTTATGAGTCAGTCTCTTCCTCATCACATTTAAAGAACAAAGCTTGGAAACTGATTTTATTTTGAGCACAATTCCCAAAATGTCCCTCTCAGCACGGTTGGTGGCCACCTGGACTGGGAGATTTTAATTAAAAAAGGAGTCCAAGTTCTGCTTGAGACATGTATGTGAAGTCCTTTGCTCAAACCCAAATTGGACCTTCTTACAGCTGCTATTGTCAAACCAGTTCTCTTCGGACTAGGCTTTTTGTTATTGTTTATTCATTTAACCATTTCCGACTCTTTGTGACCTCATGGACCAGCGCACACCAGAGCTCCCTGTCTGCCATGGCCACCCCCAGTTCCTTCAAAAGCCAGTCACTTCAAGGATGCCATCCATCCATCTTGTCCTTGGTTTGCCCCTCTTCCTTTTTCCTTCCATTCTCCCCACCATCATTCTCTTCCCCAAGATTTCATATCTTCTCATTATGTGGCCAAAGTACATCTTTACCTCTAATATCCTTTCCTCCAGTGTGCAGTTAGGGTTTATTTCCTGGAGTATGGACTGTTTGGCTCTTCTTGCTGTCCAAGACACTCTCAGAATTTTCCTCCAGCACCACTGTTCAAAAGTTCCTTCGCTCAGCCTTCCTTATGGTCCAGTTCTCACACCCAAAGGTTGCTATGGGGAATACTATTGCTTTAACTATGCAGCTCTTCATTGGCAGTGTGGTGTCACTGCTCTTCACTATTTTATTGGGATTGGTCATTGCTTCCCTCCCAAGAGATTGATCATTGCTCCCCTCTTTCTGATTTCCAGGCTGCAATCTGTGTCTGCAGTAATCTCCGTGTGTAGAAATACAAAGTGTCATTGCCTCCACATGGGAAACTTTAATTTTACCTGGAGCACAATTCCCAAAATGTCCCTCTCAGCACAGTTAGTGGCCACCTTGACTGGGAGATTCGAATTCAAGAAGAAGTCCAACTTCTACTCAAACCCAGGTCTGACCTTACAGCAACTATTCTCAACCCACTTCTCTTTGGACTTGGCTATAACCTCTCCAGACCACAGCTGTGTGTGGATGACAAGGTAGTCCAATCTACCTGGAAACCATCAGATTGGGAGTAGCTGCTTTACAAAAATAAAGGCCCAATACACGTCACTGCATCCACACATTCCTCATCTGATCACCATCATTGGTATTTCTCTATAAAGAAAGAATTAAACTGCTACTTCCTTGCAGGAAGCACCTTGTCCATTTTGATTTAATTCTATACAAGAGTGCGACATGTAAGATGGGAAACTGTAAATAATAGCAATAAATGATGCCATCGCCTGCTTACGAAATGGAGTAATATGTTGCTTTGTTGACTGTTCTAAGAAAAAACTGCAAACACATTCTGTATGTCAATAGTGCTATTCATATAACAAACGCATTCAACTGTGGGGTCGAACATAATACAGCAGTCATCTGAAAGAAAGAAATTGCTGCAGGGGAAATTGACAAGTGATATGTGAGAATTAGAAGGTGTAGAAAGATAGGCTTCAGGCAAGCTATGAGGAAAAGTCAAACCATTTCATTTCAGTCAATAAGAACTGGGCTTTCAACAAGCAACTTGGGATGTTTAAAAAAATCACCCATTGTTCAAGGTTGAAAAATTGGGCAGTACAGACGTTCTCCAGACCAGATTAATCCGTAGTTCTAGCTATCTATAAAAACCTGTTACTGTATTTATCCATATATATATATATTTAAAACTACAATGGCTTTTTAAGGTTTATAATTTCAGCCAAATTTGCTTGGCTCTAATACTGTTTCTTATCTTTCCTAATGACGCAACCCCTTAATACAGTTTTGTCATGCTGTGGTGACCAAACAAAACTATATTAACATAAACCGTGTGAATACACTGTATATAAACCACACAAAGAAATTACAAGTCTGAGTGCTACTTGGTTATCTCGTAGTCCTTGAAAAAGTAAACTGCCTTCAAAATGCAGTCCAAATAAAGTCTAAATAGTTCAAATTGCTGTCCAATTCAAAATATTATCCAAATTATAATGCTTGCTGTTCAGTTCAAAGTATTATCCAAATATTAATGCTTATCCAAATTATAATGCAACAAAGATCCCCGGGTTGAGATTGCCTTGTTCCGGGGACTTCCTCTTCTTCAGGATTTCATCTTCTTTATAAAAGTGGGTGGTTCACCATACATTCCTAAATGGGTGGTAACAAACAACATAATAAATATGCCAAAAAGGGACCCAAACCAAAAACATTTAGTGATAATGACATGCATCCTAGTGAAATAGACTACACACACAATATTACTCACGCTATTAATGAGACGACGCTGGGATTTATACTTCACCTACAATCAAAGAGCATTCTGGACTCCACCAACAATGGAATCGAATCAAAGCTTGCCACACAGAACTCCCATGACCAACAGAAAATACTGGAAGGGTTTGGTGTACACTGACCTTGAGTTTTGGAGTTGTAGTTCACCTACATCCAGAGAGCATTGTGGACTCAAACAATGATGGATCTGGATCAAACTTGGCACAAATACTCACTATGCCCAAATGTGAATACTAGTAGAGTTTGGGGAAAATAGACTTTGACATTTGGGAGTTGTAGTTGCTGGGATTTATAGTTCACCTACAATCAACGAGCATTCTGAACCCCGCCAATGATAGAATTGGGCCAAACTTCCCACACAGAATCCCCATGACCAACAGAAAATACTGTGTTTTCTGCTGGTCTTTGGCAAACTCTCTGACACCCCCCTCACAACCCACATGGGTCCCAACCCCCAGGTTGAGAATCACTGCTCTAATAAATACCTTACCTTCCAGAATAGTGGCTTTCTCAACTATCTGCTTTCAAGTAACTTTCCACCTTGACTAACCTGTTAAGAAACTGATGTACATTGCAGACAATTGTGACAATTATTCCACAGCATACAAACAATAAATACAATTGTCACCAACATGTTTAAAAGGACATGTTTTAGTGAAGGCACCTAAGATGAGTGGATTCTAACCAACCAAAGCTTATGCCATAATCAATTTTGAAAGTCCTAAGGTGCCTTCACTAAAACATGTCATTATAAACATGCTAAAATTCATTGTAGCCTTTTAAGATGTATGCTTTCTTTTAAACAGCAATTATTTGCATCACTTACTAGTTTTTATTGCTTTAGGCGGGAACCAGTAAGGATTAATAAAAGAATGGCACAAAACTTTCCAAACTGCTATTAAAATGTATTTTTATAAATACTTTTGTTGTTGTTATGTGCTTTTAAATTGACTTTTTTCATGTCAGGAGTGACTTGAGAAACTGCAAGTCGCTTCTAGTGTGAGAGAATTGTCCGTCTGCAAGGATGTTGCCCAGGGGACACGCTGTGAGTGGCTTCTCTCATATCCCCGCATGGGAAGTTGGAGCTCACCCCACTCTCCAGATTCAAACTACCGACCTTTCTAGGTTCTTGTGGGTTTTTTCGGGCTATAGAGCCATGTTCTAGAGGCATTTCTCCTGACGTTTCGCCTGCATCTATGGCAAGCATCCTCAGAGGTGTGAGGTCTGTTGGAAGTAGGAAAAATGGGTTTATATATCTGTGGAATGGCTGGGGTGGGGCAAGGAGCTCTTCCCTGCTGCACTTAGGTGTGAATTTATTTATTTATTTGGTACACTTGTATACCGCTAATATCTCAGCCTAAAACGGCGACTCATTGCGGTTTACAACATTTAAAAACAACAATAATTCCAATAAAAATATAAAACACATACATATACAGCATACAGTATTGGGCCACCAATACAGACCAGTGCATCTCTTAATTAAAATCACAATCCAACTTCATTGTCCATGATAGCCAGTCCTTGATCAAATTACATCGCATCGGATTAGCCGAATGCTTGCTCAAACATCCATGTTTTCAGTTTTTTCCGAAATGCCATCAATGAGGTGGCTGATCTTATCTCTATAGGGAGGGCATTCCAAAGCCGCGGGGCCACCACAGAAAATGCCCTGTCTCTCGTTCCCGCGAGCCGCACCTGTGAAGCAGGCAGGATGGAGAGAAGGGCCTCTCCCGAAGATCTTAGGGTCCTGGTGGGCTGATAGGCTGAGATACGTTCGGATAGATATGTGGGGGCCAGAACCGTTTAGGGCTTTAAAGGCCAAAGCCAGCACTTTGAATGTTTAGCTGATCACCTTCATTAGCATTTGAAGGCCTGCCTGAGTCTGGGAAAATCGGTTGCTGAGAAGTGTTAATCTGTGCCTGGTTTTTTCCTCTCTGTTGTTTAGCTGTTATAATTTTAGAGTTTTTTAATACTGGTAGCCAGATTTTGTTCATTTTCATGGTCTCTTCCTTTCTGTTGAAATTGTCCACATGCTTGTGGATTTCAATGGCTTCTCTGTGTAGTCTGACATGGTGGTTGCTGGTGTGGTCCAGCATTTCTGTGTTCTCAAATAATATGCTGTGTCCAGGCTGGTTCATCAGGTGCTCTGCTATGGCTGACTTCTCTGGTTGAAGTAGTCTGCAGTGCCTTTCATGTTCCTTGATGCGTGTCTGGGCGCTGCGTTTGGTGGTCCCTATGTAGACTTGTCCACAGCTGCATGGTACACGGTAGACTCCTGCAGAAGTGAGAGGATCCCTCTTGTCCTTTGCTGAACGTAGCATTTGTTGGATTTTCTTGGTGGGTTTGTAGATTGTTTGTATGTTGTGTTTCCTCATCAGCTTCCCTATGCGATCAGTGGTTCCCTTGATGTATGGCAGGAACACTTTTCCTCTGGATGGATCTTCATCTTTACTCATCTACCAACCTTTCATTCAGCAGTTCAGCCGGCACAAGGGTTTAACCCACTGCACCACCAGGGGCTCCAAGACTGATGGTGACTTCTAGGGGTATATTGGCAAGATTTATTCAAGGGGGAGGCCCCAGGAACTGGGGGTGGCCACAGACAACAGGAAGCTCTGCCTGGGCTGGTCCATGAGGTCACAAAGAGTCGGAAGTGACTGAATAAATAAACAACAAACTGGTATAGTACCACCTGTTATCCGCTGAGCAGTAGCAGCCAATAATGAAAGGACCAAGGAAATTACATCTCTGGCCCATCCCCTGTTCATATATTAGCCAGAATGCTAACACCTTAAATCAAGAAATAGTTTTCTAAGATCTACATAGATCTTTGCAGGAACACAGCAAGCAAGAGTCCAAAAGTGGCAGGCTAAAACTCAGTGGCTGATGCCAAATGAGAGACTCCCCTGGGCGCACAGAAGATTGGGTGACTTGAAAGGCACTGAACAGATTGCGCTTTGGCACCATGAGATGCAGAGCTAACGTTAAGAAATGGGGCTACAAAATTGAATCCAGGACATGGAGTGCGGAGAAGAGCGAACCACGGACCACTTACTACAATGTTGTCTGAGCCCTGCCACAATGGGACCTTCTTATAACAACACCAGAGGCACTCAAAGTGGTCAGTTACTGGTCAAAGGACATTTATTATTGTAAAGAAGTATTAACGCCGCCTAAATGGGACCACCAAAATTATGTAAGGACGTATGTTAATCCCACTAAATATGAGGAAGTATTAATTCTCCTAATGCCACCATTAACTGTAAGGAAGTTCCGAGACTACTAGATTAAACTGCCACCCTTATATATATAGAGACGCTGGTTTTGAAGTCTCTATTTAGGTTATGAGGTAACTTTGGTAGAGTGGAATGCACCGAACGTAAAATCAATGGAGGAGGCAGGTTTAAAATACAAAGAGAACAAGTTTATTGTTAACAAAGCGTAATTGTTGCAATATTGAGATGTTGAACTTGGCACAAGCTTGATGGTTACAATATGGCTTGGTTGAGATACATTCAGGCTTCTGATGTTACAATCTTATAAACTCCTTCTTCAGTGAAGTGCTTTATTATTTCAGTGTTCCCTGTTGTGAATATTCACACTGTTTGTCCTATACCGGATCAAACCACTGATCCCCAGTCTTTCACTACTGGCGATCCTAAAACCCCCTCTGTTAGATTCTTTTTAACTCAAGCAATCTAACGAGGTTTCACCTTCAGCTCCCTTGCTGAAGAAATATTCACAAATACCAAGAACTAACTGAATCTATACTGCTTCACACCACAGAGCCCTAACTAACTCTGCTCCTCTTCTCAGGGTCTCTTCCTCCTGACTAAACTACTTTTCCAGAGTCCTATCTGACTCTGCTCCTCCTCTCAGGGTCTCATCCTCCTGACTGAAAATTAACTGTCGCTTTCAAACCTTTTTCTCCTTAAGCTCCGCCCACCTCCTCTTCTGCCTTGTCACCATGGCAACCTATCTCTCACAGCTAGGCCATGGCAACCCATGTAAAACATAAATACAGTTTAAACACAGTATAATAAACACTTTATAATAAACATTTCTCTACAATTATAATGCCAAGTTTTAAAACTTTGTGCATTACCACTGTACCCTCGGTTCACTTCTAATGCAATGAATAAATATGGCATAAGGGCACTTCCAGTGGGACTCCATTTCTGCAGCGCATGGAAACGGGACCCAGGATGCATTTTGATGGAAGCGAAAAGACAAAGCTTGATGGGAGGGAACAGAATAAAGACTGTTCCCTCCACTTTGCCCCTGCTCATGGGATGAGGTTCTGAGTCAACTCTGTTGGATGTCTGAAACTTTACTTTTGGCACATAATTTTCCAGTGTTTATTTTCTGCCATAACTCTCTGCAGTTGACCCTCAGGCTGAAAGAAGAATCACCAGAGGAGTATACAAAGAACAGGCAACACTCTCTGTTGATAATCTAGGGAAATTTCCTACTTTCTCTTTCTTTGAACTTTCTTCCCCTGAAATTACTGAGTCACTTTTAGGAAAAGCAGTTTCTACTGAGTCTTGCAACCTATGACCAGCTAGTCAAGGCTGAGTCAAATAAATTTCACTCTCAAAATTTCCCAGGCAGTTATCAATTTCACAAGAGGAATTTGGAAATGCCATTCCTTGGGGACAGCTTGAATTCTGAAAGAATTCAACTAACTTTCATAACTAGCAATGCTTTTGCACTTTCTGTTTTGGTATGATATGGATTTTAGCTGCATTTGTTTGAACTTTTGTGATCAAAATTAGGTAAAGGGTGGGATTTTAAGCAACAATGACACTATGCAGCTCTTAAAAGACCAAATGGCAATTCTTTTTAATAAATAGCCAATGGATCAACTTTACAAAACCTTACAGCAGTGTTTCTCAACCTGGGGGTCGGGACCCCAGGGGGAGTCGCGAGAGAATGTCAGAGGGATTGCCAAATACCATCAGAAAATACAGTATTTTCTGCTGGTCATGGGGGTTCTGTGTGGAAGTTAAACTGCTGAGCTGCTGAACTTGCTGACCAAAAGGTCAGTGATTTGAATTTGGGGAGTGGGGTGAGCTCCTGCTGTTAACCCCAGCTAACATAATAATACTAATACTAATTATTAATATTATAACAATATAACACTAATATTAACACAATATAATAATTATATATTTTATTACATGTAATACAATATAATTATTTTATATTACATGTAATACAATATAATACTAGTAATAATCTATATATATAAATTTGTTAGGGGCATCCAACGAGGAAACAAAACTCAAAAACCCCCCAACGAAACTTAACCAAAATTCCCATGCCCATAACACAACCCACAAGGTACAAACATATCTACTCAAAATGAAAAACAACACAACAACACACTCACAAAATGGCAAAACAACAAAACTCAAAAATCCCCCAACGAAACTTAACCAAAATCCCCGTGCCCATAACACAACCCACAAGGTACAAACATATCTACTCAAAATGAAAAACAACACAACAACACACTCACAAAACGGCAAAGCAACAAAACTCAAAAATCCCCCAACGAAACTTAACTAAAATCCCCGTGCCCATAACACAACCCACAAGGTACAAACATATCTACTCAAAATGAAAAACAACACAACAACACACTCACAAAACGGCAAAACAACAAAACTCAAAAATCCCCCAACGAAACTTAACCAAAATCCCCGTGCCCATAACACAACCCACAAGGTACAAACATACCTACTCAAAATGAAAAACAACACAGCAACATACTCACAAAACGGCAAAACAACAAAACTCAAAAATCCCCCAACGAAACTTAACCAAAATCCCCGTACCCATAACACAACCCACAAGGTATAAACATATCTACTCAAAATGAAAAACAACACAACAACACACTCACAAAACGGCAAAACAACAAAACTCAAAAATCCCCCAACGAAACTTAACTAAAATCCCCGTGCCCATAACACAACCCACAAGGTACAAACATATCTACTCAAAATGAAAAACAACACAACAACACACTCACAAAACGGCAAAAGAACAAAACTCAAAAAAACCCCAACGAAACTTAACCAAAATTCCCATGCCCATAACACAACCCACAAGGTACAAACATATCTACTCAAAATGAAAAACAACACAACACACTCACAAAATGGCAAAACAACTGAGCATGCGCATTGGCGCCCAGCCGCAAGTTCCATCGCGCGCGCACATGGCCTTCCGGCCAACGTTCCCTCTGCGGAAACCATGCCCACTCCAAGCCCCGCCGCGCCACTTCCCGCACACACACACACCCTGCCGCACACACACACGCAACCCCACGCTCCACCACTCCCCCCGCCACCGCACACACACACGCAACCCCACGCTCCATCACTCCCCCCACCGCCGCACACACATGCAACCCCACTCCCCCCGCCGCTGCACACACACACACAACCCCACTCCCCCCGCCGCCGCACACACACACACGCAACCCCAGGCTCCATCACTCCCCCCGCCGCCACACACAAACACGCAACCCCATGCTCCATCACTCCCCTGCCCCAATCTTACCTCCTTTTACTTCAGGCCACCTCCAAACCCCACCCCGCCCCTTCCCGCCCTGTCAAAATCTAGGAAAGACAGGAAGGCAGGAAAGAAGGAAGAAAGAGAAAGGGAGGTAAAGAAAAAGGGGGAAGGAAGGAAAGTTAGAGGAAGAAGAAAAGGAAAGAAAAGGAAAGATGGAAGGAAAGAAAAGAGAGACAGCAGAAGAGAAAGAAAAAGGAGGAAGGAAGGAAAGAGATAGAGAAAGAAGAGGAGAAGGAAAGATGGGAAGGAAGGAAGGAAGGAAGGAAGGAAGGAAGGAAGGAAGGAGGAGGGAGGGAGGGAGGGAGGGAGGGAAAGAAGGAGAGAAAGAGGGAAGATTGGCCACAGCAACACGTGGCGGGTAAAGGTTGTTATTTCTATTATTATTATTATGCTATTGTTCCTATGAGACCCTCTTAGGGGAAATGGGAGAGGTGTCAGGTCCCAGAGGCAATGCATTGCATTATTGCTATTGTTATGATGGTGGTGAAATAAAAGGAAATAAAAAGTGAAAGAAGGAAGCAAACAGGGAGGGAAGAAAGGCAAAGGAAGAAAGGGGGAGGGAATGAAGGAAAGAGAGAAGGATGAAACCAAGTAGTGAAAGAAGGAAAGAAAGAAAGAGGTAGAGAAGGAAGAAAGTAGAGAAAGGGGGAGGAAAAGGGGGAAGGAATAGGTAGGGACCTCTCTTTCGTAATAGTCCAGATATCTACCTCAACTTTGATAAGTTTTACTATAGGCCACAGCAACGCGTGGCAGGGCACAGCTAGTACAATATAATTATATATTTTATATTACAGTATAGTGTAACAGTACAAAACAGTAATATATAATACCAATATTATGCTCTGCTAATAATATAATATATTGTATACACATATAATATTGATAATACTATTATAATGTAATCCAATATAATACTAATAATAAAATACAATAATTATATATTTTATATTACATGTAATATTACTAATAATATTACAGTCTAGTGGTATTGTACAATATAGTAATATATAATACTAATATTGTGCTATGCTAATAATATAATATATTGTATGTACATATAACTTGTAAATCCCCTCTGGGGTGAGAAGGGTGGGATATAAATGTCATAAATAGATAAATAAATTCTGCCAACCTAGCAGTTCAAAAACATGCGAATGCTAGTAGATCAATAGATATTAATTTGGCGGGAGGTAAGAGCACTCCATGCAATCATGCTGGCCACATGACCTTGGAGGAGTCTATGGACAACGGCGGCCCTTTAGCTGAGAAATAGAGATGAGCACCATCCCCCAGAGTCAGAAACATCTAGACTTCATGTCAGGAAAAACCTTTATTTTTTATAGTTGGTGGCCAGGATAGTGGAAGTCGCAATCTAGAACAACTAGCCTGCACTTGGCTGGAGCAGTATGCCTCAATGTGTGCTAAAACTATATTATCAGCACACATGTTCAGCATACAAGGCATGCCAAGTTAAATCCCATTAAAGGATGTCAGGTCAGCAGAGCAGAGAAAGTCCAAAATGTTATCACTTCACACTTTATCTTTTAGGCATATATTTAAACCATCTTAGATATTTAAAAATGTCATATGGAAATGAAACAAGTTTCAGACAGTTACCCCCTCAGACCAAGATGTCAATCCTGGCTTCTTGCTCAGGGTTTCCACCTGAATAATTTATGGCCCCTTATGAAGAGAGTTCAAGAAGTACTTCTACTTAAGACTGACAGAACTGAGCTGGATACATCTTTCTTGACCCAGGAGCCATTAGATGCAACCACTCTCTTTCCTTATTTTGGGCAGCCTGGTGACAGGCCTTTAAAAACCTGCCACTTACCTGTACATGCATGCAAGAAGTTCCAAATATCAACAAAGCTGTGTGGACCACGTAAACAAACACACCAGGAGAGGAGAAACCAGCAGATGGCTCGTCTTCTCTCTTCATTCCACTTTCTTTTCAGCAGGCCAAGTGTCAGGCAATGCCAAGGGTTAGCTGTCACCTACCTCCAAACTGCCCAAGATCCCAGCAAAATAGCAGGTGAAGCAAGTATAAAGTTAGGGATCTGTTTGGGCTCGAAGTACCAGAGGAAACCAACGTTCCAGTAAGCATCTTGAATATAGGCATAGAGCACAGGAAAGTCCCAGAAGCAGCATGGCTGTTCACCATTTTTCAAGCTTGTGACATGATAGTCTTTGTCAACAGCCAGCTGTAACAGCATTCCTGGCACAGCATGTTACCGGGTTTGCAGAACTGACAGTAAGCATAGAACTGAAACAAAGGAAAAGGTAGGAAAACAAAGGCAGACTTGGCTGCCACAGAAGCTGCTATGCTTAGGAAATGACCTATGTTCTGGCAGCAATTTTATTCCAGTTCCAGTCTTTGTCTGGAGCTGAGAGGCAAAGCATTTTGTCCATGAATAGAGAATGAATCCAGCATTGATTAGTCCATTGGAGCGTACCCCAGGGGTTAGAGAGAAGAGAAGAACGCTGGCCCAACGCTGCCCTTTCTCCAGCTGCCACACTGCAGTAAACACAAGAAGGGCAAACATGCTTTCTGAATAGGCAACTGCCATAAAGACATTAGATGGGGTGAGGCAAAAGAGGACTGCTGAGAGGAAAGCCTTCCTGTGACACCGTAGGATTAGACAACTCAGCTCATACAGAACCCAGGATGCTAAGACAGAGAAAAGACTATTGAGAGGAGCTACAGAAAGGAGCAGGTGGCTCCAGAGACACAGGAAACCACGGAAGGGCCACAGGGCTGTTTCTGCAGCTACTCGCAGGCTCAGGGGAAAGAGAGGGAAGAAGGCACAATTATGCTCATAGACGTAACCATGCTCGGCAATGAACAAAAAGTGTTCTGCATCCCAGTGGGATAAGCCTCCCAGGACCCATTCCAAGAGCCGGTTTGCAAACCCAGACTCTGATCAGGGTGGTGGTGAAAAAGCATTGGCAGCATGATCTGGGATCAAAATGTTGATAAGGGCCTACAGGTGGAAAGAAACAGAAAATCGTAATTCACTCCACAATCTATATTTACCATATATACTCAAGTATACGCCGACCCAAATATAAGGTGAGGGACCTAATTTTGCAACAAAAAAACCTGGGAAAACACATTGACTCAAGTATAACCCAAAAGTGGGAAATACAGCAGCTTCAGGTAAATTTCAAAATAAAAATATATACCAATAAAATTATATTAATTGAGGCATCAGTAGGTTCAATGTTTTTGAATATTTACATAAAAGTGTAATTTAAGATAAGACTGTCCAATTCTGACTAAACCCTTATTCCAACCTTCTTCAATGTAAATGTGCCTATGTATCCTTCCAATAATAATAAAGAGAGTAAAATAATGGAAATGTAATAATAATAATAATAATAATAATAGAGTAAAATAACAAATGTAATAATAATAGAGTAAAATAATTAATGTAACAACAGCAACAGCAACAACAACCACAACAACAACGTAAAATAAATAATCTTGACTTGAGTATAAGTCGAGGGGATTTTTTCGGCCTCAAAAAGGGCTGAAAAACTCAACTTATAATCTAATATATACGGTATATTTATTCTTCTGTGCATTGCTTCTCCTGCATTCCAGATTACCTTTGGTTGCACGGAGCGAGATATTCAACAGAAATAACTTTTCTATTGTAATATATGATTGGAAAAATCACTCGGTTCCCTTTACAATGTTTTAAAAAAAAGAGTTAATTCACACATATTTGCTCTGGCAGGTTTTTAAAGAACTGAGCTCTTCTGGTGCAGGGCAAGATAGAAGTAGTTGAATAAATAAAAATGTAAACATTCAAAGACCATAAGGCAACTCAATGAAAGTTAACGTGAACAGACACAATAGAAACACTGGTGGACAAGCTGCAAAGAAGAGAAATTGTTTCTTGGTGAGCTTTCCAGACACCACATTATGGTGTTTGCTCTACATGGAATCTTGATCCCCAATATGGTTACTGAAATTCCCCAAAAGTGCTTTAGGTTTTTAGTTCTCATTGTAATAATAGAAACACATCAGAATATATGTTGAATATAGTTTCCAAACCATTGAGGCCAGAGGAAAAAAATAAATTAAAAATGTTCTGTAGCTATGTGCACAGATATACAGAATAGCCTTCCTCCTACATATCAATATGATTCACTGCTCCTATCTTGGTCTCTCTTTAATCATCTGCTCAGTTGTACAGAATTCTTCCCTATATCTAGAATGTTGAGGCACTCCTAATATAGAGAAGCAACAGAATTATCCCCTCCGCACAAACCCACACACACACACACAAAGAAGGAAGACTTGCCTTGCTTTAAATGCAATTTTCCTGCTTCTTGGCAGAGGGTTGGACTGGATGGCCCACAAGGTGTCTTCCAACTCTATGATTCTATGACTGGTGCATACCTGTGTGAGTCATTGTTTGGTTTTGCACCCTGCCATTCGGGATTGAAAAGCAGCAGTCAGCCCAGCTAATTTACAGCCAAGTCATTCTTATTCAAACAGTCATCAAAATAAAGCCTTTGGAATGCATTAATAACTCAAGTGGGTTTTACTTAGCAAGTTTGGAAACCACAACTGTGGTTGATGGCCCAATAACGATCAAAAACATAAGGAGTTTTGAACTGAGGACTCTGGCAAAAGACGCCAGGTATTTTAGTTCCTTGTCCATTGAGGCAGCTACCAAAGAAGGAAGCTTCTATTGTGCTGCAGGGTCTTATAATGCTCAGATATAGTACCAGGATCAGGAGCTCAGTCTGAATAGATATGGAGGGGCCTAGCTGAGCCTATGTGTCTGCTCCTCCCATGTTGCTTCTAGAGTCTAAACCACAGCTTTCCAATATGTGTGTTGCAACACATTGTTGTGTCAGTTGCAGGGTGCAGGTGTGTCACGCAAATGTAACAAGAAACTTCTGAGTCTATGTGAAATAAGCAATATGATTTATTGCTTATTTCACATAGACTCAAAGGTTTCTTGTTACATTTGCGCAACACACCTGCACACTGCAACTGACACAACAATGTGTTGCAACACACATCTTTTCAAAAATATAAATGAAAGATTTTCATTAAATATGTTATGTCCCCATATATTTCATTATTACAATTTATGTCTGTATCTCTTATAAGGAGTTTGTTGAACTTCCAGTTTGCTAGGAAAATCAAATTAAGTGTCACAAAATGAGGAATGTTTCAAAAATGTGTCACCAATATTAAATGCTTGGAAAGTTCTTGCCTAAGAATGCCTGTGAAGGATGGTAAAATGGCCTTTTGATAGAAACCAGACTACCTGTCTGATAAACAATCAAAGAGATGTATTGTTGAAGGCTTTAATGGCCGGAATTACTAGGTTACTGTGATTTTTCCGGGCTGTATGGCCATGTTACAGAAGCATTCTCTCCTGATGTTTCTCCTACATCTGTGGCAGGCATACTCAGAGGTTGTGAAGTCTGTTGGAAATTAAGCAAGTGAAGTTTATATATTTGTGGAATGTCCAGAGTGGGAGAAAGAACTCTTGTCTGCTTGAAAAAAATATGAGTGCTGCAATTGGCCACCTTGATGAGCATTTAATGGCCTTGCAGCTTCAAGTTCTGGCTGCTTAGACTACACAAAAAGGAGAAAATCATGAAAATGAACAAATTACACAGAGAGATCTACTGCTCAGACTACACAGAGAAACCACTGAAATCCACAAGCATGTGGACAATTTCAAGAGAACGTAGGAAACCATGAAAATGAACAAAATCTGGCTACTAGTATTTAAAAAAACTCTAAAATCAAAATAGTAAATAAAGAACAACATTCAAAAACAGAGGAATTCCAGACAAACAATCAGGGCCAGATAATCACCTCCCAACAAAAATTTTCCCTAGTCAGGAAGCAGCCAGACCTTGAAGCTGCAAGGCCATTAGATACTAGTCAAGGTGGCCAATTGCAACATTCACACCTGCCTCACACAGACAAGTATTCTTTCTCCCCACCTGGACATCCCACAGATATATAAACTCCACTTATCTAGTTTCCAACAGATCTCACAACCTCTGAGGATGCCTGCAAGCAAAACGTCAGGACCAAATGCTTCTGCAACATCGTCATTCAGCCTGGAAAATTTGCAACACCCAATCAATGAGATCTGCCTCTGATCCCTAGATTCTCTGAGGGCTGTTCCTGGTCTAGACTAATGGCCTTGCTGGATTATATCCTTTGTTCTTCACCATGCTGGACTCCAACCCAAAGCTCTTCATTGTTCAGGAAGGTAAGTGCCTCTGCTTTGTATGTCTACCTGTCCCACTTTCAAGCTCTCGAACTATGAAGATGTATGTGTGTGTGTGTGTGTGTGGGGGGGTGCTTCACTTCAAGTGAAAAGGGGTGCCTACCTCCCAATATCAACCACCATCCTCCTTCCAGGCCGCACGTCTTTATAAAGGTCTCCTTTTATCCTTGAGAGATGTAACATACCCGGCTCAAAACACATCTATCAATCAAGGCTAGAAAAAATGAGCATGTTTACACTGTCTTACATTTAACACCAGAAGTGACTGGCAGTTGCTCCTAACATGGAAAAAAATTAACAAATCAGAACCTTTGAATTCACTAGCCCCTCATCTGGTATAGTTTTGATGGAGAGTAGAAGGATGTTCACATACTGTATTCAAAAGTATATAAATTTCTAACAAACTAGGAAGCTGTCCTTCATCAGGAATTCATAACCTGATTTGAAAAATGTGTTCTCAAAGGGATTTATTACATTTGAACCGAATTAAGGCTGCTTCACTATAGAGCATGATAAACAACAACTGAAAGATGACTTGATCAAAATGAGTGCGCTCCCACAGAGACCACCTTCACCATGCATTGATTTCTATTAATTACAATTTCTTGACTAGATAGTTCACATAGAAATTTTTATATATTTCTGGCCTATATGTCTGTGAAAACAATCAAACTGAGAATTTGTTATATTAGCTCCCACTCCTGGAAATCAGATCATAAAATCTATCCCAACAGGGCATATCAAAAGTCTACTTAGTGCACTCTTCAGGTTCTAGACATTTTTTGCTGGGAAATGATACTCTATTGCAGAAAAAACAAAACAAAAAAGAGAATTGTAGTATCTTAAGAGACAAATAGGTTTTATTAATTTCATGAACTGCAGCCCACTCTATTTGATGCAAGTTTCCTACAACAGCTAAAATGGTGACTATGGCAAATGGAGCTCATGCATAAATTGTTATTCTACTGAATCACACCCACATTTTGTAGAGTTCTTTCTGAACTCTTCATAATGCTGTTTTGCTTACAATCCCGAATAACGTGATGTTATCAGCTAACTTAACATAACAATACTCACCCCTATTTCCTGATCATGCATGCATAAGTTTTAAAGCACATGTCTCTATATAGCTTTAAAGGATCACCATATCAGCCAAGGACTGGTTGCTTTGGTTCTCCGCCATAAAGAAAGGAGGTGGGGGGAAGGGAGGCTAGGTACAGTTGGTGAAGGTAGTAAATAAGACATCTGTTTTGTGAGGGAAATTGAAACTGCGATTTATTGTTGAAGGCTTTCAAGGCCAGAATCAATGGGTTGTTGTAGGTTTTTTCGGGCTATATGGCCATGTTCTAGAGGCATTCTCTCCTGACATTTCGTCTGCATCTACAGCAAGCATCCTCACTACCTCTGAGGATGCTTGCCATAGATGCAGGCGAAACGTCAGGAGAGAATGCCTCTAGAATATGGCCATATAGCCCGAAAAAACCTACAACGACCTAGAAACTGCAATTAACAGACTATGGGTACAATGTTTGGCCACTAGGGAGCAGATGGGTGTTAGGACTAATATATATAGGAGGTTTGAGCAGGAAAACTTTAGAACGGTCTTTTTAGGATTGTGGAAAGAAGGAATAAAACACTTGCCTCCAGTGTTTTAGTGTTGTGAGCTTGATTTTTTACTCCAAGATCATCCAGAATCTGACATGCTAGTTCTTCTATCTAGTTATCCTAATACTATCTGGTAACAACTGGTCTCTAGCATCTTGACTACTACCTAATCATTTTAATTGGAGATACTAGTGCAGTGGGTTAAAGCACTGAGCTGCTGAGCTTGTTGATCGAAAGGTCGCAGGTTCGATTCCGGGGAGCGGCATGAGCTTCCGCTGTCAGCCCTAGCTTCTGCCAACCTAGCAGTTCGAAAATATGCAAATGTGAGTAGATCTATAGGTACCGCTCCGGTGGGAAGGTAACAGCACTCCATGCAGTCATGCCGGCCACGTGACCTTGGAGGTGTCTACGGACAATGCTGGCTCTTCGGCTTAGAAATGGAGATGAGCACCATACCCCAGAGTCAGACATGACTGGACTTAATGTCAGGGGACAACCTTTATCTTACTAGATATTTTTATATAAGAACACTGGCAGGCAAACAAGGCTACTTAGCCACACTCCTTTCTTAAGTTACAAAAGAAAAAAAAAATCAATATTTTAAAATAAATAAACAGGACCTATATTTCGATTACATTTAAGTAACATCCATAATCTGTGCCCGGTGCTCAAGGGCTTGCCTGGAGGAACAGTGTGACAGCTCTGCAAAACAATGCAAACTGGAGCACCTCTTGGCGATGAGGGTCTTTCCCATCCCTCAGCAACATCCTAGCTTTGAGGGGATCAAATGGTTCACTGCTGCCCTTCATGCAGGGAATCCCATCTGGAAATTTCAAAACCTGAAATCAGATCACAAAGCCACAGATGTAGGTTAATAAAACAGTGTGCATTATATAATAATAATAATAATAATAATAATAATAATAATAATACACTTTATTTGTACCTCGCTACCATCTCCCCAAGGGACTCGGTGCGGCTTACATGAGGCCGAGCCCACAATACATCAATACAAGCAATAACAACAACAATAAAACAATTAAATAAACTCATAAACAAAAAAGCAATATACAATGACAGTAATACAACACACATTTAAAATCTATGGCTGAGCCAAGTGTAATTAAAGTTAAAAAAATAATGCTAGGCATGAACAAGATAGGAGAGATTATATGTTAAATTGTCCTTGGTATAGTGAGTGATCAGAGAGAAATATTTTTAAACCCTTGCTGATAAATAAAAATGGAAACACTCTTGTAGAAATAGTTGAGTTTTTGCTGAGCAATTCTAATGAATATGTAACATATAAAACAGTGGTTCCCAACCTGTGGTCCATGGACCACCAGTGGTTCGCCGTTACTACACCATTGCAACGAGAGTGACTGGTCTCACGAAACCCTCTTATAGTAGCGAGGCTTATTAAATATGGCTTTTTGTAGGCGAGCAGATGGTGACTACTGCATGGCATATGTTCTGTATCAGAAACTAGAGCTGATATGGTCTACCCAATGCAATTTTCTGAATCAGCACCCCAAATAACCAAACTAAATCTAAAGTTGACCAAAAACTGATTCGGAAGCCTTTCGGTACTAATGTTGGAGAGGGTCCCTGGTGAACAAGGGTCCCTGGTTTAAAAAAAAAAGGTTGGGAACCACTGATATAAAGTGTCCCTTTTTGCTTTGGATGCAAACCAGATCAAAAAGAGAGAGTTAGATAATATTGCCATAAATTGCCATGGGGACTCAAATTTGCCAATTTGACCCCGCTACTCCCCAAAATGCATCTGTAATTATTGATAATCCACATTGTTTTCCCTCTTTGTATGAGCCTGATAATGGCCTTTGTTTGGTGTCTTCCATTTCTTGTTTGCTCTGAAGGTACTATTCTGTGCAATTTATGCCTTTTTGTTATGGCCTTTAGCTTGTACAATAGAACTATTTGGATGTACAGGTTAAAACAGCAGCATGTTTGTAAACAAAAAAGCAAATAATGATGCTAACACTCACACACCAGAATATCAGAGTTACAGGGGTGCAGCAGAATTAGCACTGGACAAGGCACTGTTCAAATTCTTAATCAGCTCTTTTACTGGTAGTAAAAATATGCTGCCTCTGAGCCAGCAAGATCCATTTAGCTATCATGGCTAATAAAACTGACAGGCCTATCAACCATGGATATAGCGCCCCATTAAGAAGTCTTGAGTGCTAGACTACATTTGAACCTTCAAAATCTATACAGCCACCACTGCTTTCGCATAATCTGCTCTCATACATATACCCCCAATACTTAGAAATTAGGCCTTCATTTACAGGGATACAAAGGGGTAAGTGAAATATGTCTGCGTGTAAAACACACCAACACACTGCACACATCCCTTTCCTGGGTTGTTGCGAGATACAAGTCTTCCCTTTCAACAGATCCTACCATCATGTGAGGAAGAAAGATGTCTATTTTGTGTAAGAGAAAGCAAGTCTGTGTATATGACTTTGTCTAGAATGCTGAGACATGTTAAACTCTGCAGTGAAAACACAAAGAGGACAGTGATTATCAAATAGCCTTTTCTTTGCACTATAACAGTTACACAAACATTCCCCCAGAGATGATGCAGTGAAACACAGAGGGAAAAATAAATAGATATCAAATGAAATTAAACAATTAAAATAGAACAAAAGAAAACCTCATGCAATTTCATACCAAGCAAATGAAAATCCCTAGCCTGTTCACTGGTTTAAGAACAAATTGTTTTCACTCTCTCTGACCCTATTTTTCATCCCATCCCATTAACAGGGAACTTCTATATGCCAAATGCAGGGTTTTTTATTTTAAAAAATCCTTTAAATGGAAAAAGTGAAATAGCTTCACAGTTAAGCACTGAAGATGAGTTACCACCAGAGGGCAGCAAGCACTCACTATGATGGTAGCTTCCCATACTTGAAACTGTTTCAGTCATGGATTTAAACCAGAAAGAATAAAATACAAAATTCTTAAATTAAGTCTGCGGAAATATACACTCTGAGCCCATCTTTAGAAGAATGGTTTGGACAGCTGTCCATGAATACAATGTTAGTGTCAACCAAAGTACATTCACTGCATCACACTTACATAGGTGACATACCACATTTCCCTAATACTACTCTCTCTGATAATAACAGCTGAATCTGTGATAAAAGATTTAAGCATGGTATAGGTTTGAACGCAAAGACAGTCTTGATATCACTACCTTATGACTACATCCAAAGTCAGTGGCCTAGTGAGTTTGGAGAAAAGAACAGAAGTAAACTACTACCAAAATAGTGAATATTGTAGTATCATGGCTGCCTTGCCAAAAGATGCCCATGCTGCTATGTTACAGAATGCAAATTAATAATAACATTATATTTGCCATGTGATGTAAGTGTCTGATCTGGAAAAAGACTTGCCATAAAATCACTCAATGGATGTGTCCTGGTTTAGCATGGGATCACTTTACGTTACTTCTTGCTGTAATTCGTCAGTGTATAAAACATGTACATGTGGCAAATGATGCCTATTATTTAATGTATGTAATGTGATCTCATGTTTGATTAAAGAGGCTTTTTTGAAGGACTTTTGGATGGGATTTTTTTCAGAGGTATCAAGTTCAAGAAGACTCTCCTCTAGTAAACCTGCTATTCTTTTTTTATTTGTTTGTTTGTTTTGTCATGTCAGGAGCGACTTGAGAAACTGCAAGTTGCTTCTGGTATGAGAGAATTGGCCGCCTGCAAGGATGTTGCCCAGGAGACACCTGGATATTTTGATGTTTTACCATCCTTGCGGAAGGCTTCTCTCATGTCCCCGCATGAGGAGCTGGAGCTGATAGAGGGAGCTCATCTGCGCTCTTCCCGGATTCAAACCTGCGACCTTTAGGTCTTCAGTCCTGCCAGCACAGGAGTTTAACCCACTGTGCCACCGGGGGCTCCTAACCTACTGTGACAAATAGACTTGATTGTTTACATTAAATTAAAATAACTTCTTAGCGTATGAGCAGGACATGGGAGGTATCAGAGCAGTTAGGTCCCATGTTTGGTCTTAAGCTTCTATCAGGGTGCTTTGACTGTGCTTTTCCTGCATCACGGGGATTGGACTAGATGGCCCATGTGGTCTCCTCCAACTCTATAAATTTTATGAAAAGGTGGAAATCACTCCTCGGTCCCACCTAAGATTTTGGAGAGCAGCTGTTACCCAGCACCTGCAATGCTGTTTATGCAAACTGCTGTTGATTGGTGAAATATGCCCTTCATCTTCACAAAATCCTGAATTCTATGTCAACATGTCCTATAAAAATCTCAAGAAATCAGGGTTGCAAAACACTGAACTATAGACTAAGTGAATTTTCAAACTACAAAAAAAAGCACCTTGCACAAGATCACGTTATTCGTTAATCTGTCTGCCTTTTTGAGCCTCATATCATCTGTGTATTTAAAACTTAGCCACACCTTTTCTCTGAGATACTTAAGGCAGTAACATTGGAGACAATACAGGAAAATCATACAAGTTGAATATCCCTTATCCAAATTGCTTGAGATAAGATGTATATTGGATCCCACCCGCACGCCAATTTTGAAATGAAAACATTCTATCTTGAGATCTCTAAGCCCTCCAGTGTGATTCTATGGTAAAGTTCCAGCAGCATTATCTCAGCCACTCATGCGGACCATTCTTGTAATCTGGGTAAGCGATGCTCAACTTGTACATACACCTCCACTCCATTTTGTTCACATAACATGAAGAAGGCAAAGACAATACACAGTTCCCAAGGAGCTCAACAGCAACATACTGGGCCACAAAGCTTCCTGAACTTGATGAATCACTTTTTCTCAGCCTAGAGCCCTGGTTCCCAAGGTGGGCCACAGGCCACACGGTTGGGGGGGGGGGTTGATATTTTTCGAGAGGAAATTTGAGAATGAGTTATTAACACTGAATTTTCTGCATTTCATATGGTTTTATGGGCTTCATATATGGCATATAAATATATATTGTGACATTCACCTTTTAAAAATAAAAAATAAGAATGTACAGGGCTGTCAGCTGGTGACATTGGAGAGGGGGAAAGCGCATGTACTTAGGAAGCCTGTTTACACCAAGTTCGTGGCCTTTCAGACTTCCTCCATGTGAATAAATAGTTCAAATGTTGAATAATAAGAATTATATGTCATTGGGGGGAGATGAGTATTTTTTAGAGGCTTAGGTGGGGCATGGCCAAATAAAGGTTGGGAACCACCCTTTTCTGAGAAGGCTCCAACTTTGGAAATTAAAGACTTGGTTGTTCAAGAAGGCGTTCGAATAAGAAGTGCAATGATTGGTAATGACTATAGGAATGGAACAACGGAAAATGATATTAGATTGTGGTTTGGACGATGAGACGATGCTGAATGGTTTTCGTAGTAATGATGATGTTTTTGTATAATGCTGGATTGTGAATTGTTTTTATACTCTGTCTTGAATTTTGCTGTTCTTATGTTGTACACCGCTGTGAGTCGCCCCCGGGCTGAGAACAGCGGTATATAAGTAAAGTAAATAATAAATTTGTGGAACACCCTTCCTAGAGAAATCAAAGAAAAGAGTGAAAAGTTTTATGTTTGAATAGGGCTTCGAGGGAAATGAAAATTATGTGGACCATGGGTCTTTCTAGATCAGTGGTTCTCAACCTGTGAGTGCCCAGGTGTTTTGGCCTACAACTCCCAGAAATCCGAGCCAGTTTACCAGCTGTTAGGATTTCTGGGAGTTGAAGACCAAACCATCTGGGTACCCACAGGTTGAGAAGTACTGCTCTAGATTCAAGAGTATGGGAACTTGGCTCCCAATGCAGTTAATTAATGGTTTTATATAGCTATATTTGTAAATAGGGTTTTATCTGTGACAGTTTTAAATAATCAGGTTGTGATAAGAAGTCTATTGGGTTTTAATCTATTTTTATTATTTACTTTGTGTGATCTTTTTGTATTGTTAATCGTTTGAGTCTTGCCTTGGTACGGAAAAAAATGTGTGTTATATGTGTAAAGCATTATGTGGTTTTATATTGATCAGTAATTCTTTTGCATTATAATTAGCATGTTTATTGTGCTTTTATTTTCCTTATATTGTGATTTGTTTTTTTGATTTGCTGTTTAACTTTTCCTGATTTGGTTATGTGACTATTATTATTTATATAGTTTTCCTTGTTGTAAGCCATCCCAAGTCCCCTTGGGAAAAGGGGGCAGGATACAAATAAAACTGTATTATTATTATTATTATTATTATTATTATTATTATTAAAATAGACTCAAATAAATATGTAAGCAAAGACAAAGCACAAAGAAAAAAGGGCTCAGCAGACTTGAACTTGCTGGGCCACAAAGCTTCCTGACCTTGATCTACTTACGTTCTCTCTGGCTAAAGAGCCAGCGTGGCCTGAGATCTAGATTACAGCTCTGGAGGCCAGAGGTTCAGACATAGACAGGTTCAAGATTGGGAAAGGCGTACAGCAGGGTTGTATACTCTCACCTGATCTGTTCAATTTGTATGCAGAACACATCATGTGATGTGCAGGGTTTGATTAATCCAAAGCTGGAGTTAAAATTGCTGGATGAAACGTGAACAATCTTAGATATGCAGATGATACCATTTTGATGGCCGAAAGCGAGGAGGAGCTGAGGACCTTTATAATAATAATAATAATAATAATAATAATAATAATAGTAATAGTAATAATAATAATAATAATAATAATAATAACAACTTTATTTATACCCCACCACCATCTCCCCAAGGGGACTCAGGGCGGCTTACATGAGGCCAAGCCCAACAACAAATCAGTAAAAACAAAACAGCAAGCAAATAAAATGGTACAATTAATATAACTCACATATAAATAATAACACACAAAATTTAAAACCTTATGGCCGGGCCAGAGGTAATAAATTAAAATTTTTAAAAAACACTGGATGTGAACAGAGGTAGGATGTATCTAAGCAGGAGGATTTTAAAAGATAATGTAGGGAGACCAACCCAACGGGTAGTTAAAGTGCTTGTGAGGACAATTGCAGAGAATTAATCAGAGCAGGGCATTGTTTCCTTATTCAGGGAAGGCATACTGGAACAGCCATGTTTTCAGGCTCCTCCTGAAGACTGCCAATGTGGGGGCTTGTCTGATATCCTTGTTGAGTGAGTTCCCGAGTCGGGGGGGGGCACCATAGAGAAGGCCCTCTCCCTCGTCCCCACCAAGCGCGTCTGCAAAGGGGGTGGGAGCGAGAGTAGGGCCTCTCCAGATGATCGAAGAGATCGCGTGGGTTCATGCAGGTAGGTGGGTCCCAAAGCATTCAGAGCTTTGTAAGTAAGAACCTGCACCTTGAATTGGGACCGGAAAAATCAACTGTAGCCAATGGAGCTTCTTAAACAGGCGGGTTGACTGCTCCCTGTAAAACCTTTCGAATCAAGATGGAAGAAGAAAGTGAAAAAGCTGGACTGCAGTTAAACATAAAAAAAGCCAAGATGATGGCAACCAGACTGATTGATAACTGGCAAATAAAGGGAGAAAACGTCGAGGCAGTGACAGACTTTGTATTTCTAGGTGTAACAATTCCTGCAGACGAAGACTGCAGCTAGGAAATCAGGAGACATTTACTTCTTGAGAGCAATGACCAATCTCGATAAAATAGTGAAGAGTAGAGACATCACATTGGCAATGAAGGTTCGCATAGTTAAAGCAGTGGTATTCCCCATAGTAACCTATGGATGTGAGAGCTGGACCATAAGGAAGGCCTAGCGAAGGAAGATAGAGGAAGATTGAACCTTGGTGTTGGAGGAAAATTCCGAGAGTGCCTTGGACCACAAGAAGATCCAACCAGTCCATACTCCAGGAAATAATCCCGGCTGCTCACTGGAGGAAGGATATTAGAAGCAAAGATGAAGTCTTTTGGCCACATAATGAGAAGACAGGAAAGCTTGGGGAAGATAATGATGCTGGGGAAAATGGAAGGGAAAAGGAAGAAGGGCCAACTACGGACAAGGTGGATGGATGGTATCCTTGAAATGACTAACTCGACCTTGAAGGAGTTAAGGGCGTCCATGGCCTCTGAGGTCACGCAGAGTCAGAAGCGACTGAATTAATAAATAACTTAGCTTTCAAATAATCACCAGAACTAAGATTATCTGATATACATTTTTGGGGATGCTGCTACTCGTATTGTTAAAAGTTTGTGATGTATATCAACAGACCTAACTCAGGGTCTGAATCAAGTTTCCTATGGACAAAAAGCTGCTGCAGTCTTGTTTACTGACACATGGAGGGAGGGTTGTCAACAAGTTTGTATGGAAATGTGACTATTTTCTGTGCTGGTCAATGACACTGCAACTCACACATTAACGTGTCACAATACACAATTTGGAAAGCTGTCCTAAATGTTGAATTAGAATTGAAAATTAGGGTATTGATGGCAGCCTTTCATTAGAAAAATAAATAAATTTTGCTAGACGAAGAGGAACAAAGGATTTGCATCTAAACACAATACATGTAAGTCACCCACACCTGTAGTAAATCCACAGAGATTGTAACATAATAGTGTCTAGGATAGGGAAGAGATCTATAGCATCATAACTGCTATACATGTACAGCTATAGTTGATGCAGAGGGCCAAGAGCAAACAATCCCATTGAGTTGCCTCATAGTAGTATGTGTATGTTAACACAGACTTGTTGATCTTGGCTTTGGATGTTCCTGCACTGGCTGCCAACCAGGAGACATTCTGACTGGGTCACAGTCCCATGCGATTTTGGCAAGTGATTGTGGTACACAAGATCTGATTTGGGTGAGAGACTCAAGTTCAGTGCTCTCCTCAACTAAGTTGATGGCTTAAGGCAATTCTCTCAGCTCAATTCAACCTATAGGAATGTTCTCAGAAACATTGTCACCAATGTCACTTTGATCTCTTCAGAGGGTAAGCGGCAAAAGTGGGAAATGACAAATTTATAGGTTGCTTACCTGTAACCGTAGTTCCCTAAGAAGTCACCTGTGAATTTGCACATGTGGTAATTCCTGCGCCTGCACAGACCAGCTTCGGAACCTTCTGGAAAATAAAACAGACACTTTTACCCCTGCCTTGCCCCACCCACCCCCTCGAATATATATAGCCTATGGGCGGGGCTAGCCATCAGTTCTCTTCCGCTGCAAAGCAGCCAGAAGGTGAGGCATCACACTCGAAGGGAGGATGGGTGGGGATGTGCAAATTCACAGGTGACTACTCAGGGAACTACAGTTACAGGTAAGCAATCTATAATTCTCTGTCGTAGTCAACTGTGAATTGCACATGTGGTAGACTGGCGAGCTACTAACCTCAGATGGTGGGCATCATGCCACAGCTGAAAATAGGACTGCTCTCCTGAAGTCAGCATCCCTTCTGGAAATGACATCCAGCTTGTACTGGGACACAAAAGTGAGTGGAGTAGCCCAAATGGTGGCTCGGCAAACGGCATCCAGTGACATGCCCCTCATGAAAGCCATTGAAGTAGACATTGACCTCGTGGAGTGGCCCTTAATCTGCTGAGATAGGTCCTTCCCAGCCAACTGGTAACAGAGGCGAATCGTTGACACAATCTGGGATGAAAATCGTTGTGAAGATACCGGCAAGCCCCTCTCATCCTTGCAGTATTTAACAAAAGGTCTGTGAGTCTGTCTAAACTTCGCTGTTCTATCTACATAAAAGGCGAGGGCCCTACGAATGTCCAGGAGTGTCAGGGTCTTGAAAAAAGGCAGGAAGTACTAATTCCTGTGACATATGAAAACGAGTGGACACCTTGGGTAAAAAAGCAATATCTGTGCGTAAAATGACCTTGTCCTTGCAAAACTTAAGATAAGGTAAATCTACTCTGAGAGCGCAGAGCTCACTAGCCCGCCTTGCTGATGTTGTAGCCAGTAGAAAGCCTACCTTCCAAGAGAGGTAAGAAAAACCAGTTGTCGCTAGAGGCTCAAAGGGAAGCTTCATAAGTGAGGAAACACAATTTTGAGACTCCATGATGGAGCAATAGGGGCAACTGGAGGCTTGATGTTGGCAAGTCCCATGAGGAATGTTTTCACTAACAGGTCAGAAAAGCATGAAGGGAGACCAGACTTCCTCCTGAACCACGAGATAGCGGCAAGGTAACACTTCAATGAGGAGTGTGAAAGGCCAGCCTCAGACAAGGAAACTAAGAAATCTAGGATAATTGGGATAGGAGCATTATGCGGCTACTGTCCCCTCAATCTAACATATTTACAAAACCGAGACCATTTGTAGATGTAAGAGCTTTTGGTGGAGGTTGTATAGATAAGCCTCAATAATAGATAAGACAGACTGGGACAATCCAGAGAATGGCACTAGTGGTCAGGTAGGATTCACCCGGCGGTTAATTTCAACTTGTGTGCCTCCAGATACAGGACCTGTCCTTGCTGGGATGTTAAAAGGTCCACCCTGTTCCAAAGGCAAGTGAAGGCGCCCTTCAACAGCTGGAGGAGAGGGAGAACCAAGGCTGCCTTGGCCACCACGGGGCAATCAGAATGCAATGGACATTTTCACCACCACCCTCAACAAGAGAGGGAATGGTGGAAATGCATACATGGGCCTGGCATCCCACTTCTGAAGAAAGGCATCCCCCGAACACCCCTCATATAGGGCGGGTTGTCGACAAGCGCAAAACAGTCTGCACTTTGTTGTGACTCAGCTTGATTCTGAGTCTGAAGCTGACCCCTGTGGGCTTTGTGAGCCAGAGTTCCTACAAGATGATGATGAGGATGATGGGTTCCAGGTTTCTGTACATGCATCAGACAGGGTTGTCTGTGAGGCTGCAGAAGGGCAAAGAGCAAATCAGTTATCAGGGGAAAATAATGGCTGTGAGACTGATAAAGAGAGTGAATTCCCACATGGCCAGGTGGAGATGTCTTTGCCTCCTTTGCCTTCCCACGGTGATCCGGTCCAGCTGCTGGACCAAGATAAGGGGTTAGAGAGCCTTGAAGATAACTAATTAATGAGCAGACAAGATCGTCTACAATTAAGAGCCTGGAAGCAAGAAGCCAAGTGTGCCAAAGGTCATCGCAATGCATTCATGTCTGCAAAGGGTATTTAGCCTTCTCACTGACACACAGGTGTCAGTTCAACGTGGCTCTTTCCATGCAAACTTCTATGTATTAACCCTGGCTTTAAGCAGCACACTTCTAGCTTCCTGAGTCTGGGACTTTAGGTCTTGTGTTCAACTGTTTTTCATGGACTATTGTTTAACCATTGCTTAAAGGATTATGCTTCATGTTTTTGCCTTTGGATCTTGGGAATAGTGTCTGCATTTAAGCCTTTGGAACTTTGCATTTCTTATACTATGTTTTGACTTTGCCTTTTCTTCAATAAACTACAAAATCTACAGCTTTGGTGTGGTGGTGTTTGGGAGCAAGGTGAAAACTACTCTGATTGAGGGACCACTCATGATGAGTCAGAAGATTCCTGATGAGCAGATCTGCTAGCAAATTCTCCTCCCCAGAAAGATGAGTTACCAACAGGTGGATCCCTCTTTGAATGCACCAGTCCCAGATCTGGATGGAGAGTGCTAAAAGATTATGGGAGTGAGTACAGCCCTGCTTGTTGTCGGTGAGCACCTGAACCACTTTTCCTATTATTATTATTATTATTATTATTAGTAGTAGTAGTATAACCCTGTCGAAAGACTTTAGGGCTCTGTCCACAGCGAGGAGTTCTAGCATGTTTATATGTAGCATGGCCTCATCTCTGGACCAGACACCATGAGCGATGAAGCCCTGGGAATGTGCCTCCCACCCAGTAAGGGAAGAATCCGTAGTTATTGTTCTGGCTGGACATGGTGGGTGAAAAGAGAGGCCTGAACAGACCCACTGATCATCCATCCACCACTGAAGGGAGTTGCGAACATGTGCTGACAGGGAAAGTTTGGTAGAAGGGCTGTCCATAAGGGGGTTGAACACTGAAAGGAACCATGATTGGAGAGGTCATAGTCTCAAGCGGGAATAGGCAGTAACAGAAGTGGAAGAAGCCATGTGGCCCAGCAGAACCTGAATCTGCTTGGCGGATAGGTGGGGGGACCTCAATGCCAGCCTGACAAGTTGTAGCAAATTGGAAAAACGGTCTGGAGGGAGGAAAGCTCTCTGACTGAAGCTAAGAGGGCACCAATGAATTGGATCTGATATGTAGGTGAGAGGGACGACTTCTACAAGTTGACCACCAGGCCCAGGGACTGGAGGAGAGACAAAATAATATTAATGTGTGATTAAAGCTGGTCACATGAGCTAGCAACAATCAGCCAGTCGTCTATATATGGATAGACTATTATTCCCTTGGTGCGTAAGTGGGCTGCGACCACGGACATACACTTTGTAAAAACCCATGGGGCCGTTGATAAGCCAAAAGGTAATGTATTGTAACAGTAAGCCAGGTCACCCACCACGAAGGAGAGAAATCTATGATGGTGGGGGGCTATAGAAATATGAAAGTAAGCATCGTTTAAATGTATAGTAGCAAACCACACATCCTTAGAGAGCAAGGGCATGATAGTGGTCAGAGTAACCATGTGGAACTTCTTAGGTAAGATGTATTTATTCAAGGCCCTAAGGCCCTTAGGTAAGATGTATTTATTCAAGGCCCTAAGGTCCAAAATGGGGCAAAAACTGCCACCATGCTTAACAACCAGAAAGTAACGTGAGAAAAAATGGGGGGGGGATTGAAGGATTCACAGGGGAGACTGACTTCTGGGTGAGCCACAATGGCGGCAGGACTGGTGCTCTGAGAGCTCCAAAGATCATCAACCACTCTACCAGTCAGAGGGAGATCTCGCCCCCACCCCAGGACGGATCGAGGTTCTGGGGTCGCTAAACCAGGCAGTGGCACCGGTGGCCTCATAAGACTCTCCTCAAGGGCAGGAGTCGAGTGGGTCCGGTAAAACACTGCGGTAAGCGGACTGGACAGACGGGAAGCTGGCCGACAGGCTAGCACTTAATGCCAGCCCTGCTCACTTTTAAACGATAAAAGAAATCCACAACGAAAGCTGGAGAAGAGAGAACCAGCCACAAGGGAATGTAAGTTTCTAATGAAATAATCAACTTCTCAATGGCAACAAATCTTATCTCCGAAAGAAAGAACTGACTGATAGATTTGAAAAATAAGAATAGAAGAGAATTTCAGGTTACCTCCATAGCCTCCTAACTGTTGATTAGATTATCAGAAAATAGCAAAAAAAAAAGTGAAAGCAGAAAGCAGAAGGTTGAAGGAAATATTGGCATATTGGATATATTTGATATACTGCTTTCAAAAGTCTACAGGAGCTACCAGATTATTGGATTGATTATTAGATTGAGTGGACTTTGAGTGGATTTAATAGACCTAACAGATTGAATAGAGCTACCTATTGGTGAATTGAATGGAATTGGTGAATGGATTAATGGATTAATGGACTAAGATAAGAAAGCAATACAACTGTTACATTTGATGCAAATATTAAGCAAGATTCAAAAGTATTTAAAAGTAAAACAGACTCAAGGAACTTTAAGAAAACAAGAAGCAGAGCCACTGACCTTAAGCTGGGATTGTTGTGTCTATGCTGCCTTTTGCTATTGCAAACAAGTGAGTGGGGAGGACGAGAGGAGGGAGCGAGGCACCCACGTGGAGAAAGGGGGAAAGCTCGCGGGAAGAGAGAGGAGGAACGAGAAGACAAGGAGGTGGCAGAAATCACGAGAGAACACGAGGAGAAGCGAGATCTTGTGAAGAGGAGCGAGATCTCACAAAGAGGAGCGAGATCTCGCAAGAAGGAACGAGATCTCACTAAGGAAGGGCGGAAGTGAAAACGGAGAAGGGCGGAAGACAGAAAGGAGACAGAATAATGAACACATAGAGAGACGAAGACAAAAGGAAGGAAGTGATGAAAGCTACGACAAGACCCATAGAGATAAGAAAAGCAAGAAAGAGGGGAAGCCAGGAAAGGAACCACAGAGCTACGAATATAAAAGGAAAAAAAGCGGAAGTTAGGAGAAGGAAAGAAAGAACTGTAGAGTGGCGAAAGGATAAAGTGACGCAGCGGATAAGAAGATAGTGACGCTAAGAGACAGAAATAGGAGAAGATTACGAACCACAGAGGAAAGGCACAGAATAAGTGAAAGAAAGTGAAGAAAAAGCAAAAGGAAAGTGGAAAAGAAAAGAAAAGAAAAATATCATACAGAATAATAAAGAATAAAATTAAATCAAACAAATAAATTTAAAGAAATAAATATAAATATATACAAAAAATAATAAAGCCAAGCTAAAATAACTTAAAACAAATAAGACAATATTTACATCAGAAAAGGAGGACCAGAAGGAAGGATGACGACTCCTAAAGCAAAAGCAGAAAAAGAGACAAAAGAAATCAAAGAAGTGAGAGAGCTGAAAGGACAACAACAACAAAGGAAAAACTCGGGTGCAGAAGATAGTATACTAAACCAATTACTAAAGGAAATGCAAAAAATATCAGAAAAACAAGATAGTTTACAAAAAGAATTTGAAAAAAACACGACAAAAGAATTAACAACGGGAACAAAAACTGAGAATGGAGGGGGGAACTTCCTCGGGGGGAGGGGTTCCGCGGGCGGGGGACACACTATAGAGATGGTGACAGGTAGGGGGAGATACGGGAAAGGGAGAACAAAACATCTAATTCGGTCAAAAAATTATGACAATAGATTGGCAGGCTCTAAATATATTAATAATCAGAAACATCAATTTCAATCCAAAACTTACAATAGAAAATTGGCAATCCCAAAGATCAATCATGATGTGACTCAACAACCAATTCGACCCAAAATTGACAAGAAAATATTGGTAGTTCCAAATCATTCTCCTGACAAGATACAGCTGAGGTGCCAGGATGGTGGTCCCTCTGGGTTGAAGGTGCTGCTGCTTAATGCCAGGTCAGTAAATGGGAAAACATCTACCGTTCGGGATCTGATCCTTGAAGAACAAGCTGACCTGGCTTGTATAACAGAAACAAGTATCTGGGCCCCACCCACTGTGCTGGACATACATTGGACTTGGTTTTCTGCCAGGGATGGGAGGAAGGTGGCGGTGTGGAGGAGTTGACCATCTCTCTATTGCCATGGACCGACCACTTCCTGGTCAGATTTAGGCTCACTGCGCCCCCTAACCTCTGCAGAGGTGGAGGACCCATTAAGTTGGTCCGCCCCAGGAGGCTTATGGATCCGCTGTGAAGCTTTTGCTCAGTTCTTTGCAGACAACGTCGCTTTGATCCGTTCTGGTCTGGACACCATATTAAGGGCAGTCTCTGAGGATGTAACACAAGCACCTGCTTGTCCTATTTTGATGGATTCATTTCAATTGGTGAAGCCCGAGGATGTGGACAAGATACTTGGAGGAATGAGGCCTACCATGTCCATCCTAGACCCCTGCCCATCCTGGCTTCTAAAGGAGGCCAGAGGGGGATTGGCTGAGAGGGTTGAGGTGGTGGTTAATGCCTCTCTCCGGGAAGGCAAGATTCCAGCGAGCTTAAAACAAGCTGTAATAAAACCGCTGTTGAAAAAACCATCACTGGACCCTACTAAATTTGACAACTTTCGGCCAGTTTCCAATCTTCCCTTTTTGGGCAAAGTCCTGGAAGCATGGTGGCCTCACAACTCCAGGTATTCTTGGGAGACCCGGATTATCTGGATCCGGCACAGTCTGGTTTCAGACCGGGACATGGAACAGTCTTGGTCGCCTTAGTGGATGATCTGCGCCGGGAGCTCGACAGGGGGAGTGTGTCCCTGTTGGTTCTGCTGGACCTCTCTGTGGCCTTCGATACCGTTGACCACGGTATCCTTCTGAATGCCTTGCGGGGATGGGTCTCGGGGGCACTGTTTTACAGTGGCTTCGGTCATTCCTGGAGGGCCAGTCCCAGAAGGTGTTATTGTGGGACACCTGTTCAACCCCACAACCTTTGTCTTGTGGGGTTCCTCAGGGCTCAATACTGTCCCCTATGTTGTTTAACATCTACATGAAGCCGCTGGGAGAGATCATCCGGAGTTTCGGGGTGCGGTGTCATCTGTACGCAGATGATGTCCAACTCTGTCACTCCTTTCCACCTGCTACTAAGGAGGCTGTCAAGGTCCTGAACGGGTGCCTGGCCGCTGTAATGGTCTGGATGAGGGCGAACAAATTGAAATTGAATCCAGACAAGACAGAGGTACTCCTGGTCAGTCGCAAGGCCGATCAGGGTATAGGGTTACAGCCTGTGCTGGATGGGGTCGCACTCCCCTTGAAGGCACAGGTTCGCAGCTTGGGTGTGATCCTGGATTCATCGCTGAGCCTGGAGCCCCAGGTCTCGGCGGTGACCAGGGGAGCATTTGCACAGCTTAGGCTCGTGCGCCAGCTGCGCCTGTACCTTGGGAAGTCTGACTTGGCCGCGGTAGTCCATGCTCTGGTTACATCCCGTTTAGACTAGTGCAACGCTCTCTACGTGGGGTTGCCTTTGAAGACGGCCCAGAAGCTCCAACTGGTCCAACGGGCGGCAGCCATGATACTAAGAGGAGCGGGACGCAGGGAGCATACAACCCCCCTGCTGTACCAGCTCCACTGGCTGCCGATCTGCTACCGGGCTCAATTCAAGGTGCTGGCATTGGCCTATAAAAACCTAAACAGTTCTGGCCCAAGATACCTAACTGACCGCCTCTTGAGGACTTTGAGATCTTCTGGGGAGGCTCTGCTCTCGATCCCACCTGCTTCACAGGCACGGCTGGCGGGCACGAGAGATAGGGCCTTCTCGGTGGTGGCTCCTTGGCTGTGGAACACCCTCCATGTGGACATCAGACTAGCTCCCTCCCTGCTGATATTCTGCAGGAAATTAAAGACCTGGCTGTTTAAGAAGGCGTTTAAACAAGAAGTGCAATGATTGGTAATTGACCATAGGAATGAACAGCGGAAATTGATACTGGATTGTGGTTTTGGTGATGAGACGACACGGAATGGTTTTTGTAGTAATGATGATGTTTTTGATGTTTTCTGATAATGTTGAATTGTGAATTATTTTATACTGTGTCTTATATTTTGCACCTTTTTTTTGCTATGTTGTACACCGCAGTGAGTCGCCCCTGGGCTGAGAACTGCGGTATATAAGCAAAGTAAATAAATAAATAAATAAATAAACCTGGCTGGATGAGGGGGGTGGGGTAAACTTCTCCCAACTCCGTCTGACAGGCTACTCTGTGCAGCACCAACCAAGATCCGGATGGCGGGGAGGAGGAGTTGCGGTGGTCTATAAGGACATTATCCCCCTGATCAGGTGCCCCATCCCTCAATCATCTTCCTTTGAGAGTGTCGGCATCAGGATAGGAGACCGGGATAGGATAGGGATTCTGTTAGTGTACCGACCACCCCGCTGCACTACAGTCTCCCTACCTGAGCTAGCAGGTGTGATCTCGGACATGACGTTGAATTCTCTGCGCCTTTTGGTTCTGGGAGATTTCAATGTGCATGCCGAGACCTTCTTATCAGGTGCAGCTCAGGACTTCATGGCCGCCATGGCATGGGCCTGTCCCAATTAGTATCTGGTCTCACTCACAGTGCTGGACAGACACACATTGGATTTGGTTTTCTACCAGGGATGGGAAGAAGGTGGCAGGATGGAGGAGCTGACCATCGCTCCGTTGCCATGAACCGATCACCACCTGATCAGGTTTAGACTTACCATGCCTCTTAACCTCCGCAGGGGTGGTGGACCCATTAGAATGGTCCGCCCAGGAGACTTATGGATCTAAACGGTTTCCTGATGGCTCTTGGGGAATTTCCCACTTCCTTGGCAAGCAACTCTGTCGATGCTCTGGTCTCGCACTGGAATAGTGAGATGACTAGGGCAATTGATACAATCGCACCAGAGCGCCCCCTCTCGAGTAACTGAGCTAAACCATCTCCTTGGTTTGCTGAGGAGCTGGCAGCAATGAAGCGAAATAAGAGGAGGCTAGAGCACTTATGGCGCCAAAACCCTACCAAATCAGCCCAAACACGTCTGGAGACCTTCTCAAGGCTCTATGAAGTGGCAATAGCGGTGGCAGAGAAATCATTCTTTGCCGCCAATATTGCATCTGCAAAGAATCATCAGGCTGAGCCCGTTCCTTGGGAAGTCTGATCTGGCCACAGTGGTCCATGCCCTTGTTACATCCTGAATAGATTACTGCAACGCACTCTACGTGGGATTGCCTTTGAAGACTGTTTGGAAACTTCAACTAGTCCAACGGGCGGCAGCCAGATTAATCACCGGAGCGTCATATAGGGAGCACACCACTCCTCTGCTACGTCAGCTCCACTGGCTGCCGATCCAGTTCCGAGCACAATTCAAAGTGCTGGTTTTGACCTTTAAAACCCTCTACGGCTCTGGCCCAGTGTACTTGTCCGAACGTATCTCCTTCTATGTCCCACCACGGAGTTTAAGATCTTCTGCGGAGGCCCTGCTCCCGGCCCCACTTTTATCACAAGTGAGGCTGGTGGGGATGAGAGACAGGGCCTTCTCAGTGGTGGCCCCTCACCTGTGGAATTCACTCCCCGGGGAAATTAGGTTGTCAACATTCTTCCTCTCCTTCAGGAGAAAGCTGAAGACATGGATATGGGACCAGGCATTTGGGTAGTCTGGCAGGGTAACAAGGTAATGATGACTAGAGTTGGAAAGGACTATGGCAATACTAAACGGATTGACGGATTTTAGAACACGATGAACGCAGGCTTTAGAGCGGTTTTAGTTGAATATTGTATTGTGTTATATTGTACTGTATTAATTGTCTGTTTTTAATCTATTGTGTTATTGCTATTGCATTTTATTGTAATTGTGGGCATCGAATTGTGCCGGATGTAAGCCGCCTTGAGTCCCCCCCTAGGGGGTGAGAAAGGCGGGGTAGAAATGACCTAAATAAATAAATAAATAAATATATAAATAAAACAGGAAGAACAACAAAAAATATTCAGAGAGGACATGTTGAGGATGAATAAAGAATTGACAGTCAAAATGAAACCCCTTCAAAACGCAACTCTTAAGGAAGAAAACACAAGAAGAGACACTTTTCATCCCCAGAAGTGATGATGAAGGCACTCAGACAACAAGTACTGAATCACGACAGACCTGAAACAACTGAAGATGAGTCAGAAGAACCACCAGAATCGGAAAGTGAAGGAATTAACTAAACAAATAAAATGCTTTTCTCTAAATGTGAATAGTCTGAATTCTTCGTCGAAAAGGACAAAATATTGGATAAAATAAGGAAAGAAAACTATGATTTAATAGCGTTACAGGAAACACATATTTCACATAGACATGTGGTCCATCTTTCTCAGGAAAAGTTAGGAAAATTCTACTCCTCGACATTGGGAAAAGAAGGGGTGGTATTATATGTTAAAGAGTTTCTAAGAGCAGAATTAGCCTTTAAAGACTTAGAAGGTAGAATGGTGGGAGTGATAATAAAACAAGAAGAACAAACAATATTAATATGTAATATTTATGCCCCTAATGGTTTGAAGATTAAATTCGCTTCGGAACTGAGAAACAAAATTGAAGAGATAGAATTCGACCAACTGATCATTTTGGGAGACTTCAATGGAGTGTTAAACTATAATATGGATAAGACAAAATCTATTTTAAAAAAAGATGGAAGCGGCACTATAAGTACACTACCCAAAAACCTTCTGAAATTAAAGGAAGAATTTGACTTAGAAGATGCATGGAGAATCCATAATGGAAATAAAAAAGATTTTAGTTTCTATTCCTTCAGACACCAAAGTTGGTCTAGGATAGACATGATTTGGGTATCAAAAACATTAACATCTAAAATTACTGAAATAAAGATATTAGCAAGAGAGCTATCAGACAATGGTGCATTAGTGATGACCATAAACAAAAAGCCTGGCAACAAAAGATGGAGACTGGAAGATAATCTTCTAAAACAAAAGAGGATATTATGAATAACAAAAAATTAATTAAGGAATTCTTTGAGTTTAATGATACACAAGAGATAAAAATAGAAACACTCTGGGACACGTGCAAAGCAGTAATGAGGGGGAACTTCATTCAGCAACAAGCAATCAAAAACAAGATAAAAAACAGGAAATGCAGAAGGTAAACAAGCTATTAGAGGAAATGGAGGGTAGACTAAAAAGAAGCCCGGAAAATGAGGATATTAAGAAGCAGATTGCAGAAATAAAAAAACAAAAACATCATTTAGAATTGGACCAATGGGCAAAGCAATTGAAAATTTTAAAACAGAAAGAATTCCAGAATGCGAACAAACCGGGGAAGTGGTTGTCGAGAAAGCTGAGAAAGAAGAAACAATCAAACCAAATTACGAGAATTATGACAAATAATAAATTGAGTAAAAGGACCAAGAAATAGGGAATAAGTTTTACGAGTTCTACAGAAGTCTATACGCAGAAGATCAAACCAGTGTTGAGGAGATAACAGAATATATTGTTAGACAAAGATTGGAAAAAATAACTGATCATCAGAGGGAAATACTAAATAAAGAGATAACAATGGAAGAAATACAGAAAGCGATAAGGAAGTTGAAACCATCTAAAGCCCCGGGCCCCGATGGGTTTACAGCTATTTTCTACAAGACAATGATAGTTGAGATCAGCTCCTACATAAAAAGTTTAATGAATAAAATAATGACAGATCAATGTTTTCCAGAAACTTGGAAAAATGCTAATTACTTTAATACATAAAGAAATAATTACTTTAATACATAAATTACTTTAATACATAAAGAAAATACAGATGATACAGATATCAAGAACTATAGGCCCATTTCATTGCTCAATCTGGATTATAAAATTTTCTCATATATATTAGGTGAAAGACTCAAAACGTTTTTGGTAAATTGGATAGATGAAGATCAAGTTGGTTTTTTACCTGAGCGACATATTAAAAATATATAAGAAACATTCTAAATGTAATTGAATACTACGATACACACCACGAAAAGGAATTGGCTTTAATGACGATTGATGCTGAGAAGGCATTTGATAATATAAATTGCAACTTTTTCAAAATTTTATTTAAGGAATTAGATATTGGCTACAACTTTCAAAATGCAATTGACAAAATATATAAGGAGCAGAGAGCAACAATTTGGGTAAATGGTATACCATCAAAAGAGATTAGTATTAAGAGAGGCACAAGACAGGGGTGCCCTTTATCACCCCTCATTTTCATCATGACATCAGAAATACTGTTGAGAAACATTAAAGAAAATAAACAGCTTAAAGGACTGAACATAGGAAAACAAAGGTACAAATACAGGGCATACGCAGATGATCTGATTTGTATAATGGAAGACCCAAGAGAAAATTGTTTAAATTGGTTAAAAATTATTGACGAATATGGGAAGCTGGCAGGCTTTAAAATGAATAAGGCAAAGACGAAAATATTAGCGAAAAATATATCAAAGAAAAATCAAAAGATGCTGGAAGAGATGACACAAATACAAACTTGCACAAAAATAAAGTACTTAGGAGTATGGATAACTGCAAAAAATGCCCAACTTTTAAAGAACAATTATGAAGCCAAATGGATGGAGATAAAAAAAAAAGATTTAAATAATTGGAAACATCTACATTTATTAATTTTGGAGAAAACTGCCACAATCAAAATGAATGTTTTACCGAAAATGCTGTATTTTTTTCAAAACTTACCCATAATTAGAAATAACAAATTATTTAATAATTGGAATAAAGAAATCTCCAAAGAACCGTCCGGCTGAGCTGTTTTGAGTTGTCAGAGGTCTATTAAATCCCATCACTCCGGATGGGAACCCTGACAACTCGACGGCCTGCTGTGAAGCATTTGCTCGGTTCTTTGCGGACAAAGTCGCTTTGATCCGTTCTGGCCTGGATACCATGTTAACGGCGGTCTCTGAGGATGTAACACGAGCACCTGATTTTGTTGGATTCATTTCAATTGCTGAAACCCGAGGATGTGGACAAGATACTTGGAGGAATGGGGGCAACCACATGCATCCTAGACCCCTGCCCATCCTGGCTTCTAAAGGAGGCCAGAGGGGGATTGGCCGAGTGGGTGAAGGTGGTGGTTAATGCCTCCCTTCGGGGAGGCAAAATTCCAGCCAGCTTAAAACAAGCTGTAATAAAACCACTGTTGAAAAAACCATCACTGGACCCCACTCAATTTGTCAACTATCGGCCTGCTTCCCATCTCCCCTTTTTGGGCAAAGTCCTGGAACGTATGGTGGCCTCACAACTCCAGGTATTCTTGGTAGACACGGATTATCTGGATCCGGCACAGTCTGGCTTTAGGCCGCGACATGGCACCGAGACAGCCTTGGTCGCCTTAGTTGATGATCTGCACCGGGAGCTCGACAGGGGGAGTGTGTCCCTGTTGGTTCTGCTGGACCTCTCAGTGGCCTTCGATACCGTCGACCACGGTATCCTTCTGAGACGCCTTGTGGGGATGGGCCTTGGTGGCACTGTTCTACAGTGGCTCAGGTCCTTCCTAGAGGATCATACCCAGAAGGTGTTGCTGGGGGACAACTGCTCGACCTCACAACCATTGTCTTGTGGGGTCCCGCAGGGTTCTATACTGTCCCCCATGTTGTTTAACATCTACATGAAGCCGCTGGGAGAGATCATCCAGAGTTTTGGGGTGCGGTGTTATCTGTACGCAGATGAAGTCCAACTCTGTCACTCCTTTCCACCCACTACTAAGGAGGCTGTTCAGGTCCTGAACCAGTGCTTGGCCACTGTATCGGACTGGATGAGGGCTAACAAATTGAAACTGAATCCAGACAAGACAGAGGCACTCCTGGTCAGTTGAAAGGCCGAACAGGGCATAGGGTTACAGCCTGTGTTAGACGGGGTTACACTCCCCCTGAAGACGCAGGTTCGCAGCTTGGGTGTGACCCTGGATTCTTCGCTAAGCTTGGAACCCCAGGTTTCGGCGGTATCCAGGGGAGCATTTGCACAATTAAAACTTGTGCGCCAGCTGCGCCCGTACCTTGGGAAGTCTGACTTGGCCACGGTAGTCCACGCTCTGGTTACATCCCGCATAGATTACTGCAACGCACTCTACGTGGGGTTGCCCTTGAAGACTGCCCGGAAGCTTCAGATGGTCCAGCGTTCGGCAGCCAGGTTGCTAACGGGAGCGGCACTCAGGGAGCACACCACTCCGCTGCTGAGCCAGCTCCACTGGTTGCCAATCTGCTACCGGGCACAATTCAAGGTGCTGGCTTTAGCCTATAAAGCCCTAAACGGTTCCGGCCCCACCTACCTCTCCGAACGCATCTCCACCTATGAACCGACTAGGACATTAAGATCATCCGGCGTGTCTGTCGGGGACGAGGGACAGGGCCTTCGGTGGTGGCCCCTCGGCTATGGAATGCCTTACCTGTAGACATCAGATAGGCCCCTTCGTTGCTGGCATTCCGGAGGAAGGTTAAGACGTGGTTCTACGAACAAGCGTTTGGCTAAACAGTGCAACTGAACACAGGAAGACAGTAAAATCGAACATAGGAAATGTTATAAGGATTATGAGAACGGATTCTGATTTTTATTGAGGCGTTGATATGATAATTGATTGTTGTTTTGTCTGTTGTATATGATGTGTTTTAACTACTTGCTATTGTTATGATAATTTGTATTGTGTAAACCTCATTGAGTCGCCGAATTAGGCTGAAAAATGCGGTATAGAAATAAAGCAAATAAATAATAATAAATAAATTCTAATGGAGGTTGCTGTAGTGAAGAGATTGCCCACTGCCTCTGCGAGATGCTTCGCAAAATCTTTCTGAAGTTTGGACAACAGAACCGCCTCCGCCTGAAGGGCTTTTGGAAGGTGTTGGTCTGAAGGCAACATGTCAAAGTAGGGTAAGATCTACTTACATGAATGGTTCTGGTAACCACTCATGTAAGTGGCGTAATGTGCCATGCGGGTACAAAGGCCCCCTGAAACATGAGCCTTTTTACCCAAGGGGTCCACTTTCTTTCCCTCCCTAACAGGAGGTGTGGTCAAAACTTTGCCAAGACAAAACTTGGGACGTTTTGTCTTGGCAACCTCTGTCACTACAGTGTTGGGTCTAGGTGGATTAATAACCCACCTCGCAGAACACAAATCTATCTTATACATCAAATCCACCCTCCTGGGTATTGCAGGAGCATTAGAGGGGACAACATCAGAGACCTTGGCTAACTTAAGGAGGTAGGGCAACGCAGGCAAAGATGTAGAGGGACATTCTGTTCCTCGGAAGGAAACATAGGGTCCTCAACATGTTCAGGAGGCCTAGGGGCCGGAATGTCAAGTGCTTTAATCATCCTATCAACCAGGGAGGCAAACTTATTAAAATCAGGAGATCAAACAGGCACATCATCCCCACCCCCTGTGACCTGAGGAGAATCAGAAGAGTCAGATGCAGAGTCAGTATCATTGAGATCAATGGTTCTATGATAGGGTAAGTCATTAGCATCAGTCACAGTCATCACATTACTAGCAACAGGAGGTGCAGCTGCTTGCTATAGAACCATGCTGGGATGCAATACAGGCTTAGAGGCCTGTTGAGGAGCTGATGGAGGCCGTTGTTGAGCAGCTGGGGGAGGAACATATAAGCCATCCTGGGCAATGCAGGAGGCACAGGAATCACTGCAGAAGGGTGAACCGAAAGCACCTAAGCACCTAAGATCGCCTCGCATTCTTTCCCTCTAATCCTTTTGGTTAGACCTTTTCCCCCTTTCTAGTCTTTGGCAATGATAGATAGATAGATACGTTTTATTGACTGGCCTATTGGCCGTATCAAAACATTTAACACATAACACAATTAACACATAGTCATACATAGTCATACATACAACATACAACCCTTGGTATAAAAGGAGTTAAAATAAACAAGCTGTCAACAGGATCTCGTTCAGATCAAATGTCTGCGTCACCTCCACAGTTTACCCCAATTGATTCTAAATGTGCAATTCTCAGCTGTGTTGCTTTGAATAGAAAAAGGGCTGTTTTGTGTGTTATTTTAGGGTTCTGTCCGGCCAACAAAAATGAGGTTTTAATATATGGGTCCCAGTGTGTTTTTTGAATAATGTATGGTCCAAGGCAATGGTCTCTCTCTTTCTTATACAGCTCACAGTTGAACAATACATGCGTGATATCCTCCACCTCTGGTGCTCCACAAATACAAAATCGTTCGTTGTATGGGACTTGATTAAACCTTCCGTGCTTGTCCATTGTGTCCAGCTGTTCAAAACGAGCTCTGGTAAATACCCTCCTAAGGTGTTTAGGCATTTCTGTTTTTAGATATCGAGCTGTTTGGAAAGTATGTTTAAAGCGGCCTAACCATTTCAGTGAGCCAGCTTTACTGAGGGTAGCGATGTCTTTTTGGCCTTCTATATCCAATACTCGTTGAGCAACTATTTTTGGGTCTAACTCTTCTAAGAGATTCGGATACCGAGTCGGAAGTCCACAGCTCCTGATGTATTTTGTCAGGAGAACTAACCAAGAGGTCTGATGTTGATTTTCTATCTGCTCTAACAGGCACAGTTTGGGGAGTCTATCATTTTCCATGGCCATCAATTTTGCCCAGTAGTTGTAGGCCCTGATTTTGGATAAACCATCCACTGTGTGTATTCCCAGTTCCGCTCTTACTGAGGCAGCTGGGGTCGTCCTGTCCACTCCTAGGAAACTTCGCAGGTGCTGTGATTGTGATTGCTCTAGTAATGGTACCTGGTTTAGACCCCAAACTTCAGCTCCGTACAAGAGCATGGGAGTAACCTTTGCTTTATATACTTTGAGAAGTGGGTCTAAGGATCCTGGTTGGTTGTGATTTGTCAGTTTAAGTAGTTGATTTGCACGTACTCTTGCCCTAACTGAACTTTTTTGATGGTGTGGTAGCCAAGAGCCGGTCTCAGAAAAAACAATTCCCAGATATGTGAAAGTGCAAACTTGCTCTATTGGTTCATCATCCAGGAACCATCTGTGTCTGTTACGTCGTTTGCCAAATACCATTGTTTTTGACTTTGATTTATTAATAGTTAGAGCGTTGTTATGACAATAGGAGTTAAACCTTCTCAGCAGTCTACGTAGCCCAACTTGCGAATATGATAGTAAAATCATATCGTCGGCATATAGAAGGATGTTGAAATGTGTATTGCACAGCTTAGGCATGTGTACCTCTGGGTCCTTCAACTGTTCGGGGAGATCATTTATGTATAAGCTGAATAACAGTGGTGCTAATATACACCCTTGTCTGACCCCTTTGTATGTTTCTATACTATTTGTCATGGCTCCTTGCATCCCAAGTCGCACTTTCAGGTAGGTGCTTGTGTAAAGTGCCTTGATTAGTGCCAGCAGTCTGGGTTCCATATTGAGATCCGTTAGTTTCTTCCATAACGTCTCTCTATTTACAGTGTCAAATGCTGCACTAAGATCTATAAAGGCGGCATACAGTTGTTTCCCTCTGCTGACATATTTTGCAATTGTATGATTTAAAACAAAGCAATTGTCAATAGTTGATCTACTCTGTCTAAAGCCAGCCTGTTCTTCGGCGAGGATATGTTTTTCTTTTTCCCAACATTCAACTCTGTTCAGGAGATATCTGGCATATATCTTGGCCACAATATCAATTAGGCTAATTGGCCTGTAGGAACCAGGGTCTTTTTTGTTCCCTTTTTTGTAAACAGGGACAACTATTGCCATCTTCCATCCAACTGGAACCTGACAGATGTTATTTATGTGTGTAAATAACCCTGCTAACAGGGGGCCCCACCAGTCTAGATGTGTTTTAAATAGCTCAGCTGGTAAGTAATCTTCTCCTGGGGCTTTATTGGTCTTCAGGTTGTTTATAATACCTCTGATCTCACTTTCTGTTACTGATGGCCAGAGGGGAAGGGCTTTTATTGATAGATCATTACCTGGTGTCTGTGTCTCTGTAAGTTCTGTGGGAGCAAACAACTGTGAGTAGTAATTTTCCCAGTTTTCTGCAGGAATAGGTATATCAAGTGTAAATTTCCTTTCCTTCAAAATTCCGGCTACTGTGTGCCAAAAGATAGCCGAATTATGACTCTTAGCTGAGCACTCAAGCCCTGTCCAGATCGATATTGTATGATTTTTCTTTTTTGTTTTTATAAGTTTCTTATATTCTCGTCTCAGGGTTAACATTTCGACTTGGGGATGTACAAGATGTTGTCCCTGCGCACGTCTCATTGCCGACCTCAGCTTTGTTCTATGAAGTTGGCATTCTTTGTCGAACCAGGGCGCTCTGCTCAAGTAAGGACCTTTAGGAGAGGATTTTGTGACAAGATGTTCCTTTAGACTGCCACAGATGTTTGTAAATGCATTAGAGACTGCCTGCCAATCTGCTGAGTGCGATTGAACTATTGAGGCCCAGTTTGCAATGTGGTCTGTTTTGAGGCTATTTGCTATTGCTGTCGTGTCTACTTTAGTCCAGGCAAGTCTTTTGTTTTGTATCACCTCAGTGTTGGCCATACTCCAGTCATCATTTCTATTGATTGGTCTTAAATCTGAGGGGCCCAGAAATTTCACACACACTGGTTGGTGGTCACTTTCTTCCCTCAAAAGTACTTTGATCTGTGAAAAAAGATTGGCCTTGCCTGTTGACACACATATAAAATCTAAGGCACTACTAGTATGGCTAGAATGGAATGTATAAGGGTATACATAATTATGATTGTTGTTGTTGTTCTTACCTCCTAGGATTTGTAAGTTACACTTCGCAATCAATGATGCCAAACTTATTCCAGCCCTATTGATCTTTTTGTCTCTGGAGTGCCATTTTGGGTGGTTTTTAATAAAATCAAGTGGAAGCCCACCATATTGGGCTAGTTCATGTATAGATGGGCCCAATTTAGCATTAAAATCTTTGGCAATGGTTAATCTTGCCGCAGCAAAACTATATTGATATATTTCTTGGTCCTTTTGATTATAGTTTTCTCTATGTAAACCTAACAGACACAATCCTGGGCTTTTTAAAATCTTGCTATATGTTAAGGGAAAAAATGATTAGAAAGCTTTGACTGAAAGTAGTGGAAAACAGGCAGAAATAGCAAGTCTGCCTGTATTAAAGACTTGCTATTTCTGCCTGTTTTCCACTACTTTCAGAACAGTACAGGCAGAAATAGCAAGTCTATATGTATTAAATAAAGAGGAGCCCCCGGTGGCGCAGTGGGTTAAAGCACTGAGCTGCTGAGCTTGTTGATCAAAAGGTCGCAGGTTCGATTCTGGGGAGCGGCGTGAGCTTCCGCTGTCAGCCCTAGCTTCTGCCAACCTAGCAGTTCGAAAACATGCAAATGTGAGTAGATCAATAGGTACTGCTCCGGCGGGAAGGTAACAGCTCTCCATGCAGTCATGCCGACCACATGACCTTGGAGATGTCTACGGACAACGCTGGCTCTTCGGCTTAGAAATGGAGATGAGCACCACACCCCAGAGTCAGACATGACTGGACTTAATGTCAGGGGACTACCTTTTACGTTTATGTATTAAAGAACTGGTATTAAAGAACTGGTAATAATTTGTACTTATTGCCAACACACTACTTACCCTTTTACCATCTCAGTGGCTATAATGTCTCAGCCAGCTCCCATGTCACAGCAGGCATCATGGCCATGGCCAAAATAAGGGGTGAGGGTGTATTGCCAATGAGTGAATCCTCCTTTTGCCGTCCCGATGGTTTTTTTAATAGCGGCTGCTCCCATATTGCGACAGGCATCGTAGCTTTTGCTAAAAAGTGGCAGGCATTGCAGCCTTTGTCAAAATGGGGGGTGAGAGGATATTGCCAACACATGATTTCCCCTTTTTAGACTTCTCGCTGGTTTTCTGGTTTTAGTCTGCTCCCATGGTGCGGCAGTAATTTCAACCTTTGCCAAAATGTGAGGTGAGGGCGTAATGTCATCAAACCATTTCAACCTTAAGCCTTCTCAGCAGCTTTCCTGTTATCGTCAGCTCCCTTGCCCAGTGATCAGGCTGGCAGGATGTAGGCTGCTTTGCCCTTGGAGCCCTGCTGGGTCTGAGGTATCTCCTGGTCTCTACCCCATAAACGCGTAGGCTGTCGTTGCTGCAGGGGCTGGTAGAGTCTCTAGTCCAGCGGAGGTGGCAGGCTGTTCAACAGGTGAGCACCTCTTGGGCCGGATGGCACCATTAGAGCCTGCTCAGGCAAAAGTGTCTTCAGACCAACTCGGATGTCTGTAGGCCTGAGGTAGGTAAGGTCTAGCAGAAATGGCAGGGCTAGGCCGCATAGTCTTCAATGAGGTGCCCTGAAAAACTTGGCATAGCTATCTATGTATGGTAGATTCCCCTGCAAGCCCAATATTTGGAAGCCATTACTTGTAAGGGGGGGGGGGGAGGAAGTGGGGAATTATTTATTATTATTTATTTGCTGTATTTGTATACTGTCCTTCTCAATCCCGAAGGGGACTCAGGGCGGTTCATAGTGTTGACAACTGTGAATGCCATTGATAAAAAAAGTATAAAGCATCAAAATTTACCCCTCCCCGCGAAAAAACATTAAACATTATTAAACACATCACATACAATAACAACACATATCATTATCCGTAAACAGTCCTGGATCATTGCACTTTCAACTTCCACTTTAACTTTAAATATTCCTATGATGGGAATATTTATGATGGTATGATAATTAATTACCACCTATGATTGTAGATAATTAACTGGTCTGTTGAGGTCGGGCAGGCTGCAGACAAGGAATATTCAGGAAGCCGAGTTGGGTTGAGTCGGAAAACTTTAGTAATTAAAAAACGCCAAAAACCAATAGACCAAAAAAGCAAGCTAAGAGAGATTCCTAAGCTGCTGCTACTGAAACAGAAAAAAGAAACGGAGGCTGCAGCCTCTCCCACTGGTTATATACTACCAAGGGGTGTGTGGGTGGGGCTGCTGCCAAAATTTATCTTGTAGAGCTTCTAGAGAATTCTGAAACTGACTGTGAAAATCCCAAAACATCAGCCATTTCTGTACTTGGAACCTTGATGTTCCAGCAAGTCTCAATGTTTGCTCGGTGAACAATCTGAACTCTTCAGTAGGGGAAGGAGGGCCACGCTCTGCTACTAGTGGTGTTGGAGAAATCCCAGGCTTCAAGTAGAAGACAACGGGATGGAAATTTCACCCAAATGTAATGAGAAATTAATTCAAGGTGGGTGAGAAGCCCAAAAGGCAATTTGTTCCCAATAACTAGCATCACTTTGCAAGTACAAAATATGTTCAAAAATTGACTGTTTACTGCTAGACAAAATGTAGGCCTGTGAAAAACCATAGAACACTACCAGCTCCTCTGCAATAGTGAAAAAATGTCAAAGTGGATATATACAAAATTCTTGTAATCAAAAGCTAGCTTCAAACTGCATTCAATGGCAATTGTAGATGGGGCCTAATCTCTTGTATTCTGGCAATCTTATTTATTTTCTACCACTTACTGGTTTACCTGTTCTCAAATCTGGAATGAGAATATAAAAAAAATATTATATCTGGTCCTTTGAAAAAAGTGACTTCCTTTAAATGGGAGGTCACTCAATACAGAAGAATATGATGGAGAGAATGGTCTTTAAGATCAACCAGAAATGGTCGATTTAGAGAACATCTAGCTTTGTACATGGTTGTTTATGGCATTGGTCTATGACCAGCAGATTAATCAGGTTATCCCACAAACCTATATGCATAGATATATAGATTAACAAGGAAATTAACCAAGCATTTAACTTTGAAACAACTATATGTCATAGGACTTGTCCACTTTTAGGACATGGATAACACAAAAAACCATTGTTTTTGAATAAAACAAAACCATTATTTACAGGCAGTCCTGAAGTTACAAACAAGATAGTTTCTGTAGGTTTGTTCTTAAGTTGAATTTGTACTGAAGTCAAAACAGGTACATTTTTAAGTGTAGCTCCAGCCAAATATAGATCGATAAGACAGATAAGAGCTTTGGATAGCATAGGTAAAGGTTAATACCCCTGTGGTATTTGTTTTGCTATCTCTGTCCCTGTTGAGATTTCACCTCACTTTCTGTCCCTGTGATAAATGGATTTTGAAAAATTTGGCTTGTTGTGGAAGCAAGGACTGGTGATAAAGCTGTAGCTGAGATCCCTTTGCCCCATGATAATTATCTCTTCCAGGTTTTCCTTCTGATGGGTAGATTTCTTTCACTTCCTCTTGTCTTCTTAACCGTCTTCTTAACCACAGGGAGGAAGGAGCAAGCTTGTTTTCTGCTTCCCTGGAGACTAGGACGCGGAACAATGGCTTCAAACTACAAGAGAGGAGATTCCATCTGAACATGAGGAAGAACTTCCTGACTGTGAGAGCCATTCAGCAGTGGAACTTTCTGCCCCGGAGTATGGTGGAGGCTCCTTCTTTGGAAGCTTTTAAACAGAGGCTGGATGGCCATCTGTCAGGGGTGATTTGAATACAATATTCCTGCTTCTTGGCAGGGGGTTGGACTGGATGGCCCATGAGGTCTCTTTCAACTCTTTGATTCTATGATTCTATGAATCGTTTTTAAGTTGGATGTTTGTAAACCAGGGCTGTCTGCATTAGTAAATTCATAAATAAATTGTAAGCATTTATTTATTCTGGTCTACACTAATGAATAGCAATAAAAATCTGAAGGACTAGGTCAATTTAGTTGTCTTAAACCAGTGGTTCTCAACCTGTAGGTCCCCTGGAGTTTTGGCTTTTGACTCCCATAAATCCTAAGAGCTAGTAATCTGGCTGGGATTTCTGGGAGTTGTAGGCTAAAACATCTGGGAACCCACAGGTTGAAAACCACTGCCTTAAACTATTGCCACATTGAATACAATAGGTTTGTTGTAAAGTAATGTGGATGTTTTGTTTAGAGTTTATGTTATTATATAATGTTATCTTGACTACATATTGTAGTTTAATTTATTGATGTTAGGTTTAATTTACTCATATTAAGCTTTAATTTGATGTTAGGTTTTTATGTTATTTTTTATTTATTTTTCTGGGAGTTTATGTCAGTGTTTGTTTTTTGTATGCATTGAATGTTTGCTGTTGTGTGTTGAAATCCGCCAAAGGCAAGCAATCACTCCCAGCCTACCTTTCATTACCTACCTTTCATTTTACCTTAGCAGTATAAGAAATGAAAACTGAGCTTTACCAACCAATCGGTGTGCAGCTTTCCTTTTACCACAGCAGAAAAATAAATAATAACCTATCACTGAGCAGCTTTCATTTTATCTCAGCAGTAGAAGAACTAACAACCAATCACAGAGCGGCTGTCATTTCACCTCAGCAGTTTAAGAAATTAAAACTGAACTGTGATTGATAATTATTGACATACCACTTATTAATAATAATAATAATAATAATAATAATAATAATAATAATTGTCCTTAATTTTTAAAAGGTAATACACCAACCATGTTTAGCTGCAACCCGGTTTTTGCGCTTTCTTCTTTCACCTTGATTAGAAGGCTCCTCAGCTCCTCCTCGCTTTCGGCCATCAGAGTGGTGTCATCTGCATATCTGAGGTTGTTAATGTTTCTTCCAGCAATTTTCATCCCAGCCTTGCATTCATCAAGCCCCGCACATCGCATGATGTGTTCTGCATACAAGTTAAAAAGGTTGGGTGAGAGTATGCAGCCTTGCCGTACGCCTTTCCCAATCTTGAACCAGTCTGTTGTTCCGTGGTCAGTTCTTACTGTTGCTACTTGGTCCTTGTACAGATTCCTCAGGAGAGAGACAAGGTGGCTTGGTATGCCCATCCCACCAAGAACTTGCCACAATTTATTATGATCCACACAGTCAAAGGCTTTAGAATAGTCAATGAAGCAGAAATAGATGTTTTTCTGAAACTCCCTACCTTTCTCCATTATCCAGCGGATATTGGCAATCTGGTCTCTCGTTCCTCTGCCTTTTCTAAACCCAGCTTGAACATCTGGCAACTCTCGCTCCATGTATTGCTGGAGTCTTCCTTGAAGGATCTTGAGCATTACCTTACTGGCATGAGAAATAAGGGCCACTGTACGGAAGTTTGAGCAGTCTTTCGCATTTCCCTTTTTTGGTATGGGGATGTAAGTTGATTTTTTCCAGTCTGATGACCATTCTTGTGTTTTCCATATTTGCTGGCATATGGCATGAATCACCTTGACAGCATCATCTTTTAAGATTTTAAACAGTTCAGCTGGGATCCTGTCGTCTCCTGCTGCCTTGTTGTTAGCAATGCTTCTTAAGGCCCATTCAACCTCACTCCTCAGGATGTCTGGTTCTAATTCATTCACCACACTGTCAAAACTATCCTTGATATTATTATCCTTCCTATACAGATGTTCTGTATAGTCTCACCACCTTCTCTTGATCTCTTCAGCTTCTGTTAGGTCCCTGCCTTCTTTGTTTCTTATCATACCAATTTTTGCCTGAAATTTACCTCCAGTGTTTCTAATTTTCTGGAAAAGGTCTCTTGTCCTTCCTATTCTGTTGTCTTCTTCCACTTGCAGCTAAACATAAAAAAAAACCAAGATTATGGCAACAAGAATGATTGACAACTGGGAAATAGAGGGAGAAAACGTGGAGGCCGTGACAGACTTTGTATTTCTAGGCGCAAAGATTACTGCAGATGCAGACTGTAGCCAGGAAATCAGAAGACGCTTACTTCTTGGGAGGAGAGCAATATCCAGTCTCGATAAAATAGTAAAGACATCAGACTGACAACAAAGATCCACCTAGTCAAAGCCATGGTATTCCCTGTAGTCACCTACGGATGTGAGAGCTGGACCTTAGAGAAGGCTGAGTGAAGGAAGATTGATGCTTTTGAGCTGTGGTGCTGGAGGAAAGTGCTGAGAGTGCCTTGGACTGCGAGAAGATCCAACCAGTCCATCCTCCAGGAAATAAAGCCCGATTGCTCATTGGAGGGAAGGATACTAGAGACAAATTTGAAGTACTTTGGTCACATCATGAGGAGACAGGAAAGCCTAGAAAAGACAGTTATGCTGGGGAAAGTGGAAGGCAAAAGGAAGAGGGGCCGACCAAGGGCAAGATGGATGGATGGCATCCTTGAAGTGACTGGACTGATCTTGAAGGAGCTGGGGGTGGTGATGGCCGACAGGGAGCTCTGGCGTGGGCTGGTCCATGAGGTCACAAAGAGTCGGAGACGACTGAACGAATGAACAACAACAACACACCAACCATATTGAAAGGTTGCTTACCTGTAACCGTAGTTTCCTGAGTAGTCACCTGTGAATTCCTGCGCTTGCGCAGGCCAACTTTGGAACCTTCTAGAAATTCAAAAACATTGTATCCCCTTCCTGGCCCCGCCTCCTCCTCTCGAGTATATAAGACCCCCATGTGGGGCCAGCCATCAGTCCTCTTCCACCGCAAAGCAGCCAGAAGGTGTGGCATGACACTCGAGGGGAGGAAGGGAGGGTATGTGCGAATTCACAGGTGACTACTCAAGAAACTACGGTTACAGGTAAGCAACCTTTCATTTCTTGTCGTAGTCAACTGTGAATCGCACATTGTGGTAGACTATCAAGCATCTATTCTGGCTGGTGGGGGTCATGCCACCGCCGAAAACAGCACTGCTCTACCAAAATCAGCTTCTCTTCTAGACATACTATGTAGTTTTTAATGTGAAACAAAAGTGGTAAGAGAAGCCCAAATAGCTGCTCTACAAACGGCATCTAAAGGGACACCCTTCATGAATGCTGTAGAAGCAGCTACAGCTCTTGTCGAATGACCTCGAACCTGCTGGGGCAAGTCCTTGCCTGCCAGCCTGTAACAGGTACGAATTGCTGACACAATCCATGCAGATAATCTTTGAGAAGAAACTGGTACACCCCTAGTGTCTCTGCGATACTTCACAAACAGTCTAGGGGATTTCCTGAAATCAGACGTCCTTTGTACATATAATGCCAGCGCCCGTCTAACGTCCAAACAGTGCAACCCCTTTTCTAGGGGTGTCTCTGGGTTTTGGAAAAATGTGGGTAAGATCAGATCCTGGGAAGTATGAAATCTAGTGGGCACTTTAGGTAGAAAAGCCACATCTGTACATAAAACTACCTTATCTTTGTGGAATTTCAGATAAGGAGGGTCTACCCTAAGAGCACATAGCTCGCTAGCCCTCCTGGCAGAAGTTATGGCTACCAGAAATGCCACCTTCCAAGTTAATGGCCCCAAATCTGCTGTGGCCATAGGCTCAAATGGGGGGCTTCATTAAGATTGAAAGCACTAACCCAAACTCCAAGAGGGGACAATAGGGGCTACAGCCAGCATAATGTTTCCCAAGCCTCTCAGGAAACATTTAACTAAAGGATCAGCAAAACAAGATGGTAAACCCTTCCTCCTCCTAAAACATGAAATGGCTGCCAGATAACATTTCAGGGAGGAATTAGATAGGCCAGCATCATAAAGAGTTGCTAAAAATTCCAAAACTACAGAAATCGGAGTGTTCTCCGGCTCCTGACCCTTTGCCCTCACAAAATCATGGAAACGAGTCCATTTAAAAACATATGAGCGTCTCATAGAGGGCCTATGAGCCGCTTCAATGATAGACCTAACCATTTGCGGGAGATTCAAATTTGATCCCGATGAGTCAGCAATATCAGCCAAGCTGTTAGCTTGAGAAGGTGCACATCCGGGTATAATATCTGCTCCTGTTGCGAAGTTAGGAGGTCTATCCTGTTCATGAGCCTCCTGAAGTTCCCTCTCGATAACTGCAGGAGAAGAGCAAACCAAGGTTGACGGGGCCAACACAGGGTTGCTACTATGCAGTGAGCGTTGTATCGCTTAAGTTTCACCACCACTCTTAATAGTAAGGGGAACGGGGGAAAGGCATACATTAGGGCACCTCCCCAGCCTCGGAGAAATGCGTCCCCTAAACATCCCTCCATTCCCGGAGTCCGGCTCCATGAACAAAATCTGTCGATTTCATGTTCTCTCTGGTGGCAAAAAGGTCGATTTTTGGGAACCCCCATAGTTGGAAAATTTGATTTGGTTCTTCCTGATCGAGGGACCAATCATGATGCCCCAGCGGGTTCCTGCTCAGGGCATCTGCCAGGGAGTTTTCCTGCCCCGGGAGGTGAGTGACCTGGAGATAGACCTCTCTCTGAATACACCATCCCCAGATTTGCAGTGTGAGTTTTAACAATTGGTGGATCCCTCCTTGTTTGTTCAGATAATACATGATGGTTGTATTGTCTGTTAATATCTGAACTACTTGGCCCTGGATCAATCTTTCGAATGACTTTAGCACTCTTTCTATGGCCAACAGCTCTAGAATGTTTATGTGGAGCTCGGTTTTGCTTGGAGTCCATTTGCCGTGAGCGACCAGGCCCTGAGAATGTGCGCCCCACCCTGTCAGAGATAAGTGTTGTGACTATCCTGGTAGGGTATGGTAACTGGGAAGGGAGGCCTAAACATACATATTGGGGTTGAGTCCACCACTCTAGGGAATGGCGAACCTCCTGTGGTAGAATAATCTGGCCGGGGAGAGTCCCTGAGGGGGCACATATGCAATCTGGAGGGGGCACATACTGGAGGGGGCACATACGCAACTGAGAAAATGGAGTCACCGAAGTGGTGAATGCCATATAACCTAGCAAAATCTGAATTTCTCTGGCTGATACTGTGGGGGCCTCCATTGCTACCCTGACCTGCGTTTGTAAGTTGGAAAAACAATCAGCTGGTAGATATGCTCTCTGTGAGACTGCATCCAGGAATGCCCCAATGAAGAAGATCCCACGTGACGACTGCAGGGAGGACTTCTCCATGTTGACCACCAGGCCCAGTGACTGTAGGAGACACAATATAACATAGACATGCCGAAGCTGAGAAGCTGACCGTGAGACGATAAGCCAATCATCTATATACGGATAAACCACGATTCCTTGGGTCCGCAAGTGTGCGACCGCCATCACAATATACTTAGTAAACACCTGGGGAGCTGTACTTAGGCCAAACGGGAGCACATTATAGCAAAATGCCCTGTGGCCTACCATGAATGATAGAAACCTGCGGTGATGCAGCACAATCAATAAGTGGAAGTGAGTGTCCCTCAAATCTATGGTAGCGAACCAGGCGTTTTCAGGTAGTAGCTGCATTATTGATGAAAGAGCAACCATACGAAATTTCTTGGGCAAAATCAATTTATTTAAAGCCCTTAAATTGAGGATGGCCCTAAAGCCACCTCTGCGTTTGGTTACAACAAAGTACCTTGAGAAGAAGCATGCCAAAAACATAGATGAATGAACAGGTGAAATGGCACCCTTGCCCAACAGTGTGTCAATTTCCTGGGACAGAACCTGGAATGGGGGAGTAACCTTAATTGTTCCCACTGATGGCATTTCTTCAAATTCAATTGCATAACCTTGTCTGACTATTGAAAGCACCCACTTATCTGTGGTGATTTCAGCCCAATTATTGTGGAAAGCCTGGAGCCTGTTTCCAAACATCACCAAAGTCAGTGGGCAAGAACCTGGGGGTCTAACATTGTAACTGGGGGTAACAGGTAACTCAAAACATCTCTTAACTGGGAGGGCGGTCTCGCCCGATGTCACACCAGTCCCCAAGTTAGAAGCGTCAAAGATGCTTCTTTGAGGCGCCCTGAGTCTGGTTTACCCTGGTATGGCTGGTACCTGGGATTGGAGGGGTATGTATTTCTCCTGTTACCCTGGTGTCTGGGGGATAAAGAGCTCCTCCCTCGAAAGGGCCCCGAGTAGGAATTGTTAAAATTCTTACGATAAGCATTGGGTGCAGATTGCCATCTAGGTCGATTCTGGTAGTAGGGCTGCTAAGTGTAACCAAATTTTTTCGCAGCTTGGTGCCCTCCTGCTTTTCCTTGAGGGTTCCATCTGTTTCGGGATTAAAGAGGCCTTACTCATGTAGAGGAAGGTCTTCTGCCAGAGCCTTGCCCTCCTCTGATAGGTTGGCTGCTCTTAACCAAGTGTGTCTCTGTATTGACGTTGCCGTTGCAAAAAGATGGCCCACAGATTCTGCTAAATGCTTAGCAAAATCCTTTTGGATTTTAGACAAAAGTGGGGCCTCAGACTGCAGCACTTTAAGGAAGCGCTGCTCCTCCGGAGGAAGCTTCTCCAAGTACGGGAGCATTTTGGACCAGAAGAAGGTCTGATAGCCACTCATGTACGTAGCGTAACGAGCCATGATCTTTTTTCCCTCTTTGTCTGGCGGAGCCGAGAGGGTTCCTTTTTGGCCTTTTGGATTTTACCACCTCTGCCACGACTGTGTTGGGCTTAGGAGGGTTTGATACCCACTTAGCCACTGCCAGATTGATTCTATATAGAGAGTTGACCTTCCTGGGTGTGGCAGGTACATTGGCTGGGGACATATCCAAGACCTTTGCTAATTTTATTAGATATGGGAGCATGGGGAGCAACGTAGAGGCAGGGACATTTTGTTCATCTGAAGGGAACATGGGGTCCTCTACATGTTCAGGGGCCTTTGGGGCCGGAATGTCCAAAGCTTTAATCATTCTATCCACCAGGGATGAAAATTTGTTAAAGACAGCTGGTAAAGGTGCAGAATCAACTGTTGCTTGGGCCTGTGGCGACTCCTGCGAGTCAGCAATTTGAGTCCTCTAATTCGAGGAGATTGTGTTCCCCTGTGGGCATGGCCACATCCTGAGACACCTGCGGGGTGCAAGGTGGTTCAGGATGGGCGGAGGCAAACACAATAGCAGCATCACAAACATTCTGGTTGGCACAAAGAGGGCGGTCTACACAAACATTACGGTCAGCACATTCCAAAGTTTGATCAGCACAATCAGTTTGTTCAACACAATTTGTCTGTCCATGTCCATTCAAGGAAGGACCAGTCACTGGCACTGACAGGGAAGATGCAGGGGGAAAAACAGTGGTAGAAGTACCATATTCCCTTTGCTGAATACCCTGAATATCCTCCATCCTGGGAAGGGGGGCAAAGAGAGGGGCCGGGTGCTGGGCATACATGAATTGGCCTGAGGGCCCCATCTGCCAGAACCCTGGATAAGGGTATGGGCTAGGACCATAGGGTCCCTGTTGCGATGACACAGTGTGACCGTCTGGAGCGATGCAGCCTCCTGGAGCTCTTGGAGGAGGAGGAAGATGAGGAATAAGAACCTGCTGATGAAGAAGACGAAGACGATCCCGACCTGGATCTTCCTCTTGGAGATCGCCGGTATCGGGAGCCCCTAGGCCGCCGGCTGCGGCGCAATGGGGAGTGCGATCTTCTCCTCCTACTCCTGCGTCTTCCTCCTGATGCTGCCGGTATCGGAGCAGCTGGCATGGAGAACAGGCATTCCCCAGCTGATTGCGGGGAGAAGCTCCTCCCCACACTTGACCTCGGGCCCTGCTCTTCTGCCCTCCCAGTGGGAGGGGCTTCAGGCAGCTGGAGGGAAGCCCCGCCTCCAGAAGAGGTTGGCCCTTCGACGCTGGGAGACTCGAGCCCAGAAAGCATCGGCACGGCGGCAGAGATCGATTGCGCCTCGGCCTCCAGATCCCTCAGTTGAGTGATCGAGGCCAGAGGGGAGATGATCGGGGCAGGAGTCGGTCCCAATGTAGGCCCTGTTGCCTTCGATGCCGGCAAGGGCTGGCCCGGGATCCTCCTGTGTCAGCTCACAGCAGCCGTCCCCAATAACGACACAGGACTCCGATCCGTAATCAATTAGAAACTTTACTGCAGGATGCTCAGACATAACAAAAGCCGGGATTGACCAGCGGCTGCTGGTCATCTCCTTTATACCCACCCCCACATTTGAAAACACTCTTCCCGCCAAATGATAAATCTCGCGTAACTCTCCCGCCAAATGCCAACTGCCTTCCCCCGAGGTCACCAGCTGCAATGTCCTTATCAGTGCTCTACGTCAGGACACTGGTTTTCAGCGCCAAAACTGAAGGCCTAGAAACCGGTTCCTGACACGGCTTCCTCCTCCTCTTCTTCTCCCTGGAACGGAAATACACATCAATTTACAGACCTTCTTTGTCGAGCGATCCTTGGTACTCTTTTAACAGGCTGCAATGAAACACTGGGTGTACCTTCCCCAAAACCTTTGGCAGTCACAGCCTATAGGTGAGGTCATTGATTTTGTCAGAGATCCTAAAAGGGCCCACATACCTGGGGGACAATTTTCTAGACGGGGTGTCCAGCTTAAGGTTTTTGGTGCTTAGCCAAACCAAATCTCCCTCCTCTAGTTTGTCCCCCTTCCTCCTCTTGCAATCTGCGAACAGCTTAATTTCTTTTGGGCTTCCCGCAGCCATCTTACCACCTCGTCCCAGCTGGCCTTCACATTATCCGGCCACTCCTCATTCCCACAGGACTCTTCCTCCCCCCAATCCGGCAGTTTCGGCAAAGGTGCTATTTCTCGACCATAAACTATCTCGAAAGGGGCTCTCCCAGTCGCTGCGTGGGGGGTCCCATAATATAAGGTACCTCGCCGTAAGGGAGAAGATCAGCCCAATCAGTCTGGCGGTGGTTTGTGTACGTCCTCAAGAAGAGCCCCAACATCTGTCATGAGCGCTCGACCCCCCCCTGTTCGTCATGGGGTGGAATGCGGAGTTCAGGCTCCTCTCCACTCCCAACAACTGCATGAACTTTCCCCAGAACCTTGCTGTGAATTGGACCCCCCTATCGCTAATGATCTGGTCAGGACATCCATGCAGGCGATAAATGTGCTTTATAAACAGTTCCGCTAACTTTTCTGCGGATGGGAGTTTTGGTAGTGCGATGAAGTGTGCCTGCTTTGAAAATAGATCTAGCACCGTCCAGACATAACGCTGGCTTCGGCTAACTGGGAGTTTGCCCACAAAGTCTCTGGCGATTGAACTTTACAGTTTGGAGGGCCCCGCCACCCTCTGCAGCAACCCTGTCAGCTTTTGAGTGTGCACTTTGTTTCTAGCACACGTGTCACACCGGGATATATATAATTTCATGTCGCCCCTCATCCCCGGCCACCGACACTGGCGCACCAACAGTTTTATAGTCTTAGTGACCCCCAAGTGTCCTGCACTTCTGCTATCGTGATACCTTATCATCATTTCCCCCCGCAGGCTTTCGGGGACATATAGTTTCTTATTCACGAATCCTAATCCATCCCTCCATTCCACTTTTTCCTTGTTTCTCTCCAGCCATTTATCCCCCTCTTATGCCTGTTTCAGCTCTTCCTCCCCATCCCCACTTCCGCTTTCTACTCCTGTGAGTCGCTGGCTGTTCTTCGCCTGTGCTCTGGTCTGCACCGCCATGCCCCATTGTTGTTCTGAGAACAGGCTTCCGTTTGTCCCTGCTTCCTCCCCTCATCCTGTGGCATGCGGGATAGCGTATCCGCCAAGACATTTCGCTTTCCCTTGTGGAATCTTAGCTTGAACTCGAACATGCTGAAATATTGAGCCCATCTTATCTGCTTCACTGATAGCTTCCTGGGCGAGGTGATATATTGCAAATTTTTATGGTTGGTCCATACCTCAAAAGGTATGCCGCTTCCCTCCAGAAGGTGTCTCCAAGCTTCCAAAGCCCTTAATATCACTAGTGCCTCCAGAAGGTGTCTCCCAAGTGTCCCCCAAGTGTCCTGCACTTCTGCTATCGTGATACCTTATCATCATTTCCCCCCGCAGGCTTTCGGGGACATATAGTTTCTTATTCACGAATCCTAATCCATCCCTCCATTCCACTTTTTCCTTGTTTCTCTCCAGCCATTTATCCCCCTCTTATGCCTGTTTCAGCTCTTCCTCCCCATCCCCACTTCCGCTTTCTACTCCTGTGAGTCGCTGGCTGTTCTTCGCCTGTGCTCTGGTCTGCACCGCCATGCCTCATTGTTGTTCTGAGAACAGGCTTCCGTTTGTCCCTGCTTCCTCCCCTCATCCTGTGGCATGCGGGATAGCGTATCCGCCAAGACATTTCGCTTTCCCTTGTGGAATCTTAGCTTGAACTCGAACATGCTGAAATATTGAGCCCATCTTATCTGCTTCACTGATAGCTTCCTGGGCGAGGTGATATATTGCAAATTTTTATGGTTGGTCCATACCTCAAAAGGTATGCCGCTTCCCTCCAGAAGGTGTCTCCAAGCTTCCAAAGCCCTTAATATCACTAGTGCCTCCTTCTCGCACACCGGCCAATTTCTCTCAGTTTCGCTGAACTTTTTTGATAAAAACTCACACAGTTTCAACACCCCCTCCGGATCCCTCTGCATCAATGCTGCCCCATAGGCCCAATCTGACACATCGCAGTGAATCACAAACTGCTTGGTGATATCGGGGTGGATTAGAATGGGCTCCTCTGTGAACCTGTGTTTCAGCTCCTCAAAAGCCCTCTGACATTCCATTGACTAGACTAAACTCGCTCCTGGGGATCGTACCTTGGCCGTTTCCCCCCTTCCCCTTTGTCTTCAACAACTCAGTGAGGGGTAGTGTCAGCTGGGTGAAATCTTTTATGAAAGTTCGATAGAAATTTGCAAATCCCAGGAAGGATTGCAATTGCTTGCGCATCTTAGGGGGTTCCCAAGCCTTAACGTCATCTACATTTGAGGGGTCCATAGCAACGCCCCCACGTGAGATCCTGTACCCGAGGAAATCTATCTGCTCCTTGTTAAACTCACACTTGGGCAGCTTTGCAAACAGCTTTGCCTCCCTCAACTTCTGAAGCACTTCCCTCACCAATTTGATGTGGGCCTGCCGGTTGCGGCTAAATATGATTACACCATCCACAAAGCAGTACACTTGTGATACAATAATGGATGTAGCACCTCATTAATCATTTGCACACATGCCCCCCCCCCAGCTTCTTTTAGCCTGAATGGACACACACAGAAGTTGTAATGCCCCAGCGCAAATGAAAAAGCCATTTTCCATCTGTCCTCAGGCCGTATCTGTAGCTTATGGTAGGCCTCAATCAAGTCAATGTTCATGAACACCCGCCCCTCTGATAGTCTCGACAGTAAGTCCTTGGTCAGAGTCAAAGGGTAACTGGTGGTGGTGCTCACCGCATTCATCCCCCTATAGTCCACACATAGCCTCAGGGAGCCGTCCTTCTTGTGTCTGAACAGCACTGGGGCCCCTAAGGGGGATTCGGACAGTTCTATGAATCCTCTGGCCAAATTCTTATCTATGTACTTCAACTCTTCCATTTCCCTGCCCGACATGGGGTATAGCCTACTCTTGGGCAGGCTAGCATCCTTGTTAAGTTCAATCTTTACCTCTACCCGTCTCTGAGGGGGAAATTGTTCTGCCTCCTTTTCATCAAAAACATCCGCGAAGTCTCGATATTCGGGGGGGATATCTTGGACCCAGTCCGCAGCGCGGTCCCCTCCCCTCGGCAGCATTCTCCCTTAGATGCCTCTGGGAAACACAGGCTCCCCTCCTTCCAATTGACCTGCGGGTTTGCCTCCTTCAGCCACGGCATCCCCAAGATCACATTATAAGTAGCCATAGGGGACACCACGAATGTTATCTCACCTTCCCAGCAGCCTACTTTGCATCACACATTCTCCACCTCGAACCTCGCCGGCGGCCCGGCTGCTACTGATCCATCTAGCTGGGACAACGCTATGGGTGCCTGCAAGATTGTTCTCTTACACCCCAGCTCGTCTGCTAACTCTGGGGCCATAATGTTCCTGGAGCAGCCGCAATCCACGAAGGCATTGCAACTGGCCCATTAGCCCTCCCCTTCCAGCCTGACGGGGAATACTAGCATTCCTGGGCTATGACTCACCAGATCCGCCCCTGGGGCCCCGAGAAGGATGCTTTCGTCTGCTCTCTTTCCGATAGCAGGCTTAGACGTGGGCTGAGAGGGCCCTCCCCCCTTACGCTGCCAACAATTGGCCGCTTTGTGTTTCAAACGGCCTCATATGAAACATCCGCTTCGTTGCCCCTTGGGTTCCCCCGTCAGCTCTTTTCCAGCCGAGCCTCTCTTGGGTCTCCGACTTTCCTCCTTATGCCAGGTCTGCTGCAGCACCGATCTCTGATGCCTCCTGACTTGGGCCAGCGTCGATTCGATGCGCCCCGCTAGCTCGATCCATCCGCCGATCGTCTCTGGATTGTCGTGATGTAGCGCCCAGGATAAGATCTCCTTTTTCAGGCCTTTCTTAAAGATTTGGACTTTAGTCACACTGGACCACTCGAGTACCCTTTCGGCCAACAACTGGAATTCCTCCACATACTCTGACACCGATCTCTGGCCTTGGGTTATGGTCTGCAGCATTTCCCTTGCACTGACATGCTCAAGCGGATATCGGAAGCGTGCCTCCATAGCTGCCAGGAATCGTCTTCTGGATCCTAAGAATGGGTCGCGTCTGGCATGGAGCTGGACGTATCAATCCGCTGCTCCTCTCCTTAGCACCGCGCCCACTGCTCATACCCTTCTGGCTTCCTACTTAAAGTTAGGTGTGCTGTCTTCCAGATAGCCCCTCACCATAGTCAGGAAGAAATTAAGGTCCTTGGCCTTGCCTCCAAATTCCACTCTCAGCTCCTCCCTCCTCTGTTGGTAGGTGGGTGGCTGCGCTTGCTGTGGCCCTCCCTGGGGCCCCTGCAGCTCCGGGGGCAATCCCCGCTGCTCTGTGCCACGCCCGGCTCCCGCCGGGGGCACCACGAGCATCAGTTGGGTTGTCAGCGCTGCTCCCCTGAGTCGCACTTCTTCCTCGTCGCTCTCCGCTCCGGTTCTCCAGCCTGCCTGAATCTTGGGACACGCCCCAGGTTCTTGGTCACTCCTCTCCTCTGTACTCCACAGTGACTCCCCCCGGGGCCGTGGGTCCTCCACCAGGGGAGTCAGAGGTTCCATCAGTCTCGACATCACAGCAAGGGTGGTTTCCATAGCCGCCACTTTCTCCTCTAGGTACTCCATCCTCTGGGGAGAGGGGAACTCCAGACCCCTGCTCTCTCTCTCTCTCGCGGCTTCCTCCGGGCCTCTCGCTTGCCTCTGAGTCACCCCATTGGGTCAGGCGTAAGCAGTCGACGATGCCAAGGTAGCTACTCTCTCCAGTTCCTCCTCTGCATTCTCAAAAGGGGAGACCGGCTCTCCCCCTGCTGCCGAAACGTCTTCTTCCTCCATAAGGACTCCTCACCGTGGCCACGGGATGGTGTAGTGAATCTCAGCTTAAAGTCAGTTCACAGCAGCCGTCCCCAATAACAACACAGGACTCCAATCCGTAATCAATTAGAAACATTACTGCAGGATGCTCAGACATAACAAAAGCCGAGATTGACCAGTGGCTGCTGGTCATCTCCTTTATACCCACCCCCACATTTGAAAACACTCTTCCCATCAAATGGTAAATCCCACACAACTCTCCCGCCAAATGCCAACTGCCTTCCCCCGAGGTCACCAGCTGCAATGTCCTTATCAGTGCTCTACGTCAGGACACTGGTTTTCAGTGCCAAAACTGAACGCCTGGAAACCGGTTCCTGAGACTCCTGTGTAGCCCGACTGCCTGCCGGCAGGGGGAGCACAATCTCCCTCTGCAGCTGCGGGGGAGCGGAGTTAGAAGGTCCTCCCGCCTTTTTGCTGGAGGCCCTGGGCTATGCGCCCTCAGCATGGCCATCATGCGAGGCCTTCTTCTTGGTCTTCTTCTTCTGGCCCGATGGATCTGGCTTGGCCTTAGCAGGTAAGCTGGTAATTTCTCCAGTAGTTGGGGCTTTGTTGGTGGGCGGCAACAATAAGGCCCTCTCATAGAGAGTCTCTTTAAGTCGCGATTCTCTATTTTTCCACGTTTACAGAGTAAATGAGGCACAAATTATGCAGGGTTGGGAGAGATGCCCCTCTCCCAGGCATGCAAGGCAAAAGTTATGGCCGTCTGTGTCCGGGAGGACATTCGGGCAAGCAGAGCACTTCTTAAACGAAGTCGTTGCCATAATCAAACAAATTCAGGGAGGTAGTGAGAGGGCAAGTTCAAAATCCAAGAGATGACAGAATTATGCAAAATGAATGTTCACTCGTTGAAGCCTACTAACGGCGGAAAAAAGAAGACTGATGTCTGGCCCCGCACAGGGGTCTTATATACTCAAGAGGAGGGGGGCAGGGCCAGGAGGGGGATACAATGCTTTTGAATTTCTAGAAGGTTCCGAAGTTGGCCTGCGCAGGCACAGGAAAACCACTATGTGCGATTCACAGTTGACTACGACAGGAAAACATTGCTGACATATACACAAACACATAAAAATACTAGGCCTGTCGGTTTTAGTTCGTTAATTCGTTATTTCGTAATTTAATCGTTATTTTTACCATATCCGACGCGATTTCAAAACATATTTTCAAACCTGGAAGGGTTTAAAAATATCGAAACAGCAGCCCCATTTTTTTTACGAGCTTCAGCTCGTCTCGTTAATGGGATGGAGGCTGCTGTGCTGCTGGTGCCTGGGAGCCAATCCGGCGCTCCCAAGCACCCCAGCAGTAAATGGGGCGGGCAGCGCGAAGGGGCGGCGCGAGCAACACAGCTGGGAGGAGGAGGAGGAGGAGGAGGGCGCAGCAGCCGGAGCCGATCGGATGGCGCGCGCGCTCCTGCGCCCTCCTCCTCCTCCTCCTGGCACTTCCTGCAACACAGCTGGGAGGAGGAGGAGGAGGAGGAGGGCGCAGGAGCGCGCGCGCCATCCGATCGGCTCCGGCTGCTGTGCCCTCCTCCTCCTCCTCCCAGCTGTGTTGCAGGAAGTGTCAGGAGGAGGAGGAGGAGGAGGAGGGCGCAGCAGCCGGAGCCGATCGGATGGCGCGCGCGCTCCTGCACCCTCCTCCTCCTGACACTTCCTGCAACACAGCTGGGAGGAGGAAGAGGAGGAGGGCGCAGGAGCGCGCGCGCCATCCAATCGGCTCCGGCTGCTGCGCCCTCCTCTCTCTCTCTTTGCTTGGCTGCAACGACCTTCTCCTGTTTCTGTCAATCATCTGCCCCGCCGGCCAATCACATCTCCCTCCCTTTCGCGCGCGCCCTTCTCCCCTGCCTTCGCCTTGACCATCAGTTTCCCTCCCCACACACGCCTCAACCTGCCAACCAAGCTTCACAGACCAAGCAAGTATTCAAATACGTATTTTTTTTTTGAGGAAGAAAGTATGTCCCTTCAGGCTTTCTGTAGGTGAAGCAGGGAAAGGGATGCTTTGCTCACGCCGTCGAGCAGTAAAGATGGCGGCGCCCAGGAGAGCAAAGTGATAGCGTTCTGGAGGGGGATCTTTTGGCCAAGCAGGTAGGTGGCTCCTCATAGTTACTCAGGCTATTTATTATTTATTAGGCCTGTTTGATCAAGAAAAAATTTGTTTCTAAAATGTTTTGTAAATATTTACGAAATTTCGTAAATAACAAAACATTTTTTTGGAAAGTTTTGTAAATATTTTAAATATCGAAACAAAAAAACACCCCAATTACAAATCGATTTTAGAAACAAATTTTTTCTTGATCAAACAGGCCTAAAAAATACATAGACAACCCACTACCCACAGTCCAATTACCCCGCAAGCCACCCACCCCCCGGTGCTACTCACCACCTTGGCTTCCGTCACTGATCTCCGCAGAATTTATGCATATTTTGTTTAACCATCCATGCTTCTAGCTCAATAAATTCGTGTTTTTATTTCTTTAAATCTCCCATGAAATATCAGGCTATCCAATGCACTCGACGAGATCACCCCTAGACGCCCTCTTAGACCCCGTTGAAATCGGTCTCCTTGGTTCACCGAGGAACTTCAACTGATGAAGCAGGAAAAGAGACGGCTGGAGGGCGTGTGGCGAGAACTCCGTGACGGAGCATTGAGATCAGCTTATGAGGCATTTAAGGAGTCCTATGAGCATGCTGTCACTGAGGCAAAGCGAGTATATTATGCTTCTTTGATAGTGTCTGCTAGTTCACATCCGGCAAAATTGTTCAAAATAATTCGATCTCTAATGACGATTCCTACCGTCCCAAAAAGTGGTGATCAGGCCCCTTCAGCTGAGGTTTTTCAGAGCTACTTTGCAGACAAGATCTCGCTACTTCGCCGGGATCTCCCCGCCACAATTTATACAGTGAGAGAACTTGAGACTCCGTGGCCACTTGCTGGGCCCGTCTTCAACCGGTTCATCCTGCTGGACACAGGGGCTCTTGATAGGCTCATAGCTGCAGCTAGACCGACCACTTGCTCCCTCGATCCGTGTCCCTCTTGGTTGGTGAAATTCTGCTTGGAGGGATTACGCGACCCTCTGTTGAAGATTATAAACAGCTCCCTTGAGCAAGGAGTTTTTCCAGAGGGTTTAAAAGAGGCGGTGGTCTCTCCCCTGCTGAAGAAACCAGACGTAGATTGTCTGGTGGTCTCTCCAGTTACCACCCAGTTTCGAATCTCTCATTCCTGGGCAAGATGATTGAGAGGGCAGCAGCGGAGCAGTTGAAGCAATTCCTAGATGACACAGCCGGACTAGATCCCTTCCAGTTCAGCTTCCGTGCGGGGCATGGGACAGAGACTGTGCTGGTCTCAATCACGGATCACCTTCGATACCAGCTTGACTAGGGCGGGTCAGCGCTGCTTGTGTTATTGGATCTCACAACAGCATTTGACACAGTCGACCACAATCTTTTGACCCACCACCTTGCTGTTGCTGGAGTCAGGGGGGCAGCTTTAAACTGGCTGTCCTCCTTTCTTCACAACTGTGGACAGCGAGCGGAGAGGGGAGGCCTAGTCTCTGAGAGGTCCCCTCTATTTTGTGGGGTTCCTCAGGGGGCCATTCTCCCCCCTCTGTTATTTAACATCTATATGTGACCACTTGCTCAGCTGGTTCGAGGTTTTGGGCTTGAGTGTTATCAGTACGCCGATGACACTCAGCTGGTGCTGAAGATGGAAGGCCGACCGGACTCTGTACCCGATTGTTTCCATCAGTGCCTCGAGGCCGTTACTGGATGGTTGCATGCCAGCAGGTTGAGGGTGAATCCAGCAAAGACAGAGATCCTATGGCTGGGTCGACCGGGCAGTGGGAACATCCAACTGCCTACCCTGGATGGCGAGGCGCTACGCCCATCATCCTTGGTAAAGAGTCTGGAAGTCCTTTTGGACCCTCTGCTGACGATGGAGCCCCAGGTCTCCGCCGTTAGCAGAACTGCCTTCTCTCATCTGCGGCAGGCTAGACGGCTGGCCCCCTACATGTCCAGGGATGACCTAGCTAGGGTGATCCAGGCCACGGTCATCTTAAGACTGGACTATTGTAATGCCCTCTACATTGGCCTTCCTCTGTTGGTGATCCAGAAGCTCAAGTTGGAACAAAATGCAGCTGCTCGGCTTCTTGTGGGAATTCCGATTGAGAGAAGCAGTGAACCAGGGTCTCTCCATTTTGGGCCTGTCTATCTCAAAGGTGACAGAGAAAGCATTCCAACTTCTAAATTAAGATGCAGCCTGCCTCTAAGGCAAGTGTTACAACAGCTTGTTCCAGGAAACAGTTTGTGGTCAGCCGATGTGGTCGGCCGAGTTATTGTAAAGAATTTATGCAATATACTTTGCTATAATGTCTATGGGGGATTGTTGACAAGAACGGAAAGGGTCTTACTAAATGCTGGACGGTTTGTGGTGGGCTGATTCCCCAAAATGTTTATGCTGAAGGAGATGGTTGCTCAACCCGAAACCGTCCATAGGGGAAAAGAGGAACTTCTTTGTCGTAAACAACTCTGCTATATTAACCCCCGAGTCAGAAGGCTCGGCGGCAACAGCTTTGCTCTGGTACTGTGCTCAGTGTCACTCTGTCCGCCTATTCTACTGCAGTACAATAAAGGTGTTTGCTTTCAAACTCATTTGGGCAACGAGCGTGAATTCCAAAGTGGCTTAGCAAGATCCCAGTTGGTAAGTTAAGGATACAGCCATTGCTGTTCCATATCAATTGGTTCCCTGACCGGGAACTCAGGAATGCTAAGTTTCCGCTGTGACTTCGCCTCGTAGCTGCTCTTGGGAGTTGAGAGTGGGCATTGCCCCTTCCAGGGTGCGGCAAACGGTTCACGCCGAGAAGCGGCCGCAACTAAAAGACCAGCGGTTCCTCTTTGCAGCACCCGGGCAGGGTGAGCGTTCCCTCTTCCAAAGCAGAAGTTTCTGAGACAAACACCACCGAGGAGACGACCATGGGGACCTGGACCACTTGCCATGGGATCTGTAGGCGGCGTGGATCAGGCAAGTAGAATTTCTTGGCATGCATTGTTTGGGCTTTGTGGGATGCTTGTGAGAGAAGTACAAAGTTGTGCTAAGCTAATTCGCGGGGTCCAGGCTATCTCTGGGGTTGGCATATTAGCTGTCGTAAATCCCCAGGGGTAGAAAACAGAGCTCTCGTGGTTGGGATAGTCCTTTGGGGTTGGCATATTAGCTGTCATAAATCCTCAGGGACAGGCGCCTGGTACTGAACGTTCAGAGAGGTCCTAGGGGATTTGTGAGGGTGGTCCCAAGACCAAGCATTAGGCAAAGTCGGCTACGAAAGGGAAGCTGGGAGAGACTCCAAGTGATTGGGCTTTGGCTCAGCGGTGGAGGGACCCCCAGAACAGGCAGCTCTGGGTGGGGACTGGGGCCGTCGGGTTGGGGTGTGAGGCTTGCGCCAAGAACACTCCTTGTACGGGACCCTTGTTTCCCCCCGGGGGTGCAATTTGACCGGCTCTGATCTCCTGGACTGAAGGGCTGCCTGGCCCTTCGGGACAGATGATCCGAGAGGGGTGTGGGGGACGCTCCAAGGGTTTTGCCAAAGCAGGGGAGAGACTCCCAGTGCCTAAGAGTGGGAAAGATTTCCAGGATGTTGCTAGTGCAGAGGGGAGATTCCCAGGGCATTGGCTAGGGCTCTGAATCCACTCCAGTAGACTCCCTCCTGTGAATGGTCAAGGTGGGACTGCTGGTTGGATTCAGATTGATTTTTGGGTCCTGGTTGGACCTCGATTGCCACGCTGGGGGATACCCAATGCACTGGTCAAACTCTGATCAACATTCAAGACGGAGTTGGGTTTCTGTTCCCTTTCTAGAAATTAAAGGAGAAGAAATTAAGAAAGATCTCTAGGACCAGATTAGTGTTAGACGTCTGTTTGTGTTTTATGTTTGTCTGTGCATAGTCTAAAAGAAAGACACTACAAGGCAACGCGTGCCGATTGCTGCTAATTCAGACAGAAAGAAATGTATTGTGTGAATGACAGCTGTTGGTTTGAATCAGCTGTGTACCTTTGTCTTATATTTGGTTTCATGTGGCTGGTTAGAGAGTCTGTGTGGTCGTATGTTTACGCGTGGAGAAAGAACAAAATAGTAAAAATAGCAAATTGGGCTAAAGAAGATGTCTTTGCCTTGCCCCCAGATAATAAAAATTAGACAATGACTCCCTCAAATTTGGGGTCATACATTAAAAGAGCTGAGAGGAAGGCAAAGAGATTAGAATTAAAGATTCTAGAAGCAGAAGTAACGTTAAGACATATACAGAGAACGTGCCGGGATGTAGAGCTGAAGATAAGGGCATTTAAAGAAAGTCAAATGGAGATTGTTCAGGAGTGCCTGAGGGCCCAGGGGCGCCTTAGCCCCCTCTGGGATGGGATCAGTGTTTTCTGTGTCATCGTCGTGGACATTGGCAAGCTCAGTGTACAAAGAACATTGAAAAAAGGCCAAAGGGAAAAATGCTAGGTAGAAAGAAAGAAAAGTTGAAGAGGCGGATAAAAGAGAATGATGATAGAGAAAACTGGCAGGTGACTAGAATAGACACTCTAGGCTGGGATGAGTTTGGAGTGTTGTTGAGTGATCTGTTCTAGAAAATATGATTGTGTGAATGAGTGTGATCTCAGAAAAAGGAGACAGTTGTAGGCAAGAGAATAATAATGGGTTGTACTTGATTTGTGTTGTTCCCCTAGGACAGTATACCAGTGACATGGAACAGAAAGGAAAGGATGGAGTTGATTTCCCAGGAATGATAAAGATTAATGATGATTACATTATTGTCCCATTCGGACAAAGGCTGGCAGTTAAATCTGAATACATTAAGAGGCAAAGGTCATCTGAAAAGAAGATAAAACAAGCTAAACAGGAAAAAGACAAGGTTTCTCCAGGCTTACCATTTTAGGTGAGATTGAGATAGAGCTCCATTGGTTCCCTTTCCTGGTGTAGTGTCCTGTCTGTGATATATCCATAGTGTGAAAAAGAGTTTTTGCTTGTTGTAAAAGAGAGAGGAAGAGTCTTGATTAGCAGGTGGTGTTAGACAGATGTTCTAGGAGCCAGAAGGGGGAAGCTCATGTTCAGAGAAGATCTGGCTGATGAGCCCCAGCTACTCTGTCCCATGGGGATAGAGTGGCTGCAGATGGAGGTTGGACTAAGCCCTGAGCAGGTGAATCCCGAGGTCCCTGGAACAAACTCGAGAGAGAACGCAGGCTTAGACAGAATGAGATCTCTTCCAATTGAGTGTGTGGTGAAAGACAGAGAATACATGAATATATTAAAACTGGGGTTGAGGTTAGTGTGAAATCTTTCTTTTCCGGCTTCAAGCAAGTTGCGGTTTCTTCCAGGCAGAGAGTGAAAAAGAGGAAGTGTGATACTTGCATAGAGACTTGGACCGTGAAAAGGAAAAGGTTGGAGAGATCATTTAAACTCACCCCCATTTAAGAAAAAAAAAACCCATCCAGTTTTGGGTTGAATGGCTCAGTGTGTGTGCTATGTTAAACAAGAGAGGAGTGGTTATGTTTATAAATGATGTTAAACTAAAAAGAGTGTTGCGTGTTGAAGGGAATTGTTTACAGAAAACAAAAGAGATGATTAAAACTTAGGTGCCTTTGGGGAGAGGGTAAATTCAAATATGGCCACTTTGAATGCCTTCCCCAAATGCTAGAATCAACAAATTAAACAAAAATCAAAAGGTGTTTAAATTGTTCTTGAAAAAGCCCTATAGATAGGTCAAATGTGTATAGAAAAGAGAGCTGGGTGTGTCAATAGAATGTGGGGAAATATAGTTATGAGACAGAAGCCAAGCTTTGGGTTGTTCAAAATGCATTAATCTATTGTTAAGAATTTAAAATATTGTATAGAGGGGTTTGTGAAAATCATCTCTGCCTACCCTTGCTGGGTAGACCTTAATGTTAAATATATGCAAAAATTGAAAATGGGCCATGACTTGGAAATCACAAATTGATATTTAAACAAGATAAGATTCGAGAAAAATATGAGATCCAAGGCTCCTGACATTTCAGGAAGTGGATTCTCATAACTAAAAGACTAGATGAATTGGTGATTTCTAACCAGGCAAGGAAAAAGATTTGACGAGAATATAAACAATTGTTTTAAATGGTTCATAAAAGGTTTTGAAATTGGGATTTGATAAGTGTGCAATTATATCGATGTATTACCCCTTCCATGTTACTGTGGATGCATTCTTTCCTACCAGGGGAGCAGGGCAACTGACTGAGAGATCAAGAGAGTGAGTCCCTGGGACCGAGATGAAAACGGCCACTGTTGGTGCTGTCGATAATCCCCATTGCTGAGTGAGCTGAAAGGTGTTAACTACCCACTCCAGGGAAGATCATAATTTCATTAGAGACTTGAACTTATGGGCAAATAAATTGAAGTTTGGACTGTTGATTGACATTTACATTTAAGTAAAGTTAAGGGACAGGCTAAGGCCACCCTGAAGAGGAGGGAGATCAAGCTATCTAGAGCTCCTCTCCCCGGGGTCAAGTGACCAAGCACTGCCCTGAAAGGAAGGAGGGTAGCTTCCGAGAGTTACCCCAAAGACCGAAGGGACGCTGGGAGCTGGGAATTGTTTGTAAACTGTTTATCTGATTAATGCTATAGGTTAAAGAACTAAGGTGAACACCTCACGTGTGAACATGAGGTTCATATGTTACTTGATATGGTTAAAAATGATCCCCCTAGGAACATCACAAGGAGGGTGGAATCAAAATAGTTTTCATGCAATGATTGAAACCATAGGTAACATAGCAGAAGTTACCAATTCATGGGTTTGTACACCTAGTCCCCCCTCTCAACATGAGGGATGGCCTCTGATGGTGGGGCCTCTGATGGTGGGGCCAAGTCGTAAGAGTTGGACACGGTTCCTACCTAAATCTATATGATAGGAGAAGGAATGTTTGATCTGGGTCACATATTGATTACTCATCAGGGAACTTCACCAGAAACCCCTGAGTGTATCGAATGGGAAAAAGATGAAAAAGATGACCAAATAGACCTTGGAGACTATCCCATTTGCAGAGCTATCCGTCTAGACTTCCTAGACCGACATTTGAGGCTGCAGAGATCCACTGCCTCTGGTAAAAATGTCAGCAAAGGTGTGCCTGGGGTTCGTCAAGATGGAGATAATGCTGGGAAACATGCAACAGCATTGGCGGCAAGTATAGAAACAGTGTCAGAGAGAGCGGGAGTGCCCCCTCGTCGCCCGATCCCTAGCCAGTCCAAAAAGGGTCCCCCGGTGGCAAAACCAGTATTGAAAGAGGCTGACAGAAGACAATCACTCGGTGCCAGCGAAACTAGCGGAATTGCAAGATTTGCAATGGGAGGTCTGCCCTCAGGCTTGTTCTGGATATGTGGACATTGGGTTGGAAGGCTCCTACCCCCGTTCTGGACAGGTACTTGCACTATTGGTACTCTGCTTCCAGCAAATGTAAAGGTCTACTCAGAAGAACAACTCCGAGAGACATGGAATAAAACCTCAGATTGGCATGATTCAAAAGAAAACCTTGATAGTAAAGATAATATACAGGACCCAGATGTCACATACCTTGATAAAATAAAGAGGTTCGGAACCATTTTATTCCCTGCTGGAAAAATCTCACAGAGAGTCAGATTATATCAATATCGATGCAAATGCAAAAACTAATGGGAAAAACAGGAGTTATAGAAGCTAAGGCTGATTCATTAGCAAAGGTGCAAGGGCAACAAAGGTTTTAGATTACCTATTCTCAGTTGGAGATGGATTATGTTCATGGTTACAAGGGATGTGTTGCCACTATGCTAATGAATCAGGCGAAATCGAAACAGACTTAGAGAAAATAAACAACATATTTTCCAGCATGAGGAATAATTATTCCCCAACAAAAACCAAAGAGTTCGGTTGGTTAACGTCTTGGCTACCAAATCTTCAATGGTTAAACAATATTACTGTTATTGTTTTTATAATAATGCTGCTTATTCTTTTTGCTATATGGATGACACCATGTATGATGTCTTGTTTGAAAAACATGATTAAGGTGATAAAAGCTACTGACACTAGAGACAGACAGAAGCGTGCCATCATATACATGAAATTGAAAAAACTAAACAAAAACCTGGAGTCAGAAAATCTATAAATTGGAACTAAGGTCGTTTTCTTAGTCCCAAGAAAAAATGAGGGAATGAGAGAAGCAGTGAACCAGGGTCTCCCCATTTTGGGCCTGTCTATCTCAAAGGTAACAGAGAAAGCATTCCAACTTCTAAATTAAGATGCAGCCTGCCTCTAAGGCAAGTGTTACAACAGCTTGTTCCAGGAAACAGTTTGTGGTCAGCCGATGTGGTCGGCCGAGTTACTGTAAAGAATTTATGCAATATGCTTTGCTATTATGAATGTCTATGGGGGATTGTTGACAAGAACGGAAAGGGTCTTACTAAATGCTGGACGGTTTGTGGTGGGCCGATTCCCCAAAATGTTTATGCTGAAGGAGATGGTTGCTCAACCCGAAACCGTCCATAGGGGAAAAGAGGAACTTCTTTGTCGTAAACAACTCTGCTATATTAACTCCCGAGTCAGAAGGCTCGGCGTGAGACAGCTTTGCTCTGGCACTGTGCTCAGTGTCACTCTGTCCGCCTATTCTACTGCAGTACAATAAAGGTGTTTGCTTTCAAACTCATTTGGGCAACGAGCGTGAATTCCAAAGTGGCTTAGCAAGATCCCAGTTGGTAAGTTAAGGATACAGCCATTGCTGTTCCATTTCACGATGAGATGCCACATAACACCAATCTTACTACAGCTGCATTGGTTACCAATTGAGCACCGGATCACTTTCGAAGTGATGGTACTCACCTTTAAGGCCTTGCATGGTCTGGGACCGATGTATCTGAGGGACCGCCTCACCCCCTACCAACCCCAGAGATCCCTCCTTTCTGAGGACCAAGATCTATTGGAAGTCTCCAGTGTCAAGACCTTGTGCCTAACAGCAACCAGACGCAGAGCTTTCACAGCAGTGGCACCATCATTCTGGAATACTCTGCCACCTGAAGTCCGTGCCTTGCGGGACTTACCAGCTTTCCGCAGGGCATGTAAGACATACCTGTTTTGACAGGTTTTTAATGTTTGATATTGTTGTTTTTAAACTGTTTTAAATTGCTTTTAAATTTTGTTAGATTTTAGCTATTCTTGTAAGCCGCTCCGAGCCCCAGGGGAGTGGCGGCATATAAGTTTAAATAAAATAAATAAATAAATAAATAAATATGCTAAGGCCAGCTTCCAGTTTCTTTCAAATATTTCATGATTTTCATATTTCAAATTGCTAGAAATCTTAGCCATCTGTGCATAATCCCACAGTTTATCCTTCCAATTTTTAATGCTTAATGTTTTCTCCCCTTTCCAATCCTTGGCAATTGTAATGCATGTAGCCGCAAAGCTGTACAGACAAATTTCTCTTTCTGGTTGTTCTAATTTATCTCTGAATATCCCTAATAGGCACATTCCTGGATATTTTTTTCCTTTGTTATGGATCATTTTATTTATTTCCTTTATTATTCTTTTCCAATAGACCTGCACCAGTTCGCAAGACCACTATACATGAAAAAGGTCCCTTTCTTTATTTTACATCTCCAACAGAATCCTGATTGTGAGTCACAATCAGTATCATCATCATCATTAGAAACACAACAAGATTAGTACACAGCACTCTCCGTGGCTGTTGTATTGGATCACACATCGGACAATTTCCAAATGTCTAGGACTGTGTGATGTATCGGTGAATAATGTGTGCAAATCTCAGTAAGGTGGCCTTCTGCAGCTGGCAGCTGATAATTTTGTTAGCGCCAATTGGATTTAAGTGCAGGCCAAGGTCTTTAGGCACTGCACCCAGTATGCCGATCACCACTGGGACCACCTTGACTAGAGTCTTTGCACTTTGATTTTTAAATCCTCGTATCGTGTCAGCTTTTCCAGTTGTTTCTCTTCAATCCTGTCACCTGGGACGACGATGATGATGATTATATTTGTTAAATTTGCTAAAGCAGTAAGAAATTAATGATGTGTTTTCTCGGTGGATCTATGTTCACTACAATACTTTTATTTACTATATCTGGATATGTGGACATTGGGTTGGAAGGCTCCTACCCCCGTTCTGGACAGGTACTTGCATATTTTCTATATCATTCATTTCATATCAGAGCCAGTGAAGCATGGTTTTTGCTAGTTAAATGCATAAATTGGATGGAATTGGGGAGGGCAAAAAAAGATCTTCCCAGTCCTAGTGCCTTTGAAATGTACTGGCCCACAACTTGCATCATTCCCAGCCTGTGGTGTAGTGGGTGAAGTTCTGGACTGTGTAGTGTACATTGAGATTCAAGTCCACACTGAGTTATTAAACTCACGGGTGATGTTGAGCAAGTTATTCTCTCAGCCTAATTTACTTTATAAAGTGTGAAAATAATGAAGCAGTTCAGCCAATTCTTCCACTCTGATTTTGGTAGAGGAAAGACATACATGTAATACATAACTAAAAAACAAGAGAACACTGCTTGGAAGAAAACTGGGCTAAAACCTAACAAAATGAACTGATCAAGATCTTATACTGGCTCATTTTAATGTTAGTAATAGGGCTGGGCGGTTTCGTTTCGTAATTTCGTAATTAGTTAAAAATTCGTTATTTTTTTGATAACGAAGCGATTTTGAACCATTCAGGAGCATCTAAAAAACGAAACGAATTTTTCAATTCGTTTCGTGATTGCTTCGTATTCGTTTCGAAATAGTTTCGAAATCATTTCGTTATTATTTCCGCATGTCTGGGGCAAGTTTTATAGCTGTTGTTTGTTTAATCAGTGAAAAAAAATTATAAATATCACACCAACAGTCAACAACAGAGGGAGAGGGAAGCTTCAAAAGTTCCCCCTGTCCCATATGGAGGTTTTTTAGCGTATTGCACAGTCGTGTCCACCATTAACGAATCGATTCGTATCGAAATCGTTTTATTTATTTATTTATTTATTTATTACTTGCACTTATTAACCGCCACTCTCAGCCCTAGGGCGACTCGTGGCGGTGTACAACAACATAGAAAAAGACAGTTTACAATAAATCAAGACAGTAACCAACATTCTATTACTACAAACATCTACTTATACTAAAAATCCGCTTCGTCATATCATGGGGTCACAATCAGTCTCATAGTCGTAGTCCATTCCGGTCGTCATTTCCAATAACATAGCACTCAATTGAAGGCCATCTCGAAAAGCCATGTTTTCAGGCTCTTACGAAAGGCCATAAGGGAGGGCGCCTGTCTAACTTCAGCAGGGAGGGAATTCCATAGCCGGGGGGCCACCACCGAGAAGGCCCGCTCTCTTGTCCCCGCCAGACGTGCCTGTGAGGGAGGCGGGACCGAGAGAAGGGCCTCCCCAGATGATCTCAAGGTCCTCGTGGGCTCGTAGGCCGAGATACGGTCTGCAAGGTATTTTGGGCCGGAACCGTTTAGGGCTTTGTAGAATAACACCAGCACCTTAAATTGGGCCCGGTAGCAAATCGGCAGCCAGTGGAGCTGGGACAGCAGGGGCGTTGTATGCTCCCTGCACCCTGCTCCTGTTAACAACATGGCTGCCGCGTGCTGGACTAGCTGAAGCTTCCGGGCCGTCTTCAAGGGCAGCCCCACGTAGAGAGCGTTGCAGTAGTCAAGGCGGGATGTGACCAAAGCGTGTACCACCGTGGCCAAGTCAGACTTCCCAAGATACGGGCGCAGCTGGCGCACGAGCCTAAGCTGTGCAAAGGCTCCCCTGGTCACCGCTGAAACCTGGGGATCCAGGCTCAGCGACGAATCCAGGGTCACACCCAAGCTGCGAACCTGCGCCTTCAAGGGGAGTGCGACCCCGTCCAGCACAGGCTGTAACCCTATACCCTGTTCGGCCTTGCGACTGACCAGGAGTACCTCTGTCTTGTCTGGATTTAATTTCAGTTTGTTCGCCCTCATCCAGACCATTACAGCGGCCAGGCACCGGTTCAGGACTTCGACAGCCTCCTTAGTAGCAGGTGGAAAGGAGTGACAGAGTTGGACGTCATCTGCGTACAAATGACACCGCACCCCGAAACTCCGGATGATCTCACCCAGCGGCTTCATGTAGATGTTAAACAGCATGGGGGACAGGATAGAGCCCTGAGGAACACCACAGGTCAAAGGCTGAGGTGTTGAACAGGAGTCCCCCAATAACACCTTCTGGGTACGACCCTCCAGAAATGATCGGAGCCACTGCAAAGCAGTGCCCCCGAGACCCATCTCTGCAAGGCGCCCCAGAAGAATACCGTGGTCGACGGTATCGAAGGCCGCTGAGAGGTCCAGGAGCACCAACAGGGACACACTCCCCCTGTCTAGCTCCCGGCGCAGATCATCCACTAAGGCGACCAAGACCGTCTCAGTACCATGTCCCGGTCTGAAACCAGACTGTGCCGGATCCAGATAATCCGTGTCTCTCAAGAATACCTGGAGTTGTGAGGCCACCACGCTTTCCATGACTTTGCCCAAGAAGGGAAGATTGGAAACGGGCCGAAAGTTGTCGAATTTGGTGGGGTCCAATGATGGTTTCTTCAACAGCGGCTTTATAATAGCCTGTTTTAGGCTCGCTGGAATCTTGCCTTCCCGAAGGGAGGCATTAACCACCACCGTTACCCACTCGGCCAATCCCCCTCTGGCCTCCTTCAGAAGCCAGGATGGGCAGCGGTCTAGGATGGACGTGGTGGGCCTCATTCCTCCAAGTATCTTGTCCACATCCTCGGTCTTCACAAACTGAAAAGAATCCATCAAAATAGGACAAGCAGGTGCTTGTGTCACATCCACGGAGACTGCATTTAATGTGGTGTCCAGCCCAGAGCGGATCAAAGCGACTTTGTCTGCAAAGAACCGAGCAAATGCTTCACAGCGCGTGGCCGAATTGTCAGGGCTCCCACCTGAAGTAGGGGGAGTTAAAAGGCCTCTGACAATTCGAAACAACTCCGCCGGACGGTTTTTTGCAGACGCAATAGTAGCCGCAAAGAAAGATTTCTTTGCGGCTTTTATTGCCGCGGCATATGCCCTTAAAAAGGACACAAACCGTGCTCGATTTGGCTCGCTTGGGTCTGAGCGCCACACGCTCTCTAGTTCCCTCTTCCTTCGCTTCTTCGCTGCCAGCTCCTCAGTAAACCAAGGAGCTGGTTTAGCTCGGTTACTTGAGAGGGGACGTTCCGCGGCGATCATGTCAATTGCCCTGGTCATCTCCCCATTCCAGAGAGCGACCAAGGCCTCGACATGGTCACCTACCGAGGTGGCGGGAAAATCCCCAAGAGCCGTCAGGAATCCATTAGGATCCATAAGCCTCCTGGGGCGGACCATCTTAATGGGTCCTCCACCCTTGCGGAGGTTAGGGGGCGCAGTGAGCCTAAACCTGATCAAGAAGTGGTCAGTCCATGGCAACGGAGAGATAGATAACTCCTCCACACCGCCACCCTGCTCCCATCCCTGGCAGAAAACCAAGTCCAATGTGTGTCCAGCGCAGTGGGTGGGGCCAGTTATTCGCTGGGACAGCCGCATGGTTGCCATGGCGGACATGAAGTCCTGAGCCGCTCCTGTGAGGGCCGCCTCGGCGTGGATGTTGAAGTCCCCCAGCACAAGAAGCCGTTGGGACTCCACCGCCAGGCTCGAGACCACCCCCGCTAGCTCAGGTAGGGAGACTGTAGTGCAGCGAGGTGGACGGTACACTAGCAGAATCACTATTCTGTTCCGGTCACCCACCCTCAGGTGGACGCATTCAAAATTTGTGGTCTGCGGGATGGGACTCCTGATCAGATGGATGGAATCTCTATAGACCACTGCGACCCCGCCTCCCCGTCCTCCGGCTCTTGGTTGGTGTTGCACGGAGAAACCTGGAGGACAAAGCTGGGAGAGGTTTACGCCCCCCGCTTCATCCAACCAGGTCTCCGTGATGCACGCCAGATCTGCCCGCTCCTCCAGGATTAGATCCTGGATCCAGGTCGTTTTTCCGTTGACAGATCTGGCGTTCAACAACACCACCTTCAAACCAGAGGGTCCGCTCACCTGGTTACACCAATTTACCTTAGGAGACCGGTTGGGGGTTGTTAATATAGATAAGCGGTCCGAATTAGGCCAAATTTGAGGTCTCCTTTTCCCGCATCTCCTCCCTCCCACCACGACCTCTATGGGGGCCCCTCGGCTAGTGGAATACCTCCCCCCCTCCATGCCACAATCCTGAGCCAAGAAATTGCTTTCCGCTTTGTTCGTTATTGGATTTTTTGGTTCTTGCCAACATTCTTTTTCCCCCTCCTCCCCCCTCCCTACCCCATTTTTCATTCACAGGCTCCAACCCGTCTCCTCTCCTGCCCCCTCCGCTACACAGTAGTAACAGGGACAATACAAAAAGGGGGATGGGGAACCACATGGGTAGCAGCAATACAGGTAGTACTAAGTGTTCCGGCCACACCTGTAGGTTAGTTCTTAAAGTGCACAAGTTATAAGAGCAACACTGTCAATAATAATATTCACTCGGCAGCAGATGCTACGTACCTTCGACACATTTATAAAGTGCTAGATCTAAAGTGCTCTGTTCAACAGTTATCAAAGTGCGGCATAGAGGGACAAGGAAAGGGGCGTAAGTGCTGGTGCAATCTAGCAGCAGACGGCAGGCGCCTAAAGTGCTCTATTACGTTCTTATCACATTAATATTAGAAGACAACCGGGAATGTCCTGAGGGTCATATATAATCACCCTCCTATGGGGATGGAGATGATGACGCAATTCGCTAAATGCTGTTATGAACCCAGGTGAATCTCTAGACGGTTGGTATACAAGCGGATGGGGCTTCCGGAGTTGACAACTCAGCGGTGGGGCAGCACAGATGGTCACTCACCCTCTTACACAGAATGTATTATCGTAAGGGAGGCCAGCTTAAGATCTACACAGAGGTCTGCACAAAGCCAGCACAAAGGTCTACACAGAGGTCTACACAAAGGGGCTAGCACACAATATCTCACAGAGGTCCACACAAAGAAGGCCAACACAAAAGATCTACACAAGGTCTGCACAGATGGTGATGATGGCCGCGGTTGCTGCCGCGGCAGCGACAGCCTGATGGAGGCCACGGCTTGGCGGTGGCTGTAGGCCTGATGGAAAAAGCAGCGACGGCCAGCTTCAGACAGCTTCACAGCGGCTTCACAGCGGCTTGATGGTAATGGCGGCTGCGGCCTAATGGGGGCGGCGACGACCCGAGAACGACCCGACGGCCCAGCAGCAATGGCGGCTGCAGCTTCACAGCGGCCTGGTGGTAATGACAGCTGCGGCCTGATGGGGGCAACGGCGGCCCGAGGACGACCCGACGGCCTAGCCGCAGTGGCGGCCGCAGCTTCACAGCGGCCTGATGGCAATGGCGGCTGCGGCCTGCTGGAGGCAGCGTCGGCCCGGCGGTGGCTCAGCCCCTGCGAAGGGGCGGCGATGGATTCGCCAGGCGGCGGTGGCGGCGGCTGCGGCCCAGCGGCGGTATTGGCTGCGGCCCAGCGACGGCCCGGCGGCCCAGAGGTGGCAGCTGCGGCCTGGTGGAGACTGCGGCGGCGGCTCGGCGATGGCCAGATCCTGCGGGGCGGCGCTGGTCTCCTTCCGGGCGCTGGTCTCCTTCCGGGCGGTGATGTCGGCCGCGGCCTAATAGTAATGGCAGCCGCGGCGATGGCGGCGGCCCAGCGTCGGCCGCGGCCTAGAGGCGGCTATGGCCCGGCGGCGACCGCGGCGGCGACCTCCGGCAGCTGCAGCGGTGGAGGCCCGGCGGTGGCTCGGCTCCCACAGCGGGGCGGCGGCGACCCCCGTCTGGGTGGCGGCCCAAGGATGATGGCGGCCGCGGCTCAGCAGAGGCAGAGGCCCGGCAGCCCGGCGCCCGGTGGCCCAGTGGAGGCAGAAGGCCAGTGAAGGTCCGATGGTAACAACGGCAGCGGCAGCGGCGGCCCGGCGGCCTGGCGCGGCCCGGCAGCAATCCCCGGAAAGTTCGCAGGGCTCTCAGAGGCCGTGAGGCCGCAAGGCTGCAGGTAGGTCGGCCGCGGTGTAATGGCGGCGACCGCTTCTTCTGCCTTTTCCCTGTCTTTCTGGCTCTTTCCCCCCGCCTGCGACCCTCTATGGGGGCGTCTGAGGCTCGGGGTCTCTTTCCCTCTGTTTGTAGGTGGATTGATGAAGGAATGGCGCCGGATTCCCTCGGATTTTAAATTTAGGTAGAGCAGCTCCGCATTTTCCAGCTGCTTACCACCATGCCGGAACCGGAACCGGAATTGTTTCGTAATTTCCGAAATTTCGTAAATATCGAACTTTTTTAAAGAAAAAATTCGGAATTCTTTTAAATATCGAAACGCAAAAAAACCCAAAAAACGAATCGAGTTTAGAAACAAATTTTTCCGTGGTTGCCCAGCCCTAGTTAGTAACTATTGTCTAAGAACCAAGATAAAGTAGACACACCGAATCAAACTTAAGTAATTATAGACATACCAAATTCTTGATTCAGTTGAGTCAGCATAGAAGTTACAATGGTGTCAGACTGCATTAATTCTATGGAATAGATTCAAGTTCAATACAGTTTGCTGGATGGCTTCAATATGTTATTTCTCAATTGCTGAGGGTGGGAATCCTTTTCTTCACACCACACACAAGTAATTTATGGAGTGCTGCCAATACTTAAAAAGGAAATTAGTAATATCATGAAAGACATATCTATGGATGTCTATTAGCTATGATATGTTCCAGACTCAGAAGTATCATGGAAGAACAATATGTCTCACTCCTCAATAAGCCTTTATTAAAATCACTTCTCTATACATGGACATCTACTTGGTCTGCCCTGTGCCGGCAGGATTGAAGACCGACAGGTCGCAGGTTCAAATCCGGGGAGAGGTGGATGAGCTCCCTCTATCAGCTCCAGCTCCTCATGCGGGGACATGAGAGAAGTCTCCCACAAGGATGATAAAAACATCAAATCATCCGGGCGTCCCCTGGGCAACGTCCTTGCAGACGGCCAATTCTCTCACAACAGGAGCAACTCCTGACACGATTAAAAAAAATCTACTTGGTCTATGGAACAGGGTGAAGCAGCATACCTTCCTTTTTCTAAAATGCGCGCCATTTAGTCAGTTGAAAACGTAGCAGAGTGCTAGTGGTCTCATTCGAGAAGCGGGAGTATAAATATTTGCCCTGACAGTTCAGTCGCCATCATGCGTTGGAATACTGAGGAGCGTGCTTTTGTCGTTGAGGCCTACTTTTCAAGCGGATTTGGAGTGGCTGGTCGCTCTCCGGATTTGGCCCCTTGTGATTTTTTCAATGGTTTTTTTTTTAAAATCCCGTGTTTCTGTGAACCGTCCAAGACCAACATCCAGGAAGAAATTGCTAACATAACGCTTGCTATGCTGGCAAGAGTCATGACAAATGCCAGAAATCAGTTTATGGAGAATGGAGAATGGGGGACATCACCTACCTAATTTGATCTTCAAAACTACGTAAAACAAAATTTTAGGTATGATCCTACATTATAAAAAAAATTAAAAATTCTGATTCATACAATGGGTTTTATTAAGTTTTGAAAAAAGGAAGTTATAGATAAAACTACGGCTCACCCTGTAGTTTTATCTACTATAACATTAACCTACCCATAACCCTCCTTTGCCTCCATGTTGCTTTCTGTGATCATATATAATCTCCTTTAACATCTGTAGGTATTAGAACCGGAATCATAAATTCTTAAGAAAATGTACTGTTTTAGAATGATTTTAAAATGAAAAACCTTTGAACTTCCATATGAAAATCATGTAATTTTTTTCACTTTATTGCAAGGTAACTATTTACGCTGATGAATAATCTCTGATCAATATGCTATGGCTGGTATCCTGCTGTTGACATACACACATGTAATTCACATTACATATGGGGAGGGGAATTATTGATTACAGGACAACAGACCTATTCTGCTTCCATTGGCAAAAACCAAGTTGTGCATACAGTGGCATTATGGATTAGAGTTGTGTGCGGTATTTGCTACTAGCCATTGTGCATTCCCCAGCCTTAAACACGTGTTACACAAGGTTGCTATCCCATACGGTGGCTGCATATTGCTGCAGTATGTATCTTTGCATGTGGCATCTCTGAGCTACTTTGAGGGCATGCTGGACACCAGATATCAGAGGTTCCAGGTATGTCCTTCTGTGGCCATTCAAAATGAAAACCCTCACAAACATCTTACCAAGATTTAATGTACATTTATTCTTAACACGTGGAACATATAGTATAAAGATTTCATACTGAATAAATGATATTCATTAAGCCAAAAAAGGAAAAAAGGGAGGAATTTACATCAAGTTTTTAACTACATCGTCTGAAATACAAATATGCAGAATTCATCACTGAAAAATCTCAATTGTGTTTCTTCATCAGGAACTTCAACTGAACCTAGAACTTTTTCACACCTCGATTAGAAAGAAAAACAAAAACAAAAAACCCCAGGAAAAATAAAACTATAAGTTGATTGGCTGCTGAGACAGCAATGACTTTATACACAGAGACCTGTACAGCATCCTCCAGAGAAAGAGAGAGCAAGAGCAAGGAAGAGAGAAAGAAACAGAGAGAGAGAGGAAGAGAGAGAGATGTCTGGCAAGAGATTAAATAATTGGTGTCTCGCTTTTTCAGGTCATCAACTTGTTTAACTCGTTATACTATAAAGGGGTGGCAGGGAGAAGGGAACAAAACTGCAAGGAGGGCATGTGCAATGTACAAAGTCTCATATATATACACATGTGGCAGCAGTTAGGCTGCAGCTAAAGGTTAAAACCAGTTCTAAGAGGTGATCTCAGGGTTATTCATACAATCAAGGAGGAAAAGAGAAAGAGGTCAGGGTGTTGTTGGTTCACACATGATACTTTGGGGGGAAAGCCTTTTTTCTCCTCAACATTAACTAAAAACATTTTTTAAAATTACAGCTTGCTGCTGATCCAACTTTTCTTCTTCTTCAATGTGAGACATTATTTCAGTATGTTTACAGTTTAAGGTGTACAGTACATGAAGTTCTACACTCTACTACACAGGCCTCCATTGTACAAGGTCTGTTAACAACTGGTAGCTTCTTGGTTCCTGCAAGATTATGAATGTACAACGATAAACCACACAAGAGTTCAGCAGTCACTTTTTTGTCCTTCAGAGTTCACCATTAAAAACAGTTATGAAAGTAGTGCCTGTTGATGCGATAACAGGACAAAGTTGTTTTCCCCAAACTCACTGTAAACAACAGCAACTTTGGTTAAAATAAAAAAAGTCTTTTTTAATGTAGGCAGAGCTTTATCTCCTTGAATGGGGTTAGGACAAATTTGAAGGGTAGAGGTGAGGGAAGGGGGAATACCTTTTCCCCAAGGTAGAAGCAGGACAGCGCAGGGCAGACAGTGGATTCTGAGGTGGTTTTGCATAAATAAAGGGCAACAATCAGTTTCTAAGTCCTCCACTCACGCACACGCACACATAGGCATCCCACGGCTGTCATGACTGGCCAATTAAAAACAGTACATCACAAATAACTTGTGACACCAATGAGTTCATCAGAGGTGACACAGAGATGTCCAACAGCCGAGATTCGTACAACGTGAACTCAGAGTGGTTCTCATCCACTTTGGCCAGGGCAAGCAGTGCCCGGGCTGCCCGACGCATCATGTCCACACTGCTTGGCTCAAAGGGAGGGTTCTGCATGTGCATCAAACTAGCTTGACTCTGTTGGAACTGAGTGGCTGCCAGGCTGTCCTCTAAGAAGCCTAACAAGTTGCCAATGCTGCCCTTCAGTACAGCAATGGCTCTAGCTGCCAAGCTGTCGCCCTGTGCCAAGTTGGCCAGTAGTACCACAGCCATCTCCCGGCACACCGGGTTCTTTCGGTCACTAAGGAAACGCACCATGGTGCTGAAAAGTTTCTCCAAGCGACTGAAGGGTGGCGTTGCAAGAATCAAATCCACATTGTTGTCCTGGATGCTGAGTTTGCTTAGGGTTTCCAAAACCAGTCTCTGAGGGGAAAGAACAGCATTAGGCCCTAGGGTTGGGAAAGGATCTTGGGCTTCTGCTGAAGGACAGACAGCCCAGTGGAGAAGTCCATCCAAGACAGGCAAACATATGCTCTCCGGGTACGGCGAAAGATCCAGCTGGCCAGAGATGTTGGCTAGCGTGACCAATGTGTTTTCACGCAGCATCTCCAAGCAGTCCCACCACCACTCCACTTTGTTGCAGCTCACTCCTTGGTCCTGCTCCTCTTCCTTTTCATATGTCAATGGGGCCTGTTTGCGTTCTGGATGCTTATGGTGCAAGAGAATCAGCTTCCCTAGAATCAGCAGCAAACCAGAGTGTTTAGACATCTCAAAATCATTGCCTGGCACAAACGATAAACTCCTGATGATGTTCGACACACAGATGCAGCGTTTAGACAATGAGTCCTGCCAATCTAGTAGTGTACAGAGGGGGGTCTCATCTTTACTATGTGGCTCGTCTTCCAAGATTTTAATGTTCCTGTGGCTCTTGGCTGGACTAATGCCAAAGGGAAATTTACCACTCTCCTTTGTTGTTTCCACATTTCTGGCCTCCTCCACCTCTGCCAGTGAGACTGGCTGTGCTGACAGCATGTCATCCATGGTGGCTGTTATCCTTTTTTCTGGAGGACCATCAGATGGTGGGGACTCTCCCTCTCGAACAACTGGGTTACTCTCAGTGACATAATGTTTTTGCAGCAAAACAGAGTTGCAGGAAGCTCGTTTTTGAGTCAACGACATTTTGCTTTCAAAGTGGGTCTGGATGTGTTCAGTGGTATCTCCCCCACCAATCCGCCAGTGCAGCAGCCCACTCTCAAATTCCTGAACCCGGCCAAGTTTGCCTGAATAATCTACCACAAATGGATCGTTCTTCTGCATTATCTTGACAGGAAGTTTGTCAAATTTGCTGACCAGCTTCTCCTCAGAATTCTCAAGAGATGCCGTGGCTTTGTTTGCAAAGGCGGCCTCCTCCTCCCCTTCCTCTTCAGCTTCCTCCTGCTCCTCTTCTTCCCCACAGTTAGTACTACTTGGCTCCTCTTTTTCCCCTTCCTCAGTAGGGGGATTCAAAGATTTGCTGCACTTATCAGGATCTAGTAGTGTTCTTTGACCTGGATCTCCCACCTCATATTCTTTCAGGATTCCAAAGATTTCAATTAGGCAGCGCCGAAAATATTCCACCAGAAGCTCCAACAACCCTGGAAGCTGCAAGGTAAAATAGCACGAGATCAAGTCAATATTAGTTCAATTTAAACAAGATTGTGGAGAGGTCCAACATAAACACAAAAGAGTCAGTTAATTTAACTAGATTCCAAGAGTCACACACTAGATCTCACGGGTTTATTGTTCTAAATATTTTGATTATTCATTGAAAATCTTTTTCCATTACCAGATCATCAGTCAGTGCATTTCAATAAATTATTGTATATATCCCAGCCATTCAGATACTGTGAATTGTAGTCACAACTGTCTAATAGAACACATGAGTTACATATAAAAGTTCCGTTTTTAATCCCTTGTATTCCAACAAAGGGATACTGGGTGGCAGGGCCAGGAACACCTCTTGCTGTCTGAGCATTGGAAAGCTGCTAGACCCACTGGATCCCCAAATGTTTTGGTCTTCAATTCTCAGAAATCCTAACAGCTGGTAAACTGCTGGGATTTCTGGGAGTTGTAGGCTAAAAACATCTGAGGACCCACAGGTTGAGAACCACTGTGCTAGAAAGTCTTGCTGCTGTACATCAAAGATGTGACTCAGGAAATGGCAGCTTTAAATATTATTAACATTAACAACACTGGAAGGGCAAACACACAGCCAAAGCTTCAGTGATTTTTGAAGTAATAATTGGTATATTGGTGTCCTGCAGGTTTTATTATACAGACTTTGGGGGTGAGAAAATCGTACACTAACTTATACAGTGTATTATATTTGATACAGGGGTTGTATGAAATATAATAAATCAGTGGAATAAGACAATGAAAGATTCTCTTGTCCCTAAACTGGCCTAGAATAAATTGTTAATGCCCTTCCTTCCTTCTGTACTGCATTTCTTTCTTCATAGAAAAATAATTTTAAAAATGAGAAAAAAACACAAAATATGGCCATCCTTAACAAACTGAAAGCCATTCACTAATTTAGGAACATAAAACTTAGCTAGGCATAAAATTATCATATTTGGCTACTGAAAGTACAATGTATTCAGAAAATAAATATAACTATAATTATTTTTCCATTTTATTTTTTACTAACGAACGGAGCTACAAAGTACTGAACTAGAAGGAACCTCTTTGCCAGTTGATAAAAATCAAGTAATATTATGGGTGAAAAAAAATCTACATTAGTAAAAGAAAGAAAATTATTTCATCTTTTTAAAGTTCAGGCCAAGTATACATACTCATACACATACACAAATGATAAACGGAAGCTGCATACCAGTGATTAGGAAAAAAATGCTATTTCCCTAAAGGTGTCAGAGACTAATCTTTGTGAGCACTGGTGGGTACAACTCTGGGTAGTACTGGGAATCATTGGTTGACACTATGGCTCATATCTTGATACCAGTCTTCAGGCCACCGTATTGAGTAACACCACTATACACATGCTTACATGAAATTCTACTTGCTCCGTATTTTTTAAGAAATAATGTTGGAAGGATAAATACGCAATATATATATTTCTCTTTTATTACCGTTTCTAATTTTTTGCATCTCTCTATCTTCATCTGCTCACTTGGTGTCAACCCACATCTAACCATTGCATACCAGCTGACAAATTACTGTTACATATATATAGCTAACTCTTGGGTTTTTTATTATCCTGGTTAGGGATTATCTTGGACACCAATTTTGTATAATTTTTTAGGGCCCAGACAAATCAATGTTTGGTTTTAGGGCCCAGACAAACCAACTGTAAATAATGGTTTTTCAGCAAAATGGGTGGCACAATGGGCAAAACCCTTGTGCCACAGGATTGCTGACCGATAGGTCAGCAATTTGAATCCAGGGAGAGTGGGTTGAGAGCCATCTGTGAGCTCCAGTTCCTCATGCAGGGACATGAATCATAGAATCAAAGAGTTGGAAGAGACCTCATGGGCCATCCAGTCCAACCTCCTGCCAAGAAGCAGGAATATTGCATTCAAATCACCCCTGACAGATGGCCATCCAGCCTCTGTTTAAAAGCTTCCAAAGAAGGAACCTCTACCACACTCCGGGGCAGAGAGTTCCACTGCTGAACGGCTCTCACAGTCAGGAAGTTCTTCCTCAAGTTCAGATGGAATCTCCTTGAGAGAAGCTTCCCACAAGGATGGTAAAGCATCAAAACATCCGGGCGTCCTTTGGGCAACATCCTTGCAAACAGCCAGTTCTCTCACATCAGAAGCAACTTGCAGTTTCTCAAGTTGTTCCTGACAGGAGGGGAAAAAGCAAAACAAAATTGAATGAGGAACCCCAGCTGGTAAGGGAAGGGGTATGTACAGTATGAAGCCTCAGCTCCAGGACTGCAATACCAAATACTCATACATTTGAGCCAAGCCACAAGCTGAAGCACACAGCCACAGCATACCCACATGAGGTATATGAAAACAGCATATCCAGAAATGTTGCATATGATAGCATTAATTTAATGCATTTAATCCTCCCGGGGGGGGGGGGGGGGGGTGTCCATGCAAAGGCTAAATCAAATGTGCAATATGGGTGTGATACAATTTACAGAAACCAGGTTGCCAAAATACAAATCTGAAATGGAATAAAAGCGCTTCAACAGGAAGAAGGGAATCCCTTGTGCGATTTCTTACTTTCCAAAGTAATTTACAAGTAATTAGTGGAAGCTGTTCTGAATCAGATATTTTCCAATTGATGTCGAGCACATCCCCCCCCCCCCCAAAATAAGGGATAGTGACTTATAGTTCTCAAAGGACAAGGGCAGCATTGGGCCAGCAGGAGCGCAGGGCTCCTGGGATCCTTCCTGAAAGTCTCTTATGAACCTAGGGACAATACTTTTGTGGATACTTCTGTCCAGACTCGGAGTTTGACCACTGGACGGGGGATTGGAGCTCCAGACGGGCCGCCGTGATGGGGTCAGGTGGACAGAACTCGCTTGTGTTTCATGCTTCTTGACCAAAGCCGGAAGGGGTGGAGGGAGGAGATTGTGCCCAATTTTTACCATGCAAAAGAAAGGCCCCCCTTCTCCCAGAAACCCCTCTCCAGACCCTTTACCTCCTCTAGAGGAGGAAACCCCCCTTGAAGTAATTGCTTTTCCCCCTCCCTGCGGCCCCAAACTTCCTGCTGCAGGGAGTTCCTCTTCCCAATCCCTTGGCCCCTCAATCCAAACCTCCTCTACTCTCTTTCCTTTGTTCCAAAGTGAACCCACAGCCTCCTCCCCCCTTTTTCTGCTGCCTTCTCTTTGGAAGGAAAAAAATGGAAAAAAACTTTCTTTTGCCTTAGGGCTCCCTGACAGACCCTGGGCCTTCTTTTCTCTCTCTCTCTCTCTTTCACTGGAAAGGAGGGGGGGGGGAAGAGAAGGGGAATAGCTTGTACAAAAAGTGACCCCTTTGTCCACCCCTTGAGATCTGGGAGGGGAGAGGCCTGACCTGGGCTTGTTTTTTTTCTCTTCCTCTTTGTGGGAGAGCCCCCAAATGTCCATTTGGGGGGGGGGGTTGCCTGTACCTTTTTCCCCTTTGTCTCCTGTTGGCCATGCTTCCCAGGGTTTCCAAAAAGATTTCCTCCTGTCTCAACAGGAAGGGGAGGAGAAAAGGGAGGAGTCTCCCTTTCCTCCTTCCTCCCTTCCTCCCTTTGTTTGACCCCTTTGTTCCCATTTCTCCCTTGGAAACTGGAAGGAAAAGGGGCTGATCCAGATTTAGGTTCTTGTGGGTTTTTTCGGGCTATAGAGCCATGTTCTAGAGGCATTTCTCCTGACGTTTCGCCTGCATCTATGGCAAGCATCCTCAGAGGTAGAGGTCTGCATCTATGGCAAGCATCCTCAGAGGTAGACCTCTACCTCTGAGGATGCTTGCCATAGATGCAGGCGAAACGTCAGGAGAAATGCCTCTAGAACATGGCTCTATAGCTCGAAAAAACCCACAAGAACCTAGTGATTCCAGCCATGAAAGCCTTCGACAATACATTGATCCAGATTTGTTATTTCTTCCTCTCTCTCCCATTCTGGGAAATGCAAACAAAGGGAGGGAGAAGGGGAGGAAATTTCAGCCAAGACTTGTGTTCTCTGGCATGTTTCTTTCTTCTGTGTAGATGGGGGAGGGCGCATCACTCCTTCCCTTCCTCTCCCATCTCTTCTCTAGAACTACAAATCCCCACCTCACCAAAGCACCCGACTTTCTTTCAAAAGCTAGATCACCCCCTTTTGCTTTCAACTTCTCTTTCTGCCACCTTTCCCCTGGCCTTGGGGGTTTCTCCTTCCCTCTTGCAAATAGAGGGAATTCTACCCCTCTCTCATCTTCAATCTCCCCTTCTTTTCTGCGCAACTACAAAACCCATTTTCCAGAGGTGCTGATCCTTGCCTCCAAGTTTGCTGTTTTTTCTTCTTCCCTCTCTCCACTTCTCCCCTTTCTTTCTAAGAACCAGGCCTCACAAAAAGAGTTCTTTGGGCTTATGTCTCTGAAACCCATCCTTTTTTCTCTCTCTCTCTTCTCCCTCCCTTCCCATCTTCTAAGAAGCCAATATTCTGTGAATTCTTTCCTCTACCCCCAAGGGAAATCCTGCTGCTTCCTTTTACCTCCTTCTCCTCAAACCTAAGAAAGGGATGTTCCAGAAGCATTCCCTCCTGACATTTCACCCACATCTCTCTCTCTCACACACACAGTCCCTCCAATGCCTTTGTCCTTCCTGGCCCTCCCTCCCTTTTCCCCGAGTGCATGTATGTGAATGTTTAAATTATCTCATTAACTGCCTTAAATATGAGGGGGACGTCAAGGTCCAGGGGTCTCCTCTGTGCAGTGAAGAGGACCAGGAGGCCACCAGACATCAGATCAAACTGTGGGACCCATAATCCACTCCTTCTGCTGAGGACAACTACCTGGGTGAGGTGAAAATGGGAGGTCTATGGGCTTCCCCGTGTGGCAGCTGGAACCCAGATGGCACAGGAAGATCCTAAAAGAGCAGGACCAGACCCCCATGCCACCCAGAAGAGACAGCCTCCCCCTTGAGGCTGATCTGAGCCCCCACAGGGGAATGCCATCGCAGGAGGTGCCCTGGAAGAAGCACCCAGGGTCCCACAGCAACCGCCATGAAGGAAGGATGCCCTGCCCATTCCAGAAGCTGTGCAGAGGGATAGCCCAAAGGAGACCACTGAAGTCCCCACCAGGTATGGATGTTTTCCCTTTCTTTCCCTACTAACTACCCTTGGGCTGGGAAGGGGGTGGGTGGGGGCCCCTGTAAACTTTCTTACTGACTGTCCTAGACATTATCCCTGAGTCTCTGTGATGATGGAGAGTCAGACCTGTCTGCGGTCACCAGGAGGTGCCACGCCAGAAGGGGTAGCAAAGCTGTGCCCCATCTTCTCCCTCCCCCAAGAGCCAAGGGAGGAGCCAGCGCCCCCAGGAGGCCTGAGGACCACTGCCAGATGGGAGAATTGCACCATGTGCCATCCTTCTCCATTGGGGACCCACTCGGGATCCCTGAGTGCTCCATGCTGACTACCATCACAGACTCCATCATCCCCTGCCTCCATCTTCTTACTTCAATCCTTATTACTCCAAACCAAAGGACACTCTGCTACTGGTCTCTCACACCCTGCTGGGTCCTGATGTTGTCACTTAAGTTGGGCCTCAAAATAATCAACTGAATACCATCTAATCCGTCTAGAGAGAGGCCCGGGTACTAAAGAATTGTCGAGGCTTGGGAAAATGAGCAATACCATTTTCCAGCATTGAAGGGAGGAATGATGTCGCGCACCCTCTCCTCCAAAAATAGTGACTTATAGTTCTCAAAGGACAAGGGCAGCATTGGGCCAGCAGGAGCGCAGGGCTCCTGGGATCTTTCCTGAAAGTCTCTTATGAACCTAGGGACAATACTTTTGTGGATTTATCATTTGATTCTTATGAATTTGCCATTCATGAACTCCTTTCTGTCCCCTGCATGGATTACCTTTATAAAAATTCTATCCTTTTGGGTTTTTTATATGTATAAAAATTATATTTCTGATCCTTTCATGGCAAGAACCCCTTTCCCTCCTCCTGGCCTTTGTTTCCCCTCAAACCCATGAAGAAATCCCACCAGAAAAGAGCTATTGAGCTGCAAATCATTCAGAATGTTTATCAATCATTTCCCTTTGCATGGATAATAGATCCGGCCAGCTATTTTGCCCCTCGGAGGATAGCCCAGGCATTTCAGCTTGCCCTTTAGCAGAAATATCATTTTCCTACCAGGAGGACAAAGAGTTCCCTTTTGCCCTCCCCTTGATTTACTCAATTGCACCTTCAAGACAACACAATTGTATCAGTCTCATCTCCACAAACGCCTTGTTTGCCAGCCTGGAAAACAACCGGATTTCCTCATATATGATGATTTGCACCACTCAAAGGACAATAAGTTGCATCGGCTGGAGACATTTTTCCTTTGTTTCGCTGAGCACATGGCCAGTTTCCATTGACCCATTCATGAACTCTCTTTGTGTTCTGTCGTCCCGCCTCCCCTCTTCTGATTCGCTGGCCGGCGGGCGACAGGAGCCCTCCCCCTTGGATCCAGCATGCCCCTGAAGCTCCCTGATTGGTCCAGGAGCACAGGGGATGGGAGGCTCCTCCCCAGCTGCTTGCCCTGCTGCCCAATCACAGCGGGGAATGTCAAAGGAGCCGGGGCGGGAAGTTTGAACTCTGGGTTTTCAAAAATTGTATAAATATGCCTGCATCACTGTGCTCCTGCATGCCTGTAATGGAATTATTCCTACAATGCATCCGATCTCAGTTGAATCGCTAATAAAGACACCTCGATTGCTGAACTTCTTCCGCTTTGGTGAGGATTTATTATTTAATTATTTTTGCTGCTGAAATTGGCTTTGCTGGCCTCACCAAGGTTCCAGGACTCTTTTTGGTGCGGTCCTCAGGATCTCCTCGGCTGGGGAGATCCTCCTAAAAGCAGCTCGATATCACAATGGGCTCTTCTGCATGCAAATCAGAGACTTTTTGCACCCCAAAGTTAACCACTATAAAATGCCATAAGCTCTCATGGAAAAGAGTCCATTTCATTCAGTACATTTGATAAAGTGGGCACTACATTTCATGGGTTAATGCCAAAATGTCAACATCCTTTAGATAATAAAAGTATTGTGTTTTCCAGATAGGGCAGTTGAGCTTGAGTTGTCTAGCTTCTTTGCATTTTGAACACAGTTGCTAATCAGCAAGTCCAAATCTTAGAGGACCTTGGTTAAAATTAAACCCAGGCCTTAAGATTCTGTACAGATAAAAAGCTGAATTTGAAGGCCAACACATTATGGATATTTTTAAAAGATTTACTTCCTTTGCATAATTTGTTTTGTGTGTTCTACTCATATAGAGGAACAAGGAAATGAGGTTGAAAAACTCTATGGCCAAATCACTGGAAATCTCTCTTACACACACATAGTGAGATTTTCTAACAGCCTTGGAGTTAGAAATTGCACTGTTACTGAAATGCTGAATTTCATTGTGCACAGAATACCCACAATCCAGACATGAGGCTTTTTTTATTTTTAGTAATGTGCCTGTGTCTTGTAATCCTAATTTCCTTATTTCAGAAGATACCAACTCACCTGGCTGAGGTTGAAAGTCATTATGCTGTTGTCATCATAGAGCAGGATGTTTATGGTATCTAAGGCCCATGTACTTTCAGCCAACAATCCAGACTTAAGAGACATCATTACCCTCCATGCTTCAGGAGTTCCTGCAATGTACAAAACACAGGAGGAAGCAAAACTGCCCTGAATCCTACTTTACAAAATTGACAAAAGGCAAAAATGAGTTCCTGTGATTGGGTGGACTGGCCAATAATGCCATATTTGCATTATCATACAAAGTTCCACAAAACCTCCTTTCCTTGGATGGAATGCATCAAAGGATAATTTGTAAACTAGAAGACACCACCTCCCATCAACACAAGGAGAGGAAAAGCTGTCTTACCAATATCTTTTGTGGTCAGGCGTCGCTGCTGCTTCAACACAGGCTGCGTAGCTTCCACTGACCCAGATGGGAATGTGATGTCCCGTCGTATCACAGGAGGCTGTACAGCTGCTGGTGTTATATGTGAGGCAGGAACAGGAGGCCCTGCTTTCTGCATTTTCATTCCTGAATGCAGGAATGGAGATTTACTTGGAGAGGTGCGGTTTTCCACCGGCCGGGGAAGAGGTGCTGGACTAGATACCTGAGGAATGTGATTCTGCATGCTTGGTTGGGTCTGGTAGTTAGGCTGGGGTGGCCTCGTCATTGGAGGCACAGGGGCAGAGGGCCCATAAGGAGGTTGGCGGTTGCCATGAGAAGGCCATGGTCCCTCATGATTACCCCGCTGATCCGGATGCAGCATTTCATCTGTTCGGTTCACGCCATGATATGCAGGCCCCTGCGTCGCAGAGCCGGTACTCTGCCGGTTGGGGTAGCTGTAGCCCATCTCACTGCGCCCTTGCCACATGGCACCCTGCTGAGGGCCCTCTGGAGTAGACTGAATAGGGCCTGCCATCATTTGAGGAGGCATGTTCTGCTGTGTACTGGAACCTGGAGGCACAGAGACCCTCTCTCTGCCAAACTGGAATGGGAACTGGTTTTGAGGCCCAGGAGCAGGTCGGCGCTCTGTGGCAGAATATGTATTTGAATACTGATTATAGATTTCTTGCTGAGGAGCAGGCTGAGTGGTTTGCTGCTGGCTAGCCGATTGGGTCTGTGCTGGAGGCAGCTGTTGCTGGGGTTGTCCCTGACCTGCACTGTATGATACATTGTACATCTCTGCTTCATGGCGCTTGGCTGGGGGGCCATAGTTGCCATCAATCGGCCGCTTGTAATTCTGGAAAGAAAGGAAAAAAGCCCCCAAACTGGCTATTTAGCAACTCTTTTTCAGTAGCCATGCTTTTGAAAAGTTTACAGTTAGGAACTGCAGTCTCCACAGAGTATTAAAAGACTCACATGTTTCCTCTCATCTTTCTCCAACTTTCTGGTGAACTAGCTTATATTAATCATCTGGTACTGGGAAATCGTTAGTCTGGGTTTTTGCTCAAGCCAAAATGAGCAGCTTTACTTTCTCCCCACTTGCAGGTGCTTTAAGAACTTGGCTGAGTCCCTCCCTTCTCTTCATTTGTTCCAATAGGTCACAGAAGACAGCAATGTACTCTGGGGTTTAGATGGTAGCTTAGATGGTATAAACTGGGAGCCTGAGATTTCTCTGCAGTGGCAAGTGTTAAAAAACAGGCAGTGTCCAATAAAGTCCCAGAAGGCAAGGCTTCTTCCTGAAGACTCAACAGCTTCCACCTTACATTACAGCAGGCCTGCACAACATGTGGCCCCTCCCAGAATTCCTGATCATTGGAACAGTTAAGAGCTTCAGGGACTTGGAGGCCCAAACACCTGGAAGGCCGCAGGTTGTGCAAGCCTGCATTACAGCCATGCAAGGAAGATCAGATCACCAGATTATATTGTGGAAAAGTACTAACAGGAGCAAGGACTGTTTCTGAAGTCTCAACAGTACATATATACCACATCTGGCTTTTATAGCAACCATAAAACTGAAATTGTTTTTGTTTTCTTCCTTCCTTCCTTCCTTCCTATCCTCTTTTGGATCATGTACTTTAAAGACTGTAAGTCTGAGGACTGAGGCCGTCTTGCTTTTACCGCTCTATAAGCCACTTTGGAAGCTTTTGTGCCTAAAGAGAAGAATATAAATAAATGCTTTAAATAAATTCCATGTAAATGGCCAAGGCTAGAAAGGATTTCCAATAAAACACATTAAAATCTATCTTATTTTGCTTCCCTCTCTTGCTGCATTCAGAACTATTTTATATGATAGCCAAGATATTAGGTGTTTAATTTTTTTTATTATTTTATCATGATTTAATAATTTGTTATACATTGTTTGTATACTCGGATTTCTTTCTATTTTAATATTCATTATATCTTCTATTTCTCTAAATACTTTCCCCCCCAAACTTATTTACATATTTACATTGCCACCACATACATATATATGTTCCTGATTCTTCTCTCCAACAATTTTTGAATAGTTTTTATTCATATGTGCTATTCTTAAAGGTGTAAGGTACCATCTCCATATTAACTTGTAATAATTTTCTTTAACCCCTATTGATAAGTCTTTTAGATGTCTTTGTCTCCATAATTGTTGCCACTGTTTCATTTATTTTTATCCCTAAATCTTCTTTCCAAACCTCCTTGAGGGTGTTATTTTTTTGCTTTTTCTTCCTTTATTTCAATTATTATCTTATATATTTTACTAGTTATTCCTTTCAAATTTTCATGCTCCTCTATAGCCCTTCCATTTTGTATTATTTGTTCAAATTGGTTAAGCTTACTTCCTTTTTTATTATTTTTTCCCCAATTTTTTTAACCATTGTTCTAATTGTATACAATGGAACCATGTCAATTTTATTTCTCTAAATTCTTCCATAATCGTTTCCTTCTTCATTCCGACCTTTGTCCAAATCCCCTATTTTGTCTAAATTTTTTCCCCTTAACCTTTTATCCATTACTTTTTTTAAAAAAAAATTGGAAATTTCTTTTCCATTACAATTGGGGTTATTACTGAAACCTCAGTTATTAACATTCTCCTATATTTGTTCCATACTTCTAATGTATTGCTCAACATTGGGTTTCTAATTTCCCTAATTTCTTTTCTTGTAAACTGTTTAAAAATATATATTCCAAATTTCTTCCTCCACTTCCTCCGAATCCTTTCTTAGCCAATCTGATCCCTCTTTTTTGTCATTCCTTCTATAACCAATCTTAATCTACTAGCTTCACAATATTTTTTGATATTAGGGAGTGCTAATCCTCCCTCTTTTTGCGATCTGTACCATGTTTGCATAATCTATTTCTTTTACTACCATTACAATATTTATTTATCATGTGTTGCCATCTATTTACCTCTTTTTCTGTAATTTGGTGGCAGCATCCTGAATATAAAATTTATCTTGGGAAGTATTTTCATTTTTACTAATGCTATTTTTCCAAACTTTTAAATCCTTTGTTATTATTACTCCCAGGTATTTTAATTTATTCTTAATTCTAATTCCCATTTTGTCCTGTTCTATAAAGTTTTTTTCTTCTTTCTTTGTATAATTAAATAGCATCATTTCTGACTTGTTCCAGATAACTTGTAGACCTGTTCAAACAAATAGCCAACACCTGTAGGGAAAAGGTCCGCAAGGCTAAAGCACAAAACGAGCTCAGGCTTGCCAGGGACATTAAAAACAATAAAAAGGGCTTCTATTCTTATGTCAGTAGAAAAAGGAAAAACAAGGAGGCGATAGGACCTCTTCGCGGAGAAGATGGGGCAATGCTGACAGGGGATAGGGAAAAGGCAGAACTACTTAATGCCTTCTTTGCCTCGGTCTTCTCACAAAAAGAGAGTCTTCAACCTCAGCAAGATGGAGTGGATGAGGGATTGGAGGACATCCAACCCCAAATTGGGAAAGAAGTCATCCAGGAATACCTGGCCGCTCTTAATGAGTTCAAGTCCCCAGGGCCAGATCAACTACACCCCAGAGTATTGAAGGAACTAGCGGAAGTCATTTCGGAACCATTGGCAACCATCTTTGAGAGTTCTTGGAGAACGGGAGAAGTTCCAGCAGATTGGAGGAGGGCCAATGTGGTCCCAATCTTCAAGAAGGGAAAAAAAGGATGACCCAAACAACTACCGTCCGGTCAGCCTCACCTCGATACCGGGCACGATTCTGGAAAAGATTGTTAAGGAAGCGGTCTGCAAACACTTAGAAACAAATGCAGTCATCGCTAATAGTCAACATGGATTTATCAAAAACAAGTCATGCCAGACTAATCTGATCTCTTTCTTCGATAGAGCTACAAGCTGGGTAGATGCGGGGAATGCTGTGGATGTAGCGTACCTGGATTTCAGTAAGGCCTTCGACAAGGTCCCCCATGACCTTCTGGCAAGGAAACTAGTCCAATGTGGGCTAGGCAAAACTACGGTGAGGTGGATCTGTAATTGGTTAAGTGGACGAACACAGAGAGTGCTCACTAATGCTTCCTCTTCATCTTGGAAAGAAGTGACAAGTAGAGTGCCGCAGGGTTCCGTCCTGGGCCCGGTCCTGTTCAACATCTTTATTAATGACTTTATTAATGACTTTATTAATGAAGGGCTAGAAGGCATGATCATCAAGTTTGCAGACGACACCAAATTGGGAGGGATAGCCAATAGTCCAGAGGACAGGAGCAGAATTCAAAATGATCTTGACAGATTAGAGAGATGGGCCAAAACTAACAAAATGAAGTTCAACAGTGACAAATGCAAGATACTCCACTTTGGCAGAAAAAATGAAATGCAAAGATACAGAATAGATGACGCCTGGCTCGAGAGCAGTACGTGTGAAAAAGATCTTGGAGTCCTCGTGGACAACAAGTTAAACATGAGCCAACAATGTGATGTGGCGGCAAAAAAAGCCAATGGGATTTTGGCCTGCATCAATAGGAGCATAGTGTCTAGATCTAAGGAAGTAATGCTACCCCTCTATTCTGCTTTGGTTAGACCACATCTGGAATATTGTGTCCAATTCTGGGCGCCACAATTCAAGAGAGATATTGACAAGCTGGAATGTGTCCAGAAGAGGGCGACTAAAATGATCAAGGGTCTGGAGAACAAGCCCTATGAGGAGCGGCTTAGGGAACTGGGCATGTTTAGCCTGAAGAAGAGAAGGCTGAGAGGAGATATGATAGCCATGTATAAATATGTGAGAGGAAGCCACAGGGAGGAGGGAGCAAACTTGTTTTCTGCTTCCTTGGAGACTAGGACGCGGAACAATGGCTTCAAACTACAAGAGAGGAGATTCCATCTGAACATTAGGAAGAACTTCCTGACTGTGAGAGCCGTTCAGCAGTGGAACTCTCTGCCCCGGAGTGTGGTGGAGCCTCCTTCTTTGGAAGCTTTTAAGCAGTGGCTGGATGGCCATCTGTCAGGGGTGATTTGAATGCAATATTCCTGCTTCTTGGCAGGGGGTTGGACTGGATGGCCCATGAGGTCTCTTCCAACTCTTTGATTCTATGATTCTATGATTCTATGTTATTTCCCCAAATATCTCTAAGTGATCTTTTATTTTATCAATTTTACTTATTAAATTTTCAATAAATAACAATGTATCATCGGCAAATAAACTCACCTTCTGTTTTTCCTTTATTCCTAGCCCTTCTATGTTCTTATCTTTCCTAATGACATTTGCAAATAAATCTATCACCATAGCAAACAAAATTAGTGATAGAGGGCAACCTTGTCTTGTTCCCCTTGTCACTTTTATTTCTTTTGACACTCCATCATTTATAATTACTACTATACTATAGTTAATACTACCCACCCATCAGGCTGGACATACACTTGACCTAGTTTTTGTGGTGGACAACGAAATGATCAGTGTAAGAACAAAACATCCTTCCTTTGTCATGGTCTGATCACTATCTGATCAGTTTTAGATTTTCTGCGACCCTTAACCTCCGCAGGGGTGGAGGACAAATTAAGATGGTCCACCCCAGGAGACTGATGGATCCGGATAGTTTCCTGAGGAATCTTGGGGTTTTTCCTGCCATGGAGTCTGGCGATCCTGTCGACGCCTTGGTTGATCTCTATAACAGGGAGATGTCCAGGGCAATAGATACGATCGCTCCCGAACACCCCATCTCGTTGCGTCGAGACAGGCCATCTCCCTGGTTCACCAAGGAGTTTGTGTTGATCATTAATGCATCATTGGAGCAGGGGTTTTTTCCATCTCAATTGAAACAAGCGGTGGTTCGTCCACTTCTCAAAAAGGTTTCCCTTGACTCCACGGTGCTAATCAACTTCAGACCAATCTCCAACCTCCCTTTCTTGGGTAAGGTGCTGGAGCTGGTGGTTGCCTCCCAGCTCCAGGGTTTTCTAGATGACATCAACGACCTAGATCAGTCACAGTCTGGTTTCAGGCCTGGCCACGGCACCGAGACAGCCTTGGTCGCCTTGGTGGATGACCTCTGTAGAGAGCTGGACAGGGGGAGTGTGACTCTGTTGGTTCTCTTGGACATCTCAGCGGCTTTCAATACAATCGATCATGGTATCCTTCTGGGGCGACTCTCTGGGATGGGTCTCGGGGGCACGGTTTTGTCGTGGCTTCAGTCCTTCCTGGAGAGTCGATCCCAGATGGTGAAGCTGGGAGATGCCTGCTCGGACCCCTGGCCTTTGACCTGTGGGGTCCCGCAAGGCTCTATTTTGTCTCCCATGCTTTTTAATATTTACAAAAGCCCACCGGGAGAGGTCATCCGAAGTTTTGGAGTTAGGTGCTATCTCTACGCAGATGACACACAACTGTACTACTCATTTCCACCTAATTCCAAGAAGGCCCCTCGAGTGCTGGACGAGTGCCTGGCCACTGTGGCTATTTGGATGAGGAAGAACAAGCTGAAGATCAATCCCAACAAGACAGAGGTCCTCCTGGTCAATCGTAAACCGGATCGGGGTATAGGATGGCAACCTGTGCTGGACGGGGTTACACTTCCCCAGAAGTCACAGGTCCGTAGCTTGGGAGTACTCTTGGATTCATCACTTACGCTTGAGGCTCAGGGGTCGGCAGTGTCTGGGAGGGCTTTTGCCCAACTAAGACTTGTGTGCAAAAGTTGATTTGGCCGGGGTGGTCCATGCCTTGGTCACCTTTGATTGGATTACTGTAATGCACTGTATGTGGAGCTGCCCTTGAAAACGGCTCGGAAATTACAACTGGTTCAACGGGCGGTGGCCAGGATGTTAACTGGCGCTCCTTACAGAGAGAGGTCAACTCTCCTGTTTAAGGAGCTCCATTGGCTGCCGTTTACCTACCGAGCCCAATTCAAGATGCAGGTGCTTACCTACAAAGCCCTAAACGGTTTGGGACCTGCCTACCTGCGTGACCGCATCTCCGTTTATGAACCCACGTGCTCCCTTCGTTCATCCGGAGAGGCCCTGCTCGCGATCCCACCTGCGTCGCAGGCACATTTGGTGGGGACGAGGGATAGGGCCTTCTCTGTGGTTGCCCCCCGACTTTGGAACACCCTCCCCAAAGACATTAGACTAGCACCCACGTTGGCAGTCTTTAGGAAGAACTTGAAGACCTGGCTATTCCGATGTACCTTTCCAGAATAGGATAACACCCAGCACTATGTCCCAGAAGGAATTTATTAATGTTTAAGACTCTGTGCACATTGCACTTGCCCAGAATTCCAACATACCACCTCTCACACTCAGCACTTTTTTAACCTGTACCCATCATTGGCCCGGCCCTGGTTTTATTGCGTAATAGTGTAATGTTTTGTTATTGCTTATGTTTTTAATTTGCTTTGCATCGTATTGTTATTGTCTGTTGTTGTTGTGTTGAGGCCTTGGCCTTTGTAAGCCGCATCGAGTCCTTCGGGAGATGCTAGCGAGGTACAAATAAAGTTTAATAATAATTAAAAATAATACTGCTATATATATTTATCATGTCAGGCAACCGAACAGTTGAATTACATTTTGACAGACCAAACAAAAAAACATACAAAAGACACAGAGTTTGCAAGCTTGGTAGTTGATTAAATGTCCTTTGACCAGTATCTGGCCACTTGGAGTGCCTCTGGTGTTGCCGCAAGAAGGTCCTCCATTGTGCATGTAGCAGGGCTCAGGTTGCATTGCAGCAGGTGGTCAGTGGTTTGCTCTTCTCCACACTCGCATGTCATGGATTCCACTTTGTAGTCCCATTTCTGAAGATTGGCTCTGCATCTCTGCAGAGCGTAGTCTGTTCAGCACCTTCCAAGTCGCCCAGTACTCTGTGTGCCCAGGAGGGAGTCTCTCATTTGGTATCAGCCACTGATTGAGGTTCTGGGTTTGAGCCTGCCACTTTTGGACTCTCGCTTGCTGAGGTGTTCCAGCGAGTGTCTCTGTAGATCTTAGAAATCTATTTCTAGATTTAAGTCGTTGACGTGCTGGCTGATACCCAAACAGGGGATGAGCTGGAGATGTCTCTGCCTTGGTCCTTTCACTATTGGCTGCTACTTCCTGGCGTATGTCAGGTGGTGCAATACGGCTAAGCAGTGTAATTTCTCCAGTGGTGTAGGGCGCAGACACCCCGTGGTAATGTGGCATGTCTCATGAAGAGCCACATCCACTGTTTTAGTGTGGTGAGATGTGTTCCATACTGGGCATGCAGCAGCAGAGTAGCATAGCGCAAGGGCGGATGTCTTCACTGTGTCTGGTTGTGATCGCCAGGTTGTGCCAGTAAGCTTTCGTATGATAATGTTTCTAGCACCCACTTTTTGCTTGATGTTCAGGCAGTGCTTCTTGTAGGTCAGAGAATAGTCCAGAGTGACTCCCAGGTATTTGGGTGTGTTGCAATGCTCCAGTGGGATTCCTTCTCAGGTGATCCTCAGAGCTCGGGATGCTTCTCTGTTCTTGAGATGAAAAGCACATGTCTGTGTTTTAGATGGATTAGGTATCAGCTAGTTTTCCCTGTAGTAGGCAGTAAGAGCACCTAGAGCTTTGGAGAGCTTCCGTTCAACCATCTCAAAGCTCCCTGCTTGAGCAGTAATGGCACGATCATCAGCATAGATGAAGCTCTCTGTCTCTTCTGGCAGTGGCTGGTCATTTGTGTAGATGTTGAACATGGATGGGGCAAGCACGCTTCCCTAAGGCAGGCAGTTCTGTTTCCGCCATCTGCTTCTCTGGCCCTGGAACTCAACAAAAAAGCTCCTGTTTTGTAGCAGGTTTCCTATGAGGCAGGTGAGGTGGTAGTCCTTTGTGATATTATACATTTTTCTCAGGAGGAGGCGATGGTTCACAGTATCATAAGCCGCTGACAGGTCTATGAAGACAGCTCCTGTGATCTGCTGCCTTTCAAAGCCATCTTTTATGTGCTGAGTCAGGTTCAGCACTTGCAATGTGCAGCTTTTGCCTTTCCTGAAGCCAGCTTGCTGTGGGATCAAACATGCGTCTATTTTTTCCGTAATTCTATGCAAAATAAGTCTCTCCAGAACTTTGTAGAGGTTGTAGAGGCACAACAGGGAGATTGGTCTATAGCTTTTTGGGTCATTACGGTCTGTGCCTGACTTCAAGATGGTGATGACTCTTGCTTTCCTCCAGATTTTGGGGATCTGATAGGATGCAGTGCAGTTGTTCATCAGCTCTAGCAGCCAGCACCTTGCTTTTGTACCAAAGTTCTTAATTTGTTCCATCCGTAGGTCATCCAGGCCAGCTGCTTTGCCATTTTTACATTTATTGAGAGCCATGTCCAATTCAGTAGATGTAAAGGTTTCATGAAGGTTGTTGTTCTCAATCTCTTGTTGTCTGGCTATTGTTTTATTTCCTACTTTGGTGGCAAAGTTAGGTTTCCCATTCTTCAAGAGTTGGTGTGCTATCTGATCTGCCTTTATGTTGGCATGGGTATTGGTTTGTGAGGGGTCATTGCTCAACCGTCTTAGCAGCCTCCACACCTTCTGGCTGCTCCTGCCCATGTCGACCTCAGCTTAATCCACTGTTCTTTCTTGGCTACTGTTCTTTCTTGGTTACTATTGCTTAATTTCTTGAATAATATTGTGCTATTAATCCTTTTATTCTACTTCCCATTCCAAATTTATTCATAATCTCCCTTAATGTCCCCCATTCCACACAATCAAAAGCTTTAAAAAATATCTAATGATAATATCCCTACTTTTATCTTCCTCTCTTGAACCACACACATTTTATTTAATACTCTCCCTATCAATTTTGACATTTGTCGTCCTTTTACAAACCCACACTGATCTTTTTTAATATACTTGTACATGCATTTACTCATTCTATTGGCTATTATAGCAGATAAAATCTTTGCATCCTGATCAACTAATGATATGGGCCTATATGACCCTGGGTCTGTTAAATCTTTATCAGGTTTTGGTATTAATATTATTAATGACTTCCTTCATGATTCTGGCATCTTATCTCCTTTCATTATTCCATTATACAGTTCTATTAGTTTTTGAATCAATACTTCTCTAAAGCTTTTATAATATTCTGTTCCTAGTCCGTCCAAACCTGGAGCTTTCCCACCTTTTAAATTCTTAATTATTTCTGTTTTCTTAATAAGTTGTTCCAATAATTCTTTGTCTTTCTCCTCCAACCTACTCTCCCAATTTTCCTCCACATATTTCCTAATTGCTTCTATGGAGCTAGCTTTTGTTTGGTATAATTCATTGTAATTCTTTCATAGATCTACATATTTTACCCGTTTTATCATGATTATGCCTTCCATTTTCTGTGTGTGTGTGTGTGTGTGTGTGTGTGTGTGTGTGGATCTGGCTAACATCTTTGAATTCCTATCACTAAGCTCAAAAAATTCCCTCCTTAAATATATAAGATGTTAGGTGTTCAAAATTATTATTACCCTCTCCATGTGTAACCCTAGTATTGGAAACCACATGCAAGATTTGCAATTTAATGTATGATGCTTGTTTTCAAAACCCTTCCTCAGTAATTGAGAAACCTGACCAAAGCAGCATGGCTCCAGGTAAGATATATGGGACAAGCACAGACTGAGTATCCTATTCTTGGACATTCCAAAATACTCCAAAATTGCCCACATGGGTGGCTGAGATACCATTGCTTTCCATGTTTCATACACAGAATTATTAGACATATTGTATAAAATTACCTCCAGATTATGTGCATAAAGTATACATGAAACATAAACTAATTCATTTTTAGGCTTGGGTCCCAGCTCCAAAATATCTCATTGTGTATATTTATTCAAATACCAAAGAAAAATAAAACAAAATCCAAAACTCAACCTGTATGTGCTGAATTATGTGCATAATTCAGAACATACAAAAACAATAGCTGCAAAGTAATAATCCTCTATGAATTTTTATTACTATTAACCATTCAACCTTCATGTGTCCTCTGATACACATAATTAATGGTTAAGACAAAGTTCTTGAATAACGAAATAGTGCTTTATTTATTTATTGAATACAGACCAATCTTCTAAAATTCAAGTGCTGCACAATTATATTCTATATTTAATGGTAAAATATAACATTATTTATACTGTCACAGCTTTCCCCACAAATAATTGGGGAAATGAAGTACATATTAAGACACTGAAGCGGAATCCTGTATATACTCATGAGAAGAGTGTTACATACATCGAAATAAGTCTAGACTATGATCTAAGCTTTCTTAGACATAGTGTATTTCAAATCTGATATTTGGAAGTTGGAATTCCAAAATATTCCAGAAGGATAGTTCACAACCAATAGAAAAAAATGTCTTTGTTCAGTATGAATGTATTTGTCACTCCAATAGTACAAACCAGGCAAAGCATGTAAAGGCCTACACTGACTTAACAGTCAAGTGATTCAAGAGAAAAGTTATCTGCAACTCGAGACAGGTACTGGATTCACCCATTGCCATACCAATGAAGTTGCAAAAGCCCGCCATCAGATAAACCAGAGTTGGAGAAAATGCATTGCCAATAACATTTTTGTGTGTCTCCAGAAGGGTTCTATACAAAACACGGGCTGCCTCTGTATGGTGAAGGGTCCTCACTACCTCTGAGGATGCTTACCGTAGATGCAGGCGAAACGTCAGGAGATAATGCCTCTAGAACATGGCCATATAGCCCAAAAATACTTACAACAACCCAACATTTCACCTTGTTTTTGGCCAACCGTGGACTTTTTCAGGCCTAGAGACTGTCTTTCTCTCGCAAAACACACCTATTGCGTTCCCAAATGAATGAGGGCATATGTTTTTTAAATGTGGAGTGCAGTCCTCCATAGCCCAGTAAAAAGGATGGAGCCACTTACCTCATATAGCTGCCCAGTAAACCAAGTCATAACCACACTGTCACAACAAGATACTACCCCACCTTCTAAAATTTCTCATAGGTTATCCCCATTGTGCTAAAACTTCAAAACTAGAGATACTCACCTGCTGTTGTGGTTGATAGAGGGTGGTTTGTTGGCTTGGAAAGGGACTGCCAGAGGATGTACCTTGAGTGGGAAATTGATTGCCATAGGAATCGTGTCTGCCAAAAAAAGGATCAAATTATTAATTTTCTCTCTGAGAACACCATAAAATTTACTGACTGCAGTGACAGTATTGTGAACACAACAGAGCCACAGTATAACCTACCGCTGCTGTGGCTGTTGAGGATAGCAGCTAGGAGAATACATCCCTGAGTCAGGAGTGGAAGGAATGATGTTCGGCTGTGGAGTTCCAGTTCCTAAGTTTGTATCAGGTCCCATTCCTGCTTCAGTCCTAAAAGAAGCCAAGAATGCATGTATAAGAAATAACTTTGGGCCTGCCCAGTTGAAATTAGAACCTGGTAATATGATACATGTAAGCTGCTGAACATCTGGTTAAACCCAGGACACACTGCCTTCAACAACTGTGTTGACACACGTTTCTTAGAATTTTTCAAGACATATTCCAACAATCTTTATTTACATTCATGCAAACTTCTGCAATTCAGAAAAGAGAGGCCAACGATGATCCTCTCATTTACAGTCAGTAGTCTATTTTTTTAATATTTTGTTCGCCCTCCTGCCACTATTCTGCCCTTTTCACAACATTTGCTCATCACAAGCATAAACCAGGTGTTTGAATTTGAGGGTGGAAGCTATTTCTGTATGCGAACGTAAAATAAAGACATCTGCAAACTAAAAATTGCTTGATAAAACTGTGAAGGATCAAGGTACCTTCAGTCAACACTCACCTCACTCTCTCATAAGAGCCATAAGAATAATGTTGCCTCTGCCCCATGGCTATGTTACTCATCCCTGGACCTGTAGCACGGTTATAAGGATCACCCATACCACTGTTGGGGCCCTGCCCTGAGGTCATAAAGGGATCGCTTCCTGAAACATGGGAGGAAAAAGTAACAGAGATCAGAATTCAAGATTCATAGCCCGCTCAATAGAAATCTAAAAAAAAAAAAAAAAAGGAAGCTGTGTTATACAGGTTAAGTATATATGCTCAAATTTGCTTTCAGAGAATTAGATGCCCTGGTATATTTAACACAGTACAAAAGATGTCACCTTTTCTCATTGTGCCATAGGGATCTTTATTTGGTTCGTAAGATATGCGTCCCATCATATCGGAAGTATTCATACTGGGCTGGTATCCTGGGTTTGGAGTCATGGAGTTCCTCTTCTGGAAAGTAGGGTCACTGCCATCGGAGAATGTGTCCTGAAGGCCGACCGAGTTACTCCTGATTCAAGCAAAGAAGGATCTGTTTTAATAGGGCAATTGCAAGCAATCCTAGGGTCCAGGTTTCTGTTAACAGAACTACCACTTAAAATGTTTGTTGGTAGAAAGTGCTTGTGCCATACCTAATGCCTTGCAAAGGAGGCAGCTGACTGTGTGGTGTAGATGCAGGAGTAGGGGGCTTCAGGTCTCCTCCTTCAGCCATGGAGCTACTGGTGGACTGAGGTGTCTGAGGACCCTGCATGGAGCCCGAACCGGCTGTAAGCAGAAAACAGAGGCATCAGCTCCATTGTAAATGGCATCATTATAACAGAACATCTTAAAAGAATTGTCAATGTAGCTGCAAATCATGGTGGCCATGTAAGTAGGAAATCTTGTTGCACAGTCCCTCTGCTGATGCACACACAGCATTTGAAGTCCCAACATATATCTTTTCTACACAATTTCTTGTCTGTACTTGACTGCGTAACTAGAAGTTCCCAAAGTTAATTGAAAAATACTTTGATTCAAGGCAACATTTCCCCCAAAGCAGTATTCTGTAAGAAGCTGCATTTTGGTATCTGCAAAAGCAGGTAATTTGGTACCTTCTCTACTCCAGCAAGACAAGGAAGACTAGATTGAAAGCAGGCAATACTTCAATTTCGGTTCAATGTCTGCTATTACGCTACAATTTAAAAAGCACAATGTATGTCACCTCCATTGGACCCATCCAATGGTGGTCCATGCTCCGGTTGCATCCTGAATAGACTATTGCAATACACTCTATGTGGGGTTGCCTTTGAAGACTGTTCAGAAATTTCAACTAGTCCAACAGGCAGCAGACAGGTTGCTCACTGGAGCACCATACAGGGAGCACACCACCCTGTTATGTCAACTCCACTGGCTGCCGGTCCATTTCCGAGCATAATTCAAAGTTCTGGTATTGGTCTATAAAGCCCTATATGGCTCCGGGCCAGCTTACTTGTCCTAACGCATATCCCTCTACTTAGTTTAAGATCCACCGGGGAGGCCCTGCTCTCGGTCCCACCAGTCTCGCTAATGCGTCTGGTGGGGACGAGGGACAGGGACTTCTTGGTGGTGACCCCCCACTTGTGAAACGCTCCCCAGCGAGATTAGATCGGCGTCCTCCCTCCTTTCCTGAAATCATGGTTTTAGAAACAGGCCTTTGGCTAGCAGGCATAACACCACTTTGGACATTGAATGGACCATATGATTGTTATAATAATGGAAATGGCTATATGATTATATAATTATTGTTTTTAATTCTATTGTGTATTTAAGATTTTATATTCTTGTTATATTGTGATATTTGTGGAATCAAACTGTTGCCAGTGTTAGCCGCTTTGAGTTCCCCCTCGGGAATTGAGAAGGGCAGGCAGAAATGTTGTAAATAAATAAATAAATCCTGTAAAGCCTAATTTTGGTTGGCCCCTGGGCATGGGGCAACCAAAATTCAAGTGACCCTTCTGCTTTCCATGGCACAATGCCCCTGGAAATATTGTCTGAAATGAAGGGTACAGCAAACAAGGAGCAGAATACTGAGCTCCGGTGTTCCACCTTCTGTGGTGGTGCATCTCTCAGGTCACTCTACTCCTAGCAGCTAGAAGGAGCCAAGCTCTTAATTATGTTTTCCATTAATTACCATTTCCAGCATTGATATCCCTTGTCGGAGCCTTACAAGTTGATGAGTCATTTCAGCTATTCATTAAATTCTCTGGAGGTCACATACAGGTCATGCTTGTTTATGCCCCACCTTCCTGGCATCCTCTCTCTGGGCTCCCCGCTCCTAATCTGGGGATATTTCCTAAGGAGGAAGGACAGAGGCAAGCCCAGCAGGGAGCTTCATTCATAAGCCCTCCCCTGCCCCCTCTCCCCATTCATTAACCTTTCAGCTCCATTCTGTTCCCCTGGGAATCCAACAAGCAAAGTCTCTGCTGCATTCTAATACACTGACACCAGCAGGAAGAGGTTTCCAGATATTCCTCGTGTCACTCCCATTTGTTGTTCGCCCCCACCACCCGCAGTCCCTCCCAACACAAATTTACAAACTGCTGGACGGGTGCCAATTTCATACACTGTGAATTCAAGCCTAACTGGCTGCACTTCCCAAGGCACATGTTGCCATTCATTCATAACCAGGAGCCAGAAAAAGCTGAAAGGGGTGGTGCTGACGGGAGGGAGGAGGAGAAAGAAAGCACACACAGCTGTTACAGTCCAGGAAGGAGTATCTAATGCAGAAGACACCATGTGTACTGTAAGAGAAGCCAATCTGGCACAGTTTTCAAGGCAAAGGAAACGAAGGGCAAGAAAACATACACATACATCAATTGGGCATTTTTGCTAGCTAACCCGACACAAGGGGAGCCATGGCTTCTTTCCCAAGACCATTGAACACAAAAGACTATAAGACAATACAAAGGATGACCCTACCAGATTAGGGGGATATGGCCATTCCTAGTCACTTCAGTAGTCTGCCAACAGAAAGGGCATAAACTACAACAAGATTTTATTTATTTATCATGTCAGGAGCAAACCAAGCAGTTGTATGGCATTTTTAAACAAACAAACAAACAAAACACAAAGTTTGCAAGCTTGGTAGTTGATTAAATGTCCTTTGACCAGTAGCTGGCCAATTGGAGTGCCTCTGGTGTTACTATAAGAAGGTCCTCCATTATGCATGTAGCAGGGCTCAGGTTGCATTGCAGCAGGTGGTCAGTGGTTTGCTCTTCTCCACACTCGCATGTTGTGGATTCCACTTTGTAGCCCCATTTCTTGAGGTTGGCTCTGCATCTCGTGGTGCCAGATCATAGTCTGTTCAGCGCCTTCCAAGTCGCCCAGTTTTCTGTGTGCCCAGGAAGGAATCTCTCATTTCGTATCAGCCACTGATTTAGGTTCTGGGTTTTAGCTTACCACTTTTGGACTCTTGTTTGCTGAAGTGTTCCGGCAAGTGTCTCTGTAGATCTTAGAAAACTGTTTCTTGATACTCAGGAGCAGAGTAACATAGCACAAGGGCAGATGCCTTCACTGCGTCTGGTTGTGACCCCCAGGTTGTGCCAGTCAGCTTTCGTATGATATTGTTTCTAGCACCCACTTTTTGCTTGGTATTCAGGCAGTGCTTCTTGTAGGTCAGAGCACGGTCCAAAGAGACTCCCAGGTATTTGGGTGTGCTGCAATGCTCCAGTGGGATTCCTTCCCAGGTAATTCTCAGAGCTCGGGAAGCTTGTCTGTTCTTGAGATGAAAAGCACGTGTCTGTGTTTTAGATGGATTAGGTATCAGCTGGTTTTCTCTGTAATAGGCAGTAAGGGCACCTAGAGCTTCGGAGAGCTTCTGTTCAACCATCTCAAAGCTCCCTGCTTGAGTGGTAATGGTGTCATCGAGGGCATCGGAGGCCCCCGCTTTCAAGTTGGTCTGACCCGCAGCGGGGAGTTCCGCAGTTCCTGGAAGCCGTAATTGGGACAAACTGATGAAAGGTGCCCCAACAGACAACTCAAAACAGGGACTATACACAGCCTCCATGCCTTTCTTTCACTTTCCCCGAAGCCCTAACTTTGTAACAATTCCCCTAATAAAAGTACTTGAAATTGCAACATTTTTACTCTCTAGCTTGATAGTTTGTGTCATTTCTTGCCTGAACTATCCAAATGTATGAATTCAACCTTTTCCAGGCCACGGGAGACTGCGACCTGCCCGGAATGCCTCCCTGGTGTTCCGGGGACGCCGGATCCACGTCGCTTCAAACCGCAGATACGCAATCTCCCCTTTCGGATCTCCGTATCCACAAAATGGCAGATCGGCTGAATTTTAATGACTTATTTTTCTGTGCTAAATTCTAACCCCATCTGCCGTGGAGTGTGGTAGTGGCTCCTTCTTTGGAAGTTTTTAAACAGAGGCTGGATAGCCATCTGTTAGGGTTGCTTTGAATGCAATTTTCCTGCTTCTTGACAGGGGGTTGGACTGGATGGCCCACAAGGTGTCTTCCAACTCTATGATTCTATGATTCTTTCACATGGAAAGCACCCTCCACCTAAATCAAGAAGGGATGTTCAAAGATGTCCTTCTTCTAAGGCAGTTGTTCTCAGCCTTCCTAATGCCACTGCTTCTTAATACAGCTCCTCATGTTGTGGTGACCCCAACCATAAAATTATTTTCATTGCTACTTCATAACTGTAATTTTGCTACTGTCATGAATTATAATGTAAATATCTGATATGCAGAATGTATTTTCATTCACTGGGCCAAATTTGGCACAAATACCCAACATGCCCAAATTTGAATACAGTAGAGTCGCACTTATCCAACATAAACGGGCCGACAGAACATTGGATAAGCGAAAATCTTGGATAAAAAGGAGGGATTAAGGAAAAGCCTATTACACATCAAATTCCGTTATGATTTAACAAATTAAGCACCAAAACATCATGTTGGATGAGTGAAAGCTGGATAAGCGGGACTCTACTCTACTAGTTGGGTTAGCAGGATTTATTTGTTATTTGGGAGTTGTTATTGCTGGGATTTATAAACTTACAATCAAAGAGCATTCTGAACTCCACCAATGATGGAATTGAGTCAAACTTGACACACAGAACTCCCATGACCAACAGAAAATACTGGAAGGGTTTGCTGGGCACTGATCTTGAATTTTGGAGTTGTAGTTCACCTACATCCAGAGAGCACTGTGGACTCAAACAATAATGGATCTGGACCAAACTTGACACAAATATTTAATATGCCCAAATGTGAACACTGGTGGAGTTTGGGGACAATAAACCCTGACATTTGGGAGTTGTAGCTCCTGGGATTTATAGTTCACCTACAATCAAAGAACATTCTGAACCCCACCAATGTGTCATGATCTCTAGATCATGCCATACAACTGACACAAACCACATGGCCATGGGACATTGGGCCAAAAGGAAATGCAGGACAAACGGGGCTGCCATAAAACTGAGCTGCCAAGGGTGAGGGGAGAACTGGGCTTTGATATGGGAGGGCTTTGATATGGTAATGGGACTAGGTGCCAAAGGTAAGGGAGGAAATGGGCCTTGAGATGGAAAGGCTTTGAAATGGTAAAGGCACCAGGATACCTGAGTGTATGATTTATGGTATGCTAGGTAGTACTATATAGGAGGCCTGTAGTTGAAGCTCTTGTATTCCGAACAATAAACGTGTTGATGTCTACTCCACTCGTGATTCTCTGCGTGATCCTTCATGGGAGGTTCCTCCAGAGCCACACAGCGTGGAACTGAGACACTTGACAATTTGTTCGGAATCCCTCACTCTCTCTAGCTTCTACCTACCAAAAACATGGAGGGAGAAGAGAGAGGGCTTGACACTGCTGGCAACCAACTGGCAGACGTCTCGGGGGAAGAAGCAAGCTCCGATGGAGGGGAGCTAGCAGGGTCCCCCACCCTTCCACAAGCAGCAGCTGCTCCAACCATGACCAGCCGCTGGCGAGTGACTCCGAGTCAGCCGGAGATCCTTCACAGGGCCTGGCCAAGGACTGGCTGGGAGTATGGCCTTCCTCATTCGACGGAGAGCCCAGGAATGCAGGAGATGAGGCAAGAATTAGCACAAGTAAAGGAACTGCTCAATTCCTTGCTTTTGAGACAAGACAGCGGCCTGAGGGGTCAGGATGCAAGCCCCAGCATTCCAGCAGCCGCTCCTTCCCTTCTGCAGGTAACCTCCCCCGGCCCCTCGGCAGCAGCCCCTTCCCCCCATCAGCAGAGGAGTGAGGGAGAGGGGGGTCGGGCTCAGCCACAGCACAGAGGGGAGATGAAGCTCCGTGCTGCCTTTGATGGGGACCCAGAGAAGTTGCCCTTCTTTTTGACGAGAGTGGCTGCCTTCATGGCTAAGTGGGCAGGCTCCTTTGCAGATGAGACGGACAAGGTCCAACATGTGGCTGACCAGTTGGAAGGGGCAGCGTCTGAATGGCTCCTGGCATTATATGACATCAACGCCCCGGAGCTGAACAACTTGGATGCCTTCATGTTGGCCCTGAGGTCGCGCTTTGAGGACCCCCTCCGCAAAGACAGAGCCAGGGCAAAGCTAATGAGCCTGAAGCAAGGCTCCCGCTCCATTCAGGACTTTGCCTTGGAATTCAGGAGATTGGCCTCCCAGCTTCCTGAATGGAATGAGGCCTTCAGGATCCAAGTGTTCAAGGATGGCTTGAGACCAGACCTGTTGGAGTGGGTGCTAGCCAGGGGCAGCCCAGACACCCTGATGGGATGGGTGGATGCGGCCGGCAAAGCAGAGATGGTGAAGGAAGAAATAAAAAGAGCCCGCCAAAAGCAACCCTGGCTCGGCAGAAGTGTAGGGAAGAAGGACAGCACCCCTCCCAGGAGCAGAGACAGGCTCGATCCGGGGGAAAAGGAACGCAGGTGGAAGCTGGGCCTTTGCCTACGATGTGGTGGTGAGGGGCATTTGGCCGGCTCCTGCCCAGGAAGCGGAAGGAAACCTGCCAGGCACAAACCTGGAGAAAACCAGCAGAAGGGGAACCTGAACCAGGGGAGAAAGAACCAGGCCACAGCACTGGCAGCGAAGCAACAGAAACAGCCTGGGACCACCCTTGCAGCCCACCAGAACGACTCATCAGACAGCGGAGAGCTTTCGGGAAACGAAGATTGCCTGGAGTAATGCGCGTCGACTTCCAGGCAGTGGGAAAGCGGCGCGCCAAAGCAGCAGAGACTGACAATGACTCTTCTCCAAGCCAGCCAGCAAGGAAGCGGCGCTTCAAAACAGTGGTGAGTGGCACCGACTCTCCTTTCTGGCTGAGAGTGCGGTTGTGCAAGGAGGGGACTGGAAGAGACTTGACAATAAATGCTATCTTGGACTCAGGGTGCACAAAATCCATAATAAAGCCTGAGACAGCTACTAGAATGGGACTGGACAAGGTAAAACTCCGCTCCCCAATAACCTTTGTGCAGATGGATGGGAGCGAGATGAAGGGGGGACTTTGCAAATATAAAACCAAATGTGTTTTGCTGGGGGTGGGAGAACATCAGGAGTCCATCTCTTTTATCATTGCTCCCACGGCCAGATTTTCATTAGTTCTGGGGCTAGATTGGCTGAAACTTCACAACCCCATGGTGAAATGGAGGGAGGGGAAAATATGTTTCACAGATCCTGCATGTGAGGCTCATGGGCGAGACAAAGGCCAGCCTATGGTAAATTTGAAGGCAAGAGAGCAGGGAAGTGCTGCCAGGGGATGCTACACACTCACTCTTTCACCAGCGGGGGGAGAGGGAGGGGGCACACAGGCAACAGAAGACATCACTGCAGCCTCAGGAATCCCTCACGCCCAAGCAGGGGGGGGGGAGGCCTGGGAGGGCTTGCAGCACAGACTCCTCAAGCACTGGGGGAAGAGGGGGGCAGCAGCCCACAGGCATCAGAACAGAGGGTAGAGCCAGAAAGCCCGCAAATCCCCCCAGAATATGCAGACTTAGCAGAGGTCTTTGATGAGAAGGAGAGTGACAAACTGCCTCCTCACCGAGACACAGACTGTGCCATAGAAATCCTGCCCAATGCCCCAATGCCTAAACAGAGAACGTATCCCATGACCCCCAAAGAGAGGGCCACACTGAAAGAATTCATAGACAAGAACTTGGCCAGGGGCTTCATTCGACCCTCCATGTCACCCTTAGGCGCACCAGTCTTCTTCAGGGAAAAGAAGGACCATTCACTACGGCTGGTCACTGATTACAAAAATTTGAATGCCGTTAGTGCCACCCAGGCCTACCCCCTCCCCTTGATTAAGGACATGCTAGCACAACTTAGCACAGGCAAGATCTTCACCAAATTGGACTTGAAAGAAGCCTTCCACAGGGTGAGGATTAGAGAGGGGGATCAGTACAAAACAGCGATAAACACAGTACTAGGGAAATATGAATTTGAAGTAATGAGTTTTGGTTTAAAAAATGGATCAGCAGTGTTCCAAAATCTCATCAATGAAGTGCTAAGGGAACACCTTGGCAACGGTGTGCTCTGTTACCTCGATGACATCCTCATACACACACAGGACATGCACTCGCATGTGCAGCTGGTCAGGGAAGTCCTCAAAAAATTGCTTGCCAACCAACTATATGTCAAACTGCCAAAGTGTGCCTTCCACCAGGACAAACTGGATTACCTAGGGTACAGGATATCAGCACAGGGCATTGAGATGGATCCCTGCAAAGTAGAGGCAATAGTGGGGTGGGAACCCCCCAGAACCAGGAGACAGCTACAAAGCTTCCTGGGATTTGCAAACTTCTACAGGCAATTCATTCCCAACTTTGCCCAAATAGCCTTACCCCTCACTGACATGCTCAAAACAAAGAGAAAGGGAGGGGGAAAACAAACAGAAGGTAAACCCAAGCCAGGCACCAAATTGCCTTGGAGCAAGGAAGCCCAAGAGGCTTTTGAAATGCTAAAATGCCTCATGAGCTCAGAGCCCATACTGAAACACCCAGACACACAACACCCCTTTGTTATACAAGTGGACGCCAGTGATGCGGCCACGGGGGCAGTATTACTACAGAAAGATGACAAAGGCGTCTTGCGCCCATGTAGTTATCTCTCAAGGAAATTCAATGCAACGGAAACACACTGGCCAATCTGGGAAAAGGAGGCAGCAGCCGTCAAATTTGCTTTAGAAGCCTGGCGGCACTTTTTGGAAGGGACCCCTCACAAATTTGTAGTGTACACTGACCACAGGAACCTGGAGGCACTCCAAACGCCACGCAAAATGACCCCAAAGCAATTGAGGTGGGCCAAATTCTTCTCCAGATTCGACTTTGAGCTGAAGTACCTTCCAGGGAAAGAGAATTTCTTAGCAGACAGCTTATCTAGACTGCCACAGCACAATGCAAGCAAACAAGACACTATAGGGACAATCTTTACACGCACTCAACTAGGCATGGGGGTGCTCACCAGAAGCCAGGCAGGCAAAGAGAGGCTGGACCTGGAGGCTATGCCTCCCACAGACGGGGAGATTAGGGATCAGTGGCTCAGGGAACACCATCACGAATTGAGTTACCAGGATGGGGTGTGGCTGAAAGGCAACAAAATTTATGTCCCGGAGGACCAAAGAAAGCAGGCCCTTCAGGATCACCATGATCACAAAACAGCAGGACACTTTGGATTTGTAAAAACTCTGCATGTGCTGAGGAGGAAGCATTGGTGGCCATTCATGCGAAAGGATGTGAAAGCATATGTCCACCAATGCCCAGTCTGCGCCACAGCAAAGGGTGGTGGGGGCAAACCATCAGGTCTCCTGCGCCCATTGGAGACCCCCAGAGCTCCCTGGGAACATATCAGCATGGATTTCATTGTAGATCTCCCTCCTAGCAATGGGAAAACCACGATTTGGGTAGTAGTAGACCTGTTCTCTAAACAAGCTCATTTTATTCCATGCAGAGGTATGCCCAACGCAGAGCAACTGGCACAGATGTACATTGAAAATTGCTACAAGCACCATGGGGCCCCTTCCAAGGTCATAACAGATCGAGGCCCAGTATTTGTCTCCAGGTTTTGGAAAGCGTTCCTCCGCCAGTTAGGGGCCAAGCAAGCCCTTAGCACAGCGTACCACCCCCAGACTGATGGGCAAACAGAGAGGATCAACCAAGTGCTGGAGCAATACTTGAGATGCTACACAAACTACCAGCAGGATAATTGGTCCAAAATGTTGCCTTATGCAGAAGTAGCTTATAACAACGCTCTGCATTCCAACACAGGGCACTCCCCTTTTGAGATAGTTTACGGTCAAAATCTCCGCACCTTGCCAACCCCAGAGATCATCCAGTCTGACCCCATCCCCTTTACAGAGTGGATGGCACGCATCAAAGAGGCATGGCCAGTCATCACTCAGGCACTCGATGAGGCCAAGACAGCTTACAAAAAACAAGCAGACAAACACAGGAAGCCAGGGTGGGACCTCAAGCCAGGCCAACAGGTGTACCTCTCCACCAAATACTTAAAAACTAGACAGCCGAGCAAGAAATTGGCAGTTAGGTTCATTGGACCCTTTGGGGTGAAGAGGTTGGTCAATGAAGTGACTGCTGAACTAGAGCTCCCAAAGAGCTACAGAATGATTCACCCAGTATTTCACTTCAGCTTGCTCAAGCCAGCTCCAGAGAGCAGCCAATGGCACCCAGTCAATCCTCCTCCCCCACCCATCATGATAGGGAACAACCAACACTACGAAGTGGCGGAAATCCTAGATTCCAGGATCTGGAAAAACACTCTACAATATTTCGTCCGGTGGAAACACTTTCCTCCCAGTGAATCTGAGTGGGTAAAGAAAGCTGACATACACGCACCTGACCTCATCAAAAGATTTCACACACAATACCCACAGAAACCCTCTAACAATAGGGGGGGAACTGCTTTGGGAGGGGGCGTGATGTCATGATCTCTAGATCATGCCATACAACTGACACAAACCACATGGCCATGGGACATTGGGCCAAAAGGAAATGCAGGACAAACGGGGCAGCCATAAAACTGAGCTGCCAAGGGTGAGGGGAGAACTGGGCTTTGATATGGGAGGGCTTTGATATGGTAATGGGACTAGGTGCCAAAGGTAAGGGAGGAAATGGGCCTTGAGATGGAAAGGCTTTGAAATGGTAAAGGCACCAGGATACCTGAGTGTATGATTTATGGTATGCTAGGTAGTACTATATAGGAGGCCTGTAGTTGAAGCTCTTGTATTCCGAACAATAAACGTGTTGATGTCTACTCCACTCGTGATTCTCTGCGTGATCCTTCATGGGAGGTTCCTCCAGAGCCACACAGCGTGGAACTGAGACACTTGACACAATGACATATTGGGCCAAACTTCCCACACAGAACCCCCATGACAAACAGAAAAAACTGTGTTTCCTTATTGTCTTTGGCGGCCCCTCTGACACTCCCTTGCCATCCCTTCAGGTTGAGAAACACTGTTCTAAAGGGACAATAATATCCACAGTAGTGGGTAATTTCTCACAGTACTAAAAGCATATTTACAATTTAGTCTATAAGGTGAAACAACTCATCCTTAGCTTTATCTTCTCACAGCAAAAAACTACCAGGTGAGTTGTTTCACCTTATAGACTACATTGTAGCATAAGCTTTCATAGACTATTGTAGCCAATTAGTATTCTTGCCATTTGTACTGAAGTAAATTGACACATCAAAACTGAGACCTGTTCTACACCTCCATATAATCCAGATTATCAAAGAAGTCAATCCACATTATCTGCTTTGAATGGGATTATATGAGTCTACACTGCCATATAATCCAGTTCAAAGCAGATAATCTGGATTTTATATGGCAGTGTAGAAGGGTACTGAGATGATAATGTCACCACCAAATACTCTAAGTAAAAATCCATTTGTAAAATAAACCTTCTCAGAATGGTTTCATGAAATAAATAAATACATAAACAATAAATACAATCAACCACAAAATTTGCAATAGGGGTTTTTAGGAATTGTAGGGTTAAAGATTAAATAGAATACTTTCTGTGCCTCCCTCAATATAACGTAGAGGTGGAGATTTATGAGATCGTTTTATAGTTTTAATAACTGTTTTGATATTTGGTAATGTACTTAATATGTACTTAATATGTTTTTAATATGATTTATGTGTGGTTTTACAATTGTAATTATAAGGCATCGAATTTTTGCCATTATCTATGTGTAAACCGCTTTGAGTCCCCCTAATTAAAGAGAGTGTTTGTATGTGGAGGAAGTGTGGTGGAAGTTTATGTGCCAGCTTTCTGATTGGTTGCCACTGTGGTGCTATTTGCATGTGGTCTCTGATTGGCCAGCTTCAAGAGGAGCCCCTGGTGGAGAAAAGGGTTCATGACAGAAACGGAGACATGAGAGAAGGAAATTTGCATATGGTCTCTGATTGGCCAGCCTCAATTCCAAGATTCTGAGATGACAAAGAGAGGAAAGGAAAAGGCCAGGGGTTCTGTCAGAAAATTACCAATACAGACCAAACTTGGCACACAGAGCCCCCATGACCCACTCTATATCCTGCTGCTGTTTGGAGGAGGGTGGAACATGGATGATGAGTGAAGTACCTTCACTCACTTCCTGAAAACAATGCAACCATCATCCAATGACCAATAATGACCAAACTTGGCATACAGAACCACCATTACCCACTTTCTCGAACAACCCGGGCAGCGCCGGGTCCCCAAGCTAGTATATAATAAAAGTCAAAGTTTGTATGCGGTGGAAGTATGGTGGTGCGACCGGAGGGATATGTGTCAGCTTTCTGATTGGCTGCCACTGTGGTGCTATTTGCATATGGTGTCTGATAGGCCAGCCTGAAAGTTCCAAGATTCCAATTGGCTGCCACTGTGGTATGATTTGCATATGGTCTCTGATTGGCCACCCTGAACATTCCAAGGCAGCAAAGGGAAAAGGAAAGGGGCCTGAAGCTGTCAGGAATGATTGGAGTTGAAGTCCAATGTCCCACTTTAAAACCTGGTGCAGTTCAGGGCAGGATGGCCCACTAATAATGGGATTTGCAGTCCCTTCACCTGATTCACTTCCCACAGAACACTGTAGCCCCTACAAATCACAGACCGGGCCCAAACTTAGCACACAGAGTACTCATGGCCCACTCTACATCCTGATGCAGTTCTAAGGGGGATGGACCACGGATGATGGGGCTTGTAGTATCTTTACTCACTGAAACCACTGCGACCCTCACTCAATGACCAATCAAGACCAAATCAAGACCACCCCAAACATACTATCCACCAAACTCCGGAACCGCCCAAACCCTCAAACTTGCGAACATCCCTATGGCAACACAAAGCTTAATGACAGTTTAAACAATGTATTCAGAAGAAGAAGCCACAGAAAGGTAACACTTAATTGTTGGATTGCCGTTATTGACAATAATCTCACACAAAATATTCCCCCTACTTGCGCCCCCCAACTCTTCCATCCCAACTCTTACCAAAACCAAAACGGAGGAGGGAGACAAGGCGGGAGACAAGGCGGACAGGAACAGAGAAGAGAGAAGGAAGACCCAGGCAGCTCCCACCACTGTTCGAGTCGCGAGCGGTGGGTAGACAAACAGCGAAAAGAAGCAAAAAGAAGGAAAAGGTGTGAGCTAAACCAGGAACCATGCTTGGAAGGGTCGCGAGACTGGCAGCAAGTACACAAGCGGAACTGATGTGAGACCCAAGGAACGTGGGACTTCAACAAGGGGAGGGGGGAAAGGGGGGATGGAGAGGGAAATTTAGCCCATTATTGAGGAAATGAAAAGAGAAGAATGGAGAAGGACTAGATTAGAAATATGGCAATAGGACAGCAAGGGAAGAGACTATAAAAGGAAGAAATAAAATAAAATAAAGGAAAAAAGGAATAAAAGAAAACAAATAAAGGGGGAAACCAAATAGGAAAACAGCAGGAAAGCACTGGAAAATCAAAATAAGAGCTAAAATTGAAAAGTAGAGAAGACCCAAAGTAGTTGCAAAAACAACAAGCAAAATAACAACAATATTCCATAAGAACAGGTTGTACCACAATAGGAATTAAACTGACACAATTTCAATAAAGCTTAAACAATACAACAAATTGAGAGCAATAGAACTAAACTGGACAAACATTGAAAAATATGGAGAAAAAAGGAGCAGGAGCGAACAAAAAGAACTCCTTTAGAGAAAAGGTAGGAATAAAGGACATATTGAAAGAAATTTTGAAGCTCCAGTCGGAGATCAAAAAAGTACAAGACACCCAAGCAGATCAAAACGAAATATTAAGAGAAGAAATGAATGGAATAAAAAAGGAAATGAAAGAAGAACTGAAATCACTGATTAAAGAGGAGATAAAAACTATGGGAGATGATATAGAGAAACTAAAACATGAAAAAAAATAAGATCATGAAAACAGAATAAGGAATTATGAAAAAGAAAATCGAGAATCTAGAGGGGAAAATAACTGCAATTCAATCGCAACAGGAACTCCTTGAAGTAAAGGAAAAAGAGCATCAATTGAGATTTTGAAATATAAGAGAAGAAGAAGAAAAAACATCAAAGAGGTTATCATGGAAATGATAACAAACATCACAAAAAAACCTAAAACAGAAATCGAAAAAAATTTGGACAGGGTGTTTAGAATTCAAACACGATACTCAAAAAAATTCAAGACCGCAAGGGACATTATAGTTTCCGCTCAAAAAAATAAATAAATGAGGGATGAGATCCTGACAGAAAATACAAAAGAACCAACATATCATAAAGGAAATAAAATAGTACTAGAGAGAAAACGGAAATACTATTTTTTGACTGATGAATTTAAAAAAAGACATGTAAAATTTAAATGGGAAAAAGGGAGGGCATAATGGTGACATGGAGAGAAATTAAATACTGGCTCACATCAGAACCAAAAGCCAGAGCATTTTGGGAAAAAATTATCAAAAAAGAAGGATACAAGGAAGAAGGCAAAAAGGGAGAAGAGAAACACCAACACATTACAAAAAAAACCCCCAGATGTTGAAGACGAAACACCAGGACCATCGGGAATCCGCGAAAATGAGGAATATGATAATAGAAGAAAAAGAGCCAGGGAAAAATCACCCAATGACTTTACCCCCCAAATGTATGAAACAAAGAAAAACACGGACTTAGATGAAAAAAATAAGGACAATTATGGGTTGGAAATTTAAAATATACAGTAACAATGTAAATGGTCTCAACTCCCCCCATAAAAGAAAGAAAATATGGCACCAACTTAAAAAAAGGAGTTATGATGTGATTTCGCTACAGGAAACACATATTACACACAAGCACATTGTCCATCTAGAGCAAATAGCACTGGGGAAAATGTTCTACACAGCTGGACCCCCCCCCCCCCAAATGGTATAGTAATGTATATAAATGAAAAAATATCATCAAAACTAATATTCAGAGATCAGGAAGGGAGAATATTAGGAACAAAAATAGAGATAGAAGGCAAATCTATATGATATGCACCATATACACGCCAAATGCAACAAAAGACAGCTTCATTAATAAATTAAAAAATATATATAGAAGAACAAGAATATGAAGAATTGATAATTATGGGAGATTTCAATAGTGTGTTAGACCCAGCAAGAGATAAATCAGCAAATAAGACAAGGCAAACCCAAATCGATCAGGAACATTACCTAGAAATTTTATAAACGTAAAGGAAGATTTAGGATTATACGACATATGGAGACACCAACATGAAAACGAAAAAGACTTTATGTTTTTCACCCACAGGCATAAAACCTGGTCTCGCATTAATATGATCTGGGGAACTAAAACACTACTATCAAATGTATCAAAATCCAGGATATTGCCGATGTTAAATTCCGACCACTCTCCATTAGAAATAATATTAAAAACACGAGAGGAAGATAAGACTTTCTGAGGGAAATTAAAAGATACCTCATAAGAGACCCTATACAAATATAGGTTGCTTACCTGTAAACATAGTTTCCCGAGTGGTCACCTGTGAATTTGCACATATGGTATAATCCTGCGCTCGCGAAGGCAGCAATGGAAAGATCTCGAGACTAGTTTGACAGTTAGAGCAGCCCCGCTCACCTATCTCCCCTCTATAAATAGCCCTTAGAAGGGGCTGCACTCAGTTCTTCCGCCGCTAAAAATGCAGCCAGAAGCCTGAGGCATGACAACTAAATGTAAAGGGGAGGATGGGCAGGTTGTGCAAATTCACAGGTGACCACTCGGGAAACTATGTTTACAGGTAAGCAACCTATATTTTCCTCTCGTGGTCACTGTGATTTGCACATATGGTAGACTAGCGAGCTGCTAACCTTGGACAGAGGGCGTCATGCCACAGCTGCAAACAGCACCACCCTGCCAAAGGCTGCGTCCTTTTTTGACGTCACATCCAGCTTGTAATGCTTCACGAAAGTCGTCGGTTTGGACCAAGTAGATGCTCTACAGACCGCATCAAGTGGGACTCCTTTCATAATTGCCACAGCCCTCGTGGAGTGTGCTTTAACCTGTAAAGGTAAGTCCTTTCCACACAAACGGTAAGCAAGTCTGATTGTTGAGACATTCCATGAAGAGAGACTCTGTGAAGATAGAGTCCTTCCTGTACTTCAGAAATAGTTGAGAGGTTTTCCTATACAACTTAGTTCTGTTGACATAATAAATGAGTGCCCTACGCACATCCAATGTGCAGCTTCTTCTCTAAAGAAGATATTGGGTCCTGGAAAAATGCTGGTAACACTATCTCTTGTGATGTATGGAATTTGCATGCTGCCTTGGGAAGGAAAGATATTTCAGTCCTCAGGACTACCTTATCCTTATGAATCCTCATATATGGTTCATCACATCTCAGGGCACATAATTCCCCAGCTCTACGGGCTGAAGTAATCGCAACCAAAAATGCCATCTTCCAAGACAAGTAGGCCATGTCTACTGTCGCCAATGGCTCAAAGGGAGATTTAGTCAAAACTGAGAGTACTAATTCCAGGCTCCAAGGTGAGACGATTGGCGCTACTGGTGGTCTTAGATTTTTCAATCCCGTCATAAAAAGTGACACTAATGGGTCACTAAAACTGATGGCAAACCCGCCTTCCTTCTAAACCAAGATAGGGCTGCCAGGTAGCACTTCAAAGAGGACCAGGATAAACCCAAGTCCACCAGGTGTGCCAAAATATCTAGAATTAGAGAGATTGGGGCTTGTAAGGGATCCACATCTTTTTCTAAAGCAAATTTTGTAAACCTTGACCATTTGTAAATATAAGATCCTTTTGTTGATTGTCTCTGGGCTGCTTCTATAATTACTCTCACGGGTTTAGAAAGGGGTGAAAGCCAACCTACTGGGCAGGAAATATGCGCAATGCCGTCAACCTCAATTTGTGGACATCTGGGTATAGAACCCGACTGTCCTGCTCTGATAGTAGGTCCTCCCTTCGCAGAAGTGGTTTGAAAATTCCCCTGGACATCTGAAGGACCAGGGAAAACCACGGTTGCCTTGGCCACCATGGAGTGATCAGGATGCCCTGTGCATGATCCTGGAGTAATTTTGACACCACTCAAAGAATGAGTGGAAACGGGGGAAATGCATAGATCTTCTGTCTTCCCCAGTGCATCAGAAATGCGTCGCCCAGGCAATTGGGTGTTGAATTCTGGTAGTCTCTGGCGCAAAACAGCTGACATTGACTGTTTCGCACAGACGCAAAAAAGATCTATCTCTGGTGTGCCCCAAGCCTGAAAGAGGAGAGTTGCGACCTGCCTGTGCAGGGTCCACTTGTGGTGAGTGAGAGGATTCCTGCTCAAAAAGTCTGCTAGTAACTTTTGTTCTCATGGCAGATGGACTGCTAAAAGGTGAATGTCTCTGTCTATACACCAGTTCCAAACCCTGAGTGTCATCTCCTGCAATCCCTTGGAATGTGTTCCTCCCTGTTTGTTTATATAGAACATTACTTTGGTGTTGTCTGTCACTAATTGGACAACCTGATTTCTTAGAATTGGTTCGAATGACTTTAGCGCTTTTTCCACTGCCAGTAGTTCTAGCAAATTTATATGGTATGTGGCCTCTGTAGCTGTCCATGTACCCTGGGTTGTTAACCCATCCACATGCGCTCCCCATCCCATAAGTGGACTGCTACTTCCGGTAGGATGGCAGCGTGGTAGCAGCGAATCTCTGTGACGGTAGGAGAGGAATTTGCAATCCGACCTAACCCCCCCCCCCATCCGGAGGCCCCATAATCTGCTCCCTACACCATCGACAAACTAGGGTCACGAAGGTGGCCTTGGAGGGTCAATTTGATGGAGCGTTGCTGAAGGAAGGGCTAAGAAGGTTGGAAGAAGGGAGAAGGATGAGATAGAACATCTAGGCCACTGCCGTTACCGGCCTCCGAACAAACACCCTCCTAACTTCAAATCCTCACCTCAAATCGATGCAACCACCGGCTCCCCAATTACCAACACCATTGCCTCCGGGATTGGAATTGCTGCCGCCTGAGTGGACCGCTTCCGCTCCTCTGGAAGCTGGAAATGTGGAAGCAAGGTCTGGCTCAACTGGGGCCACGTCGCCATTTTTCAGCACCGTATTGCCGTATTGCTGCTTAAAGGCTCAGCGGCTCCTGGTTCCGGATGAGGCCAGCTTTCCATCACGCCGGCCCCCTGTCGCCCGACCGGCTCTCTGCCATCCCGCCTCGGCTGGCTCAATGCTGCTCTGGGGCCCAGAGTCGTGACGGTGCAAGCGCCGCCATATTGCACCCTCGGACTGCAGCTCAATTGTCTCACGGCGTGATGGTGTCCCCCTGCGGCTGCTTGGTTTTTGAGCTGTGTCGGCTTTCCATCGTTCCGGCCCCTCATTGCCCCAGCTGGCCTTCCTGTGCTGTTGGATTACATCGATTAGTGCTGGCCGACTCCCTCAGTGCTCCCTCTATCTGGCCATCGGTGCTCCTTCTATCTGGCCTCCTTCTATCTGCCTCCAGTGTGCTGCCGCCCTGCTGTGCTGGCCAACTCCCTCAGCGCTTCCTCTACCTGGCACGGCTTTCCAACAACTGCAGCCAGAGTCCAACGCTGAGAGCGCCTCTGTGGTGTCGGTCGGCCCATAAGAGCAGTGCGGCTTTGGCGATCCCCAGTAGGACTTTTCCATCTGGCCCTCAGCGCGGCTCTCCACCAACTACAGCTAGAAACTGAAGCTGAGGGCACTGAAGGGTGCCTGCTTGCCATACCCCCTGGTGCGAGAGTGGGACAACAGGTTCAGCTGGCTGGCAACTGCTACTACCCTTCTCCTGCCCTGTGACGTCTACCACTGTCGAGCGTCTACCATCTCTGTGTTTGTGTTGGACTGGCCGCCATCTATCTAATTGTGTCCATTGTTTCCAACCCCGGAAGGGCTAGCATTAACCATCTTACTATTTGATCCCCTTACGTCGGTCTTTTTGACCAGGGGAGCATTTGCACAGTTAAAGCTTGTGTGCCAGCTGCGCCTGTACCTTGGGAAGTCTGAATTGGCCATGGTAGTCCACGCTCTTGTTACATCCCGTTTAGACTACTGCAACACTCTCTACCACTGAAGATGGCTCGGAAGCTTCAATTGGTCCAACATATGGCAGCAATTATACTAACAGGGGCAGCACACAGGGAGCATACAACCCCTCGGTCGCACCAGCTCCATTGGCTACCAATTTGCTACCGGGCCCAATTCAAAGTGCTGGCTTTGGCCTATAAAGCCCTAAACGGTTCTGGCCCAAGTTACCTATCCGATCGCATCTACGAACTCACTAGGACTTTGAGATCTTCCGGGGAGGCCCTGCTCTCGATCCCGCCTGCAACACAGGCACGGCTGGTGGGGACGAGAGACAGGGCCTTCTTGGTGGTGGCCCCTCGGCTGTGGAACGCCCTTCCCACGGACATTAGATTGGCTCCCTCATTGATGGTATTCCGGAGAAAAGTGAAAACCTGGTTATTTGAACAGCCGTTTGAATAGGCAGTGCAATGAATTCAGGAATGCAACTATGATTTTATTTATTATTTATTTATTACTGTGCTTATATACCGCCGTTTCTCAACCTAAATCGGCGACTCAACGCGGTTTACAACACAACGACAAGCAGCAATATTCCATTAAAAAGCATAAAAACACATACACAATACACAATATTATTGGGCCACCAATAATAATCCAATGCATCTCTTAATTGCAGTCGCAATCCAATTTCGTCATCTGTGATTAACCAATCCTGGTTCATCAGTTTCGTTGCACCAGATTAATCAAATGCTTGTTTAAACATCCATGTCTTCAACCTTTTTCGAAATACCATCAGCGAAGGGGTTGATCTCACCTCTATGGGGAGGGCATTCCAAAGCCGAGGGGCCACCACAGAAAAGGCCCTGTCTCTCGTTCCCGCCAGCCACACCTGTGAAGTAGGCGGGATAGAGAGCAGGGCCTCCCCAGAAGATCTTAGGGTCCTGGTGGGCTGATAGGCCGAGATATGTTCGGATAGATAAGTTGGGCCAGAACCGTTTAGGGCTTTAAAGGCCAGCGCCAGCACTTTGAATTGGGCCCGGTAGCAAATCAGCAGCCAGTGGAGCTGGTACAGCAGAGGAGTTGTATGCTCCCTGCGCCCCGCTCCGGTTAGTATCATGGCTGCCGCCCGTTGGACTAATTGGAGCTTCCGAGCCGTCTTCAAAGGCAACCCCACGTAGAGAGCGTTGCAGTAGTCAAGACGGGATGTAACCAGAGCGTGGACTACCGTGGCCAAGTCAGACTTCCCAAGGTACGGGCGCAGTTGGCGCACAAGTTTTAACTGTGCGAATGCTCCCCTGGTCACCGCCGAAACCTGGGGTTCCAGGCTCAGGGATGAGTCCAGGATCACACCCAAACTGCGAAACTGCGTCTTCAGGGGGAGTGCGACCCCCTCTAACACAGGCTGTAACCCTATACCCTGTTTGGCCTTGCGACTAACCAGGAGTACCTCTGTCTTGTCTGGATTCAATTTCAATTTGTTCGCCCCCATCCAGACCGTCACAGCGGCCAAGCACCGGTTCAGGACCTCAACAGCCTCCTTAGTAGCAGGTGGAAAGGAGTGACAGAGTTGGACATCATCCGCGTACAGATGACATCGCATTCCGAAACTCCGGATGATCTCGCCCAGCGGCTTCATGTAGATGTTAAACAACATGGGAGACAGTATTGAACCCTGAGGAACCCCACAAGACAAAGGTTGTGGGGTTGAACAGGATGTCCAGTAACACCTTCTGAGACCGACCCTCGAGGAATGAGCGGAGCCACTGCAGAACAGTACCTCCAAGACCCATCCCCGCGAGGCGTCCCAGAAGGATACCGTGGTCGACGGTATCAAAGGCCACTGAGAGGTCAAGCAGCACCAACAGGGACACACTCCCCCTGTCGAGCTCCTGACGCAGATCATCCACTAAGGCGACCAAGGCTGTCTCGGTACCATGCCCCGGTCTAAAGCCAGACTGTGCCGGGTCCAGATAATCCGTGTCTACCAAGAATGCCTGGAGTTGTGAGGCCACCACACGTTCCATGACTTTGCCCAAAAAGGGGAGATTGGAAACAGGCCGATAGTTGACGAATTGAGTGGGGTCCAGTGATGGTTTTTTCAACAGCGGTTTTATCACAGCTTGCTTTAAGTTGGCTGGAATTTTGCCTTCCCGAAGGGAGGCATTAACCACCACCTTAACCCACTCAGCCAATCCCCCTCTGGCCTCCTTCAGAAGCCAGGATGGGCAGGGGTCTAGGATGCATGTGGTAGCTCTCATTCCTCCAAGCACCTTGTCCACATCCTCGGATTGAACCAATTGAAATGAATCCATCAAAACCGGACAAGCAGATGCTCGTGTTACATCCTCAGAGACTGCCGTTAATATGGTATCCAGTCCAGAGCGGATCAAAGCGACTTTGTCTGCAAAGAACTGAGCAAAAGCTTCACAGCGAGCTGCCGAGTCATCAGGGCACCCATCCTGAGTGGTGGGTTTTAACAGGCCTCTGACAACTCGGAACAGTTCAGCCGGACGGTTCTTTGCAGACGCAATAGTGGCTGCAAAGAAAGTCTTCTTAGTGGCTTTTATTGCCGCGGCATATGACCTTAAAAAGGACACAAACCGTGTTCGATTTGGCTCGCTCGGATCCGAACGCCACACGCTCTCTAGTTCCCTCTTCTTTCGCTTCAACGCTGCCAGCTCCTCAGTGAACCAAGGAGCTGGTTTAGCTCGGCTACTTGAGAGGGGACGTTCTGGAGCGATCGTGTCTATTGCCCTAGTCATCTCCCCATTCCAGAGAGCGACCAGGGCATCAACAGGATCACCTACCGAGGTGGCGGGAAATTCCCCAAGAGCCGTCAGGAATCCGTCTGGATCCATAAGCCTCCTGGGGCGGACCAGCTTAATGGGTCCTCCACCTCTGCGGAGGTTAGGGGGTGCAGTGAGTCTAAAGCTGACCAGGTGGTGGTCGGTCCATGGCAACGGAGAGATGGATAACTCCTCAACACCGCCACCTTCCTCCCATCCCTGATAAAAAACTAGGTCCAATGTATGTCCAACACTGTGGGTGGGGCCAGATACCCGCTGGGACAGCCCCATGGTCGCCATGATTGACAGGTTTGGATCGTGATTCTAGTTATGAGATGCCACTTGAATGTTTACTGCTGTTAAATTGTTTAATCTGCTTCTGTGTTAATTGTTTTTAAGTAGCTTGTTGATGCCGCACTGAATTTTTGACTTAATTGTTTTGCCTTGTTTTTGCTTGATTGTTGTAAACCGCTATGAGTCGCCTTAGGGCTGAGAATAGCGGTATACAAATGAAGTAAATAAATAAATGAGGAGTCTGTGGTTAGGATCTTGGAAGGCCAGAGCTGTTGGAATGGTAGGCCAATACAAACATTGTGGTGCTCCGACCACCACACCAGGTTCTTGCGTTGTTCCATAGGCAAAGAGAGGCGCATATTGGATTTGTGTAACAATGGGTTGAAAACCTACAGGAACTATGATTGTAGTGGCCTGAGGTGCAGTCACGCATGTGGAGTTACTGCAGTAGTAGATGCCATGTGACCTAGTAATATCTGGACCTGTCTGGCTCTTAAGAAGTCCCATTCTATTGCTTGTAGCACTAGGCTTTGCAACTTTAAGAAGTGTTTGTCGGGCAGGTATGCCTTCTGCGTCTCTGAGTCCAAAAGTACTCCAATGAATTGTATTCATCTTGAGGGAATGAGATTTGATTTTTTTACCAATTCACTATCAGACCTAGGGACTGGAGAAGAAATAATGTTTTGTTGATATGCAAAATCAATTTTTCCCTTGAATTTGCAACTATCAACCAATCATCTATATACTAGTAAACCGCTGTTCAGAGGTAAGCCACCACTGTGGACATGCACTTTGTAAAAACTCTTGGGGCGGTTGCTAAACCAAACGGTAATACATTGAAATGGTAGGCCTGATTACCAACCATGAAAGCTAGGAATCTACGGTGTTGTACATTAATTGAGACGTGGAAATAAGCGTCCTTCAAATCCACCATTGCAAACCACAATTTTTTATTCAATAAGGGAAGAATTGTCTTAAGAGAAACCATACGAAACTTCTTAGTACATATAAATTTGCTCACTCCCCATAAATCCAGTATTGGGCGTTGACCACCTCCCTTTTTGGATACTAAAAAGTATCTAGAGAAAAAACATTGTCCGTATGCTGATGGTTGAACTGGACATATAGCTCCCTTGGAGAGCAAGATCTTAATCTCCTCTAAAAGCATGGGTGATAGAGATGTAACTTTTACAAAATCCACTGGTGGTAAACTGTCAAATAAGATCAAATAACCACCTTTTACAATTTGAAGGACCCAAGTGTCAGTAGTGATATCTGACCAAACATCATAAAAAGGAGCTAAATGTGCTCCAAAATAAGGAAAATCTGAATAAGTAACATTTTAATTTCCATAAACAGAAAAATTACCATCTTGTTCAGAAACATTAAGAACTGGATCAGGCAATTCAGGTGTTCCTTCGCCTGGATGGAGAATGTCAAAAACGCTGCTTATTCCCCCCTGTGCGATTTGGTTTACTCCCGTACGGCTGGAATCTATTCCTTGGCCCGTAAGACTGCTTTCTTGGGACATATGGCTTATTGTTCTGGGGTGCGCGTTGACTTTGTTGACCTCCATAAAAATTACCCACATTTCTTCTATAGTACGATGGTGACATTTGCTAGTGGGGCTTCTTTTGGAAATATCCCTGTCGTGGGAAACCATAAATTTACATGGTTTTCTTCATTTCTTGATTATGTTTCAGCTTTTCATCTGTCTTTGGGTGGAATAGGCCTTCTTTGTGTATCGGGAGGTGTTCAGCAAGAGAACGCCCTTCCTCTGATAAAGCAGAGGCACGTAGCCAAGCATGCTGTCTTATTGATGTAGCATTACTAAATATTTTCCCCGCTGTCTCCGCCATATGTTTACCGAAATCTTTTTGGAATTTTGCTAACAATATAGCTTCCGAGTGGAACGCCCTCGGTAAGGGTTGTTCACCTTCTGGTAAAACATCTATATATGGTAGCATTTTGTTCCATAAAAAAGACTGGTATGCGCTCATATATGTAGCATAATGAGCCATCCTAGTGTAGAGACCTGCAGCCATATGTGTCTTCTTGCCCATAGCATCTATTTTCCTTCCTTCTTTATCTGATGGTGTTGGGTTTAATTTTTTGGCCTTCTGCCCATGGCCAACTTCAGCTATGACAGTGTTAGGTATTGGTGGTCTAGCTATCCAGTTTGCAGAAGATAAGTCTATTTTATAATAGACTGTCTTCTTTTTTTTTTGGTATTGCAGGCGTTAGGGAAGGGGAGCCTTCAGGTGTTTTTGTTAGCTTTAGCAGGTATGGTAATGCTGGCAGAGCAGTTGTATTAATAGATTCCTGCTGTTCTGCAGGGAACATTGGATCCTCTACTGACTCTGGTGGTTTAGGAGTTGGCAGATCAAGTGTGCGGATCATTCTGGTCAGTAAAGATGTAAAATTTGTGTAATCCTCATTAGGATTATCATGTTCTGCTTCTCTAATATCGTCCTGATCATTCATGTCCTCATCAGAGGATTCTGATACATCTAACTGAGGTATTTCATCCGTGCAACAGGTGACAGCTGTATTTGTGTATCAATAGGTGCAGAAGCCTGAGTAGATGTTCTCTTGCTTTACTTTGAATTGACTTGCTTTGTGTGTAAAGATTTTGAGTTAATATGTATATTAGGATTTGATGGAGCCCATTGTGTTGGTATTGGTGTTCCACAATAAATCATTTGTCCGTTTGGCGCCATCTGCCAGAAGCCTCCTTGGTTAAAAAAGGCTGGAGGGGGCAGGTATTGGCTCCCTTGATTAGTATAGGCTTGAGGGGGCAGGCACTGGTTCCCTTGATTAATAAAGGCTGGAGGAGGCAGGCACTGGTTCCCCTGATTTACAAATGGCGGAGGAGGCATGCTCTGTTGATTCATCCCTCCGCCTGAAAGAGAAGCACTTCTCTGGTACTTTTCACTCTTGCCCTTTTGGCCTCGCTTCCTTGAAGGGGAGGATCTGGAGGAGGATCTGGAGGAGGAGCTTGCGCTCCCCGACGTCAAGCGGTTCTGACATTGACGCCCTGTAGTTGCTGTAGCATGCCATGAGGGTGCTCGATCCCGAGCGCGTCTTGGGCTCATTCTTTGGAGCCTTATCGGAGGAGAGGGAGCCACTTATATGGACTCCAGAGCATTATTGGAGGGAGCCAAAATGGGAAGATTTACTGAGGCTTCTGAAGCAGCCTCCTTTGCTGCTGGGAGAGCCATCGGGCATGCTTCGGTAAGCAGCTGAAAGGTCATTCCCTCAGTAGTTTTAAGTATTTCCCCTACGTTTGCTAGAGGCGCCATTTTATTTGGCATTTGGCTTTGCGAAGCCATTTCTCCCTCTTTCGAGGGATTTTGAGGCTTGTTTTCCTCGATTGATTTAATTGAGCCATTTCACCTCCTTCTGGGGGCTTGTTTGGCTTAATTGTTTCAACTTTAATTATTTTCTTTTTCTTTTTAAAAGAGGTAGTACTCGTTATTATTATTTTACGTGTGTCTCTTATTTCTCTTGCTGCTTTTTAGCACGGATAGGAAGAACTGAGTGCAGCCCCTTCTAAGGGCTATTTATAGAGGGGAGATAGGTGGGCGGGGCTGCTCTAACTGTCAAACTAGTCTTGAGATCTTTCCGTTGCTGCCTGCGCGAGCGCAGGATTATACCATATGTGCAAATTACAGTGACCACGAGGGGAAACAAGATAATAACATCTCCCTACTAGAGGAATATTTAGGTTTAATATGGATAAAGAGGTATCAATAAATATTGTGTGGGATGCTAAGAAAGCCTTCATGAGAGGGCATTTTATAGAGCAAGGGGCAAGAATGAATAAAATCGAAAGGGGAAAATATGACAAACTCCAGAAGGAAATAATAAAATTCGAATCCCAAGCCAAAGAGGACCCACGTAACAAAAAAATAATTCACCAACTAGAATTAGTAAAGAAACAAGTGAATATGCTTCAATCGGAAGAGATAGAGAAGAAACTCAATTATGTTAAACAATACCATTTCGAAAAAGCTAAAAAGCTAACAAGGTGGGAAAATGGCTAGTGAGGAAAATTGCCATAAAAAACCAAAGTAGACACATAATAAAACTAGAAGAGAATGGGAAATGCTATTTCCAAACCAAAGACATCATGGGCCAATTCGTAAAATATTATAAAGAGTTATATAAAGATGAAAACATTTCAGGTGAGAAAATATCACAATATCTAGGATTACAATATATACCAAGATTAACAGAAAGGGAAAACCTAAATAAAAAAATTACACAAGAAGAGATAAAGAAAACAATACAAAATATGTCAGCAGGCACCAGGACCTGATGTCTTCACCACTAAATACCAGGCTTGGTTGATCGTTAGTTTCTAAAGTTGTTAAGAATTCATATTTAAATTCGCTTCGAACCAATATCGAGTCATGCAGGAATAGTGTGAGGAGTAATTAAGAATCGAAACAATTTTTCCAATTTTCATAATTATTTTTGTATGTCTGGTGCAAGTTTTACAATCTCGCAGTTTCTCTTCCCTCCCTGGTAGCAAGATGCGCATTTACCCCACTTCCGGTCCCTGGCCTCAGCTTAAGCCGATGTATTTCCTCCCTCTCCCCCCTCTTGCGGCCACCTTTGCTATGCTGCTTCCCTCCTCTTTCCTCATGCTTCTTTGTGCCTCACTCTGGGCTTCCTTCCCTGCTTCCTTCCAGCAGGCAGATCCCACATTACCCCCTCCCTCCTCTTTCTCCTGGCATTTTTCTTGCCCAAAATTTCTCATTGCTTTATTTTTCATACCGTCACTCTATGCCACAGCAATGCGTTACCAGGTACAGCTAGTATAATATATAATATAATATAATATAATATACAATTATAATATAATAGTAATACAGTAATATAATATAATATAATAATACAATATAAAATAATATCATATAATAATATATATTTTAATAATATTATTATATTACATTATTGTATATTATATTACTATATTATTTTATATATTATATTATTATATTATTATATTATTATATTATTACTATAACAACAAAAATAGCTAGAAGCACTTAATTCAGTGTATATCTATCAAGAACTTAAAGTCTGTAGCAAATTGCTGTACAAAAAACGTAACTTTGCAAATAATCCGGATTATCCTGGTATATAATCTGGGATAACAGAACGTTCAAGCAAACTGCTTCATAATCACAGGGTTAGAAAACACAAGGAAACAAGGTGGAAGCAAGGAAAAGCGTTATCAAAAAACTGTCCCAAGCCCATAGCACGTCCAAAAGCAGAAGATTAAGTCAGAACGAGATATCCATCCAAAAACAATCCGAAGTAAGAATGGAGTCAGAACTTACAGGAATCCAGTCTTTAAAACACTTTAAAATAGCTTGTCTTAACCCAGATAATTGTCTTCCTGGCCCAGCAGCTTATAACTATTATTACTACATATTATATATTATATTATATATAATATAATAATAATATTATATTATGTTATCGTATATTATATTATATTATTGTATTATAATATAATATATCTATATCTATACATCTAATAAAAGTCAAAGTTTGTATGCGGTGCACAAAAGTGTGGCGGAGTGGCAGGAGGAGTATGTGCCAGCATTCTGATTGGCTGCCACTGTGGTGCTATTTGCATATGGTCTCTGATTGGCCAACTTCAATAGGAGCCGCTGGTGGAGAAAAGGGTTCATGACAGAAATGGAGACATGAGAGAAGAAAATTTGCATATTAGGCTTGGGCGATCAAGAAAAAATTTGGTTCTAAACTTGTTTCGTTTCCAGGGAGCGCTAGCGTTTCGATTTTGATAGGACTTACAAAATTTCCATTTTCAAAATTTCGAAATTTACAAAATAATAACGAATCGATTCGTTAATGGAGGAGGCAATTGCGCAATACGCTAAAAAAACCTCCAAACGGGACAGGGGGAACTTCTGAAGCTTCCCTCTCCCTCTGTTGTTGACTGTTGGTGTGATAAAACAAACAACAAATATATTACATTATATATAATTATATAATATTATTATAATATTATTATATTACATTATTGTATACTATATCATATTATATTATAATATTATTATATTATTGTATATCATATTATATATTGTATTACTATATTATTATATTATATTATATCATTATATTATTATATTATAATATTATATTATATATTATATTATATATTATATTATTATAACAACAAAAATAGCTAGAAGCACTTAATTCAGTGTATCTACTTCTAGTATCAAGAACTAAAGTCTGTAGCAAATTGCTGTGATTTAGCAAATAATCCAGATTATCCTGATATATAATCTGGGATAAGAGAATGGTTTCAAGCAAACTGCTTCAGAATCACAGGGTTAGAAAACACAAGAAACATTGGGTGGAAACAAGGAAAGGTGTTCTCAAAAAACTGTCCCAAGCCCAAAAGCAGAAGATTTAAGTCAGAATGAAATGTCCATCCAAAAACAATCCGATGTAAGAATCCAGTATTTAAACCGCTTTGAAACTTGTCTTCACCCAGCTAAACCCAGTGTTCCTTGGCCAGCAGCTTAAAACTATTCTAATATAATATAATATAATATAATATAATATAATATAATATAATATAATATAATATAATATAATTATTATTATTAAGAATGGATGGACATTTGTCAGGGGTGCTTTAATATACAATTATACTAATATATTATAATAATATACAATTATAACATAATATAATAATAATATAATATACAATAACAATATAATATAATAATAATATAATAATATAATATATAATAATATAATATACAATAATAACAATATATTGTAATATTATATTATTATATATTATATTACTATATTATTATATTATATTACTAGCTGTGCCCTGCCACGCGTTGCTGTGGCCTATAGTAAAACTTATCAAAGTTGAGGTAGATATCTGGACTATTACGAAAGAGAGGTCCCTACCTATTCCTTCCCCCTTTTCCTCCCCCTTTCTCTACTTTCTTCCTTCTCTACCTCTTTCTTTCTTTCCTTCCTTCACTACTTGGTTTCATCCTTCTCTCTTTCCTTCATTCCCTCCCCCTTTCTTCCTTTGCCTTTCTTCCCTCCCTGTTTGCTTCCTTCTTTCACTTTTTATTTCCTTTTATTTCACCACCATCATAACAATAGCAATAATGCAATGCATTGCCTCTGGGACCTGACACCTCTCCCATTCCCCCTAAAAGGGTCTCATAGGAACAATAGCATAATAATAATAATAGAAATAACAACCTTTACCCGCCACGTGTTGCTGTGGCCAATCTTCCCTCTTTCTCTCCTTCTTTCCCTCCCTCCCTCCCTCCCTCCCTCCCTCCCTCCCTCCCTCCTCCTTCCTTCCTTCCTTCCTTCCTTCCTTCCTTCCTTCCTTCCCATCTTTCCTTCTCCTCTTCTTTCTCTATCTCTTTCCTTCCTTCCCCCTTTTTCTTTCTCTTCTGCTGTCTCTCTTTTCTTTCCTTCCATCTTTCCTTTTCTTTCCTTTTCTTCTTCCTCTAACTTTCCTTCCTTCCCCCTTTTTCTTTACCTCCCTTTATCTTTCTTCCTTCTTTCCTGCCTTCCTGTCTTTCCTAGATTTTGACAGGGCGGGAAGGGGCGGGGTGGGGTTTGGAGGTGGCCTGAAGTAAAAGGAGGTAAGATTGGGGCAGGGGAGTGATGGAGAATGGGGTTGCGTGTTTGTGTGTGGCGGCGGGGGGAGTGATGGAGCCTGGGGTTGCGTGTGTGTGTGTGCGGCGGCGGGGGGAGTGGGGTGGTGTGTGTGTGTGCAGCGGCGGGGGGAGTGGGGTTGCGTGTGTGTGCGGCGGTGGGGGGAGTGATGGAGCGTGGGGTTGCGTGTGTGTGCGCGGCGGCGGGGGGAGTGGTGGAGCGTGGGGTTGCATGTGTGTGTGCGGCAGGGCGTGTGTGTGTGCGGGAAGTGGCGCGGCGGGGCTTGGAGTGGGCATGGTTTCCGCAGAGGGAACGTTGGCCGGAAGGCCATGTGCGCGCGCGATGGAACTTGCGGCTGGGCGCCAATGCGCATGCTCAGTTGTTTTGCCGTTTTGTGAGTGTGTTGTGTTGTTTTTCATTTTGAGTAGATATGTTTGTACCTTGTGGGTTGTGTTATGGGCATGGGAATTTTGGTTAAGTTTCGTTGGGGTTTTTTGAGTTTTGTTCTTTTTCCGTTTTGTGAGTGTGTTGTTGTGTTGTTTTTCATTTTGAGTAGATATGTTTATACCTTGTGGGTTGTGTTATGGGTACGGGGATTTTAGTTAAGTTTCGTTGGGGGATTTTTGAGTTTTGTTGTTTTGCCGTTTTGTGAGTGTGTTGTTGTGTTGTTTTTCATTTTGAGTAGATATGTTTGTACCTTGTGGGTTGTGTTATGGGCACGGGGATTTTAGTTAAGTTTCGTTGGGGGATTTTTGAGTTTTGTTGTTTTGCCGTTTTGTGAGTGTGTTGTTGTGTTGTTTTTCATTTTGAGTAGATATGTTTGTACCTTGTGGGTTGTGTTATGGGCACGGGGATTTTGGTTAAGTTTCGTTGGGGGGTTTTTGAGTTTTGTTTCCTCGTTGGATGCCCCTAACAAATTTATATATATAGATAATATATAATATATATTAATAATAGTTTTAAGCTGCTGGGCGAAGAAGAGGATTAGCTGAGTAGTTAAGACGAGCCTGAGGAAAGAGGAGGGAAGCAGCAGAGCAAAGGTGGCTGGTAGGAGGGGAGAGACCGGAAGTGGGATAAATGTGCCGCTTGCTAGCTTGCTACCGGGGAGGGAAGAGAAACGGAGAGATGGTAAAACTTGCACCAGACATACGAAAATAATTACAAAATAATTACAAAACTTGGAAAAATTGTTTCGATTCTTAATTACTCCTCACACTATTCCTGCATGGATCGATATTGGATCGTAAGCTAATTTAAATAATCTATAACGAATAACAAAAATAACGAACGAAACCGCCCAAGCCTATTGCATATGGTCTCTGATTGGCCAGCCTCAATTCCAAGATTCCGAGATGACAAAGAGAGGAAAGGAAAAGGCCAGAGGGTGCTGAATCAGACAATTACCAATACAGACCAAACTTGACACACAGAGCCCCCATGACCCTCTTGACATCCTACTGCAGTTTGAAGGAGGATGAACCATGGATGATGGGACTTGCGGTACCGTCACTCACATTCTGAGACCGCTGTTAACCTCATCCAATGACTGATCAGGACCAAACTTGGCACATAAACCTCTCATGACCCACTTTACATCCTGGTGTGGTTTGGCCGGGGATGGACCATGGATTATGGGACTTGCAGTACCTTTGCTCAATTCTTGAGACCACTGCAACCTTCACTAAATTACCGATAAAAGATTAAACTTGGCACACTGAGTCTCCATGACGCACTCTACAACCTGGTGCACTTTGGAGGAGGATGCACCATGGATGATGGGATTTGCACTACCTACACTCCCTTCCTAAGACCATTACAACTGCCAACAATGATGGATCAGGACCACAATTTACACAGAGAGCCTGCATGACCCATTCTATATCCTGGTGCAGTTTGGGAGAATTTGGCAATGGATGATGGGACTTGCAGTCACTTCACTCACTTCCTGAGACCACTGAGACCCTCGCCAATGACTGATCAAGACCAACCTTGGCACTCAGAGCCCGCAAGACCCACTCTACATCCTACGGGAGTTTGGAAGAGGATGAACCATGGATGATGGGACTTGAACTGCAATCACTCACATTCAAGACCAAACTTGGCACATAGACCTCTAATATCCCATTTTACATCCTGGTGTGGTTTGGCCGGGGATGGACCATGCATTATGGGACTTGCAGTACCTTTGCTCAATTCTTCAGACTATTGCAACTCTCATCCAATTACCGATAAAGACCAAACGTGTTACACTGAGTCTCCATGACGCACTCTACATCCTGGTACAGTTTGGAGGAGGATGCACCTTGGACGATGGGACTTGCAATGGTCTTCCTTCCTGAGACCATTACAACTGCCAACAATGATGGATCAGGACCACAATTCACACAGAGAGCCCGCATGACCCACTCTACATCCTGGTGCGGTTTGGAAGAAATTGGCAATAGATGATGGCACTTGCAGTCACTTCACTCACTTCCTGAGACCACTGAGACCCTCGCCAATAACTGATCAAGACCAAACTTGGCACACAGAGCCTCCATGACCCACTCTCCATTCTAGTGCTATTTGGAGGAGGATGGACCACAGTGGTCCTGAGACCACTGTGAGCCATATAAATAACTGATAAAGACCAACCTTGATACAAAATTCCTTTCTCAAATAACCCGGGCAATGCCGGGTCCCCAAGCTAATATATATAATATAACCGAGGCCAAAAAATCTTATGCTTCCTTGATAGCGTCTGCGAGCTCACATCCAGCACAATTATTTAAGATTATTAGATCCCTGACAACAATCCCTTCTGTCCCAAATGATAACGATTTGGCCCATTCTGCTGAGGTTCTCCGGAGCTATTTCGCAGACAAGATATCGCTTCTCCGCCGGGATCTCCCTGCCACGATTGATACAGTAAGTAAACTTGAGACTCCGTGGCCACTCACTGGGCCCATCCTCGACCGGTTCACCCCACTGGATGCAGAGGCTGTCAACAGGATCATGACTGCAACTAGGCCGACCACTTGCCCCTTGATCCGTGTTCCTCCTGGCTAGTAAAATCTTGCCTGGAGGGATTACGTGAACCTCTGTTGAATATAATAAATAGCTCCCTTGAGCAAGGAGTTTTTCCAGAGGGTTTAAAAGAGGCGATGGTATCTCCGCTGCTGAAAAAACCAGACTTAGATCGTTCGGTTCCCTCTAGCTACCGCCCAGTCTCAAACCTTTCGTTTCTGGGCAAGGTGGTTGAAAGGGCAGCAGCGAAACAGTTGTAGCTGCTCCTTAATGACACAGCTGGACTCGATCCCTTCCAGTCCGGCTTCCGTAGGGGGCACAGGATGGAGACTGTGCTGGTGGCCATCACAGATCAGCTTCACTGACAGATGGATCAAGGCGGATCAGCGCTGCTTGTGTTATTGGACCTCACAGCAGCATTTGATATGGTCGATCACAATTTTATTTATTTATTTATTTGGAGTGCGTCTACCCCACCCTTCTCAGCCCCCTAGGGGGGACTAAGGGCAGCTTACAAGAAGGCACAATTAGATGCCTAACAATTCACAAAATACAGTACAATATACAATATGCAATACACAAATTTACCATGTAATATCAACAATTATAACTAATTTTAAAAAGCCAAACAATATACTAGCAGCAATAAAATCATCTTGTGGTCAATGTTTGCCAATTCATAGTCCGTTATCCATCTAGTACTGTCATTATCCTTTCCTACTCTGGTTGTTATTGGTTGTCTTTGTCCATCTGCCAGCTTACCTGTAGGCCTGGTCCCACATCCAGGTTTTTAGCTTTCTTCTGAAAGCAAGGAGGGATGTTGCTGTCCTAATCTCCCCCGGGAGTGCATTCCAATCTATTGACCCACCACCTAGCTATGACTGGGGTTAGGGGGATACCCCTTAAATGGGTGTCCTCCTTCCTCCAGAATCGGGGATAGCGTGTGGCGAGGGGAGGAATGGTTTCCGAGAGATCTCTGATAACTTGCGGTGTCCCGCAAGGAGCTAATCTCTTTCCTCTATTATTTAACATCTATATGCGACTGCTTGCCCGACTGGTGTGGAGCTTTGGGCTTGAGTGCCACCAGTACGCTGATGACGCTCAGCTCATTCTAAGGATGGAGGGCTGGCCAGACTCTGTACCCGAAAATTTCCACCAGTGCCTTGAGGCCGTTACTGGATGGTTGCGTGCCAGAAGGTTGAGGGTGAATCCAGCGAAGACAGAGATCCTTTGGCTGGCCTGTCCGGGTGGGAGGGAGGTCCAGCTGCCTACCCTGGATGGTGAGACACTACGTCTGTCATCTTCTGTAAAAAAGCCTTGGTGTCTTATTGGACCCTCTACTCACAATGGAGGCCCAGGTCTCTGCTGTGAGCAGATCTGCGCTTTTCCACCTACGTCAGGCTAGGCGACTGGCTCCCTTCCTATCTAGGAACGATCTGGCTATGGTGATCCAGGCAACTGTCACCTAGAAGCTTGGCTACTGTAACGCCCTCTACATTGGCCTTCCTTTGTCAGTGATCTGGAAACTGAAGCTGATGCAAAATGCAGCGGCTCGTTTTCTCGCCAGGGTGCCGGCGAGGTGTCGCATCACTCCAACTCCACAACAGCTGCACTGGCTTCTGATTGAGTAACGGATTACTTTCCAGATGCTGGTGTTAACCTTTAAGGCCTTATATGGTCTGGGGCCGGCGTACCTGAGGGCTCGCTTATCCCCCTACCAACCCCAGAGATTACTTTGGTCCAAAGACCAAAATTTGCTTGAAGTTCCCAACATCCGGACTTATCATCTATCCTCTACTAGGCAGAGAGCCTTCTCGATTGTGGCCCCTTATATATGGAATGCCTTGCCAGTTGAAACCCGAACCATCCGAGAGCTACTTGCTTTTCGGAAAGCCTGTAAAACCTTTCTTTTCCGACAAGCATTTGATGGGTGAACAACTCAGAACTATGTCTGTTCTAGTTTTTATTGTATTTTAAAGTTGGTTGTATTGTTTTTAATATACTGCTGTAAACCGCTCCGAGCCAAATTGGGAGTGGTGGTATACAAGTCAAATAAATAAATATATTATAATATAATGTAGTACAATATATTATATTATATATATTATATTATAATATTATATATTATATTATTATTATAACAAAAATAGCTAGAAGCACTTAATTCAGTGTATATCTATCAAGAACTTAAAGTCTGTAGCAAATTGCTGTACAAAAAACGTAATTTAGGAAATAATCCGAATTATTCTGGTATATAATCTGGGATAACAGAACGTTCAAGCAAACTGCTTCAAAATCACAGGGTTAGAAAACACAAGGAAACAAGGTGGAAGCAAGGAAAGGCGTTATCAAAAAGCCCATATAGCACGTCCAAAAACAGAAGATTAAGTCAGAATGAGATGTCCATCCAAAAACAATCCGAAGAAAGAATGGAGTCAGCACTTACAGAAATCCAGTCTTTAAAACGCTTTAAAATGGCTTGTCTTAACCCAGCTAATTGTCTTCCTGGCCCAGCAGCTTAAAACTATTATTATTATTATATATTATTATTATTATTATTATTATTATTATATATTATATTATTATTATTATTAAGAATGGATGGCTATCTGTCAGAAGGTGCTTTAATATACAATTATATTAATATAATAATATACAATTATAACATATAATATAATATAATATATAATAATATAGTAATATAATATAATAATACAATATACAATAATAATAATAATAATAATAATAATAATAATAATAATATAATATATAATAATAGTTTTAAACTGCTGGGCCAGGAAGACAATTAGCTGGGTTAAGACAAGCCGTTTTAAAGCGTTTTGAAGACTGGATTCCTGTAAGTGCTGACTCCATTCTTACTTCGGATTATTTTTGGATGGACATCTCATTCTGACTTAATCTTCTGCTTTTGGACGTGCTATGGGCTTGGGACAGGTTTTTTTGATAACGCTTTTCCTTGCTTCCACCTTGTTTTCTTGTGTTTTCTAACCCTGTGATTTTGAAGCAGTTTGCTTGAACTTTGTTATCCCAGATTATATACCAGGATAATCCGAATTATTTGCTAAGTTACGTTTTTTGTACAGCAATTTGCTACAGACTTTAAGTTCTTGATAGATTAGATACACTGAATTAAGTGCTTCTAGCTATTTTTGTTGTTATAGTAATAATATAATAATATTATAATATAATATATATAATATATATATTATATAATATTATATCAGCAGCACTGAGCTGCTGAGCTTGTTGATCAAAAGGTCGCAGGTCCGATTCCGGGGAGCGGTGTGAGCTTCTGCTGTCAGCCCTAGCTTCTGCCAACCTAGCAGTTCGAAAACATGCAAATGTGAGTAGATCAATAGGTACCGCTCCAGCGGGAAGGTAACGGCGCTCCATGCAGTCATGCCAGCCACATGACCTTGGAGATGTCTACGGACAATGCTGGCTATTCGGCTTAGAAATGGAGATGAGCACCACTCACCAGAGTCAGACATGACTGGACTTAATGTCAGGGGACTACCTTTACCTTTACCTTAATAATAGTTTTAAGCTGCTGGGCCAGGAAGACAATTAGCTGGGTTAAGACAAGCCATTTTAAAACGTTTTAAAGACTGGATTCCTGTAAGTGCTGACTCCATTCTTACTTCGGATTGTTTTTGGATGGACATCTCATTCTGACTTAATTTTCTGCTTTTGGACATGCTTTGGGCTTGGAACAGTTTTTTGATAATGCTTTTCCTTGCTTCCACCTTGTTTCCTTGTGTTTTCTAACCCTGTGATTTTGAAGCAATTTGCTTGAACGTTCTGTTATCCCAGATTATATACCAGGATAATCCGGATTATTTGCTAAGTTACGTTTTTTGTACAGCAATTTGCTACAGACTTTAAGTTCTTGATAGATTAGATACACTGAATTAAGTGCTTCTAGCTATTTTTGTTGTTATAGTAATAATATAATAGTATAATATATTATATTATAATATATTATAATATACAATTATAATATAATATAGTAATATAATAATATAATATACAAAAATATAATATAATAATATAATAATTATAATATAATATAATATATAGTAATAATAGTTTTAAGCTGCTGGGCCAGGAAGACGATTAGCTGGGTTAAGACAAGCCATTTTAAAGCATTTTAAAGACTGGATTCCTATAAGTACTGACTCCATTCTTACTTCGGATTGTTTTTGGATGGACATCTCGTTTTGACTTAATTTTCTGCTTTTGGTCGTGCTATGGGCTTGGGACAGTTTTTTGATAATATAATGTAATATAATATATATAGTTGTTGTTAGTTCTATCACACCAACAGTCAACAACAAAGGGAGAGAGAAGCTTCAGAAGTTCCCCCTGTCCCGTTTGGAGGTTTTTTTTCACATATTGTGCAATTGTGTCCACCATTAATGAATCGATTCATATATTTACGAAATTTCGTAAATATCGAAAATTTGAAATCTGAAATTTTGGAAATCCTTTCAGATTAGAAACGTGGGTATGAAACGGTATGAAATGAGTTTAGGACCAATTTTTTTCTTGATCAATCAAGCCTACTAAATACTATAAGATCTTTCTCGAAACTCTGACACCATACTTACAAAATTGATGAACAATATACTAGAAGAAGGTAAAATACCAGATTCATGGGAAACAGCAACAATTTCCCTAATTCACAAAGAAAATTCAAATGGCGCACTAGTTAAAAACTACAGACCCATTTCTCTACTTAATGTAGATTATAAAATATTCACTGGCGTTCTATCAGGAAGATTATAGGAATTATTAAATAACAGAAAAGAAGAAGATCAGGTAGGGTTTCTCCCCAAACACCAACTAAAAGATTATATAAGAACAGTAATAAATGTCATAGATTATTACGAAAAAACAAACCAGAAGGAAATAGCATTAATGTTCCTCGACGCCGAAAAGGCCTTTGATAAAGTAAATTGGAACTTTATCATAGCTGTAATAAGAGAAATGGATATTGGGTATCATTTTCTGAAAGTGATTGAGGCTATATATACAGACCAAGTGGCAAAAATAACAGTAAACGGTCAACAATCACCAAACATCTCCATTCTAAAGGGGACAAGGCAGGGATGCTCACTTTCGCCGCTGATATTTATTTTGACTCTTGAGGTATTATTAACCAATATAAGAAAGAACACGGAACCAGTAGGACTGAGGGCAAAAGGCCACTCATACAAAGTACGTGCATTTGCGGACGACGTAGTGTGCTTTATATAAGACCCGATAAACAACACAAACAAGTGGCTACAAGAAATTGAAAAATATGGAGAAGTGGCAGGATTGAAAATAAACAGAGAAAAAACACAAATTATTACAAAAAACATGAATAAGGAATGAAAAGAAACACTGCAGGAAAGGACAGGAAAAAAGGTAGTTACGAAGATAAAATATCTTAGAGTAACAATTTCTCCCAGTAACAACCACCTGATAAAGAATAACTATGAGAAAAAATGGTCTGAAATAAGAAGTAAATTACTGGAGTGGCAACATCTAAATCTTTCTTTACTAGACAAAATAGCTGTAGTCAAAATGAATATTCTGCCGGACATTTTGTTTACATTCCAGGCACTCCCCATACTTAGGTCAAATACACTGATTCAAAAATGGCAAAAGGAAATAATTAAATTTATATGGAATGGAAAAAAAAAACAGAATAAGTGCGATAAATGTAATAGACGATAAAAAAGAGGGGGGCTCACTCTACTAGAATTCCTTGAGCTGCCTAAGCCGCTGCCTTTGAGAATGGGCAATGCTGAGAAAAGAGAAGATCTTAGCACTAGAGGGCTTTGATATTACTCAGGGATGGTACCTATCTCTGGAGAGAAAGAGGAAGAAGAGAAAAACTTTTCAGGAACCACCCTATAAGAGCTGCTTCTATTCACACCTGGAGCAAATACAAGGACAAACTATACCAAAAAACACCATTATGGTTCTCACCTAATGAAGCATACCACAAAAGAAAAATACCTCAAAATAACCAACTATTAAAGTTCAGAGGACAGGAAATAATGCTTAAATCACAGGAAGAATTGAGCTCGATGGATCCCACCATATCTTGATTCCAATATCAGCAAATCAAGGAAAATTTCAAGGCAGACAAGATAATAGGCTTCGAAATGGGAAAAAAAACCTTCTGGGATAGAATACTATCAGCAGACAGAAAAAGCAACATGATAAATTGGTCAAGAGACATAGGCCGCTCCATACCACTAGCAGATTGGGAGGAAATTTGGCAAAAAAAAAAAAAAATCAAATACACATATGCTACAGACCTTAGAGAGAACTGGTATAAGATCTTCTACAAATGGTACCTAACACCAGAGATACTCGCAAAAATCACTGAGGATAAAACAAAAGATCGATGTTGGAAATGTGAAAAAGAAAAATTCCGGTATGGTGGTCAGCAGCAGAATGGAAGGTTGCTTACCTGTAACCGTGGTTTCCTGAGTAGTTACCTGTGAATACGCACATTGTGGTATCCCTGCGCCAGCGCAGGCCAGCTTCGGAACCTTCTAGAAAGCTCAAAGAATTGTATCCCCCTCGTGGCTCCCCCTCCTCGAGTATATAAGGCCCTACGTGGAGCCCGCCCTCCATCCTCTTCCGCCGTAAAAGCTGATAGAGGAAGTGGCATGAACTCGAGGGGAGGAAGGGAGGGTATGTGCGTATTCACAGGTAACTTCTCAGGAAACCACGGTTACAGGTAAGCAACCTTCCATTTCCTGTCGTAGTTAACTGTGAATCGCACATTGTGGTAGACTAGCGAGCTATACAACGGCTGGCGGGATCATGCCACTGCCGAGAACAGCACCGCTCTACCAAATCTCGCTTCTCCTCTTGACACACAGTCCAACTTATAGTGAGAAACAAAAGTGGAGGGAGAAGCCCAAATAGCAGCCCTACAAATCGTTTCTAAGGGAATGCCCTTCATGAATGCTGTAGAGGCCGCTACAGCCCTCGTCGAATGGCCCTTAACCTGACGGGGTAGTTCCTTGCCTGCTAATCTATAGGATGTAGGAATAGCAGAGACAATCCACGCTGACAATCGTTGCGAGGAAACTGGGGCACCCCTAGTGTCCCTTCGATACTTAATAAACAATCTTGGGGATTGTCTAAAGTCAGCAGTCCTTTGCATGTAAAAGGCTAAAGCCCTTCTCACATTTCCTGAGAATGCAGGGCTCTCTCCATGGGAGTCTCCGGGTTCTGAAAAAACGCCGGTAGAATTACCTCCTGAGACATGTGGAATCATGTGGCTACCTTAGGCAGAAACGCTACATCCGTACGGAGAACCACCTTATCCTTATGGAATTTGAGGTAAGGAGGATCTATTCTGAGTGCACAAAGTTCACTAGCTCGTCTGGCAGATGTAATAGCCACTAGGAAGGCCACTTTCCACGTAAGGGGCCCAAGTTCTGCAGTAGCCAAAGGTTCGAAAAGAGGTTTCATCAAAGCCGAGAGAACCAGCTCAAGGTCCCATGAGGGTGCAATTGGGGCTACAACCGGTCTAACGTTACCTAGACCCCTCAAGAACCATTTGACTAATGGGTCAGAAAAACAGGACGGCAGTCCCATTTTCCTCCTAAACCACGAAATGGCCGCGAGGTAACATTTCAAAGAAGAATTAGAAAGTCCTGCATCATAGAGTGAGGACAGGAACTCCAAAACTGTAGAAATAGGGGCGACCTCCGGTTCTTGGTTTCTAGTCCTCGCAAATTCCTTAAACCGTGCCCATTTAAAAAGATATGATCGTTTAGTAGAGGGTCTGTGTGCAGCTTCAATAATTTGTCTCACACTCTGGGGAAGATTCATGATCCTATCTGTCCCTGGGGCAGAACTAGCCATGCCGACAGTTTCAACTGATGAACGTCCGGGTACAAGACCTGGCCCTCCTGGGATGTTAGAAGATTGACTCTCTTCCCCAGTCTCATGTGGTTCCCCCTCGAGAGTTGTAGTAGAGGGGCAAACCACGGCTGGCGAGGCCACCATGGAGTGATCAGGATGCAATAAGCGTTGTCCCTTTGTAGTTTTGCCACCACTCTCATGAGGAGGGGAAAGGGTGGAAATGCATACGCCAGCCCCCCTCCCCACTGCCTGAGGAATGCGTCTCCCAGGCAACCCTGTTCCCTGGGAGCTGGTAGCCTTGAGCAAAACATCTCGCACTTCTTGTTGTCGTTGGTGGCAAATAGATCGACCAGAGGGTACCCCCAAAAACGAAAGAGTCTGGTCGCTTCCTGGGGGTGAAGTGACCACTCGTGGTGACCTAACGGATTTCTGCTCAGGGTGTCTGCCAATGAATTTTCCTGGCCCGGGATGTGAGTAACATATAGGTATATCTGTCTTTGAATGCACCATTCCCAGATGTTCAGCGTTAGCTTCAATAGTTGGGGGAAATGTGTGCCTCCCTGCTTGTTCAGGTAGAAGACGACTGTTGTGTTGTCTGTCAACACCTGAACGACCTGGCCGAGAACGAGCCCTTCGAATGATTTTAGCGCTCTTTCTACGGCCAGCAGCTCCAGAATGTTTATGTGGAGGGTGGCTTCTTCTGGAGACCATTTCCCATGTGCTACCAATCCCTGTGAGTGTGCATCCCATCCGGTCAGCGACGAATCCGTCGTAACCACTCTGGTGGGGTATGGGAGTTGGAACGGAAGGCCCGAGCAAACAAATTGGGGTTGTAGCCACCACACTAGGGACATACTGACCTCCTTGGGTAGTATAAACCTGAGTTTGGGACAATCCTTGACAGGGTTGAAGACTGACCCAAACCATGACTGGAGGGGGCGCATGCGCAAGCGTGCAAAGGGAGTTACAGCCGTAGTGGAGGCCATGCCAACACTGTGGTAGAATCCAGGGCCGACTTCACCTGCACCTGTAGGTTGTAGAACCGTTCCGGTGGGAGATAAGCCCTGCGCGTTACTGCGTCGAGGAATGCGCCAATGAACAGGATGTTGCGAGATGGTTCCAAGGAGGACTTCTCCATGTTGACGACCAGGCCCAGGGACTGCAGGAGACACAAAGTGATATGCACATGTTTTTGTAATTGGGAAGCAGATCTTCCAATAATAATCCAGTCATCAATGTATGGATAAACGACTATTCCCTGAGTTCGTAAATGTGCTACCACCACCGCCATGCACTTCGTAAATACTCTCGGAGAGGTACTAAGTCCAAATGGGAGGACATTGTATTGGAAGGCTCTGTTGCCCACCATAAATGCCAAAAACCGGCGGTGGTGAGGTGCTATTGACAAGTGGAAATACGCGTCTCGTAGGTCTACCGTGGCGAACCATGCACCTTCCAGTATGAGGGGCATGATAGAAGACAGCGTCACCATACGAAATTTCTTTGGTAAAATTGCTTTATTTAGGTCTCTTAAATCCATAATGGCTCTGAAGCCGCCGCCCCGTTTCGTAACTATGAAATAACGTGAGAAAAAACATGAAGAAAAACTTGAAACTGCAACAGGTGAAATAGCGCCCTTCCCCAAGAGAGTGTCAATCTCGCAGAGCAGCGCCTCCGAAGGGGCGGTACTCCTCACCCTGCCCACCTGAGGGATACTTTGAAATTCAATTGCATAACCGTTCTGAATGATAGAAAGCACCCACTTGTCCGTGGTGATGCTGGCCCACCTGTCATAAAAGGCCTGTAACCTATTATTATAGTTAGGGGGGGCGGAGGGGGCATGGCGACTGGGTAAGGCCTCCGAGTCGATAGAAACTGGTAACAGAGGGGATAAAAACCAGGGGTTGGGTGGCCCATCGTATTCCCTGGGAGCTGTCTCAGCAGAGGCGTCAAAGACGCTTCCTGGAGGCACCTTGATTTTTAGATCTGGCCTGGTATGGCTGATACCTTGACTTCGAAGCATAGGAGCTTCTCTTGTTGGTCTGAAATCTGGGGGACGGTGGGCCCCTACCTCTGGCCGAACCAGAGAAGGAATTATTAAAATTCCTGCGGTATTGGTTTGAAGGAGCTTGCCATCTAGGGCGACTTTGATTGTATGGCTGCCAGGTATAGCCAAACTTACCAGCAGCTTGTCTAACCTCCTGCTTTTCTTTTAGGGTCACGTCCGTTTCTGGGTTGAAGAGGCCTCCCTCGTGCAGAGGGAGGTCCTCTGCCAGGGCCTTGCCCTCTTCGGATAAGTTGGCAGTGCGTAACCACGCGTGTCTACGAATAGACGTCGCCGTAGCAAAAAGGTGGCCCGCTGACTCCGCAAGGTGCTTAGCGAAGTCTTTCTGGACCTTTGACAACAATAAGGCCTCTGTTTGCAATGCCTTTGGGAATCGATGTTCCTCAGGCGGGAGTTTGTCCAGATGAGGGAGGATTTTCGTCCATAGGAATGTTTGGTAACCGGACATATAGGTAGTGTAGTGCGCCATCCTAGTAACTAATCCTGCCGCTAAATGGGCCTTTTTTCCCAGGAGATCTAATTTCTTGCCCTCTTTGTCAGGAGGGGCTGAAAGGGTGCTTTTTGGTTTCTTTGATTTCACCACCTCAGCCACCACCGTGTTGGGCTTCGGCGGGTTAGCCACCCACTTAGCAGTCGAGAGGTCGATCCTGTATAAGGAGTCGACTCTCTTGGGTGTGGCCGGGACGCTAGTCGGGGCAGCATCTAGGATTTTGGCCAGCTTCAAAAGATATGGAAGCATTGGGAGTGATGTGGGCATTGGGGTGGCCTGTTCCTCGGACGGGAACATCGGGTCCTCGACATGTTCCTGTGCCTTTGGTGCTGATATGTCGAGAGCCTTGACCATTCTGTCTATTAACGAAGTAAATTTATTAAAATCCGGTGGCAGTGGTGTAGGGTCGGGTGTCTCCCTAGTCTGAGGGGAATCAGATGGTTCAGCAGAGGAATCTGATTCCTCTAGCTCCAGGGCGGTCTGATCACCTGAAGGCAGTGTCAACTCCTGGGTCACCTGAGGGGTGCTCGGTGGAGCAGGAGGGTTAGCATTCACAGAATTAGCAACTTCACAATTTGACAGGTCAGTACATGTCAGACGTTCAACACAAACACTTTGCTCAATACAATTAGAGCCCTGTTCAGTATTAGCAATTTGAGTGGAGCTCAACTGTCTTTGCCCTCCAGCAGGGGGAGCAATCAATGATGTTGAGGCCGATGGTGTGGGGGGAAAAACAGTGGTTGCAGTTCCACATCCCATCTGCTGGATACCGTGGATTGCGTCCATGCCCGCCAAGGGGGCGAAAGGGTGGGTTGTATGCTGAGCATACATGAAATGTCCAGCAGGGCCCAAGCTCCAAGGTCCTGCAAACGGATAGGGTCCTGGGCCATAGGGTCCCCATTGAGGCATTGTGGGTTGAGGTCTCTGGCCCCGACGAGATCGCCTGGAGCTCCTCGCTGTGGAGGCAGAGCGAGCAGACTCAGAAGAGGAGGAGGAGGAGGAGGAGGAGGAGGAGGAGGAAGACGAGCCCGCGCGAGACCTGGCCTTCGATCGTCGACGCCGGGACTCAGCGCGCCTCTTGCTGTGACGAGAGGGAGAGCGGGACCTCCTCCTCCTGCTGGTGCCTCGTTTTTCCCTTTGCTTCCTCGGTCTCGGAGGAGCAGGAATCGCGAACTCGGTCTCCGCTGCCGGAGCCGGGGAAGCCCCTGATGACGTCACGGGCCTTCCTCCGCCCTCCTGGCGGGAGGGGCGAGTGACTCCCAGTCGGCGGCCACGCCCCCCGGGGAGGGAGGCATTTGGAGATCGAGCAGGTGGAGCTTGGCCGAGCTCGGGAGATTGATACTGGCAGCAGGCTGGAGATCCTCCAGGGGTCTCTCGGCCACATCCGGCTCCCTCGCTAAGGTAGGAGGGGATTGCTTCGGTGCCGGGGAGCCAGCCGAAGCCGGCGAGGGCAGGGTTGGCCTAGGGAACGGTCGGGCTTCCATCGGCATCCGCTCGGCAAACGCCAGAGGGCTTCTTTCTGCGGCCGCTGGGGGAGCCGGAGAAGTCTTTCCCGCCCTTTTACCGGAGGCTGTCTCCTGGGCAAGTACAGGGAGGCCATCTTGCCTGGCCTTCTCCCCTTGCTTTTTTGCCTTCTTTTTTGGAGCCGCGGATTGCGGCTTGGCTCCGGGCAATGGAGTGGTTTTCTCTCCCAGCGTGCGGGGGCCTGGGAGGTCAGGCATCAGGGCCCTCTCGTACAAGGCCGCTTTTAATCGTAGCTCCCGGCTTTTTCTTGTCTGCGGCGTGAAGGCCGCGCATACTGCACAGGACTGGGTGAGGTGTCCCTCGCCCAGGCAAGTCAGGCAGAGGTTGTGCCCGTCTGTGTTGGGGAGCACGTTAGGGCATGCTGAGCACCTTTTGAAAGAGGTGGTAGCCATCTTGCCCGCCGGGAGCAAATTAAGGGAGTATCGAAGAAGAGTCCTTGTAACAGTCCGGGTCGAGGGGGATTAGAGTACCTTGCAAATTCCGATAATCAGTCCGATTGTCAAGTCCAAGATAGTTATAAGGTTCGATTTAGCTGTCTGCTAACGGCGGAAAAAAAGAGGATGGAGGGCGGGCTCCATGTAGGGCCTTATATACTCGAGGAGGGGGAGGTGGAGCCACGAGGGGATACAATTCTTTGAGCTTTCTAGAAGGTTCCGAAGCTGGCCTGCGCTGGCGCAGGGATACCACAATGTGCGATTCACAGTTAACTACGACAGGAAACGCTGAGCTGCATGGACTAGAAATCAAAATCCGAAGGAATCCTGGGTTCCCCCCTCTTCGACCACCTTTAAACTGAGGGGTGAGAGACCCTGAACCACAGGAATCCTGTAGAGGGTCGAGGAGCCCGGGAGAAAGAGCCGGGAGGACTAAAAGAAGGCGGACTAGGAGAAGAAGAACAAAGGGGAGCGCCGCCATTAAATCGCGGTCGGCCTTCCCTCTCAACAAGTCGCTAGTTCTCAAGAAAAACTCAATATCACCTGGCGACTCTTACCCTGGCTGCCTCCACCTCTGGGCGCGACACAGGGACAAAGCCGCCGCCGCTGGCTGGCGCCGCTGAGATCACCAACTCGCGGTCACCTTGCCGCCATCGCAGAGGCCGCGGCGAAGGACTGGGGCATTGGAGAGGGAGAACCGCTGCCGGCCACACCAACGCCGAGACCGCCGCCCGGCCACACCACCGCCAGGACCGACACCCGGCCATACCTACACGGAGGCCGCTGCCCAGCCAGGTCACCGCTGAGGCCGCTGCGAGCGCCGCTGCTGAGGCCGTCCTCGCCGCCATTGCTGCGGGAGCCGCGGCCAGAAACGCCCTCCCCGCCTGGAGCAGTGAGGAACAGCGAGCCGCCATTGCTGTTGGAGCCACGGCCTGAAACACCTCCCCCGCCCGGGAGTAGGGTGGAGCGGCGAGCCGCCGCCGCTTGCCACGGTTGGAGCCGCGATCTGAAGCACTCTCCTCGCCCGGGAGTAGGGCAGAGCAGCGAACCGCCACCACTTGCCTGCCGGTTTTCACTGCCGCCGGGGCGGCCGTTGCCGTGGTGGTTGCGACCGCCATTGCCGCCTCGTTGCGGGGCCTGGCTGGAGCCGCCCCCCCCTCGGACTGGTAGAGTGGTGAGTGGTGAGCCCTCCACATTGCCGCGGCGGCCGCCTCGCGATCGCCTCCTTGCTGCGGGGGCCAACATCGCTACCATCGCTGCTGGGCCTGACATCGCCGCTACAGCAGCTGGGATCCTCCCCCTCAAGGCAGCTCAGCTGTCATCACCATCGTTGCTACTGCCTGACTGCCGCCGGAGTGTAAGTCGAAGCCTGCTGGCCGCTGTTTGAGTGGCTCCCCAACAAGACCATCGGGGAAGGGCCTGGCTGCAACTGTGGGCGGCCTTGTGGCAAAGACCACCAATTGCGGCCTAGCAGCTACTAGGGCCTCCTGCCACCTGTTGGCCTCCTCCGGCTAGCCAGCCTTACCACCGCTGAACGCCTCGATCTGGGCAGGCAGTCAGGCTGACTAAGTGACTCGGATGTAGATCAAGTGTGCTGACCAACTTGTTTAACTATCTATTTGTGTTGACCGATTTGTGCCGCCCGACTGTGCAACTCAAGCCGTGTGTAGACCATCTATTTGTGCTGACCGATTTTGTGCCGCCCGACTGTGAAACTCAAGCTGTGTGTAGACCAATTGTGCAGACCAACACTGCTGACCAACCGCCGTGTTGACCGTCTCCGGAAACACTGAGAGATCCATTCGCTGTTCTACATCAGCCGTCCATCGACTACATCTTTGAACCACAACAACCTCACCAACTGATACCAATATCCTAATGTTGTGTTTACATATCACCTAGTGTAGCACTTTATTGTTCCTTGCCTTATCTGCTGCTAATTGGTACAAATAACTTAGTATAGCACTTTACGGCGCCTTGCCTCTTCTGCTGCTAAACCCAAACCAGCACTTTAATCATCCCAATCTCTCCATGCCGCACTTAAAATAGCACTTAGAGCCAGACTCGGGTTTCTTGTTTGCACTTTAAGACCCTTGCACTTTACGAACTGCTCCAATTGCATGCAGTTGCGACGCTTACTGTGTTTACACTTTAAGACCCTTGCACTTTACGAACTGCTCCAGTTGCACGCAGCTGTGATGCTTGCTGCACTTTCGCTACTGTTAATTTCATTGAAGTGTTATCATCATTACCCATGTGGTACCCTATCCCCCTATTTGTATTGTCCTTGGTATTAGTGACTTGTGGAAGGGGCAAGAGACGAAACGGGCTGGAGGCCGTGGGTAATAATAAGGTGGGGAGGGGGGAGAAAGGGAATGGAGGAAGTTGGCAAGAAAAAACCCCAACAAACCAAACAACCATTAATAGAACAGAAATTGAGATCATGGATTTGGACTGCGGCATGGAGGAGGGGAGGTGTTCCACTAGCCGAGGGGCCCCCATAGAAGTCGTGGTGGGGAAGGGGAGATGCGGGAAAAGGAGACCACAAATTCGGCCTAATTCGGACCGCATATCTACATTAGTAATTCCAAACCGGTCTCCTATGGTAAATTGGTGTAACCAGGTTGGCGGTCCCTCTGGATTGAAGGTGGTGCTGTTGAACGCCAGATCTGTCAACGGAAAAACGACCTTTATCCAGGATTTAATCCTGGATGAGCAGGCAGATCTGGCGTGCATCACGAAGACCTGCCTGGATGAAACTGGAGGCGTGAATTTGACTCAGCTTTGTCCACCAGGCTTTTCCGTGCAGCATCAACCGAGATCCAGAGGGCGGGGAGGCATGGTCGCAGTGGTCTATAGAGATTCCATCCATCTGACCAGAAGTCCCATCCTGCAGTCAACAAATTTTGAATGCGTCCACCTGAGGGTGGGTGACCGGGACAGAATAGGGATTCTGCTAGTGTACCGTCCACCTCGCTGCACTACAGTCTCCCTACCTGAGCTAGCAGGGGTGGTCTCGAGCCTGGCGTTGGAGTCTCAACGGCTTCTTGTGCTGGGAGACTTCAATATCCACGCCGAGGCGGCCCTCTCAGGAGCAGCTCAGGACTTCATGTCTGCCATGGCAACCATGGGGCTGTCCCAACAAATATCTGGCCCCACCCACTGCGCTGGACATACATTGGACTTGGTTTTCTGCCAGGGATGGGAGCAAGGTGGCGGTGTTGAGGAGTTGATCATCTCTCCGTTGCCATGGACCGACCACTTCCTGGTCAGATTTAGGCTCACTGTGCCCCCCAACCTCTGCAAAGGTGGAGGACCCATTAAGTTGGTCCGCCCCAGGAGACTTATGGATCCGGATGGATTCCTGACGGCTCTTGGGGATTTTCCCGCCGCCTCGGTAGGTGACCCTGTCGATGCCTTGGTCGCTCTCTGGAATGGAGAGATGTCCAGGGCAATTGACACGATCGCTCCGGAACGTCCCCTCTCAAGTAGCCGAGCTAAACCAGCTCCTTGGTTCACTGAGGAGTTGGCAGTGATGAAGCGAAGGAAGAGGGAACTAGAGTGTGTGGCGTTCGGATCCGAGCGAGCCAAATCGAACACGGTTTGTGTCCTTTTTAAAGGGCATATGCCGCGGCAATAAAAGCCGCAAAGAAAACTTTCTTTGCGGCCACTATTGCGTCTGCAAGGAACCGTCCGGCGGAGTTGTTCCGGTTTGTCAGAGGTCTTTTAACTCCCTCCACCATAGGCGAGAGCCCTGACAATTTGGCCACGCGCTGCGAAGCTTTTGCTCGGTTCTTCGCGAAGTCGCTTTGATCCATTCCGGTCTGGACACCATATTAAATGCAGTTTCTGAGGATGTAACACGAGCACCTGCTTGTCCTATTTTGATGGATTCATTTCAACTGGTGAAGCCCGAGGATGTGGACAAGATACTTGGAGGAATGAGGCCTACTACGTCCATCCTAGACCCCTGCCCATCCTGGCTTCTAAAGGAGGCCAGAGGGGGATTGGCTGAGTGGGTTAAGGGGGTGGTTAACGCCTCCCTTCGGGAAGGCAAGATTCCAGTGAGCTTAAGACAAGCTATTATAAAACCGCTGTTGAAAAAACCATCACTGGACCCCACTAAATTTGACAACTTTCGGCCAGTTTCCAATCTCCCCTTTTTGGGCAAAGTCCTGGAAAGCGTAGTGGCCTCACAACTCCAGGTATTCTTGAGAGACACGGATTATCTGGATTCGGCACAGTCTGGTTTCAGACCGGGACATGGAACTGAGACGGTCTTGGTCGCCTTAGTGTATGATCTGCGCCGGGAGCTCGACAGGGGGAGTGTGTCCCTGTTGGTGCTGCTGGACCTCTCAGCGGCCTTCGATACCGTCGACCACGGTATCCTTCTGGGGTGCCTTGCGGAGATGGGCCTCGGGGGCACTGTTTTACAGTGGCTCCAGTCATTTCTGGAGGGCCGCACCAAGAAGGTGTTATTGGGGGGACACCTGTTCAACGCCACATCCTTTGACTTGTGGGGTTCTACAGGGCTCAATACTGTCCCCCATGCTGTTTAATATCTACATGAAGCCGCTGGGTGAGATCATCCGGAGTTTCGGGGTGCGGTGTCATCTGTACGCAGATGATGTCCAACTCTGTCACTCCTTCCCACCTGCTACTAAGGAGGCTGTCAAGGTCCTGAACCGGTGCCTGGCCGCTGTAACGGTCTGGATGAGGGCGAACAAATTGAAATTGAATCCAGACAAGACAGAGGTACTCCTGGTCAGTCGCAAGGCCGAACAAGGTATAGGGTTACAGCCTGTGCTGGATGGGGTCGCACTCCCCTTGGAGGCGCAGGTTCGCAGCTTGGGTGTGACCCTGGATTCATCGTTGAGCCTGGAGCCCCAGGTCTCAGCGGTGACCAGGGGAACATTTGCACAGCTCAGGCTCGTGCGCCAGCTGTGCCCGTACCTCGGGAAGTCTGACTTGGCCACGGTAGTACACGCTCTGGTCACATCCCGCCTTGACTACTGCAACGCTCTCTATGTGGGGCTGCCCTTGAAGACGGCCCGGAAGCTCCAGCTGATCCAGCGCGTGGCAGCCATGTTACTAACAGGAGCGGGACGCAGGGAGCATACAATGCCCTTGTTGTACCAGCTCCACTGGCTGCCGATCTGCTACCGGGCCCAATTCAAGGTGCTGGTGTTGGCCTACAAAGCCCTAAACGGTTCTGGCCCAAAATACCTGTCTGACCGCATCTCGGCCTATGAGCCCACGAGGACTTTGAGCGGGGAGGCCCTTCTCTCAATCCCGCCTGCCTCACAGGCACGCCTGGCAGGGACGAGAGACAGGGCCTTCTCGGTGGTGGCCCCTTGGCTGTGGAACACTCTTCCTGTAGACATCAGACTGGCACCCTCCCTTATGACATTCCGCAAGAGACTAAAGACGTGGTTGTTTGAGAAGGCGTTTGAATAAGTGCTGCAATAATTGGCAATGACGATAGGAACGTAACATGGAAAATGATATTTGGATTGTGGTTCAACGATGAGACGTCGCGAATGACTTGTTGTAATTGTATTATTGATATTGATGTTGTTGTTTGATGATGTTTTTGATATTGCTAGTTGATGTTAGTCTTTGATGTAAATTGCACCTTATTTTATATGTTGTACACCGCCGTGAGTCGCCCCAGGGCTGAGAACGGCGGTCTATAAGCGCAGTAAATAAATAAATATAGGTTGCTTACCTGTAACCGTAGTTTCCCGAGTGGTCACCTGTGAATTCGCACATATGGTATTTCCTGCGCCTGCGCAGACAGTTCGGAATCTTCTAGAAAACTTATTAGACACTTTTAGGTGGTAGCCACGCCCACTCTCCCCTTGAGAGTATATATAGCCAGTGGGAGGGGCTACTACCTCAGATCCTTTCCTCCACCGCGAGAAGCAGCTTGAAGGACTGAGGCATGACACCAGCGGGGAGGATGGGCGGGAATGTGCGAATTCACAGGTGACCACTAGGGAAACTACGGTTACAGGTAAGCAACCTATATTTTCCCTTCGTGGTCAACTGTGAATCGCACATATGGTAGACTAGCGAGCTACTAATGTGGCTGGTGGGCGTCATGCCACCGCAAAGAGGACTGCTCTGTCAAAGAATACACCTTTATGACAGCAGGTATCAACCCTGTTATGCATGATGAAGGTGAACAGAGTACACCAAGCATCTGTCCAACAGAGGTCTTCCAGAAGAAAGCCCCTCAAAAAGGCAGTGGAGGTTACCTTTTTGGGGTTCTACAGGGGATGATCCTTAACCTGCCTAGGTAAAGTGCGACCAGTCACCTGATAAGTCAGATGAGCCGTCGAGATGATTGAAGACAATAGTTGCGGAAACACTGGGAGGCCACTGGCATCCTCCCAGTACTTTAGAAATAGCCTAGGAGATTTTCCGAGTCTTGCTGTTCTGTGAATATCAAAAAACCAATGCCCTCCTGACATCTGATGCAAGGAAGAGGGAGGGTTTGGAGAAGGTTTGTAAAACTATCTCCCGAGACAAATGGGAGCATGGGCTTATCTTGGCTAGAAAGGGTATTGTCAGTGTGTGCCACAACCTTGTCCAAGTGAATCATAATAGGGCGCATCTGCCCAAAATGAGTGAAGATCACTCACCCGACACGTCAAGGTAACAGAGCAAAGAAGTTATTTCCAACGTCCGCATGAGCCAAAAGCAAAATTGAACCTTAATCAAGGAGAAAGCACAATCTCCAAGCTCCAAGACAAGGCAAGGGGAACAACAGATGGTTAATTTTTCTGAACTCCCGAAGAAATAGACCAAACAAAAGGTCTGAGTAGCATGACGGAAATTCACTTTACTCTTAAAACCAAGATATGGCCGCAAGGTAGGGAGAGGCCTGAATCCAAAAGAGACAGCAAAAATTCAGTCAAAAAGATCTGTGTTGAAAATGGGTCAACCTCCCTAAGGCAGCAAAGGCTGAAGCTGGGTTCATTGTAGATACGAGAGCACTTAGTGGAGGCTCTTTGGGCTGTCTCTATGATAATCCTCACTGGTTGTGACAAGAGAGGAACAGGTCTGACCAACTCAATTGACATATCCACCAATCCGAGTTGGGATGGAGGACTCAGTCCCCTTGAGACGTGAGGAGGTTTGAGTGATTCCATATATTCACCAGCTCATCTTAGGACATCTCAATGAGGGAAGAAAAGCATGGCTGGCGCAACCACCAAGGGGCAATGAGAATACAGATTATGTAGTCCACTTGTAGACTGGACACCACCAGATTGCGAAGAGAACCAGTAGAGAAACGCATAGAGGAAGCAATGGGTCCCATCAGAGGAAAGCGCCCCTCTTAAATAGCCCCGTGGTAGATTTAGCGGCTGACTTGATACAACAAAAGGAGTGCTTGGCCATATCATCTGTCATGACTAGATCTATCTCCAAGTTGTAGTGCAATAGGTGAATATGGAATTACTTGCACTGACTACGGGACTGGCTGGACACGATTGCAGATAGCATGGTTAATGGTGAAAGTAGTGTTCGTTTCGTTTTTTGTTTTTTGGGGGGGGGGTTGTTTTGTTTTTTTGGGGGGTTTTTTTGGTTTTTGTTTTTTAATGCCTGTTGTGTTTTAAATTCTATTTTTAAAAGTTTATCCTAATTGTAAGCCATCAAATAATTGCATATATGTAAAGCTACCTTAAGTCCCCTTCGGGGTTGAGCATGGTGGGGTATACCACACGGTAATAAGTTGCCTCACAGTCTGAGTATACACCATACCACATCAGGACAGAGGGACCATTCATGATGGGTGACCAGTGTCCTACCAAGTGATCAGTTAATGTATTCTTGTCTACAGGGTTTACCTTTACAAGGTGGATCTATCTGTCAACACCCCAGTCCCATAGGTAAATGGGTTAATGACAGAAGTGGAAAGAGTGTGTATCACCCTGCTTGTTTATAAGAATTTGGTGGTAATGTTGCCTGTGAGGGCCTGGACTACAGGCCCCAATAGCAATGATTCAAGTATCTAAAAGGGCTCTTTGACCGCCAACAGTTTGAAGTGCTTTATGTGTCTGGAGGACTCTGTCCCGTGCCAAGTTCTTCGGGCAGTGAAGCCCACCAAATGTGCCCTCCAACTCCAAAGGGAGGAAATCATGGTTAGAATTCTTGGAGGAATTTGTTGGTCCGAAGGGCAAATGGCACAGATATTGTTTTGATGGGTAAACGACTAGAGGTTAATACACCTCTCATGGTCTCAAAGAAGGTATGAGGATCATCCTTAAGGCAATCGAATTGAGAACCATGCCTATATGGACAGTGTTGAAGGCATGAATGCGGTCCCGTGGTTGTAGTTGCAGTCACATGTTCTCTTTGTTGACAACCCGACCTAGGAACTGCAGGAGATACAGCATAAACAGATATGAAAAGAAAGTAAGGGTTTTAATTTAGCTAGCAATAGCCAGTCCTTGATATGTGGATAAATTACGATGCAACTGAGGCAAGATGGGTCAGCACAGTAGCCATATACTTGATGAAAGCAAAAGAAGCAACTGGAAGCCCAAATGACAGAATATCAAACAAAAAGGTCTGGTCCCTTATCCTGAAGGGACGGGACCTACTAAGGAATAAATATCCCTGAAATGTGTACTGGCAAACCAAACATCCTTAATTAACAGGGGAAGGATCGTAGAAAACGATCTCATCCAAAGCTTGGGAAAACTGATACATTGGTTGATGTCCCTTAGGCCCAGAATAGGATGCTAGTCGTCGTCCCTCTTAGACACTCAGGAGCAATGGGAGAAAAGGGAACAGAAGAACACTGAAGGTGGCCGATCACCTCCTTCCACAACAAGGCCTGGGTTTCCCCACAAGGAGGGGAAGAAGGTGTCAAGCACTAATAGCACACCAGATTACAAACTTGATAGGGTAACCACCCTTAATAGCCTCTTGCACCAGGCATGCTATGCCAGATTGAGGCCAAGGGCTGTAGTCCCAAACCCAACACAGAAGAGCCAACACATGCTCCACACAGGTCGTTAAGAGGGTGTTTAAAGTTCAATGTGAGAAAGAATATACTAGCTCCAAGTGAAGGAGGACAAGAGTTGAAGGCATCATCATGGACATTTCAGGGTGAACCGAAAACCGAATCTGTGGGATGTCTGATGCATCCCTGGGTATGTTTCAGCCTCTTGTCTGTTCCAAGAGAGGTGGTCTAGATAGGGGGCAATTTTAGACGAAATCAACATTTAATACGCCCCATATATGCCCACAGTGGGCCAGGCCAATGAATAAGCCTGCCAAAACATGCACCTTTCTCCCCCTAAAGTCACCTCTCCTTGTCTGATGGAGTTGACAAGGGTTCTTAGTAAGCCTACAGCACCTGGCATTCCTAGGCGGTCTCCCATCCAAGTACTAATCAGGCCCAACCCTACTTAGCTTCCAAGAACAGACAAGATTGGGCGTGTTCAAGGTGGTATGGCCATAGGCCTGGGCCACGTCCACGATGGTTGAATTAGGTTCGCATGGATGTGCCACCCACTTGGCAGAGGTGAGAGCAATGCGAGAAGAATGGATAGCAAAGGTAATACTACAGGAGCCGGTGAATGTTGCTGCTCTAAGGGGAAGATGGGATCACCCACTGGGATAGGTGCTTCCAATGTGGGTAAGCTCAAAGCCTTGCCATATGCACCATAACAGCTGAAAAGACATTAACTGCATCAGAAGAGGGTTCTCTGACTCATGTGAAGTGTCCACAGCTTCTGGGGTGCTTTCCAAAGACTCAGAGTCAGCATTAAGACCTAAGAGAAATTGGGGCTGCAAGAGGAGCCAACAACATGTTGGTGTGGAAAAGAGCATACCACAGAGAACTCACCACAATGAAGCTTGATCCCTGACATATGCAAACAGAGGCACTCCAAGTAGCCAGCTTGTGGTCAAAGGACATTAGCATCGTGCCAAGTTTATAACTTGTTTGTGTTTCAAACTACATTATAACTGTATCCTCAATTCACTTCTGATATGATAAACCAATAGCATTAAGACTCGCCACCAGGGGGAGTAAGAAGGTCTGACTGAAATGAGAAGAAATTGGGCCTTGGTGCAGTTCCACAAATGAACTCTAGAGGCCGCTGTTGAAGTTGAAGCCTGCTGAGCAGCCATGAGGGTGGAAATGAGAACCATGGACGTGGAGGCTGCCATTTGAGTGGCAGGGAAGGCGGCACGTCCCCGCAATGGAGCCCGAGGTCTAAAGTAGCAGTAGTGTCCCTGCAGGGAACACTGCCAAAGCCCGCCCTACTGGGGGGTGGGAGGACTAAGGCCCTCCATAGGGCCCCTTCTCTAGTGGGGCCCTATGGCTAGAGACCCCCCCCCCCACCTTGTGCCTGAATGGCAAAGGGATCAAAGGGATCTCCTTCCATTGCAAGTAGCCCGGTATCGGCTCCTCAAGCCTAAAGAGGAGAAAGTAGAGCCTCGAGGCCGGGGCCTAGAATGCGAGGGCGAAGGCCTCTGGGGACAGCAAGAACAGATGCGAGGTGAGTGGCCTTGAGAGTGTCCCCAGGAGTGCTCGGTACCGAAGGGAGCTTCCCTTGGCGACACCGATAGGGATGCCAGGCATCGAGCTCGGGAGGGGCGCCAGGATCAGCATCAAGCCCGAGGGAGGTCCCCATGAGAGCGCCAGGGCCATTGCCGGGCCCGTGAGAGGCGCCCAGGGCGGCTTCGAGCCGTAGATGGCCCCAATGGAAGCACCACTCTGGTGAGGGGCTTAGAGTTCGCCAGAGGCCGGCACTAGGGCACTCCCTGCCTCAAGGGGCAGGCTCAGGCCAAGTGAAGACGCTGCTTCTGTGCGCGTGGGGCCGGCGTCGGGGCGCTCCCTGCCTCAGGAGCAGCCTGAGCAGGATCTGCGCTTGAGAGCGCGCACCCATGGGCTGGCACCGGGGTGCACCCTGCGTCGAGGGGCAGCCCGGGCACAATCTGCGCTCGACAGCGCACGTTCCCTGCATCGAGGAGCAGCCCAGGAAGAATCAGTGCCTGTGCGCACTCACATTTCCTCCGGAGTCGGCAAGGGCGGGAAAAAAACCCGCGCTTTTTGCCGCAGTAGCAACAGCCACCAGGGGCAGCGCTGAGGAGTTTTAAGGCCACAGCCTCACTTGCCTTTCTTTTTTAGATTTCTTCGGCTGTTTGGCCCACTCAGAGGCCTTTCTCTGCCCGGTAGGCGGTGGAGCCACCTTGGGCTACTTAGCCTTGGGCCTGACTGAGGCCAGACGGCTATCCAACAATACAAAAAACACTTGAAAGTACTGAGGCCCTTCAGCTGCATCACGGTAAATGGCCCCCTCAGCGGTAGTATTCCCCACCGGGGCAGTAGGCCCAAACACCACTCCCCTGAAAATAGGCGCGGGGTGGGTGGGTGAAAGGAAAGGCCTGCTCAAGAGATGAGCCAGCCATAGGATGACTCTTACATGTCCGAAGGGTGAGAAACGGCAGCAGAAGATGCCAGATCATACCCCAAGGCCTCTCCTCAGGCATCGCTGACACAAAAAGCCCATCCATAGGGCTGCTTTTCCCTCCACATGAGGGACACGTCTTAAAAAAAGTGGTGGTCAACATACCATCACCATGACAAAATAAAAAACAAAATTAAACTCAAATAAAAATAAAATGGCAAAAATTCACGCAGTCCATAAACGCTAGTCAAAAATGAAGAAAAATGAGAGAAAGATTCCTAGCTGCTGCAATGGCGGCGGATGAAAAGATCTGAGGTAGTAGCCCCTCCCACTGGCTATATATACTCTCAAGGAGAGAGTGGGCGTGGCTACCACCTAAAAGTGTCTAATAAGTTTTCTAGAAGATTCCGAACTGTCTGCGCAGGCGCAGGAAATACCATATGTGCGATTCACAGTTGACCACGAAGGGAAAATAAAATAAATAAGAAAAAGGTGTATTTATTCATATCTGGTGGAACTGTAGAAAAGTAAAAAACTTCTGGTCTCAAATACACAAGATGATAGAAAAAAAATATTAAATATAAAATTTGAGTTGAAACCAGAAACACTACTGTTAGGGTTATTAGACTTCAAATTAGAAAAAAATGAAGATATGATATTTTTTTACCTAATATCTGCTGCGAGGATGTCTCTAGCAAAAATGTGGAAAAACAAAGATATTCCAACCATGGACCATTGGGTTCTCAAAATAATGGACATAATAACCATGGATATTAGGCCTGGGTAACAACACAAAAATTTGTTTCTAAAATCGATTTGTATTTGGGGGGTTTTTTTGTTTCGATATTTAAAATAATTACAAAATTTTCCCTTTAAAAAGTTCGGTATTTACGAAATTTCGTTAATATTTACAAAACATTTTGTAAAGATGACGCCCTTTTTTTTCCAATATTTTTTCAATATTTTTTTAATTTAATTATTAATTTAGTAGAATAGGGAGGAGAAATTATTATTAAGGAGGGAAGGCAGGCACTCACTCTGGTGGGCCGTCAAGCGCTGCCGCCGAGTCGGGCCCGGCTCCTCCGAAGCTAAGGTTTCAGTGCAGAATTGGGAGAAGGGGCTCCCCAAAGGCCATCTAGTCCCGCCCTCTGCTATGGCCTCAATGCGAAATTGGGAGAAGGGCTCTCCAAAGGCCATCTAGCCCAGCCCTCCGCTAAGGTTTCAGTGCGGAATTGGGAGAACGAAGCACACCCACCGCAAAGGTGAGGAAGGAGGGACGGGCCGCCTTCCCGCTGAGGGTCGCTCGCCCTCTTGCTCGCTTGCTCAGCCGGCGTCTTCCCTGCCCTCTCCTCCTCCTCCTCCTCCTCCTCCTCCTCCTCCTCCTCCTCCTCTTTCAGGCTCTGACTGGCTAAGGAGAGGAGAGAGAGGAGAGCTCCCAGCAAGCATAGCCATCTTACGTATTTCCGAAATGGACGGAAATACAAAAATATTTGGCGCATGCCGTTTCGATATTTAAAAACACTTCCGGTTTAAAAATAAGTTTTGTAATTGTTTTGTAATTGCTAAAATTAATGAATATTTAACGAATTACAAAATTAACGAACGAAACCGCCCAGGCCTAATGGATATACTGATTCAGAGAATCTCTCAGAACTACACAAAACCCCAAAGAACCGACTGGAAAGTAGTGTTAGAATTTATAAAGGGGGAAAATAAAGAGATGTATATAATCTATATCCATAAATGAAATCCAAGGACTAAATAAATAAGAAACCGGTAAAGCAAACCAAGCAAGGAGATAAAAATGTATGCTAGAACAAATGTATATATAAGGACAAACAAATATAAGTGTACACTTGGAATACATACCTCTAAATGTAGGTAAACATTAATTGTATGAATCACCCTGGGCGAATCTGGAAGTGCCCAACCTACCCAAACCCAACCCCTGCTCTGCCTTCCTGCTTTCCCTATTCCCCTTACTGTTCCTTTTCCTCCTCCCCCAAATTCCCGTCTTCACTTCCCCTTCCCCCAAAACACCCTATTGTACTTACCTCATGTTTTTAATGTAAGCTTGTAAAATAAAAACTAATAAAAATATATTTTTTAAAAAGACCAAATTGGCACACAGAGGCCCCATGACCCTCTCTACATCCTGTTGCAGTTTGGAGGAGGGTTGACCATGGAAGAAGGGACTTGCAGTACCTTCACTCACTTACTGAAACCACTGCCATCCTCATCCAATGACTGATCAAGACCAAAATTGGCACACAGAGCCCCCATGACCCACTCTATATCCTGCTGCTGTTTGGAGGAGGGTGGACCGTGGATGATGGGACTTCAAGTACCTTCACTCACTTCCTGAAAACAAACTGTCATCCAATGACCAATAAAGAACAAACTTGGCATACAGATCCGCCATTACCCACTTTCTCTAATAACCTGGGCAGCACCGGGTCCCCAAGCTAGTAAATAAATAAAACTGGCATCAGATTTTCCCTTAGGAGACCACTGCACCTTTTCAAAAGACTTTCCAGTCAGGAGGTACAGCAGTGCTCAGTATTACAAGACAGAGTGATGTTCTTGCCAATCCATTCTTCAACTAAAAATGTATTCAGGCATAGCATAAAATTGGAATATGAACAGGATTAATTTAATGTAAAGAGCAAATTGCTTGGTATCCAGTGGTTTGCTCAAGAAAAAGGGCATACAGCAGCAAATACACTGACTATGTAACCCACATTTTTAAACACAGTGCTGAGAATCATGTTGGCATTTATTACTGTGAAACTAACTGAGTGAAGATTGCTAATGTATACATATATTTCATATGTCTTTTAGCATTATCCATATCCTTTCTATCAATATGAGAATCAAGTTGGATTACAGCATGGAACCCTGTTAAGAATCTCTTGTCGCCCCCCCCCCCCCCCTGAAAAGACTACAGGAAGGGGCACCAAGGCAATTAGAAGCAAAAGGATCTCAATGTTAAGTCTGCTAGGTTACCAAGGTTTCTTCTATTGAAATTTTGTAGTCAAATTCAATTGCAGTATACAAATAAAAAACTTCCAAACAAATCACTTTAGGTTGTTTCACAGTGGTGGGAATTGGGGAGCAAATCACCCCACTGATCCACCTCAAGGGCCATATCTGCTTCTCTCAAAATGGCAATAAGAAGTAACATCATATCACTTTTGACTGTCATTTTGAGTGCAGCAGCAGAGGAAAATAGAAGTACATGGTTTGGATTTATGTGTGGAGATGAAGTGGGGGCATTTTTGCATGTTTACATATGCTTATCTTTTGGTATCACTTAAAAAAAGAAAATGTGATATGGACATTTGTGGAGGCAGTGGGAGACTTCAAGGGCCTCAAAAGTGAACTCAGGGACTACACTTAGGCACTCTTGGAAATTATGGTTCAAGTTGATGCATTCTCCGTTCCAGACAGAATGTCTAGTTAAATTTCATCGCAGTGCCAGAGGAGGTGACTGAGGCATCTGCTTGTCCAATTTTGTGGGATTCTTTTCGGCTTGTTCTTCCTGAGACCATGGAGGAGGTCCTGGGGGCTGTGAGGGCGACCACTTCGGCCCTAGACCCTTGCCCATCCTGGCTTGTAAAAGCTGCCAAGGAGGGGTTGGTTGATAGGTTTGTGTTGATCATTAACGCATCGTTGGAGCAAGGGATTTTTCCATCTAACTTAAAACAGGTTGTGGTTCGCCCACTCCTTAAGAAGTCCTCCCTTGACTCTACGGTGCTGAACAATTACAGGCCGATCTCCAACCTCCCTTTCTTGGGTAAGGTGCTGGAGCGGGTGGTCGCCCTTCAGCTCCAGGGTTTCTTAGATGACATCAATTACCTAGATCAGTCACAGTCTGGTTTCAGGCCTGGTCACGGCACCGAGACAGCCTTGGTCGCCTTGGTGGATGACCTCCGTAGAGGACTGGACAGGGGGAGTGTGACCCTGCTGGTTCTCTTGGACATCTCAGCGGCTTTCTATACCATCGATCAGGGTATCCTTCTGGGTCGACTCTCTGGGATGGGTCTTGGGGGCACGGTTTTGTCGTGGCTTCGGTCCTTCCTGGAGGGTCGAACCCAGATGGTGAAGCTGGGAGATGCCTGCTCGGATCCCTGGCCTTTAACCTGTGGGGTCCCGCAAGGCTCTATTCTATCTCCCATGCTTTTTAATATCTACATGAAACCGCTGGGAGAGGTCATCCGGAGTTTTGGAGTTGGGTGCCATCTCTATGCAGATGACACACAACTCTACTACTCTTTTCCACCCAATTCCAAGGAGGCCTCTCGGGTGCTAGACGAGTGCCTGGCCGCTGTGTCTATCTGGATGAGGACGAACAAGCTGAAGATCAATCCCGACAAGACAGAGGTCCTCCTGGTCGATCACAAACCTGATCGGGGTATAGGGTGGCAACCTGTGCTGGACGGGGTTACACTCCCCCTGAAGTCACAGGTCCGCAGCTTGGGAGTTCTCCTGGATTCATCGCTCACGCTTGAGGCTCAGGCATCGGCGGTGGCCAGGAGGGCTTTTGCACAACTGAGACTTGTACTCCAGTTGCGACCGTACCTCGCTAAGGCTGATCTGGCCGGGGTGGTCCATGCCTTAGTCACCTCTAGACTGGATTACTGCAACGCGCTCTACGTGGGGCTGCCCTTGAAAACGGCTCGGAAACTCCAATTGGTCCAGCGGGCAGCAGCCAGAATGTTAACTGGGGCCCATTACAGAGAGAGGTCAACCCTCCTGTTTAAAGAGCTCCACTGGCTGCCGTTTATTTTCCGAGCCCAATTTAAGGTGCAGGTGCTTACCTACAAAGCCCTGAACGGTTTGGGACCACCCTACCTGCGTGACCGCATCGTTGTCTACGAACCCACACGCTCACTCCGGTCATCTGGAGAGGCCCTGCTCGTGATCCCGCCCGCATCACAAGCGCGTCTGGTGGGGACACGGGACAAGGCCTTCTCCGTGGTGGCCCCCCGCCTCTGGAATGCCCTCCCAAAAGATCTCAGACAAGCCCCTACACTGGCAGTCTTCAGAAAGAATTTGAAAACCTGGCTGTTCAAATGTGCCTTCTCTGACTAGAAACCCCAGTTCCAAATCCCAGAAGCACTTTAGTCAGAATCAAGACCATCGCACACTGCACACCGCACTTATATTATAATCCCATATCCCTCCGACACATCAGCACTTTTAACCTGTACCCCTACTCCGGCCGGCTCAGTTTTTAATATTGTCTTGTTGTATTGCTATTGTATTTGTTTTTCTGCTTAATTGTCTTATTTGCTATGTATTGTATTGTTGTATTGTGTGGGCTTCGGCCTGTTGTAAGCCGCATCGAATCCTTCGGGAGATGCTAGCGGGGTACAAATAAAGTTATAATAATAATAATAATAATAATAATAATAATAATAATAGTTAAAGCAGCGTTTCTCAACTTTCCTAGTGCCGGGACGCCTTCATACTGTTCCTCAAGGTGTGGTGACCCCCCCACCATAAAATTATTTTGTTGCTACTTCATAACTAATTTTGCGGCTGTTATGAATCGTAAAGTAAATATCTGATATGAAGGATGTATTTTCATTCACAGGACCAAATTTGGCACACATACTCAATACTCAAATTTGAATACTGGTGGGGTTGGGGGGATTGATTTTGTCACTTGGAAAATGTACCTGCTGGGATTTACAGCTCACCTACAATCAAAGAGCATTCTGAACTTCACCAATGATGGAATTGAACCAAATTTGCCACACAGAACTCCCACGACCAACACAAGATACTGGAAGGTTTGGTGGGCATTGACCTTGAGTTTTGGAGTTGTAGTTCACCTACATCCAGAGGGCACTGTGGACTCAAACAATGATTGATCTGGACTAAACTTGGCAAGAATTCTCAATATGCCCAAATGTGAACACTGGTGGATTTTGAGAGTTGTAGTTGCTGGGATTTATAGTTCACCTACAATCAAAGAGCATTCTGAACTCCATTGACAATAGAATTGGGCCAAACTTCCCACACAGAACCCCCCTGCCTTGAAGGGACTCATTGGCTCAAGCCTCCCTCCAGCCTCACACGCTCTCCCACACCTGCACATTTGTACCACACTGCCATGTGCCGAGCACGCTTGCTCTCCCTTCCCTGCTTGGAGACTCAGAAACAGTTCTCCCCTAGGCCAAGAGGCCAGCCAATCACAGCAGATAAAGGTTTTTGGTGGGAGGATTTGCAGTCTGTTTCCAAAAAGGAAGAGAAGGACAGTCTTCTCTGCCAAAGGGGTTCCTAAGACCATCAGAAAGATATGTTTCCAGATGGTCTTTGGCAATCCCTCTGAAACCTCCTCACAACTCCCCGCTCCCCCAGAGGTCCCGACCCTCAGGTTGAGAAACACTGAGTTAAAGCATCACTTGTCACCTCTTTTGGTACTCTTCTTCAAAATATGTAACTTATTTTTCTCTATGAAGCATGTTATGCTTAGTTACATTTAATTCAATCCAGTAGTGAGCCCTTGATCCCAATGTGTGTCCTAAGATTTATTCAAGACAAGAATGTATGACCTACTGAGAACTACTTTATTTTTTCCTTTGCACACCAATGAAATCACTTTCAATGTCTATTAATTCTCTCCCTCTTGATCACTGAAACTGAGACAATGTAGTTAGACTCCTGGGCTTTTTGTCACTGATGTTCTAGAGAAGACTTTTTGTTCAACACTGCCCACAGAAACATAGTGGTGTGGAAAATGGGAGACATGTGGTCCTCCCACCCTCTGCAGTACCTTCCAATGCTGTCTCCAGAAGCCACAAGACTACAGCACAAGCTACGCTTCAAAGATGAAGCTGTGCATTTCAGACAAAAAGGCATACTATATACTAGGAGACAATTACAGATGTTGAACCCAGATTTGAGATTCTAGGTTATACTACAACAGGCCTGCATAACCTGTGGCCTCACGGGTGTTTGGGCTTCTAATTTCCCAAAGCCCTAGCCAGCTTGCCCAATGGAAGATACCTGGAGGGCCAAAGTTTGTGCAGGCCTGTACTAGAACATTATATTCATATCAAAGATTCATGCTAGGCAGCAATATTAAATGTATTGCTGCAGCCTAGTACTCATACTTTTTTGTCTTTAAAAAACACATGTAATATTCCAGAGTAGTGGTTCTTAACCTGTGGGCCATGGACCTCCAGTGGGATGCGAGGATAAAAATCTGGTCCACGAGCCTCCTTCCTCTTTATTTATTTATTTTATTTGTTTTATTTCCGTTCCTTTCAAGACACCTGCCATTCCTTCCCTGTTGCTGACCAGCCCGGACCCTTTGCATAGACCACATCAGCTCTAGATTATTAAATATGGTTTTCTGTGGGTGAGCAGATGGCGACTACTGGATGGTATATGTTCTGTATCAGAAAATAGATCTGATGTGGTCTATACAATGCCATTTTCTGAATCAGAACCCCAAATAACTAAACCGAATCTAAAGTTAGTCAAAAACAGATTCATAACCCTTTTGGTACTGTTGGAGAGTGCTCCCTGGTCAAAGTGATCTCTGACCAAGTGGTCCCTGGTCAAAAAAAGGTTGGGAACCACTTTTCTAGACAAAGCACAAGATCTTTCCATAGAAGGGAAAGCCATTTCAATGGCTTGGTCATTGATCTCTGTTGTAGTGTTCAATCTCAATTATTCTCTTTTCTGAAAATAGCTATTCTAGGTAAAGTGGAAGACACCCAAAGTCTTCATTAATACTATTTGATATCACACACAAGAACTTAGAGAATAAAATAAACACCCTCAATAGATTAATGGCTAATAAAAGTTCAAGATATTATAAATATGGACAAATTGACCTAATTAGTAATAAAATACCAAGGAAAACCCAAGAAAGCAATGGATTGGCTACCTTTCAAAGAATATATGTTAAGGGAAAATTGGAATCTAAACACATAATAAAAGTGAAAATGTGTGTATGTACGTATGTGCCGGAGGTGTCCACTTACACAGACAGCCTCCTGCCTCCACAAACAGGCTATAGTTCTAAGCGCTGAGACGCCTCCAAAGACACTCTCTCAACTGACATTGCAGGTTATAGTGAGCACCGTGAATATGTAGCCCACCCCCTGCCAATGTCCTCCCCAAACACCAAAGACCCAAGGAATGCTTTCATTCGGGGATCATTTCATCTAGATGTTGTTTTTATTCCCAGGGTTCCTTTCTCTCTCCAAATTTACATGATCCCGCCCAATGCCTCCCACTTAACCCTTTCCTACTCATTCCTATGGCATAAAGCAAACAGGAATTGATCAGCAACTGAACAAGAGATTTGGGAAGAATTCACCATAATTTAGAGGAGCCGTAGTTTACCTACATCCAGAGAGCACTGTTAACCCAACCTACAATGGATCTGGACCATACTTGCTACGGAATGACCCACCTGCGCAGAAGTTGTAGTTCATCCTGTATCCAGAGATAACAAATTTCCCAAAACAAACAATGCCTTTCTTGAGTAATTCAAGCATTGCTGGGTCCCCAAGCTAGTATGATAATATACTTCAATCAATGTAAAAGAAGAATTGTCCCTTAAAAAAGATGAATGATGAGGGGGAGCATAGACTAAGAAAAGGAAATCTAGAAACAAAATAAACCACGATGAAGATAATTGGAACTTTCCCCTTTTTCCCCCATTCCCTTTACCCTCTTCCTTTCCCAATCCCTTTCCCGTTCCTGTTCTGTTCTTTTAAATTTTTCTCCCTCTCCTTTTTGAAAATATATATATTAATAAAATTATTATAAAAATACTATTTGATATCACAAATACTATCAAAAATGGTTTTTGGAGGACACAGGAAGGCTGCTTAGAAAATTCATTTGTAAAAGTGATAAAAGTGTTATCAGTGGAATTCTCATGTCTAGCTGAAGTAAAGAGCTGGCTAAGCATTTGTGGTATTTTCACACGAATAATGCTTTACTGCAATAGTATTCAAAGAGGTGATCTGTGGACCACTGCCAGTACATAATATTTCCAGGAAGGAAAGAAATGGTTGTATCCAATGGGCACAAATATGGTACCAGTCTCTGGCACATTAGGAAACAAAAATGTCAGCCTCTCATGTTAGATAACTGAAAAACACTTGTCTACTAGATACCTATACAGATACTGATCTAGCAAGACTAGCTCAATAAATAATGGGAATCAGTAGTCAAACGTGACTCACCTGGAGATGGAGGCTGTATTTTGGGTTGTGATTTCTTTGAATCAGTTGCAAAGATGTCTGGGGGAGGATCTTCTCCTCGTTCAATCTTGCATTCAAAGGCATAGAGACACTGGATGTACTGCTTCTTCAGGGAGCTAGCTGCACTGCTAGAGGTGCCCACATTCAAATTGGTTGATAACTCACGCCATTTCTTGTTTTTGTTAACCTGCACAAAACCAAAAGGGCCAACTTTTTAAACACATCCCACTCCAAAACTTTTTACAGGCAAATGACAGGCATCCCAATAAGGTTTAGGGAAAGCAAGAAAACTATAAACAATCTGTTTATTCTAATAATAGATTAAAAATCAGTAAACAATGTAGTTGTCTATCTGAGAGGACTAAAACTACAAAACACTTCCAAGTTCAAGACAAGCCACAACATCAACAGTAAAACCTAGGTGAATCTATGGTAAATAATTCACATGTATTTCTGAGTTGGATGACGAAATGTACATGAATAGGAGCTCGGCTGAGAATATTACAAAAAGAAGCAAATATTTATTCTTAAAAGGGAATGAAGATAGTTTATAAACTATTTTCAATTATTTCTAAGCATTTTGCTCATGAGTGACGCCCAGCAGGGAGCTCTAGCATGGGCTGGTCCATAAGGTCATGAAGAGTCGGAAACGACTGAACGCATAAACAACAGCTAGTTAGTTAGTTGTGTCTCTGTGTGTGTGTGTCACACCTGGGTTGTGAAACTATATGCGTTTGGTTATCACCTTAAGAAGGGTTCCATAAATAGGCTACAACCAAATACAGGCAGATTTTGAATGTGATCTAACTGTTCCCCAACTGTTCACTCACTTGAGTTAGCCCTCCAATCTCCTTCACGGAAACATAGAGACGGTACAGGTCTAGGGGTTTTCGGCCCACAGCTGGAAGGTTGGTCATGCCCATTGCTTTCTCTTCGGTGAAGGCCAAATAGCGATCTACCCACATCTTTCTTTCTGGCTCACCACCAAGCTCATAAAGTTTAGTAATCTTCTCATTTGTAGTAGTGGAGGAATTAGATTTCTAGGTAAAAAAGAGAAAGAAGCAGACTAGAGAATCACAGCAATTTGGAGCGCAAGAAATGCAGTATTTTGAGATCGTTTTGTAAAGCATGGCAAAAGGATAAAATAAAATTGTTTTCTCCCATATGTACAAAGGTGTGTGTGTGTGTGTGTTAGCAGAGTGTTGAAACACACTCTTCATCATTTCAAGACTGCGATGGAGATCTAAATAGCATTTCTATTCATTACAAACTGGACAATTCCACAGATGATACAGTAATCTACACATTTTTGTAACAGCTAGAACCAATTACTGGGATGCATTGTATCAAGTGCTGTTTCTGAAAACTCTTTAGAAACTTCCATCATCGTGAAACAGAAGAACCAAGTTAACAAGCATGAACTGTTAAGTCTCAGAAATGTATCACAACTTCTAATTTGTTTCAAGACAATGTTTAAACATTATATAGGGCTTGTTTTGTCTATAAAGCCCTATATAATGTTTTAATGTACTTAATTTTGATTTAAATTTTAATGTATTTTAATTGTATGTTGCTGTTAAGGTGTTGAATTACTGCCTATCTGTAAGCTGCCTTGAGTCCCCTCCGGGATAGAGAAAAGTGGGATACAAATATAGTAAGTAAGTAAATAAATATATGATCAGCAATCAGCGTATCATAAGAACCTGCCTAGCTTTCCTAGAATAGGCTATTGTTTCCATCTTCACAAGGCAAGCAGATGGCCTTGAGAGTTTTGATGTCAAGTTGTGCTGCAAGTAGACAATTTACTCTTAAAGATTATGTGACTGCCATCTGACATTACCCGTAACACCCCAGTTCAAATCTGCCCAGTTCATCTCAGTTTCTGGTGATTAATAATGATTTTCTATTTCTGTTAATGTGACTTTAGTTGCAATTACTTTATTTGAATCAACTATGGTTTTTGATTTTTAAAATGACCATCAGAGGTGCTCCAATAATGTTTATTACCTACTGTGTTTTATTTTTACAGAATTTTTATGATTTTTTGTAAACTCTGAATACAGCAGGCAAGGATGCTTCTTTCTATACAAAAGTACCATCAATACTTTGTTTTTCTTTACTATTAACCTGATTTCAGAGCAATACTGAAGAAATAGTCTCAAGTCTTTCAACTAACATGGGAAGCATTTCACCAGCGAAAGGTGTTATTTCCCTCGAGGGAACTAACAGAACACTGCCCCAAATTTCACCCTTATCAGGGTCAAACTCTTATGACTCAACTATGCTGCAGAGGAAAATTCGCTGTCAGAAACACTGGCCAGTGGCCGATACTGTTCATCTTATAATAGTGGCATTTATTGCTAACAACTAGTGGGTGACACTAACACACAGGGTGGATGGCAATACATATTAACTGTCCTTATACAGTTCTTTTTTCATTACAAGAAGACATTCTTTTTAAAGATGCAGTTACTACTTGGCAGGAGATTGGAGTGGATGGGCCTTGTGGTCTCTTCCAACTTTGATTTGGAAGACCTACAAGCTACTCTAAACACCTTCGCAGAAGCATACGAACAGCCCGGCCTGTCATTAAACATCAAGAAAACCAAAGTGCTCTTCCAGCAGTCACCAGCCAATCCCTCTCCAATGCCAGAAATACAGCCTTCTGGTGTAGCATTAGAAAATGTTGACCATTTCCGCTAACTTGGCAGCCACCTCTCCACAAAAGTCAACGTTGACACCAAAATACAACATCGCCTGAGATCTGCGAGTGCAGCCTTTTTCCGACTGAAGCAGAGAGTGTTTGAGGACCGGGACATCTGTAGGGATACCAAGGTGCTTGTTTGTAAAGCTATTGTCCTCCCAACCCTGCTATACGCTTGTGAGACGTGGACAGTCTGCAGACGTCACATGCAACTCCTGGAACGATTCCATCAGCGCTGCCTCCGGAAAACCCTGCAAATCTCTTGGGAAGACAAGTGGACAAATGTCAGGGTGCTGGAAGAAGCAAAGACCACCAGCACTGAAGCAATGGTCCTCTGCCATCAATCCGCTGGACCAGCCATGTTGTCCGGATGCCTGACCACCGTCTCCCAAAGCAGTTGCTCTACTCTGAACTTAAGAACGGAAAACGGGACGTCGGTAGACAGGAAAAGAGATTTAAAGATGGGCTGAAAGCTAACCTTTAAAACTCTGGCATAGACACTGAGAACTGGGAAGCCCTGGCCCTTGAGCGCTCCAGCTGGAGGTCAGCTGTGACCAGCAGTGCTGTAGAATTTGAAGAGGCACGAATGGAGGGCAAAAAAGAGAAACGTGCCAAGAGGAAGGCGTGTCAAGCCAACCCCGACCGGGACCTCCTTCCACCTGGAAACCAATGCCCTCATTGTGGGAGATGATGCAGATCAAGAATTAGGCTCCACAGTCACCTATGGACCCACCAACAGAACACTGACCTTGGAGGACCATCATCCTCGGACTATGAGGGATTACCTAAGTAAAGTAAGTAAGTAAGTAAGTAAGTAATGTTTCCATCTTTTAAAAGGCAGGAAATGTTCATTTGATTCAATATTTGAAAGGATCGTTGTGAGTATTTTATTTTGAATTGATTTTCAAAGATGGGAATGCGTTCTTCTTTCATTTTGAAGCCATCATCATAGATGGACAATGGTGCATTTAGCTGGATTTTAGATTTAAAGATTGTGTCAAAAACATTTTTACAATCGGCATCTCTCTATCCTTTGGCACTCTGAATTGCAAAGTCTGAGCAGAAGGCTTCTAGATGCGGTGTAACTGAAGAATAGGACCAGTTCTGAATTTGAAGAGATCAGGTTTATTTGCAACTGAGTTGAAAATGGATCTCAGTTAAACTAACAAATATCAATGCAGCATTCCTGTTTAGCATTGCCAGTATCTTGCTATGAAGAACAAAGGAGTAACATCTTTGAAATGATACTTTTGTACAGAAACTGGGGAGCTCTTTATTTAGCACAGAATCACCACGGCCACAGTTGTCCTACATGTGCATCTAAAACAGTGATTCCCAGCCTTTTTTTTTTTTTTTTACCAGGGACCACTTTTACCAGGGACAACTCTCCATCATTAGTACAAAAAAGGTTATGAATCCATTTTTGGTCAACTTGGTTTGGTTATTTGGGGTACCGATCCAGAAAACAGCATTGGATAGACCACATCAGCTCGTTTCTTATACAGAACATAGTTTATCCAGTAGTTGCCATCTGCTCGCTCACAGAAAACCATATTTAATAATCTAGAGCTGCTGACCTTGTTTTAGGTCTTGCGGCCCACAGGCTGGGAACCCCTGATCTAAAGAAAACAAATGGCTGAATTTAACTGAGTTTACTCTGTTGCCACTAAAGATGCAAATGTAGGGCCGTTTGACAAGTTTGACACCAGAATTATAATCACCTGATTGCTACCCTATTTGAAACAACTGACCATTTTGAGGTTAGATTCAATATTTTGTTACCAGTAACAAAGAGTCTACTAAGTTCCCCCATGAAGGCATTCTTTAATTCTCTTTGTTCTCTATGCAATTATTTTATTAACTGTGTTGTTGTGTGGTTTCCGGGTTGTATGGCCATGTTTTAGCAGCATTTTCTCCTGACGTTTTGCCTGCATCTGTGGCTGGCATCTTCAGAGGATCCTCTGTAGATGACAGCCATAAATGCAGGAAAATGTCAGGAGAAAATGCTTCCAGAACACGGCCATACAGCCCAGAAACCACACAATAGCCCAGTGATTTCGGCAATGAAAACCTTCAACAATACATTTTACTAACTGATTGAATGATTGATTGAAAGACTAGACTTCTTTGTCCCAAACATTTTCTTTAGGAAAAAAGTCAGGATACCATAACCCGGTGACGCAGCAGGTTAAACCGCTGAGCTGAACTTGCTGACCAAAAGGTTGGCAGTTTGAATCCAGGGAGTGGGGGTGAACTTCTGCTATTAGCCCCAGTTTAAGAACCTACCAGTTCTTAAACATGCAAATGTGAGTAGATCAATAGGTACCAATTCGGAAGGAAGGTAATAGCACTCCATGCAGTCATGCTGGTCAAATGTTCTTGGAGGTGTTTACGGACAACGCTGGCTCTTCAGCTTAGAAATGATGATTAGTACCACCTGCCAGAGACGGACACTACTAGACTTAATGTCAAGGGGAAACCTTTACTTTTATTTTAAAAAATCAAAAGCTACAAGGCTTTCTACCAAGGGCACCTCACTCTAGTCTAGATTAACTGCACTTGCAATCAATACAGCCCAGTTCTTGATGTAAACTCCTAATATTAGAGCAATGGATACAAGGCCTTAACATTCTCTGTTGGTACTCAAATGGAGCCTCCAGCATCCTTTACTGATATTCTTGACAGGGCAAATCAATAATCCAAGAGCATAATTCTAGCTATTACAGTAGTTACACCTGTATAACTGCTTATTCTGCTACTGTACATTTTCATAGGAGATAACTTTGCCAATTTCCACAAGTAGGAAAGTTTTGTTCACTTTTGAAAACTGTTAATGCATGCAAAAGAAATAAAGTGGGAAGCAGCATCTTTGGAGTCAAAAATTTCTTGTAGCTCCACATGTCCCAAGGTGGAAGTAAATCACAAGGAAGCCGTAAACAGTAAACATTAAGAGAGAATATTAAGAGACACAACTCCAAATTGTTTCAAAAGAATCTTCTCCTTATTTTCAGAAATAGTCTGCATGAACATAGCCCGAATGACACACATCTGACAGTGCTCTGTTATAAAAACCTTACAAAGGCATTTTTTCAAGTCAGTAATGAGGAAGTGGGAGTAAGAAACCCTTGCCTTTCCAAATAATCTAATTATATTAGCTTGACTCCTACATTAGTCCCAAGCACAAAAGACCCAATCAATCAATGGAATTTACAAACTGTTGATTCAGCATTCAACAATTATCTCAATGGATTTATTGAGAATTAATAAGAAGGTTCAAGTCATAAGGCTAGAAATCAAAACGCAGATTTTTCTTAAAACATGATGCAAATGTTTCCAATTTTTACCTTTGACTTGGACTCAGATTTTGTTGTTCCATCTGCCTTATTGTTCATTTTTGCCACAGGTGTTAGTTTAATATCCCCAAGTCCCATCATCTCAGGACTTGCAGCCATCCCTAGAGAATCAAACAATCAATATGAGAATGCTTTTCTAGGTGTTATCCCAAATCCCAAAGTTCTTAAACAAGTATTGAGTACAGTATATCTTACCTGCAGAGTTGTTTGCCATATTCCCACCCAATGGATATGGCGGGCCCTGGGGATTGAGCATGCCAGCCATGCTATTAATTCCTTGGCCATAGGGAGGTCCAGTTCCCATCATTCCTCCTTGGTTAATATGGGGATAACCAGATGACCTAAAAACAACATGCCTTTATTAGTAATACCAGACCATGAGCATATGCTTCCAACATGAGTAAGTATCAATGGTTTCTGTATACTACCAAAACACATTTAGCAAGTTCATTTAAGTATTCTGATTCACTGACATGCAGAAACCAGTAGGTTGGAAAGGATCCCCTTTCTCTGTTACTGCCATTTATGTTAGTATCAGATTTTCAATCCCACTGGCAGTTTTAAAAAGAGGATGAGATCTAAGCACAGTTCTCCTTGATGGCTTAAGTACGACAAATATGAGGTGGTTCACTGGCTCTATCTAAACCTCTCAATACAATTTAAGTACTTCACTGACACTAGCTGCAAGTGAAGGCTTTTGCAACAAACTGACAGGGAGATACGGTGGTCTACAAATAAATTATATTTATTTTTATTATTATTACTAATACAGTATTTTTACTGTCTTTTCTGGGATAATGTTTTATTTATATCTTGCCTTCTAGCAAAGAGCTTCAAGGTGGCTGATATATGTCCCAGGAGGAGAGGGGCAGAATCCTAACAGAACTGAAGGTGATAGACAGGCAATCCCACGATTTTTCTGCTTTCCACAAAAACCCATGCCCGAACATCTTCAAGTAGGAAAAAGGATTAGGCAGGTACACGAGACAGTAAAATTAAAAGCTAACATATCACATCACCCTTGACCTGCTTTGGTTCAACAATTTTGTGCCAGTGTCTGAATTGAAAGACTCTTCCTTCCATTTAGTTTGCTTGACAGGAAGCTGCCACTCCCAGTTACTGCAAAATCTGGTGTATTTTTTGCCCACTTGGATCCTAAAGGTATCACAACATGCCTCCCTTAGTTCTTTAACACAGCTAAGATGTGAATGAGCTTTATTAGCCAACATACTGACTTTGCATTTTATCTTTTTCAACGAAGGGATAGTGAACAAGAAGTTTAAATCTTAAATTTAGGGAAATCTACACACCTGCATGCACAAGACTTACCTATTCTGGATTGAATTGACAGCAGCAGCATGCATAGCAGCGGCGGCGGCTTCTTGTGCTTTCCTGCCACCTGGTGGAGGACACATTCCAGTTCCCACTTGGGGAGGCATATTTGCCATGTTGGGTCCATAGGGCCTATTCCCCATAGCAGGATGGGTCAAACCTCTCCCTGGGGGAAGACCAGGATAGGGTGGTACACCAGTCTGACCATGGATCTGAGTCCCTGCTCCCATGGGGTTTATGGTTCCTCCTATTCCTGAATTGGGGTAATTTGTATTGGCCATCGTATTGTAGTTTGGCTGCCTGGGATATCCACCTACAAAACAAAGGGGACAGTGATCAGCAATCATGAAGAATATATTGGCTATTTTATTTATTTTACAAATTCAACCTGTGAATTGTAAAAAAAAGGCACATAAAGGAGGAGACACTAAGAATCAGGAAGTTTATTTATTTTGCATAAGCTACAGACCAATCTCCCTGTTGTGCCACCTCTACAAAGTTTTGGAGAGACTTATTTTGCATAGAATGCCGGAAAAAATAGACCCATGTCTGATCCCACAGCAAGCTGGTTCAGAAAAGGCAAAAGCTGCACATTGCAAGTGTTGAACCTGACTCAGCACATAGAAGATGGCTTTGAAAGGCAGCAGATCACAGGAGCTGTCTTCATAGACCTATCAGCGGCTTATGATACTGTGAACCACCGCCTCCTCCTGAGAAAAAATGTATAATATCACAAAGGACTACCATCTCACACGCCTCATAGGAAACCTGCTACAAAATAGGAGCTTTTTTGTTGAGTTCTAGGGCCAGAGAAACAGATGGCGGAAGAACGGCCTGTCTCAGGGGAGCTTGCTTGCCCCATCCATGTTCAACATCTACAGCCACTGCCAGAAGGAACAGAGAGTTTCATCTATGCTGATGATCGTGCCATTACTGCTCAAACAGGGAGCTTTGAGATGGTAGAACAGAAGTTTTCTGAAGCTCTAAGTGCTCTTACTGCCTATTACAGGGGAAACCAGCTGATCCCCAACCCATCCAAAACACAGACATGAGCCTTTCATCTCAAGAACAGAAAAGCATCCCGAGCTCTGAAGATCACGTGAGAAGGAATCCCACTGGAGCATCCCAAATACCTGGGAGTCATTCTGGACCATGCTCTTACCTACAAGAAGCACTGCCTGAACATCAAGCAAAAACTGGGTGCTAGAAACAATATCATACGAAAGCTTACTGGCACAACCTGGGGATCACAACCAGATACAGTGAAGACATCTGCCCTTGCGCTGTGCTACTTTGCTGCTGAGTATGCATGCCCAGTGTGGAACACATCTCACCATACTAAAACAGTGGATGTGGCTCTTAATAAGACACTAGCTGTGCCCTGCCACGCGTTGCTGTGGCCTATAGTAAAACTTATCAAAGTTGAGGTAGATATCTGGACTATTATGAAAGAGAGGTCCCTACCTATTCCTTCCCCCTTTTCCTCCCCCTTTCTCTACTTTCTTCCTTCTCTACCTCTTTCTTTCTTTCCTTCTTTCACTACTTGGTTTCATCCTTCTCTTTCCTTCATTCCCTCCCCCTTTCTTCCTTTGCCTTTCTTCCCTCCCTGTTTGCTTCCTTCTTTCACTTTTTATTTCCTTTTATTTCACCACCATCATAACAATAACAATAATGCAATGCATTGCCTCTGGGACCTGGCACCTCTCCCATTCCCCCTAAAAGGGTCTCAGAGGAAGAATAATAGCATCATAATAATCATAGAAATAACAACCTTTACCCGCCACGTGTTGCTGTGGCCAATCTTCCCTCTTTCTCTCCTTCTTTCCCTCCCTCCCTCCCTCCCTCCCTCCTTCCTTCCTTCCTTCCTTCCTTCCCATCTTTCCTTCTCCTCTTCTTTCTCTATCTCTTTCCTTCCTTCCCCCTTTTTCTTTCTCTTCTGCTGTCTCGCTTTTCTTTCCTTCCATCTTTCCTTTTCTTTCCTTTTCTTCTTCCTCTAACTTTCCTTCCTTCCCCCTTTTTCTTTACCTCCCTTTCTCTTTCTTCCTTCTTTCCTTCCTTCCTGTCTTTCCTAGATTTTGACAGGGCCGGAAGGGGCGGGGGTGGGGTTTGGAAGTGGCCTGAAGTAAAAGGAGGTAAGATTGGGGTGGGGGAGTGATGGAGCGTGGGGTTGCGTGTGTGTGTGCGGCGACGGGGGGAGTGATGGAGCCTGGGGTTGCGTGTGTGTGCAGCGGCGGGGGGAGTGGGGTTGCGCGTGTGTGTGCGGCGGCGGGGGGAGTGGGGTTGCGTGTGTGTGTGCGGCGGCGGGGGGAGTGATGGAGCGTGGGGTTGCGTGTGTGTTTGTGGCAGGATGTGTGTGTGTGTGGGAAGCGGCGCGGCGGGGCTTGGAGTGGGCATGGTTTCCGCAGAGGGAACGTTGGCCGGAAGGCCATGTGCGCGCGCGATGGAACTTGCGGCTGGGCGCCAATGCGCATGCTCAGTTATTTTGCCGTTTTGTGAGTGTGTTGTGTTGTTTTTCATTTTGAGTAGATATGTTTGTACCTTGTGGGTTGTGTTATGGGCATGGGAATTTTGGTTAAGTTTCGTTGGGGGTTTTTTTGAGTTTTGTTCTTTTGCCATTTTGTGAGTGTGTTGCTGTGTTGTTTTTCATTTTCAGTAGATATGTTTGTACCTTGTGGGTTGTGTTATGGGCACGGGGATTTTAGTTAAGTTTCGTTGGGGGATTTTTGAGTTTTGTTGTTTTGCCGTTTTGTGAGTGTGTTGTTGTGTTGTTTTTCATTTTGAGTAGATATGTTTGTACCTTGTGGGTTGTGTTATGGGCACGGGGATTTTGGTTAAGTTTCGTTGGGGGATTTTTGAGTTTTGTTGTTTTGCCATTTTGTGAGTGTGTTGTTGTGGTGTTTTTCATTTTCAGTAGATATGTTTGTACCTTGTGGGTTGTGTTATGGGCACGGGGATTTTAGTTAAGTTTCATTGGGGGATTTTTGAGTTTTGTTGTTTTGCCGTTTTGTGAGTGTGTTGTTGTGTTGTTTTTCATTTTGAGTAGATATGTTTCTACCTTGTGGGTTGTGTTATGGGCACGGGGATTTTGGTTAAGTTTCGTTGGGGGATTTTTGAGTTTTGTTGTTTTGCTGTTTTGTGAGTGTGCTGTTGTGTTGTTTTTCATTTTGAGTAGATATGTTTGTACCTTGTGGGTTGTGTTATGGGCATGGGAATTTTGGTTAAGTTTCGTTGGGGGGTTTTTGAGTTTTGTTTCCTCGTTGGATGCCCCTAACAAATTTATATATATAGATGCTGCATTATCACAGGGTGTCTGCGCCCTACACTACTGGAGAAATTACACTGCTTAGCGGGTATTGCACCATCTGACATCCGCCGGGAAGTAGCAGCCAATAGTGAAAGGACCAAGGCAGAGACATCTCCAGCTCATCCCCTGTTTGGGTATCAGCCAGCACATCGACTTAAATCTAGAAATAGTTTTCTAAGATCTACAGAGGCACTCGCTGGAACACCTCAGCAAGCTAGAGTCCAAAAGCGGCAGGCTAAAACCCAGAACCTCAACCAATGACTGATACCAAATGAGAGACTCCCCCCGGGCACACAGAGGACTGGGCAACTTGGAAGGTGCTGAACAGACTGCGCTCTGGCACCACGAGATGCAGAGCCAACCTTCAGAAATGGGGCTACAAAGTGGAATCCTCGATATGCGAGTGTGGAAAGGAGCAAACCACTGACCACCTGCTGCAATGCAACCTGAACCCTGCCACATGCACAATGGAGGACCTTCTTGCAGCAACACCGGGAGCACTCCAAGTGGCCAGATACTGGTCAAAAGACATTTAATCAAATACCAAACTCACAAATTTTGTATTTTGTCTGTTTGTTTGCTTTGTTCTGTTAGAAATGTAATATAATTTGACTGATTGTCCTGACACGACAAAAAAATCAGCTCTCTCGCTGCAGCTATGTTGTAATTACATAGAATTTTTCTGTGCATCCTTCACCAGAGATCTCATGTCTGAACTAATCAGAAACTCTGGTTGTTTACCTGTAACCATGGTTCTTCGAGTGGTCCTCTGTGGAATCCACACATGTGGTACTCTGGTGCCTGTGTGCAGCAGGTCCGGTAGTAAATAAATAACTTGAGTAAGGCCCCGCCCGTCTACTCCTGGCCACATGCCCATTGCTAGTTCCCTGCCGTAGAAGTGGCAGAGAAGCAAGGCGTGAGCGATGTGGGGAGGACTGGCGGGGATGTGTGGATTCCACAGAGGACCACTCGAAGAACCATGGTTACAGGTAAGCAACCATAGTTTCATTCTTGTGGACTCTGTGGAACACACACATGTGGTAGATTAAAAAAGCCACCTACCTCGGATGGTGGGTGTTATACCAGAGTTGAGAAGAGGACTGCTCTCCCGAATGCTGCCTGGTGCTTCGACAGAAGGTTGATCTTGTAGTGCTGGACGAACGTCAGCAGCAAGGCCCACGTGGCTGCTTTGCAGACATCGGCAAGTGGGACGCCCCGGGCGAAGGCCATGGAAGTTGCAACGGCCCAGGTGGAGTGAGCCTTAAGGTCCGCTGGAGGGTCCTTGCCCGGTAGGCGGTAGGCAAGGTGGATGGCCAAGACAACCCACACCACCAGGCACTGCAGGGAAACAGGGTTGCCCCTGGTGTCCTGTCTGTATTGGAGAAAAAGGCGGGGAGATTTCCTGAAGGCCTTGGTGCAATTGAGGTAATAGAACACTGCCCTGCGGACATCGAGGAGGTGGAGGGCACACTTGAGAGGGAAGGAGGGGTTCTGGAAGAATGCAGGAAGAACCATGTTCTGAGCTGAGTGAAAGAGCAAGGAGACCTTTGGTAGGAAGGAGATGTCCGTTCGCATGACCACCTTGTCCTTGTGGAACCAAATGTAGGGTTCACCAGCACGGAGGGCGCAAAGCTTGCATGCCTGGCGGGCGGTGGTGATGGTAAGGAGGAATGCCATTTTCCAGGAGAGATGCGGCAGGTCAGAGGAGGACAGCGGCTCTAACGGCGGTTTGGTGAGGGCCGAGAGGATGAGGCGAAGGTCCCATGCGGGGGGAGGGAGAATTCGGGCCGGGAATGTGTTCCTGTAGCCCTGAAGGAACAGCTGTACCAGCGGGTTCTCGAAGGTGGAGGGGAGGTGGTGTCGCTTCTTATATGCTGCCAGGTAGCACTTGAGCGATGCAAAGACAAGGCCACTGTGAGCCTGGTAGGCGAGGAAGTCGATGAGAACAGTAGTGGGGGCCGTGAGAGGTGGGCACTGGTAAAGGCAGCAAAGAGGCCCCACTTGCGGGCATAGGACCGCTGCATAGACTGTCTATGGGCCGCTGCTAGGATGTCCCGTACGGCAGAGGAGAGCTCCACGGTTGGATTCTCCAGGCGGTCAGGTGGAGCCAGTGGAGGTCCGGGTGGCAGACCATCCCGTGGGAGGTGGTCAAGAGGTCCGGTCGATTTGGTAGGGAGTAGTGGCCTCCTGTCATCATGTGGGACAGCAGGGGGAACCATGGTTAGTGGGGCCACAAAGGAGTCACTGCGATGGCATCAGTGTTGTCGTGGTAAAATTTGGAGACTACTCTTGTGAGGAACGGGATGGGTGGAAAGATGTACAGCCGGGATCCCATCCAGCAAAAGAGGAAGGCGTCGCCAAAACAGCCGGATTGCGCTGGTGTTGCCCCCCCACGCGCAGAAAAGGGTGCACTTCGTGTTGTACGTTGTGGCGAACAGGTCTATCATTTGGACTCCCCAGAGGTGAAAGGAGCTCGCAACCTCCGGGTGGAGAGACCATTTGTGCCCGGTGGAGGAGGATCTGCTCAGAAGGTCCGCCCGATCATTGGAGTGCCCCGGGACATGGACGGCCATGAGGCAAATGTCGTTGGTGATGCACCACCACCAAATAGAGAGGGTCGTTGGCGATGCACCACCACCAAATAGAGAGGGTGAATGCGAGGAGGGAGTGTGAGTGCGTGTCCCCTGATTGTTTAAATACTACATCACTGTGGTGTTGTCCATGCAGACCTGTATGGTGCAGTGGGAGAGGAGGTCTCGAAAGGTCTCCAGGGCTTTGAAGAGGGCGAGCATCTCTAGGCGGTTGATATGGAAGTGTTGCTCGGTTGACGACCAGACGCCAAGAGCGGAGTGGCGGCCAGTGTGTACTTCCCAGCCTGTCAGGGAGGCGTCTGTGGTGAGCATGCAGGAAGGGTCCCGGGGTCGGAAAGGCATGCCGGTGCATGCCGGTCAGAAGGGCATGCTGTCGACCAGTGGAGCCACCACCAGAGGGAGATGCGGACATGCCACGGGAGGACCAAGCTGGTTTTTGAGCTGTCCCGGAGGTGGTCGAAATGACAAAGAAACCAGGACTGGACGCTCAGCCGAACTACCTCCAGGACTCACTTATCTGTAGTGATGGCCAGCCAGGCCAGGAAAAAGAATGCTCGCTGGCCTCCGCCCTTCATGGCGATCAAAACGTAACAGGAAAAAAAGGCTGACAAAAAGAAAGTGGGGTGCAAGGGGACAATCGCCCATTTCCTCAATAAGAAAGACACTGCATGAAGACGTGCGAAGGGTGTGACCGCCGTCACTGAAGACATATGTCCCAGGATGGACTGGATATGCGCCGTGGGGCCAATGGACGGTGGCCAGGGTGAGGGCACGGAGTGCCCTGAAATGGTCATCGGGGAGGAAGGCAGTGTTGCAGGTGGAGTCGAGGACTGCTTAGGTGAACTGTATGTTCTTCACGGGGGTGAGTCGTGACTTGGTGTGGTTGACCACCAGGCCAAGGTCCCACCTTGGAGTTTAAGATCTTCTGGGGAGGCCCTGCTCTCGACCCCGCCTCTATCACAAGTGAGGCTAGCGGGGACGAGGAGCAGGGCCTTCTCGGTGGTGGCCCCTCATCTGTGGAATTCACTCCCCAGGGAGATTAGATCGGCGACTTCCCTCTTGTCATTTAGAAAAAAATTGAAAACTTGGATGTGGGACAAGGCATTTGGACGTTCTGGCAGCTAGAGGAAGGACTTTGATGATGGACAGGAATTGACTGAACGGAATGGATTTATGGAACTCTGAACACTGAGCATGAGATTGATTGTGTTATGTACTGATGATTTTAACCTGTTAATTGTTTAATTGCTGTTTTGTATGTATGTATATTTGACATAGGCATCGAATTGTGCCTTCTTTGTAAGCCACCCAGAGTCCCCCCTCGGGGGTGAGAAGGGCGGGGTAGAAGTAATCAAAATGATAAATAAATAAATAAATAAATAAAAGTGACGGTGAAGTATATATCATCAAGGAGAGACTGGCGGAAGTGGGCCAGGAGACGCCAATCATCAATGTAGGGAATTACGGTAACCCTGTTAGTGCGGAGGAAGGCTGACACTGCAGCCATGAACTTAGTGAAGACCCTGGGTGCTGTCAATATCCCAAAGGGGAGGACCCGATAGAAGAAAGCTTGGCTCCCCACCATGAAAGAGCAGAACCTGTGGTGAGGGCAGGAAATAGCAATGTGAAAATATGCATCGCAGAGATCGATAGTGGCGAACCACGCATCAACGGGAATAAGGGAAAGGATGGTGGGTAATGTGACCATCTGGAAGGTGAGGGTGTAAACATAAGAGTTAAGGTTATGCAGGTCAAGGATGACTCAGTGGCCTCCATCCTTCTTGGTGACCAAAAATAACGGGGAAAAAGGCTAAAAAAAAGAAATTGGAGTGCAAGGGGACAATCGCCCCTTTCCTCAATAAGGAACACACCTCTTCCCATAACACCTGGGAGGGATAGGTAGACTTAACATGTCCTGTAGGCGGGAGAGAAACAAAATCAATGGGGTAGCCCCGCCGAACTACGTCCAGGACCCACTTATCCGTGGTGATGGCCTGCCAGGCCAGGAAAAAGGACGCTAAGCATGACCTAAACCAAAAATGTACCCCAGGCACCAGCTGGTGCTGTTCCAGAGAATTGAAATCAAACAAAATTAGGGAGGGAGGCGTCTGCCGCACGGGGTGGAGAGGGTCCAAAATGAAACACAGAAGGGCAAGGTAGAGGGGGGTGGTGGTGTTAAATGCGTTGCCTGCATCGTTCCTGAAAGCGGGGTTTGCCCTGCTGGGAAGGGCGAGATGGTCGTTGTTGTCTGGGGGCCTGGGTGAGAGGCACCAGGGGGAAAGGCCTGTTTCCCGAGGAATAGGGCCTACGGTTGTAGGCGGGAGAGGGCATCCACCAACCTGAGGGGCGGGGGGCCCTCTGCAAGGTATAGCCGAATTCGTGGGCAGCCTGTCTGACCTCCTGAGTTTCCTTCAGCTGAGAGTTAGTGTCTGGATTGAAGAGACTGGCATCATGAACGGCCAAGTTCTCTGCCAGCGCCCTGCCCTCCTACGAGAGCGTGGAGGAATGTAGCCAGTTATGGCGTCTGATGGCTGTAGAGGTAGCAAAGAGGCGGCTGGCGGAGTCTGCCGCATGCTTGTCCATGTCCTTCTGTGCTCTGGACAGCGTGAGAGCCTCGTAGACGATGGCTTCTGCCAATGGGCATCTGGCAAATAGGGTATGTACGCGGTCATCAGCTTCCACAAGTAGGTCTGGTACGCCACGAAGTAAGCTTCGTAATACGTGAGACGGGTGACGATGGCTGCGCTAGTATGGACCTTCTTGCCCATGGAGTCCAGTTTCCTGCATTCCTTGTCAGAGGGAGTACTGTGAGGCTTGAAGTGTTTACCAGGCGTCATGTCGGCGACGACCGTATTGGGTTTGGGAGGCCGGGTGACCCAGGGGGTGGTGGAAAAGTCAATCTTGTAGAGAAGATCATTCCTCCGTGAGACTGGATTAATGGAGGGAGGCAGGGCGTCAGGAGTCCTCGTAAGCTGGAGGAGATAAGGAATTCTAGGGAGGACCGCTGATGGCAGAGGTGCCTGTTGCTGCTCATCTGAAGGGAAGAGGAAGTCGTCCACTGGTTGGCTTGGGGCGGTCACTGGAACCTGAAGTGCCGTAGAGAGCCAAATGAGGAGAGCGGCGAGGTTGGCTGCATCCGGCGCTGGTGGTGACTGTGCAGTTGCTGCAGGGTCCAGCTGGAGGGAGGAGTGGGGGCAAGAGCAAGAGGCAAGATCCATATGGGGAGGCTCCTTGGTGTAGCCATCAATGGGGGCCTGGTAGGAGGAAGCATGGGTGAAGGAGTAGGCGGGCTAGGCGTTCGGCGCGGCTGCTGAGCCAGCGTGGTCGGGTCTGGGGAGGCCTGTGCGTTGACCCTGCCTCCCTCTTCTTCTTTTTAGGTTTGGAGGAGGTCGGCTGCATCGGCACGCAGCTGTTTGGAGGCGGTGGAGGGCAGGTGCGTGGATGACAGCGTCCGGTTGGTGGCCAGGAGTAGAGTGGCGGGGCCTTACTCAAGTTATTTATTTACAATTACTTCCGGACCTGCTGCACACAGGCACCAGAGTACCACATGTGTACATTCCACAGAGTCCACAAGAATGAACCACTGTCAAAGGCTGAAGATAAAAAAATCCCACAATCTAGATATCTATGATCAGTCCATAAATTAACTACACTAGTCAGGTGTACACTAGTCATGAGAGCTCAGGGAGCAACACGGAGTACAGTTTACTTAAAACACCCCATGTTAAAAAAAACTCCCAAGACATTAAATGGATAATCTTGTACATATTTAAAAATTCTTTCTTATTTGTTTTAAAATTAAGCTTATGCACCCTAAATTTCATACACGTCTATTATGACAATAACATACCTTTAAAACCAGCAAGCAGTTTATTTAAACATTATCAACTAATTCACTTTTTTAAAAATCAGAAACCAAGATGCTTTACATTTGCTATCCATTAGTATACTTGCTAGAGTGAGAATAAGAATGAAACACACACACACACACAAATCTCAGGCAGACATTACTAGTCTCGATCCCATTTCTTCCATCATGACCTCATCATGACCTCAAAGTGGAGATCAGAAGCCTCTGCTTTCATTTTATTTGTTTATTTATTTAAAACATTTATACCCCGTCCTTCTCGACCTCTGTAGAGGGACTCAGAATGGCTTCCAAACAGGCAATAATTTGACGTCAAACATAATATAAAACATATAATTAATACATCCACAAAATTAAAATAATTCTAAATATATATTAAGAACCTGCTCGCCAGATTAAAATCACCAGAATTAAAATCGTCATCCAACACAATCCAAGTCCAGTCCAATAAATCTTGTCTTTTCTAGTAAAAAAACTATTCTGTGAACACCTGATCCCATAGCCAGGATTTAAGTTTATTCCGGAAGGTCAGGAAGGAGGGGGCAGATCTAACCTCATTGGGGAGGGAATTCCACAGCTGAGGGGCCACCACGGTGAAGGCCCCGTAACTCATCCTTAGTGTGACAGTGATGGCAATGGGACTGAGAGCAGGGCCTCAGATGATCTTAAGGTCCTAGACGGTTCGTAGGGGGAGATATGTTTGGATAGGTAAACTAGGCAGAACCATTTAGGCTTATAGGTGAGCACCAGCACTTTAGATCAATCACAACTATGTGTCTGCATTGCATACTGTGGACAGTGTCTTAAAAGCTTGTGCTAGAAATTTATTCTGTCTAGTTAAGACTTGAAGGTACTACTTAATCCCTTTTCATGCAAAAGCAGATTAAAACAGCTACCTCTTTGAACAGTTTAGAGTGTTACTCAAACTATCAACTGCAATTATTGTTAAACAGTATTCCAAAGTTGCTGAAGTTGGTCAATGAGGAGGGATTCTGGGTACTGCAGTTCAACAATGTTGGGGTGTGTGTGTGTAAACATTTTCTAGTTCTTATCTCCTAGCAGAGGCACAAGACATGCTTGTTGCTTTTATGTTTCAGCAGCAACCAGATTATTTCCCTCACCTTGAGGCCCATATTGGCCCCCCTGAGGTCCATAGCTGCTCATGGAATTTTGCTGGTAAGGTCCCATTCCAGTATGCATTTGTCCTCCAGAAGACTGGCGGGGAGATAAGGCAGACCCAGGCTGAGAGTTATACTGAGGCATCTGTGGATTCCTCTGTATATAACCTAAAGAAATAATAAATGTAAAATGATATACTACAAAGCCATGCAAAACATACATATATACAAGCACTAGAACATTAACAAATTACATTTCTTGTTAAAGCATATCAGCAGATTTTAAAGTTACCAGTATACAGGCAGCCCCTAAGTTATGAACAAGGTAGTTCTGTAGGTTCGTTCTTAAACCGAAAATGTATGTAAGTTGGAACAGGTACATTTTCAGTGTAATTCCAGAGACAAACATAAAAGCTTTGGCTAGCATAGGGAAGGGTTAACATCCCCGTGGTGTTTGTTTTCCTTGTGACCATTGGGTTTTGAAATATTGGGTTTGTTATGAAAACAAGGATTGGTGATAAAACTTCCATGGAGACACTTTTTTCCCATGAGATCTCTTTCAGGAGTGAATTTCCCTTTCTAGGGGGAGATTTCTCTCACTTCCTGTTATCTCAGTTCCATTCTTAACTATGAGTCGTTTTTATGTCAGATGTTTGTAACTCAGGAACTGCCTATACACCAAGGCTGGTGATGGAAAGAGACACAGAGGATACTAGATAATTTTGCCAAACGTTACTCTCTGTCCAACTTCAGAGAGAAAACAATACTCACTGGTTTCTAGTTCAAGAAACTGGTTGAAATTCATCTGTATATCTCTACCCATAAAAGTATTCTTTTGTGAAAACAAAATATTTCATTCAAGATCTAGAATGAGTATTTCAAAGATAACCAACAGCTAACTGAACTAAGTGTTCATTCCCAAACTGCAATATTCCCACTGAATGTTTCAACAAATATGTTTTAAGGTTTATATATATAAAAAACAAATTATACCAATGGTAAATTGCACACTCACCTCTATCTGGGGCTATGGTTGACTGATTCATGGAGGTATGCAAGATGCTGTCTGACTGGCCACTTGGTGGTCGAGGTGGCATCTGGTTGCCTGTGCAACAAAGAGAAAACGACTTCTTCGTAAGTACATTTTCAAATAATTTAAACTCCATGTGGCATACTAAGACTGTACCCTACTGGATATAGATACAGGCTCCTTCACCTTTAACTATACAGTCAACCCTCCATATGAGATTCTGCATCCACCAATTCAACCCTCCATGGCTTGAAAATATTTTAAAAATACAAGAAGTCAACCTTGGTTTAGTCATTTTATATGGATAAGAGCCATCATCATCATAGGGGATCTATTGTGGCTGAGTATGACTGTCTGGAATAGAATAGGAATAGAATAGAATAGAATAGAATAGAATAGAATAGAATAGAATAGAATGATAGTGCTCACTATGGCACTGTGATTTGAACAACTATGGATTTTAATATGCATTGGGTTCTTGGAACCAAACCCTACCAAATACTAAGGGCACATTGTACTTATAAATCCATCCTTGTTTAACTGATCCATACACATAATAAGTCTGACAAAGAAAGAATCCGAACCCATATCTCTTATTCTTATTTACTGTTGTCTTATTTATTACATTTAGAATGTGTCTTTTCTCCATGAAGTGCTCCCTCCCTACTTTTTTATCCTACAGATGCACATGAGGTAGGTTTGGTCTCACAAATACTGACTGGCTAAACAGTGAAGTCTGGATCTCTTCACTTTTTGGCTGACACTCTAACCAGGGAGTGAGGAAAGTGCAATTCCTGGAATACATATAATTCTCCCCGGGGGATTTCTCAGCATGCCTCCCAAAATGCCTTCTTCTTCCTTGTTAAGGGGAATGGAAGTCATTTCTGCCGCATCCCTTCCCTTCCAATTGTTTTAGGTGCTGAAGAAGACTCTTTTAAACAGGAAGTGAAATGGAACTTGGCTCCATGATTTAGAAAAGGCTTGTCTCTGACTTTCAAATTATGAATCTTTAACTCTGAACTGAATTTTTATTGGTTTTATATGTTCTTTTGAACTGCGGTTATGTTGCCTAGCTGGCTTATGTGTTTCTAACTCATGCTATGTGGGATATTTAAACCTGCTGTTGTTATTTTATTTTTTATATCTGGGAAGGGTGTAATTGTGGCTCCATTTTTTAAAAAACCCTGTTCCTTTGTATTATTTTAATTGGGTTTTTTAAACTTTGTTTTCTTGGCACTGTAAGTAAATAAATTAATAAGAAATCATTACATAATTCTAGTTTCATTTTATCCAGTGGTTTTTACTGGCTCCCTTGAAATAAGCGGCCATGTTTAAAGACAGACGGGCATTCAAGGAAAAATAAACTACTGTTTCCAGAATTTAGCCAGCCGGAAGGCCACTGGCCATGCTAGCTTGGGGGATCCTGGAACTGCTATTCCAAGCTCTGTGTCATGCACACAAAATGTTTTACCTGGTACTGCAGCAGGAGAAAGTGGGCCAGAGCGTGACTGAGCAACACTTGCAGGAGAGCCAACTGGTGATGGGGAAGGTCCTCTGATGCCTGGCAAGTGAGGAGAGGTATGTGGAGAGAAAGGAGACTGAGCTGGATTGCTCTGCTCTCCCTGACTGCTGGAAATCCCTGATGTGCTTACGCCAGGACTCAGTGCTCCTTCTGTGCCCATAGGCAGGTCATCTATTGAACCAGAGAGATCCTATGGAGAGACAAAGGAAAACAGGCAAGGATGTCAGTACAGGAAATAAGAGACTGGGGTGGCTAACATATACCATATACTGGCTGCAAAACATATGGGATTCTTCTTCAAGATTACTTTGCTTTCAATTAGGCAGGATACAATATAGCTTTAGCTGAAAGTCACCGATAGATTTTGTTCTAGGCAACCTTTGAGGAATTGCAGAGCCCAAGATGTCATCTATGAAATGCTGCGTAAGTATTCTTTTGAGTGGTACTCTTGTGAATGCACACATATGGAGTTACTGCATCTGCACAGGGTCTATCACAATGGTTCTGAACCTGTGGGTCCCCAGGTATTTTGGCCTACAACTCCCAGAAAACCCAGTCAGTTTAGCAGTTGTTAAGATTTCTGAATCTTTCAAATTTTTGGCAGTAAACAAATCTACTCCTCCCAGTGCATAAAAGGGAGCCCTGGCCGCACGCTCCCCAGTTCCTTCACCACAGAGACAGTGAGAAAGGGGGAGGTTTGTATAGAGGGGAGGTACGGGCAGGTTTGTGTGGATTCACAGAGTACCACTCAAAGAAACATGCTCTCCGTGTGGTAGAATAACAATACAGTGCATGAGGTACACAGTGAAGAAAACACATGATCTGAAGAAGGGTTGTGGCCCTTTCTTGAGGTAATATGCCATGGCATTTAACAAAGGACAAACCTCAACAGGATACACTGTATCTCAGGCAGAGAAATACATGAGCAATGTTCTATGAAATGGCGAATAACCTTATTCAGCAGGAAAAAATAGACAGGAACGTCATCAGATAGCAAGAAAAAAAATCATCAATAAGCAATCAACATCATAATTGAGGTGAAATACTATTGAAACAATAAAACATTTGTTGAACTTGATAAGAAGAGTCAGTGTTTTATTGTGGGTCATTGTCCCTGGAGTTCTTTGGTCAGGCAAGACATGAAGAAAGGATAGACCTCCTGAAGGAAGTGTCCGGTAGGATCTAGAGTCAAGTCTATAACGGGAGACAAAAGTCCTGGGGTTGGCCCAAATGGCCGCTTTGCAAATGGCATCTAGTGGGATGCCCTTGAAAAAGGCTGTGGATACTGCCAGGCTCCTTGTAGCTCTTGGGCGGACTGGGGGGGGGGGGGGAGGCCGGTATTAAGCAAGCTGATAGCACAGCTCAGCAATCCAGTGGGACAAACACTTAGAGGAGACAGGCTTGCCCAGTTTTCGGCAGCATATGAGACAAAGAGTCTCACGGACTTTCTAGTGGGCAGAGTTCTGTCCCTGTAGAAAAGCAGCGCCTTCCTGACATCCAGGAGGTGTAGACGCTTCTCCAGAGGTGAAGTGGGGTTTTGGAAAAAAGCTGGATGTATGATGTCCTGGTTGACAAAAAAGGCAGAGACCACCTTCGAGAGGAAGGTGGTGTCAGTACAGAGGACAGCTTGATCGTAATAGAAGAACAAGTATGGCTCATCTATCCAGAGCGCTGCCAGCTCCAAAGGACAACAGGTGGAGGTGATGGCAACCAAGAAGGCCACCTTCCATGAAAGGAGGTGGAGGTCTCCAGCACAAATGGTTTGAAGGGTGGACTGGTGAGCTGCAACAATACAAGCTTGAGGCCCCAGCCCGGGGTAGATGGGTGGACAAGCAGATGCAGGTTTGTGTATCCTTTTAAGAAAGTCTTAATAAGGTGGTTCACAAACCAGGATGGGTGGCCCTATTGCATCAACCAGAAAATCGCTGCAAAGTAGGATTTTATAAAGGCGAGGATGAGGTTCTGCTCCATCAAGGTAAGTAAGAAGTACATGATGTTCAATACCAATTGGAGCGTCAGATGGTCTGCTCAGGATCAAAGGGAGGCTTGAAACCAGGGTAACTTCTAGGTGTAGGCCTTTCTCGTCGACTGTTTGTGTGCCACCTGTAGGATCGACCAGAGGGTGGGTTGGAGGTGGCTTATCCTGTAATCCTCCATGAAGTGAGGTGGAGACTGGACATCTGGATGGAGGATCATCCCTCATTCTCTGGTCAGGAGGTGAAGCAATGGTGGTAGGGCACAGTGTCTGCCTTGAGAAATCTTGAGCTGGGCACCACAGCTGTCTGAGCCAGGCTGGAGCTATTACGACATAATTTGTGCTGGATGTATGTATCTTCTCTATGATCCTGAGGATCGGTGGGATGGGTGGGAAGAAATAGAGGTATACTATTGACCAGTTCAGCAAGAAGGCATCTCCAAGGCATCCTCAGGACGCATTGGGAGGTAGGCATGCTCTGTACTGGGCAAGGTGGGCATTCTCTGGAGAAGTGAACGGGTCTACTTCTGGCCACCCCCATTCATTGAAGATGCCATGGAGTTTCGCAGAATCGAGCATCCACTAGTGGGATGCCATTTTTATTCTGCTGATGGTGTCAATGAGGCCGTTTTACTCTCCTTGCAGGTGGAGCATTGTCATGTTCACCAAGTGGTTGATGTACCATTGCCACAGTCAGAGGGAAAGTTGCAGGAGCTTTCTCGAACCTGTGCAGCCCTGTTTGTTTGTGTAACACATTGACACCATGTTGTCTGCGAGGATCTGAAAGTCTTGTGGCAGATGAGGCATGTGAATGCTTAGAGAACTTTGAAAACCGCCAGGAGTTCTAATTAGTTTATGTAGTGGGCCACCTTGTTTCTGGAACAGAGATCCTGGATGGAGATGCCATTGGTGTGAGCTTTCCATTCAAAAGCGCATGTGTCAGTCGCTATTGTGACTGATGGGAGCTGGGGATGAAATGGAATGCCCTTGCATACATTACTCTGCAGTATCCACCAGGTGAGAGTTTTGAGTATAGTAGGGATTGTGAGAAATCTGGAATTGTGGTGTCGCGATTGATTAGAATGGTCGATTAACCACCTTTGCATCAGTCTGATCCAGAGTCTGGCAAAAGGAGTGACGGAGACTCTTGAAGCCCAAGGAGGAAACGTTGACTGAGCAGGCTCAGATTCAGCTACAGGGTCTGAAGTTTTGTATTTCTTTTGGGAGGGCTGCAAATCGCTCCTGGGGCAGGGAGACTCTTTAGAAGATAAGAGTTGGAAAGAGCCCCAATAAACTTTATCTTCATTGTCAGGAGTGAGGTGGGACTTTTCAGCATTCTACAGGAGGCTGCGGGAGTCGAGAAGGTGAAGAGTGTGACTCACATGGTCCTTGAGAGTCTGTGGTGAGTGAGCCATTACTAGCGAGTCATCAAGATATGGAAAAAGGACAATGCGGTGTTTTCTGACGTGCACTGCCACCACCGTCATGCACTTGGTGAATATTCTCGGCGTGGTGACAAGGCTAAAAGGAAGCATGTTGAACTGGTAAGCCTGCTGGAGGACTCTGAAGGAGAGGAAATGTCTGTATGAGTTGCAGACCACTAAATGGAAATATGCGTCTCGTAGGTCAATGGACACAAACCAATCTCCTTGGTGCTGTAGGGGCAGGATTGATGATAATATGACCATCCTGAACTTCGTCAATCATATATAAATTCAGTTTCATGAGGTCGAGGATCGGATGGAGGCTCCCTCCTCATTTTGAAATGGTAAAACAACAAGAGAAAAAGGGGTAGGATGTATGGTTCATTTTGTGAGTAAGGAGAGGGCTGGGTGTCAGGAATGTGATCAATTGGTGCCAAATTCTTGAACTCCAACACAAGGCCTTCTTTGACAATCTTTAGCACCCATGCGTTGGAGGTAATGGCTTCCAAGGCATGCAGAAAGTGTGAGAGAGAGTTGCCAAACTGTGTGTGGGTGAAATGGAAGATGGCAGAAGTAGTTGAGGTAGAATCAGTGGTAGATGGAGGCTCCTTCTTTGGAAGCTTTCGAACAGATGCTGGGTGGCCATCTGTCAGGGGTGATTTGAATGCAATATTCCTGCTTCTTGGCAGGGGGTTGGACTGGATGGCCCATGAGGTCTCTTCCAACTCTTTGATTCTTTGATTCTATGATCCAGTCTACTGCCAAATTTGATGTCATGATTAGCTAGTGAGTTTGCTAGGGCAGCCGTGGTTTTCTGGACCTGTTGTGGTCAGCGCAGTTGCTGTGCCAGGGTGGTGGGGCAGGCTTGCAGTTTTGTTGATAGCCCTGTTGTCCATAGGGCTAGGAGTCATAGTGATTAAAACAGTACTGATACCAACGATTCTTTTATGTCTGTGGTTGGGTCTGCTCACCACACTTTGTCACTGGCAGCTTGAAGTCCTGGTTTGACTTCAGCTTGTCATTGGTGCCTGCACTGAAAAGGTCCAACGCACTGAAGGGCAAGTCCTCCATTACTTGCCTAGATAAGGTAGAGAGGTCAGAGGAACGAATGGATCACTATGGGATGGGCAATCATCTTACCAGTGGTGTCTCCTTTTTGTTTGGCCATCTGAATTTGGTGGTAAGCCAAAGAGTTTGCTGAAGTGTTGTCGATCCTTGTCAAGACAGTTCAGCATGGAAAGGCTGGGCTTTCCCCCACAGTACTTGTTGCTAGGTTCCCATGTGGGCTACGTAGCTGGCAATTCTCGAGAGGAGGGAAGACCCGGAATAGAGTTTTTGGCCCACTGCGTCAAAGAGTTTGCCTTCTCTTTCTGAAGGGTGTTCACTTGGTTACCCGAAGCCTGGGCTGCCTTAACCACTACCAAGTTTGGGTCAGAATGATGCTTCAGCCACTCAAGTTCTTTGTCAGCAGTGTGTTACCAAGTCTCTATACGCGTCGACACAGTATAGACCAGTGGTTCTCAACCTTCCTAATGCCACAACCCTTTAATATTGTTCCCCATGTTGTGGCGACCCACAGCCATAACATTATTTTCATTGCTACTTCCTAACTATAATTTTGTTACTATTGTGAATCATAACGTAAATATCTGATATGCAAGATGTATTCTCATTTGACACAAATACCCAATACACCCCAATTTGAATACTGGTGGGCTTGGGGGTTGATTTTTGTCATTTGGGAGTTGTAGTTGCTGAGATTTATAGTTAACCACAATCAAAGAGCATTTTGTACTCCACCAACGATTGAACCAATCTTGGCACACAGAACTCCCATGACTAACATAAAATACTAGAAGGGTTTGATGGGCATTGTCCTTAGTTTTGGAATTGTAGTTCACCTATATCCAAACACTGTGGGCTCAAATAATGATAGATCTGGGCCAAACTTGGCACAAATAATATACCCAAATGTGAACACTGGAAGAGTTTAGAGAAAATAGACCTAGACATTTGGGAGTTGTAGTTGCTGGGATTTATAGTTCACCTACAATAAAAGGGCATTCTGAATCCCACAAATGATAAGATTTGGGCCAAATTCCCCACACAGAACCCCCATGACCAACAGAAAATACCATGTTTTCTGATGGTCTTTGGTGACCCCTCTGACACCCCCTTGTGACTCCCCCCTCAGGAGTCCCAGCCCCAGGTTGAGAAACACTGGTATAGGGTGGCATCAAGGAAGGAGTCTTCCATGCTGCTTACATGACATCAAGAAGGTAGGGTAGGAATGGCAAGAGGTTCACTGGGAGAGCCTCAGCCTGTACTCTTTTAAAGAGCGGGTTGGTCACCCCTTTTGATGTGTTTTATCTCGAGGCCCAACGTATTCACCATACGAATCATCTGGTCAAAATTCACTTTGAGATAATTTTTTGACTTAAATGTTTTGACAGGTCACGGAACAAATTAAATTATTAAGTCAAGGTATCACTGTATTCCCTTCCATCTTACACTAACAAACCCATATTGTTGGGTAAATATTCTTCCAGCTTCCTCCTCATTCTGAACAAATCACTCTGTAAAGCACAAACATTCTAAACCCATTTGTTTTGTTTTTTATACAAAGGTTCCTCTTGTAACTGGTAGACCAGAATGATGTGGTGCATTTTTTATAATCAGCTACGGACTAACATAGGTGATAAGTCATTTTTGTATTCTTTTGTTATCTTTCTTACTCAGTACTAGTGATGTTTTATCACAAATACTCCATGATATACTTTGAATCCTGACTCACCTTTAAAACAAACAAGTGTACTATGCTGGAAATAAACCATTGAAGGAGCTTGCAAAGGAGGAATCAAAACATATTCACAATGTGTTGTGTAGGCATGAGCAGGCTCTTCGTATTATACAAGTCTATTTATAATTTGGAGAAAAGCCAAATGGACAAATAAATCTTAGAAACCCGATGTAGTGTCACTGGACATCTGAGAGATTCCAATTATAGGGTAAGTGTGGACTCCAAGTGTAAGGACATGATGAACTTCTGAAACTCATTTCACAGGTTTTGCAATGACAGCTCTTAAACTCGGCCAGGTTTGAAAGGAGGTGTTTGTCTCTCTTCTACCTACCTCTCCAATTCTGGAGGAAAGAGCTGAATATAGACTTCCACATGTTTACTTCATTATTATTATTATTATTATTATTATTATTAACTTTATTTGTACCCCGCCAGCATCTCCCGAAGGACTCAGTGCGGCTTACAAAGGCCAAGGCCCTCAATAAAACAATAGCATAACAATACACACCTCATAAGCAAACCAAAACAATTAAAGCAATAACAACAAAGCAATAAAACAATACACCGTGGCAGACTAAAACTAGGGCCGGGCCGATGTAATGGGTACAGTTAAAAGTGCTGGATATGACAGGTGGAATGCAAGGACTGGGTAAGTGCAATATGCAGACAATCTAAAATCTCTAATAAAGTGCGTCTGGGATTTGATGCTATGGAGTTTCCTATTCTGGAAAGGCACACCGGAACAGCCAGGTCTTCAAGCTCTTCCTAAAGACTGCCAACATAGGGGCTTGTCTGATATCCTTGAGGAGGGTGTTCCAAAGTCGGGGGGCTACTATGGAGAAGGCTCTGTCCCTCGTCCCCACTAAATGCGCCTGCGACGCAGGTGGGATCGCGAACAGGGCCTCCCCAGATGAACGAAGGGAATGCGTGGGTTCATCAAAATATTTATTTCGGTCATTGACCAGCACAGGAAATAGTGTCACATTTCCAGACAAACCTGGCATGTTTGGTACATTAAAAATATAACTACTAAAAACACAATATGGGTGAGGGAGCAGAAGGGGGAACAGGGTAAAAACATACAATGCCCAGATCCATCACCAAATTGTAGATTCAGGGAAGAAGATTACTGGACACACAGTTTACTTTTGGAACTAGTCATTCCCTGGCGGATTTTGTATGCTGCTGCACAGAACTTTGCGTGGGTTCATAAACGGAGATGCGGTCATGTAGGTAGGCAGGTCCCAAACCGTTTAGGGCTTTGTAGGTGAGCACCTGTATAAAGATAAATGGTGTTTTCTGCAACTAATTCTTCAAGACCTCTCAACCTTTCTGGGTGTCTTCTTTCTTTTGCATGTGAAGCCATGGGATGCTAATGGAGGGGAAAAACACCCCTCCAACAGCAGTGTGTTGACTTATCTGTCAGCAATTGACTCGCTGCCACCAATTGTCAAGGGTTAACCAAATTTTAAAGGGCTTATTTACTTTGAAAGGAACTATTCTTATGTTTAACAGGGAGAAATATTAACTGTGTAAGTTTTTATTGTATAATTGGTGATGACTGAAGATTATTGAAACTGTTTCTTCTAGCTTGGCTGATGCTGCTAAATTTCTATTTTTAGGGCTTAGAGAAACCAAATAACACACTTCTTTGTGATACAATGCCGTTGAGTTCTTCAGAGAGGTTATATTCTTATCTAATATATCCACACACAGTCTGTGGTAGTGTGAAAATAGAATAGAACTTTATTAAACAATCTTGAAAAAAATATTTCAGGCACAAAAAAGCTTGTCGGTTGCATTCAATAGTACAGTGCTTGGATTCGGTTACGGTCACAACTTTAAACTGGGAATTTACTTTCCCCTCAAAATAGATTTCTTCACTACAAACAGCCCAATACACAGGGTCTGTCTAGAAAATAGTCCTCCCTCTGAAAGTAACTATCTAAAATCTATTTTCAAGTTAAGACTCCTCACTAAATCTTCACTACTATTCTTATTCTACAACTGCTCTCCCTAACTATCCACTCCAATTCCTCTCTAGCACACAAGTCTCACTTTCCTTTTAAAATGCTCCTTTTTTCCTCTCAGCTTCTCCTAAACTCTGCCCCCTTGCTCTACACCAATCCCGGCCATTCCCTGCTGTCTAATGCCTAGGACACGCCCCCTGCTCTGAACTACACTCAAGATGGCGTCTCTCTTCTCCAAATGGCGTCTCCCATCTCCAAAATGCCCATTTCCTATCTTTCTATGCTCACAGGCTTTTCCAGGCCCTGCATCCTGGCAGTAAATAAGGTAAGGGTTCTTCACAACCTGCACCTTGAATTGGAACCGGAAAATGAACGGCAGCCAGTGGAGCTCCTTAAACAGGAGGGTTGACCTCTCTCTATAAGGAGCGCCAGTTAACAACCTGGCCGCCGCCCGTTGGACCAACTGAAATTTCCAAACTGTTTTCAAGGGCAGGCCCACGTAGAGCACATTACAGTAGTCCAATCTAGAGGTGGCCAAGGCATGGACCACCCTGGCCAGATCAGCTTTTATGAGGTATGGTCACATTTGGCGCACGAGTCTCAATTGTGCAAAAGCCCTCCCGGTCACCGCCAACGCCAGGGCCTCAAGCATAAGTGATGAATCCAGGAGGACTCCCAAACTGCGGATCTGTGACTTCAGGGGAAATGTAACCCCGTCCAGCACAGGTTGCCACCAAATACCCCGATCTGGTTTACGATCAACCAGGAGGACCTCTGTCTTGTTGGGATTGATCTTCAGCTTGTTCATCCTCATCCAGACAGCCACAGCGGTCAGGCACTCATCCAGCACCCGAGGGGCTTCCTTAGAATTAGGTGGAAATGAGTAATAGAGTTGTATGTCATCTGCATACAGAATGCACCCAACTCCAAAACTCCAGATGACTTCTCCCAGCGATTTCATGTAGATGTTAAAAAGCATGGGAGACAGAATAGTGCCTTGCAGGACCCCACAGGTCAAAGGCCAGGGGTCTGAGCAGGCGTCTCCCAGCTTCACCATCTGGGATCGACCCTCCAGGAAGGACCAAAGCCACGACAAAACCATGCCCCTGAGACCCATCCCAGAGAGACGTTCCAGAAGGATACCATGATCGATGGTATCTAAAGCCTCTGTGATGTCCAAGAGGACCAACAGTCACACTCCCCCTGTCCAGCCCTCTACGGAGGTCATCCACCAAGGCGACCAAAGCCGTCTTGGTGCCATGGCCAGGCCTGAAGCCAGGTAGTTGATGTCATCTAGAAAACCCTGAAGCTGCAAGGCAACCACCTGCTCCAGCACCTTGCCCAAAAATTGGAGGTTGGAGATTGATCTGTAATTGTTCAGCACCGTGGAATCAAGGGAGACCTTTTCAAGGAGTGGCCGAACCACGGCTTGTTTCAGTCGAGATGGAAAAGCCCCCTGCTCCAATGATGAATTAATGATCAACACAAACCAATCAACCAATGCCACCCTGGCCGATTTAATTAGCCAAGGTGGGCAAGGGTCTAAAGCCGATGTGGTCGCCCTCACAGCACCAAGGATCTCCTCCACAGTATCAGGATGAACAAGTCTAAAAGAATCCCACAAAATTGGACAAGCAGATGCCTCAATCACCTCTCCTGGCACTGTGATGAAATTGGAGTCCAGCTCAAGGCGTATCTAAGCAACTTTGCCTGCAAAATGGTGTGCGAACTCGCGACACTGAGCTGCTGGAACATCGAGGGTCTCCTCCACCATAGGTGGGTGAAGGAGTTCCCCGACAACCCGAAACAGCTCCGATGATCTATTTGTTGCAGATGCTATACGGGCAGTCGTGAAAGACACCCTGGCTACCCGTATGGCCGCAGTATATGCCCTAAGAGAGGCTGTAGCCTGTGCTTGGTCAGACATGTCTTGAGGTTTCCTCCATATGAGCTCTAGCCCCCTTCTCGTGTGTTTCATCACAGCCAACTCCTCGGTGAACCAGGGAGATGGCGTGTCTCGACACAACGTGATGGGGCGTTCAAGAGTGATCGTATCTATCGCCCTGGTCATCTCCCTGTTATAGTGATCAACCAAGGCGTCGACAGAATCGCCAGGTTCTATGGCAGGAAAGACCCCAAGATTCCTCAGGAATCCCTCTGGATCCATCAGTCTCCTGGGGCGGACCATCATAATTTGTCCTCCACCCCTACGGAAGTTGAGGGTCGCAGAAAGTCTAAAACTGATCAGATAGTGATCAGACCATGACAAAGGATGTTTTGTTCTCCCACTCTGACCATTCTACTGCCCGCCACAAAAACTAGGTCAAGTGTATATCCAGCCTGGTGGGTGGGTCCAGATATAATTTGTGAGAGTCCCATGGTCGTCATGGTGGCCATGAAGTCCTGGGCTGCACCAGTCAAAGAGGTCTCAGTATGGATGTTAAAATATCCCAGCACAACCAGATGCTGGAAGACCAAAGCCGAAATGGAGACCACCTCTGCTAGCTCAGGCAGGGAAACTGCTGAGTCGTGGGGTGGACGGTACACCAGCAGATACCCCAAGCTCTCATGGTTCCCCATCTTCAGGTGGACACACTCAAACCCAGATAATTGTGGAACAGAGCATCTGACCATGGCGATGGATTGCCAATAGACTACTGTGACCCCTCCTCCCCGCCCCCCAAGCCTGGCCTGCTGGTGCACTCTGAAACCCGGTGGGCACAGCTGAGTGAGATTTACCCCACCCAGCTCGTCCAACCAGGTCTCGGTAATGCAGGCCAGATCCACCCCCTCATCCAGTATCAAGTCCTGGATGGCAGCGGTCTTTCCATTGACAGATCTGGCATTGACCAGCAGAACCTTAAGACCAAGGAGTCTGTCATGGAGCCTACCACTTCCTACCTTCTCCAGGGTCGCAAGAACTCTGTTGCACTTCTCCCTGGGACGTTGGTGACCAGCAAATCTCCTCCCCCACATGACCTGAATAGTGCCCCTCTCCTTCATTACCCCAAAAGAAGCCACCACCACTATAATTAATATGAATTCTGAAGTTATAACAAAGCCTTGTGCAAAAGTCTTGTAATAAGAATGTTTATGAGATCCTGTGATCTCTCTATTGATAAGGAAACGATTTGTCCACCAGTCTGTGGAAACATTAAGCATATCCTCCTTGGCACCCAAAATATCAGACCAAACCGAACTGCTTTGCGCACTGGACAGTACAGTAACGTTTACTACAAAGTGTACCAACAGGCACCTTGCATAGCATCCACCATGATCCTATGCCTGATTTTTAGCCTGATTGCCTTCAAACGGTGCTCAGCTTACACCCAACCATCATTTTCTCTCCCTAGGATACCTCTGGGTTTCATGGAGCCCCAGAAATATTTTAAAGACTATAGGTGACTGCAAATCACATTCTTCGTTTTACAGCTCCCCTTTCTGAGGTTTTTTGTGACTGACAGCACACACTACAGGTGCCATTTTTTGAACAAGCAACCCTCATAGCAGCCATTTTGTGATGGCACCCATAACTTTTCAAAATTCCAGATATGCATACCAATTCTCATGCATTATTGCGGTATTCTTTTTTTCATTGTACAAGTCTTTTGGAAATCTAAAATTATACAGATATTATGTAGGCCTTTTTCCTATCCAAAGCTGTTTGTTCCCTATTAAATGAAGGATTTCATTTCAAAAAGATATATTAAACTCTGCCAAGATTGGACTGCACAATTGTCCATAGCTTTCACCCTTGGAGGAAAAAAGAGCAATGAGACCAGTCAATCCTACTCTTTGCATTCACAAGGGTTCAATCCTACTCCTTGCATTCACAAGGGTTCAGCTTAAGGATTTGGACAGGATCCTTGGGGAAGTGAGACCTACCACATGCATCCTAGACTCCTGTCCTGGCTGATAAAAGAAGCCAGAGGGGGCTTGGCAGAGTGGGTGAAGGTGGTGGTTAATGCCTCCTTACAGGAGGGAAAGTTTCCAGCGAGCTTAAAACAAGCTATCATAAAACCGCTGTTGAAAAGGCCATCACTGAACCCCACTCAATTAGACAACTTTCGGCCAGTTTCCAACCTTCCCTACTTGGGCAAAGTCATGGAATGTGTGGTGGCAACACAACTCCAGGGATTTCTGGTAGACACGGATTATCTAGATACGGCACAGTCTGGCTTTAGACCGGGACATGGAATTGAGACAGCCTTGGTCGCCTTGGTAGATGATCTTCGCTGGGAGCTGGACAAGGGGAGTGTGTCCCTGTTAGTTCTGCTGGACCTCTCAGCGGCCTTCGATACCGTCGACCACGGTTCCTTCTGGGACGCCACATAGACATGGGATTTGGGGGTACTGCTCTGCAGTGGCTCCGGTCCTTTCTCGGGGGATGGTCTCAGAAGATGTTACTGGGTGACACCTGTTCAGCCCCACAACCATTGTCCCACAGGGTTCCCACAGGATTCAATTCTGTCCCCGATGTTGTTTAACATCTACATGAAGCCGCTGGGGGACATCATCCGATGTTTCGGAATGAGGTGTTATCACTATGCAGATGATGTTCAAATCTGTCACTCCTTTCCACCTGTCACCAAGGAGGCTGTCCAAACCTTGAACCGGTGCTTGGCAGCTGTGTCGGACTGGATGAGAGCTAACAAATTGAAACTGAATCCAGACAAGACAGAGGTCCTACTGGTCAGTCGTAAGGCCAAACAGGGCATAGGGTTACAGCCTGTGTTAGACAGGGTTACACTCCCCCTGAAGACACAGGTTCACAGCTTAGGAGTGATCCTGGACTCACCGCTGAGCCTGGAACCCCAGGTCTCGGCGGTGGCTGGGAGAGCTTTTGCACAATTAAAACTTGTGCGCCAGTTGTGCCCATACCTTGGGAAGTCTGATCTGGCCACAGTGGTCCACGCTCTCGTTACATCCTGAATAGATTACTGCAACGCATTCTACATGGGCTTGTCTTTGAAAACTGTTTGGAAACTTCAATTAGTCCAGCGGGCGGCAGCTAGATTACTCACTGGAGCATCATACAGGGAGCATACCACCCCTCTGTATGTCAGCTCCACTGGCTGCCGATCCAATTCAGAGCACAATTCAAAGTGCTGGTTTTGACCTACAAAAACCCTATACGGTTCCGGCCCAGCGTATCTGTCCGAATGCATCTCCTTCTACGTCCCGCCTCAGAGTTTAAGATCTTCTGGGGAGGCACTGCTCTCGGCCCCACCTCTATCACAAGTGAGATTGGTGGGGACGAGGAGCAGGGCCTTCTCGGTGGTGGCCCCTCACCTGTGGAACTCACTCCCCAAGGAAATTAGGTCATCGACATCCCTCCTCTCCTTTAGAAGGAAATTAAAAACATGGATTTGGGACCAGGCCTTCGGGTAATCTGGCGGATAGATAAGGCACAAGCAACCAATAGAATTGATGGATTGGACAATGTGGAATTTGAATTTACGGACTCTGAACTGATAAAAGTTGAGCTCTAGATTGTTTTTAGGGATTGTGATGTATAATGTATTGTTTTAACTGTTTTAATTACTGTTTATATGTTTTATTTTTTACCTTGTTGTTGAGCTGGCATCAAATTGTGCCTTTTTGTTAGCTGCCCTGAGTCCCCCCCTCAGGGGTTGAGAAGGGCGGGGTAGAAGTGAGAGAAATAAATAATAAATAAGAGAGTAACTAACTCTACTGTAGGTTAACAACTAGAAAAGCTTACACAGCACCCAGTGCTTCCTAGCTAGATTTCTGTCTCACTTTTAATGTTATAAGATCTAAGGCTATGGCCCATGAGGTGTGTCTGGGGTAACCTTCAAGTCAGAACTATGTTACTGTTCTCCTCCTACAGCTTTTATAATTCCTGCTTATTGGTTATAGGGCCCTTCCATACAGTCATATATTCCAGTTCAAAGCAGAAAATATGGGATTTTATTCAGCTATGTGGAAGGGGCCATCATGTCTCGGACTTATGGGAGCCTCAGGCCAAAAACTCTTGAGAGAGATATTGTTGCCTGAATTTCTATAATTATGGCTGTGCAAGTTCAATGTACTGAATCTATCAGTAAGTAGTTACTGGTAAGCAGGCAAGATGAACATGGATGGGGATGTCCAATCCATCTACTCCAGTGGTTCCCAACCTTTTTGTTGACCAGGGACCACTTGACCAGAGACCACTCTGTAACATTACTACCTAAAGGGTTACAATTCAGTATTCAGTGAACTTTAGATTTGGTTTGGTTATTTGGGGTGATGATTCAGAATATTGCATTGGATAGGCCACATCAGTTCTATTTTCTGATAAAGAACATATGCCATCCAGTAGTCGCCATCTGCTCACCCATAGAAAACCCTCTATATAAATAGAAATGTAATGTTCATTTTTGAGATTAACATAACTCAAAAACCACTGGACGAATTGCCACCAAATTTTAACACAGTACACCTATCAGGCCAACAAGTGACCAGAAAAACACTGAAAAACACAGCAGAAGAGACTTAAAAAGCAAAAAAAATAATACATTACAACGCATGCACAAACCCACATAGATACACATAGACACACATATATACACATAATTATAGTTTGCTTACCTGTAACTGCAGTTCCCTGAGTGGTCACCTGTGAATTCGTACATATGGTAGTTTCTGCGCCTGCGCAAAGCAAATTCGGAACCTTCTAGAGAGATAAATGACAGATTAATACAAGCTCCACCGACTCCCCTCCGGGAGCATAAATAGTCAGTTGGTGGGCCCCAGCCTCTCGGTTCTCTCACGCCGCAAAGCAGCCAGAACAAGGAGGCTTGATCCAGAGAGGAGGATGGGTGGGACATAGTCTTACCAGCCTTTTTCCAGAACCTTTCGACTCCCATGGAGCAGATATTCGAGAAGCCCTGCGGACTTCTCGATGTCCGCAGGGCTTTAGCTTTTTATGTTGACAGAACGACTGGACTCAGGAAGTCTACGGGGTTGTTTGTCAAGTACCGGAAGGATGCCAGTGGCCTTCCAGTGTCATCCCAACATATGTCGTCTTGGATTTTTTCAACGATCCGTTTGGCTTTCCAGCTGGTGCGTAAGGATCCATCTCCTCAATTGAAGGGCCACTCCATGAGATCGATGTCCACGTCTGCAGCATTTATGAAAGGTGTCCCCTTGGATGTCGAATGCCGTGCCGTGACCTGGTCAAATCCGCTCACCTTTGTGTTGCACTACAAGATGGACGTCATCTCCAAGAGAGATGCGCAGTTTGGATGGGCAGTCCTCTTCCACGGTGGCATGATGCCCACCTACCCAGGCTAGTAGCTTGCTAGTCTACCACATGTACAATTCACAGGGACCATGACAGGGAATTATAGGTTGCTTACCTGTAACCGTAGTTCCCTGAGTGGTCACCTGTGAATTCATACATTCTTGCGATATGTGAAAACGCGAGACGACCTTCAGCAAGAAGGCAATGTCCGTGCCTAGAACAACTTTGTCCTTATGGAATCTAATGTATGGGGCATCCGATCTTAAAGCATAGAGTTCACTGGCGCGCCTAGCCAAAATTATGGCCACCAGAAAAGCAGTTTTCCAGGACAAATAATTAATACCTGTTATTGCCAGGGGCTCAAAGGGAGGCTTTGTAAAAGCACCAACTCCAAATCCCATGATCCCACAGGGGCTACCGAAGGCTTAATGTTACTAACACCCCTTAAAAATAACTTGACCAATGGGTCCAAGAAACACGTTGGGAGACCAGCCTTCCTTCGGAACCACGAGATTGTGGTCAAATAACATTTCAAAGAGGAAAAGGAAAGACCTGACTCCAATAAAGATACCAAAAACTCCAACACTATGGAAATAGGGGCATAAAGAGGGTCCAAACCTTTTAAATCTACAAACTTAGAAAAACGTGACCATTTATAGATATATGATCGTTTGGTAGACTCCTTATGGGCAGCTTCTATATATCCCAGGACCGAGCTCAATAAGCCAGAAAGAGAACTGAGAGGCTGGGGCCCACCTACTGGCTATTTATGCTACCGGAGGGGGAGTAGGTGGGACTTGTATTAATCTGTCATTTATCTCTCTAGAAGGTTCTGAATTTGCTCTGCGCAGGCGCAGAAACTACCACATGTATGATTCGCAGGGACCACGACAGGGAAAGCACATATACACAGACTGTGCCACAGCAACATGTGTCAGGGTATGGCTAGTATTTAATAATCTAAAGCTGATGTTGTCTATCCAAGGGGCTGGGGCTGGTCAGCAACAGGGAAGGAGTGGCGGGAAAGGAACAGAAATAAAATAAAATAAAGAGGAAAGAGGCTCATGGACCAGATTTTCGTCCTCACAGCCCACTGTTAATCTGCGGCCCACAGGTTAAGAACCACTGATGGGTCTCTGGAAATACGTATTTCCATTTATGCTCACAGATGTTAAAAATAGAATTTTGCACACAATGGAGTCAAACACTTCTGCCACATATTCAGCCAGAATACATTCACTTGTGACTCAGACACTCTGAAAGTGAAGCTTGTAAATCTCTTTAAATCCTTTGGTTCTCAGTGCAATTTTCAACTTGAACTGAAACATTTTTTCCTAATTTTATTTATACTTATTTCTAGATATTAAAAAAGGGAAAGTTCATTTGTTTGTTCATAACGAGATAACTGCAAATACTTAACTGAATGTGAAACACTGTTCAAGAACAAGTTGTATTTTACACACTAGTGAGGCAATCAAAGTTATCATTGAATAGTTAATATCTGGAGACTGGCTGAGAAAATGAGTTCATATTTACCTGAAATTTTACTTTTCCAAGATATGAAAAGAGTTCATTTTCCCCAAAATCAGGTTCATTCAAGATTAGGTTATTTTTATGATCAGTATATTATGGACAATACACAAAAGTTTAGGCTGTAATACTGTAATCAATACAATAGCTAGTGCTACTCAAAGCCACATGCTCAACGCTGCTTCCAGTCATGATGTGTTGACTGTTGCTACAAAGGCGATCACACTCCATAAGCTGTAATAGGGCATTCTGAACTTTTAAGATGTCTGGATGGTCCTTTTTTATTTCGCTGTTACCATTCACACTCCAAAAGCCACTCTGAGATATAAGAGCACTGATAGAACAAATAGACTATAGGAAGAAAACTGGCCTATTTATGTGTGTGTGTGTGTGTGTGTTTTGATACAGTATATAACAGAGGCTTGAAAACACATTACAGCATAATATACCTGCTGCACAGTGGTAAAGTACGGGATAAGTTTTACATGTAGCAGAACCCATGTTCAATTCCTAACAACTTCCAGGTAGGTCTAAAAAAAACACTGCTGCTCTTCCATGTGGACAATACCAAAATGCATGGATCAACAGACCAACAGTTTGCCTCTGTATATATTTCTCATAAATAATGGTTTCCCCCTTCAGAGCAGCTCACAGAAAAGCCTTTGAGATAGATTTTTATCACCTGGCCCAATCACTACATGTCCACTATTACTTTACTTTGAATAGCATATTCATGATACAAAAAAATACAGTATTAGAAGGAACATGCTAACCTAGATGGGGAGTGCTGGCAGGCTTTCCAGAGGCAACTGGTTGGCCACTGTGCAAGCTTTATTAAATAGGCCTTGGGTCTAATCCAGCATGGGCTTTTATGGCAAAGGCATGGTGAACCCTTTGCCAGACTAAGGAAAAAGGCAGGGGTGACAATATTGACAAATACCACTTAAATTGTATTCATTTAGAGAACAGCAAATGGGTTTGTTTATGTTCATTGTAAAAAGAAAACATATTCACACATTGCTGTGAACTATTAAACACAATGGATGAACCTGCCTGCACTGACACCAAAAGGCTCAGCCCAATCATGTCTGAAGGAAAAACATTCATTTTAGTGGAGGAAGGAGCTTCTCTGGCAATGATGTCACATACTAGATTTGGTTGACAATACACATTTTCCAGCATGGCCTTGACATTCAAAACTTGATTCAAGATATTACTAATTAATAAAAACAGCATATATTACCAACACAGTTTCTTAACACTCATCTTATTGAAGCTGGGATGGAATGACGGGTGGGTACATCAGTCAACTGGTTCTCTATTTAAGTTTTCACATAATTAACCTCCCATTTTAGCTTTCCTTTAGCTCTCCTTTAGTAAGCCATGTTTTACAACAGTTCACACCATGGATTTTGGGCACTGTTTTGAATTTACATAATTGTTTTATAAGCTTGCGGTTTTTATTTATTGTATTGTGATTTGGGGGGGGGGGGTTGGTTTTTTTGTTTTGTTTTTGTTTTTGCGTTGTTCCAGGCACTTTGTGCTGTCTGTAAACTACCCTGAGTTCCTTCGGGAAGTTGGAGGTGGGATACAAAAATAAAGTTATATTATTATTTGAAACACAACAAGATGAGTCCACAGCAGACACTCTGCTGGCTGTTGAATTGGATCACACGTCGGACACTTCCCAAGTGTCTAGGACTGTGTGATGTATCAGGGAACAATGTGTGCAGATGCCAGTAAAGTGGCCTTCTGCAGCTGGCAGATAGTAATTTTGACAATGCCAATTGTGTTTAAGTGTAGGCCAAGGTCATTAGGCACTGTACCCAGTGTGCCGATCACCAAGGGGACCACCTTTACTGGTTTGTGCCAGAGTCTTTGCAGTTCGATTTTTAAATCCTCATATCGTGTCAGCTTTTCCAGTTGTTTCTCTGCAATCCTGCTGTCACCTGGGATTGCAACATCAACAATCCATACTTTGTTTTTTAACACGAGGTCAGGAGTATTATGCTTCAAAACTGTCTGTCTGAATCCGGAAGTCCCAGAGGAGTTTGGCGTGTTCATTCTCTGTGACTTTTTCCAGCTTGTGATCCCACCAGTTCTTTGTCGCAGGCAGATGGTATTTGTGGCACAAGTTCCTATGAGCAACTGTGTTGTGCCTCTGCTTGTAGTCTGTCTGTGCGATCTTCTTGCACCAGCTGAGGATGTGATCTATTGTTTCATCTGCTTCCTTGCAGAATCTACATTTGGGATTTGTTGTCGACTTTTCAATTCTGGCTTTGATGGCATTGGTTCTAATAGCTTGTTCTTGGGCTGCCAAAATCAGGCCCTCCGTCCTTTTTCAGAGTTCCATTTGTGAGCTACAGCTATGTTTTTCCTTTGTCAATTTGGCTCTCAATTTTTCCCAGGAATTGTCCATAGAGAGCCTTCTTTTGACAGTTTTCTCTTTTGCTCTGGATTGTGTTTTTACAGTATTCTCTCTTTGTCTTTTGCACTTTAAGCAGTTTACTATTATTGACTTCCCTCAATGTTGGTTCTTGACTGCCTTTCGCATAACCTGCCACTGCATGTTTCTCTTCTTCTACCATTTGTTTCACTTGCAGAAGTCCTTTGCCTTCTGATTTTCTGGGCAGGTAAAATCTGTCGACATCATTACGCGGGTGTAATGTGTAGTGGATTGTCATCAGTTTTCTTGTTTTTCTGTCCAGATCATCCAGCTCTGCTTGTGTCCAGTTCACAATCCCAGCAGTGTATCCATTCCATGATGGGAATGGCCCAGGTGTTGATAGCCTTGATCGTATTTCCGCCATTTAATTTGTTCTTCAAAACCTTTCTGACTCTTTGGATCTATTCTTTGCTGGCCACATTTTTCACTTGCCCATGCTTGATACCGTCCAATTGTAGTATGCCCAGATATTTATAGGCTTATGGCTGATTGCACTTTATGGTTTGTCTGTTTGGCATGTCTATGGCCTCGCTTTGTATAATTTTCCCTTTCTTTAATGCCACTGTGGCACATTTGTCTAGGCTGAAATCTATACTGTTATCAGTGCTGAAGATTCTGACTGTGTTGGTCAGTGACTCAATTCCATTTTCTGATTTTCCGTAAAGCTTTGTTGGGTAGATGCAATCTCACACACATTCCTGTTTTGTGCCATGCTGTAATGTGACCTCCTCAAATTCCAAAGTTTATTGCCCCTGATTTAAATATGCATGTAAGCTAATGAGTTATCCACCATTTCTGAAGGTGTTTGGGTCACCTATGTCTGACCACGTTTGGAAGGGTATAAAAGGGGATGCATCCTTTTGTTCTCCCCAGTTCACCCATTTGCCCATCTGTTCTTTTTTTGCTCTATTTTGTTTTGTTTTACTACCTTTTGGAATGTAACTGTTTGAAGAGAAGAGAGGCCTGCTTACCATCATTAAGGCCTTTACTCATTGCTGTGAATGTAACCGAAAGATCTGTTACCTGTATGAATTTACATCATGCAAGCTTTTCTTAGTAAGTAAATTCTTTTGATTTTTAACTCTTGTCTCTGAATGGTTATTTGCATGCGTATTTCCTAAAGGAGAGAAAGAAGGGGGGTGGACGAGTACCTTTTACTGCTGCAGGCATTTCTCTACCTTAGCTCTGTTTCCGCAGGCTTCATGCTGTGCACATTAAAGGCTATTTTCTGGTGTAACAACTGCCAGATTATGCAAATATAGTTTTATTCATCAAGCTTTAGATCATCCATGTACAGGAAATGAGAGATTTTTGGTGAATTTCTTGCTGTTTGGTAGCCTAGGTTTGTTTTCTGTAGAATTACTGACATTGGGATCAGAACAATAATGAACAGCAGTGGTGACAGTGAGTCGCCCTAGAAAATTCCTCTCTTGATGTTAACAGTTCCATAGCTTTTGTTGCCTACGAACAACTCAGTTTTCCATTGTTTCATCACATTTTTGTGAACTTTCTAATATTTTCACAAACTCCAACGATATCTAGACATTTGATAATCCAACAATGTGAAAGTGAGTCAAATGCTTTTTTGTAATCTAACCAAGTTGTGTAGAGGTTTGTTTTACGGCTTTTGCAATTCTCCAGTATCATTTTGTCAATTAGAATCTGATCTTTTGTGTCCCTACTTCTTCTTTTATTGCCTTTTTGTTCTACTGGCAAGATGTTATTTTCCTCCAAGTAATCCCGGATTTGATCAGCTATTATTCCTGTTGTTTTTGTTGTTGTTATACAAAGTATCACAAAAGGTAAACTATCCAAGCGTGATCCCTGGGGAAGGCAATGGCAAACCACTCCAGTATCCTTGCCAAGAAAACTAAATGGACCAGTACAACCAGAGATATGTCGGTATGCCATTGGAAGATGGGACTCCCAGGTCGGAAGATGGCCAAAATGCTACTGGGGAGGAGCAGAGGATAAGTTCAACTAGCCCCAGATGTGATGACGCAGCTAGCTCAAAGCCGAAAGGAAGGCTAGCGGCCGACGGTACTGGAGGTGAACGACGAATCCGATGCTCTAAAGATCAACACACCATAGGAACCTGGAATGTAAGATCTATGAGCCAGGGCAAATTGGAAGTTGTTATTGGTGAGATGTCAAGACTAAAGATAGACATTCTGGGGGTCAGCGAACTGAAATGGACTGGAATGGGCCACTTCACATCAGATGACCACCAGATCTACTACTGCGGACAAGAGGAACATCGAAGAAATGGAGTAGCCTTCATAATTAATAAGAAATTCGCTAAAGCGGTGCTTGGATACAACCCAAAAAATGACAGAATGATCTCAATTCGAGTGCAAGGAAAGCCTTTCAACATTACAGTGATCCAAATATACGCCCCAACCACAGCTGCTGAAGAAGCAGAAGTAGATCAGTTCTATGAGGATCTGCAGGAACTACTGGATAATACACCAAAAAGAGACATTATTTTCATTACAGGAGACTGGAATGCCAAGGTGGGAAGTCAAATGACAACAGGGATCACAGGCAAGCATGGTCTGGGAGAACAAAATGAAGCGGGACGCAGGCTGATAGAATTTTGCCAGGAAAACTCGCTGTGTATAACGAATACTCTCTTCCAACAACCTAAAAGACGGCGTTACACATGGACCTCTCCAGACGGTCAACACCGAAATCAGATTGACTACATCCTTTGCAGCCAAAGGTGGCGGACATCCATCCAGTCGGTGAAAACAAGACCTGGGGCTGACTGTAGCTCAGATCACGAACTTCTTATTGCCCAATTTAGAATAAAACTAAAGAGATCAGAGAAAATACACAGACCAGTTAGATATGATCTCACTAACATTCCTAGCGAATATACAGTGGAAGTGAAGAACAGATTTGAAGGACTAGATTTAGTAAACAGAGTCCCAGAAGAACTATGGACAGAAGTCCGAGACATTGTTCAGGAGGCAGCAACAAAGTACGTCCCAAAGAAAAAGAAAACCAAGAAGGCAAAATGGTTGTCTGCTGAGACACTGGAAGTAGCCCAAGAAAGGAGGAAAGCAAAAGGAAACAGGGATAAGGGGAGATATGCTCAGTTAAATGCGCAATTCCAGAGGTTAGCCAGAAGAGATAAGGAACTATTTTTAAATAAGCAATGCATGGAAGTGGAAGAAGACAACAGAATAGGAAGGACAAGAGACCTCTTCCAGAAAATTAGAAACATTGGAGGTAAATTTCAGGCAAAAATTGGTATGATAAGAAACAAAGATGGCAGGGACCTAACAGAAGCTGAAGAGATCAAGAGAAGGTGGCGAGACTATACAGAAGATCTGTATAGGAAGGATAATAATATTGAGGATAGTTTTGACGGTGTGGTGAATGAGTTAGAACCAGACATCCTGAGGAGTGAGGTTGAATGGGCCTTAAGAAGCATTGCTAACAACAAGGCAGCAGGAGATGACGGGATCCCAGCTGAACTGTTTAAAATCTTAAAAGATGATGCTGTCAAGGTGATGCATGCCATTTGCCAGCAAATATGGAAAACACAAGAATGGCCATCAGACTGGAAAAAATCAACTTATATCCCCATACCAAAAAAGGGAAATGCAAAAGACTGCTCAAACTTCCGTACAGTGGCCCTTATTTCTCATGCCAGTAAGGTAATGCTCAAGATCCTGCAAGGAAGATTCCAGCAATACATGGAGCGAGAGTTGCCAGATGTTCAAGCTGGGTTTAGAAAAGGCAGAGGAACGAGAGACCAAATTGCCAATATCCGCTGGATAATGGAGAAAGGCAGGGAGTTTCAGAAAAACATCTACTTCTGCTTCATTGACTATTCTAAAGCCTTTGACTGTGTGGATCATAATAAATTGTGGCAAGTTCTTAGTGGGATGGGCATCCCAAGCCACCTTGTCTCTCTCCTGAGGAATCTGTACAAGGACCAAGTAGCAACAGTAAGAACTGACCACGGAACAACAGACTGGTTCAAGATTGGGAAAGGCGTACGGCAAGGCTGCATCCTCTCACCCAACCTTTTTAACTTGTATGCAGAACACATCATGCGATGTGCGGGGCTGGATGAATGCAAAGCTGGGGTGAAAATTGCTGGAAGAAACATTAACAACCTCAGATATGCAGATGACACCACTCTGATGGCCGAAAGCGAGGAGGAGCTGAGGAGCCTTCTAATCAAGGTGAAAGAAGAAAGCGCAAAAGCCGGGTTGCAGCTAAACGTCAAAAAAACCAAGATTATGGCAACAAGAATGATTGACAACTGGAAAATAGAGGGAGAAACCGTGGAGGCCGTGACAGACTTTGTATTTCTAGGTGCAAAGATTACTGCAGATGCAGACTGTAGCCAGGAAATCAGAAGACGCTTACTTCTTGGGAGGAGAGCAATATCCAGTCTCGATAAAATAGTAAAGAGTAGAGACATCAGACTGACAACAAAGATCCACCTAGTCAAAGCCATGGTATTCCCTGTAGTCACCTACGGATGTGAGATCTGGACCTTAGGGAAGGCTGAGCGAAGGAAGATCGATGCTTTTGAGCTGTGGTGTTGGAGGAAAGTTCTGAGAGTGCCTTGGACTGCGAGAAGATCCAACCAGTCCATCCTCCAGGAAATAAAGCCCGACTGCTCACTGGAGGGAAAGATACTAGAGACAAAGTTGAAGTACTTTGGTCACATCATGAGGAGACAGGAAAGCCTAGAGAAGACAATTATGCTGGGGAAAGTGGAAGGCAAAAGGAAGAGGGGCCGACCAAGGACAAGATGGATGGATGGCATCCTTGAAGTGACTGGACTGACCTTGAGGGAGCTGGGGGTGGTAACAGCCGACAGGGAGCTCTGGGGTGGGCTGGTCCATGAGGTAACGAAGAGTCGGAGACGACTGAACGAATGAACAACAAAACTATCCAACCTACAGATATCATATGATTATTAAAAAAAAAAATACTATCTTCAAAACTTCAAAGAGGCCAGCTTATCAAGGTACATCAAAGTAGTAAAATTTATTTTTATTTATTATTTATTTGCTATACTTGTATACCGCTGTTTCTCAGCCTAGCCGGCGATTCAACGCGGTTTACAACAAAATACAACAATCAACAGTATACAATCTAAAGCCATAAAAACATAATACAATTCGCACATCAATAACAGTCCAATGCATCTCCTGACTAAAATCGTGATCCAGTTTCGTCGTCCATATTACCAATCCTTTAATCATTACATTCATTGCACCGAATTAACCAAATGCCTGTTCAAACATCCAGGTTTTTAATCTTCTACGGAACACCATCAGCGAGGGGGCTGATCTTACCTCCATGGGAAGGGCGTTCCATAGCCGAGGGGCCACCACAGAAAAGGCCCTGTCTCTCGTCCCCGCCAGCCGCACCTGTGAAGCAGGCGGGATAGAGAGCAGGGCCTCCCCAGAAGATCTTAGGGTCCTGGTGGGCTGATAGACCGAGATACGTTCGGATAGGTAGGTTGGGCCAGAACCGTTTAGGGCTTTAAAGGCCAACGCCAGCACTTTGAATTGAGCCCGGTAGCAAATCGGCAGCTAGTGGAGCTGGTGCAGCAGAGGAGTTGTATGCTCCCTGCACTCCGCTCCTGTTAGTATCATAGCTGCCGAACGTTGAACTAATTGGAGCTTCCAGGCCGTCTTCAAAGGCAACCCCACATAGAGAGCGTTGCAGTAGTCTAAACGGGATGTAACCAGAGCATGGACTACCGTGGCCAAGTCAGACTTCCCAAGATACGGGCGCAGTTGGCACACGTGTTTTAACTGTGCGAATGCTCCTCTGGTCACCGCCGAAACCTGGGGTTCCAGGCTCAGCGATGAGTCCAGGATCACACCCAAACTGCGAACCTGCGTCTTCAGGGGGAGTGCGACCCCATCCAACACAGGCTGTAACCCTATACCCTGTTCGGCCTTACGACTGACCAGGAGTACCTCTGTCTTGTCTGGATTCAGTTTCAATTTGTTCGCCCTCATCCAGACCGTCACAGCGGCCAAGCACCGGTTCAGGACCTCGACAGCCTCCTTAGTAGGAGGTGGAAAGGAGTGACAGAGTTGGACATCATCCGCATACAGATGACATCGCACTCCGAAACTCCGGATGATCTCACCCAGCGGCTTCATGTAGGTGTTAAACAACATGGGAGACAATATTGAACCCTGAGGAACCCCACAAGACAAAGGTTGTGGGGTTGAACAGGAGTCTCCCAGTGACACCTTCTGAGACCGACCCTCGAGGAATGAGCGGAGCCACTGTAAAACAGTCCCTCCAAGACCCATTCCCGTGAGGCGTCCCAGAAGGATACCATGATCGACGGTATCGAAGGCCGCTGAGAGGTCCAGCAGCACCAACAGGGACACACTCCCCCTGTCGAGCTCCCGGCGCAGATCATCCACTAAGGCGACCAAGGCTGTCTCGGTACCATGCCCCGGCCTAAAGCCAGACTGTGCCGGATCCAGATAATCCGTGTCTACCAAGAATGCCTGGAGTTGTGAGGCCACCACACGTTCCAGGACTTTGCCCAAAAAGGGGAGATTGGAAACAGGCCAATAGTTGACGAATTGAGTGGGGTCCAGTGATGGTTTTTTCAACAGTGGTTTTATTACAGCTTGCTTTAAGCTGGCTGGAATTTTGCCTTCCCGAAGGGAGGCATTAACCACCACCTTCACCCACTCGGCCAATCCCCCTCTGGCCTCCTTCAGAAGCCAGGATGGGCAGGGGTTTGGATGCATGTGGTAGCTCTCATTCCTCCAAGCACCTTGTCCACATTTTCGGGATGCACCAATTGAAATGAATCCATCAAAACCGGACAAGCAGATGCTCGTGTTACATCCTCAGAGACTGCCGTTAATATGTTATTCAGACCAGAGTGGATCAAAGCAACTTTGTCTGCAAAGAACTGAGCAAAAGCTTCACAGCGAGCTGCTGAGTCATCAGGGCACCCATCCTGCATGGTGGGTTTTAAAAGGCCTCTGACAACTCGAAACAGTTCAGCCGGACGGTTCTTTGCAGACGCAATAGTGGCCGCAAAGAAAGTCTTCTTAGCGGCTTTTATTGCCGCGGCATATGCCCTTAAAAAGGACACAAACCGTGTTCGATTTGGCTTGCTCGGATCCGAACGCCACACGCTCTCTAGTTCCCTCTTCTTTTGCTTCAACACTGCCAGCTCCTCAGTAAACCGAGGAGCTGGTTTAGCTCGGCTACTTGAGAGGGGACGTTCTGGAGCGATCGTGTCTATTGCCCTAGCCATCTCCCCATTCCAGAGAGCGACCAGGGCATCAACAGGATCACCAACCGAGGCGGCGGGAAATTCCCCAAGAGCCATCAGGAATCCATCCGGATCCATAAGCCTCCTGGGGTGGACCAACTTAATGGGTCCTCCACCTCTGCAGAGGTTGGGGGGTGCAGTCAGTCTAAAGCTGACCAGGTGGTGGTCGGTCCATGGCAACGGAGAGATGGACAACTCCTCAACACCGCCACCTTCCTCCCATCCCTGACAGAAAACCAAGTCCAATGTGTGTCCAGCACTGTGGGTGGGGCCAGATATCCAGCACTGTGGGTGGGGGTGTCCAGCACTGTGGGTGGGGCCAGAATTATAATCTACACTCCAAGTGTCTTAAAAGATTTAAATACAAAAAAAATACACATGAATTGAACTATTGAGGCAGTTTAAAAGGTCTTTTAAACAGCATGATCCTGAATGGTACAGCGTCAGTACTGAACAGTCTTTCCTTTGCCTTTGACTACAACCAATAAAGCGAAAGAAAACAGGAGGTACAAATCAAGAGCAGTTTCCTTCTGCTTGGAGTATGAGGAAACATCTTGGTTGGGATAATTTCATCAAGTTTCCAATGTGTGTGTGTGTGTGTGTGTGTGCGTGCATTTTATTGCTCATCTGCCATGCAGATCAAAAATGTTGGCGAAATTCCAAGCATTTCACAGAGAAATCTCATACTCCAAGCTGGCTGCAACCCCAAAATCTTTGTTTCTTCACTTGAAATACTGCCCAATGTTTTTTTGGGATGTGACCTGATAGCGGAAGCCCACAGGGACACCGAAACTATAACCGTTTTAGCTGCAACTGGTTGCCCAATTCAACTTAGGCCAACAGGAGTTTTGTTCGGCTGCTGGTGAATAGGGAATCAGCTGCCAACACCACCTTGTCACACTAAAACAAAGCCATGCGTGTAATCAGATAACCGCCCTACCTACCGCCCCCACAAAGGAAGGAATTAGAAAGGCTGCCTAAAGAGTCAACTAAGCTTTCCAATACTGCCAAATACAAAACAACTGAGTAGTTTTAGAACATACTGTTAGATGCTCTCTCTCTCTCCTCATCTTGAAATGAACTTCACCAACTCTATCCAGCATTATTGCATTTGGATTAAAAGGGTGTCAAATCTGCTTAGGCTAATTTGGGCTGTTTATTGGTTTTTTGCAACATATAGAAGAAAACTAACCACCATATATTCAGTACAGTTACTGCTCTAATAGAAGACATGAAAGATCAGAATATAATGAAATATATTCAGATGTGTAAGAAAGGAACAGTGCCAGTCATATCTCATATTATAATGCACTCATTACTCTAGATTTTTATGGTTTATATTTTGAGACCCAGCAACCTGTACATAATAATTGACAATAATGGGAAGGAAGTGGACCATATCCTCCTCCCTGGTGGAGTGTTTACAGCTTTGGTTTTTTTTGGAATTGTCACAACAGGAGGTATTTTAAAACCAGTGGGTTAGTTTCCCATGAATCTTTTAAAAAATGAACTTTGCTCCTGGAAACCTCTCTTGAATGTTGACTCATAAACATGGTAAGACATGAAGTGCTGGCTGCCGGTAGGTCTGGAAAGTACCAATGCAACCACCTGGCTCCTGGAATTTGCCCAGCCCTGCTCAGTAGTCTTTGGCTAGAAACAATATTTCCAATGTACAGGAGAATGTAGAATTAGAAGCCAGGTGGCATATGTCATGGATCATCTGACACCGACACTTGACACTGACATCTATTTGAATCTATTCCCTAGCTTTTAGGTTATAGAGTATACCTTGAATGCTTTTCTCAGATTCAGATGGTCAAAAACAAGTCTGGGATATCAAAAAATGTGCTACCTGAAAAATTGTATGTGCTACCTCAAATAAATCTAGCTCAGGGTGTTTGAGAATGAACCAGCTACAGTTTCAGAGCTCAAATGCAAACTTCCACATTTTCGCTCATCACGCCACCCCACCAAAAATCTGGGGTTAGAATGGTTGGCAATGTTTGGCAACTCTACAGGCAGGGCACTTGGGAATGTGCTGGCCTTGCAGAGCTAATCTTGCAAGTCCACTGCCTTCCTTGGTTCAGAAGAGTTGTAGTGGGGTGCTTCCATGTCCAGCTCCGCAGAAGCATTCACAGCAAATCCACTGAGCAGCTGTCAAGGCAGCATGCTCCCCACTCAGGAGGGCTTTCTCAACAGCTGCTCAAAAATTGCCAAGCCTGATAGACAGGAACCGGAAACTGGCAACAATTTTTGGCTTGGTTACCGAGGACACCATAAACTACGCACCTTGACAAACCTGGAGAGGGTGCAATGCATGCATGTAAGTATACAGTTTTGATTTCCTCAACAATTCCAGCTCTAAACTTCCTCAAATCATTGTGTTCCTCTTCCTCAAGAGGCTTTAAGGTGAATATGCACTGAGGTTCCACAGCAACTAGAAGTCCATTATGGTTCAAGCTTTGCAAAAACGTATTTTTCTCTAGCCAGGTTCTGTAAACACGAGAGGGTCACTAGTGTAGTCACTTGCTTCTGCTAGTTCCATACGTCCGTAGATCATCCAGGCCAGCTGCTTTGCCATTTTTACATTTATTGAGAGCCATGTCCAATTCAGTAGATGTAAAGGGTTCATGGAGGTTGTTGTTCTCAATCTCTGGTTGTCTGGCTATTGGTTTCTTTCCTACTTTGGTGGCAAAGTTGGGTTTCCCATTCTTCAAGAGTTGATGTGCTATCTGGTCTGCCTTTATGTTGGCATGAGTATTAGTTTGTGAGGGGCCGTTGCTCAACCGTCTCAGCAGCCTCCACGCCTTCTGGCTGCTCCTGCCCATGTCGACCTCTGTGATCAGCTTGATCCACTGTTCTTTCTTGGCTTCAGAGATGGAGGACACTATGCTCTGCGCTGCCTGAAGGGTTTGCTCACTAAATGGGTCTTCGTTGTGGAGCCTGTAATACTTTTCCAACAAGGCAGATGTTTCAGGAGTTATACCCTGGAGGTAGTTGGTTCTGCAGCCTCTCGGTATCGAGGCCCGTGAACAGGTTTTCACGATTTCAATAAAATGCTCGTATTCCTCAGGGATTGGCGCAGCCGATGTGATCATGTCATCTAACATGTCTTGAGAATTTAGTCCAATCTGCCTTTCTGAAGTTGAATCTTCGTTTAAATTGAACTTCCTGAGGCCTTATAGTTGGGAACAGTTGGCATACTATTGGTCGGTGCTGTGTGTTTGGGATTGGTAGTCCCACTGATTTGGTGCATTGCTGTCGCTCACAAATAAGAGGTCTGGGTTATACCCTCAGTGCCATCTCCCGCTGTTGTAGGATGGTGGTAGCTTGCTATCATGGATGAGTGATAGTTTGTGCAGTTCAGACCAGGAGAGGACAGCCTCTCCATTTTTATCCTCCTGGGCATAGACCCATACGTGGCTATGGCTGTTGAAGTCACCAATTACTACCGCCCTTTGGTGCCTATCAAAGTTCTTGGGGGAGGAGAAGCAGAACTCTTCATTTGGGGGCTTGTACACAGAGGTGATGGTGATGTTATTAAGCTCTACTGTTATAATCTCGATATTGTTTTCTTCAGTGTTGTGGGCACTGCTGACTTCTGCTGGAAATTTAAGGTCAAAAATATTTTGGCTATTAAGTATAAGAACAAGCCCTTCTGCTGGTAAAATTATTATTGCGTTGTTGTGTGTTTTCCAGGCTGTACGGTCATATTCCAAAAGCATTCTTTCCTGACGTTTCGCCTGCATCTATGGCAGGCATTCTCAGAGGTTGTGAGTTCTGTTGGAAACTAGGAAAATGGGGTTTATACATCTGTGGAATGTCCAGACTGGGAGAAAGAACTCTTGTTTGTTTTGAGGTAGGCATGAATGTAGCAACTGGCCACCTTGATTAGCATTTAATGCCGTAGCAGTTTTCAAGGTCTGGTTTCTTACAGCCTGGGAGAATCCTTTGTTGGGAGGTGATTAGTTGGCCCTGATTTTTACTTGTCTGGAATTCCCCTGTTTTCTGAGTGTTGTTCTTTATTTACTGTTATGATTTTAGAGGGTTTTTTAAAAAAATACTGGTAGCTAGATTTTGTTCCTTTCCATGTTTTTTTCCTTTCTGTTGAAATTGTCCACATGCTTGTGGATTTTAATGGCTTCTCTGTGTAGCCTGACATGGTAGTTGTTAGAGTGGTCCAGCATTTCTCTGTTCTCAAATAATAAGCTGTGTCCAGGTTGGTTCATAGCTGACTTATACACAAAATTATTGTCCCACTATAAGAGGAACACTTTTACTATTTTATTTTTAGGAGCACTGGATATTAAGTAGAGCTTAAAATGCAAATACTTAAAGGTTTTACAATTACACTTTTGTTAACTTAGATGCATAATGGATCAAAAGTGAGGAAACACATGTCATATCTGAAACCTAACTTTAATTTCTAATAAAAGCAAAATGGTTTCCAAAACTTTAGTAAAGAAGGTTTGCATGGCCTATACTAAGAATTTGGTATATTCCTCACTTAAATCCAAATACTGAGGATTCATGCCTGTGGAGGTAAATGCAATAGTAACTATGCTACTGGATGAAAAACAAAACAGGAGAGTAAAATACCCATATTTGGTTCATTTTACTCTTGATGATCTGCAAGATTATCATTTTAACATAAAAATTCCCAAGTCAATTTATCTTAGCACCCATTACGTTAGCTGTCTAAATTCATTCTCTTTCTAATTTCCCCTCATTTCCAATAGGGGTTTCCAGTTTCTCTACAATGTAGCTGTACAAGCATTGATTGCTTCAGGATGGAAACCAGAACAAGGGTTTTGAGTTGGCGGGGGGCAGATAGAAAAGAAGCAACTATTACTTCTCCTAGAATGGTTTTAGACAAAACTGATAGGAACTGCTTGCTGTATCTGCAGTGAAGGAAAGAAGAGCTTGGAAAAGAGGCTCTGAAGAGGAGGAGGTGCTTTGTGTGTGTGTGTGTGTGCAGATGTCACACAAGAAAAATTTCACTATAATTGCAAAAAATAACCCACCTACAGCAAATTACTGTAGAAGGAAGAAGGAGGGAATGAATGAGTTTTTCAGCCTTTTTGGTAGAACTAGGTACAGGAAACAAAAGGAGGTTTACCACCCTCCTTCAACTAAAGACCTTGAAAAAAAGGAGGGAGCAAGCCCTGCTACTGCAGCAGCCATTGATTTTTCAGAGGTCGATACTCCTCCACTCCTACAGATCTGCTTAGTAGGCACGTTAATCACATCCACTGCTTCTACTCAACACCATTCTCCCTGCTCTCCCCAATTCCTCTCCACCCGTTTTTGCTCAAAAAATACTTACTAAAATACAGCTCCAAAGCTAGAGCAGTAAGTAAAGGCTGTGTCTCATGCCCCTTCCTTTCCTTTCAAAAATAATCTTTGATCCTTGCATGAGCCACACATGAATAATGGCATCAAGCTTTCACAAACTGCAATCCTTTTCAGTAGATGCATGAAATGTTACTTTAAATTAGTATACATGTTATAAAAACCTTTACTTTGATCAGGCCATTCTTACAAACTAAAGGACAACCTACTTCCTTGCTCCTTTCCTTAGGCCCAAAGCAGCTACATGATTGATTCCCTGAACCATACCAAAGTTGCCTGGCTATTGCCAATATAAGCCAGGCAAATAAATTTTGGATAAGGTATGGTGGGTGACAATGCACTCACTTACAATGTCTTTGCGGTTCTTATATTAGAATCATAATTTTAAATTTTCTTTGAGGTCTATTCCTTGACTTTCTTTCCTATACCATATCCTACCTTTCTGCCAGGAAACACATACATATGGAGAAGCATAGGAAGAGACACACCTTTTTGCCCCTAACCTCTGAATTCTATTCTATTCTTGATATATTCAACAAAATGGACTATAGTATATTCCTTAACTGAATAGTTGTTGCCAGAATTATTTACAACTAGTAATACTGATAATTTCATCTGAACATGAATGAGTTTGAAGTCTTTCTATATAGTCTATTCAATCTAGTTTGGCTTCCCCCACTATATGATTTGCTAAGCAAACTAGACATGGTTCACTTAGTGTGTCCTTCAGATGGTGGATCTTAAATCTGTTTCTCCATTTGCAAGCCAAGATTTCAAATCAAGGTATGTTCCTGGAGTAAAAATTCAGGCTGGAAAAAAGATGAATACAGTAGACCCTCAGTTAATGGTACCCATGGAGATTGGAAGCTGATAAACGTAGTTTCTGGTTGCCTAAGAGTTAAAAACAGGCCCAATAATATATGCCATACATATCATATCACAAACTATATTGACTTGGCATCCCCCCCATTGCTCTATTCATAGAACTACTGCACTCCATTTTTATATTATTTCCTGGGGTTAAGCCAAAGGAAAGATGGGGATGGGGGGGGGGGATAGGAGAGAGAGAGAGAGAGAGAGAGAGAGAGAGAGAGAGAGAGAGAGATATTAAATACTAGCAACTGCTCTGAAGTCATGACACTGTTTGGCACCTAACATGTATGAAGCTGCTTGAGGGGTATCTCCAAAAAATGATTCACATCATTGCTTTATCAGGATATCTGAAAGATGGTCAGGACTAAAAACTTAAGAATCCTATCGGATTTTAAAAAATCAATAATTTAGATTGTTCTTCTGTTGTTCCATTCTCGGTTTGATTTATTCCTGGACCAAAAACCAATCCAGGCTTAAAACATAAAACTGACTCCTACATAGTTCAATAAGAAGCTGGTGAATGGAAACCAAGGATAAGAAAACCTGAGCACTCATGTTAAACCAACCCTATCATAGCTTCAAACATGATTGATGGACGGGAGATCATGATCTACTGATGCATCTGGGCAACCCGCTGTACTAGGAATTCCAAAGTGTTTCACAACAAAAGAAATACAAAAAAATGCCATAGTGATGGTGGTGTGGGTTGTTGCGAGTTTTTTGGGCTATATGGCCATGTTCCAGTGGAATATTTTCAAGTTATTTTTGACTTATGGTGACTCTACAGCAAAGCTACCATTGCGTTTTCTTGAAAATATTTCTTCAGAGGGTGGTTGCTATTATATTCCTCTGAGGCTGAGAGAATATTATTATCCAAGGTCATGTAGTAGGTTTCCACAGCTGAGAGCAGATTTTAACATTGGCAGTGTGGCACAGTGATTTCAGTGTTGAACTAAGATTTTAGAGGCCAAGTTTGAAATCCTCCTAAGCTATGGAAACCCTGGGTGACCTTGGGCAAGTCACATTCCCTCAGCTTCAGTCCCTCAACTGAACAAACCTTTCCCTGAAACCCCCATGATAGGTTCACTTTAGGGTCACTAGAATGTGGAAACTTCTTGAAGGCACACAACAATTACTTCTAGGTTCCTAGTCCAACACTCAAGCCACTATACCATGCTAGCTCTTGAAAAGCACCTCACCACAAATTAGGAAACTGAAAAAACTGGGGAGGAAAACTAAAAATTAGTTTTGATATGAAAGTTCATTAACTCCTGGGTGGAGGACATGCTCAGAGTAATCTTATTCCTTAATATGTCTTCCTTTTATAAGTTACTATTATATGTCTGGCTTTTGTCTGAGTACTATTTGCGTAAGACAACCCTATGAAATTCATGAGGTCACTACAAGTCAAGAGGTGACTTCAAAAGTCATAGATACACGCAACTGTCTTTGACTGCAGGATAACAACTAAAATCAAAGTATGAAAATCTCTTATTTCAATCCCATTTAAGGGCCATTCTAGTAATCATGGTGGTCAAAACTATTCTGTTAAAACATGAAACAATAGGGGTGCACTATAAGCTTGAAACTCATCAAGTTTTCATTCATGAAACACTCTTTGGTATCTGAATATGACAATTTAGTGAAACATTTATGCCACACAAAGGCTCATATTCATTCGGATGTGAATGGGAGGACACTAGTAATACAGTATGGATTATGGAGGCAACTGCAGTCTATTTAACTTTATGGGGTTAATTTCAAATATAATTTATTCAACAAGTAGACGGAATCCTCAGTGAAAAACATACAACTGTTTACCTGACTGACCTTAGAAAGAATTAACTGGAAAATAACAGAGCCAAACTGGGCTAGAGGGGGAGGAGTCAGCCATGGCCGGGTAAAGACGTGTTCCCTGAGCTCCGAGTGAAAAAGCAGCAAGCAGTGGAAAAAAGGGGCCGATGAAATATCTTTTGGATTGAAAAGGAAAAGAAAGCTGTTGTGCATTCAAGGAGCAGGAAAAAAAGCTTCAAAAGGTAATTGTTAACCTTGATAAGCTGCAATTTATGAGTGCTGGCAGACGGTGGGGGAGAAAGCGAAACTAACTCCAAACTAACTGCTTAGCAGCTGATAAAAAAAGTTTGGCAACTCAGTAACTTAAATAAACATCCAGATAATTAGAAAGACTTTGGGTAATAACTAATTGGAACTGAAAATTGGAAGGTTACAACAACTCCAAAAAGCAGTACCTCATTCCGTTTCTCCTTTGAAGAAGGAGTGAGCCATTCTCGCCATTTTAAAAGTGAGAAGAAGGGAGTTTTTCCCATAAAAATGCAACTGCAAGGAAGGGTCTGGCTTTAAGATAAGCATTGCAAGCCATACTTAATTGGATCCTTTTGGATTGTGCTGAACGGAGGGATTGATAACAAGCGGAGGGGGGAAAACGGATGCGAAGTTGAATGAGAAGGGAGAAACGAGGACAGGGAAAGGGAAAGGACAGGGAAAGGACAGGGAAGCAGGAGAGCCTCCCAAAGAATCTCCTGTGGTCACGAAACAAACCTTCTGATAGAGCTTTTGCTAGACTGGAACAGGTGAGAGTACTCCAGTCCCCCCCCCCAAACCCCCCAGGAAATGAGTACAATCAGAAGGAGCCCCCCCCCCCCAATCAAGGGAAAGCAATTAAAAAGAACTCCCCCCCCCCCTTTTCTGGGGGACCAGCTATTGAAGACCCAACTATCAAGATTGGGCCTGCTATCTCTACATCAATGCCATCTCTAACAGCGGAAGCTGGCAGAGAAAAGGAAGAAATGGACAATAGCCAATTGTTAAGCAAAATAGCAGAATTAATTAAAGATGAGAGCGAAAAGAAAACGAGAGTTGAACTGGATGTTTGATAAAGAAAGAGAAATGAGGGAAAAGGATATTCAGGCAATGAAAAGGGATATTTTATTTATTTATTTATTTATTTATTATTTTATTTATTTATTTACTTTGCTTATATATCGCTGTTCTCAGCCCGGGGGCGACTCACAGCGGTGTACAACATAGGAGCAACAAAATTCAAGACACAGTATAAAAACAATTCACAATCCAGCAATTATACAAAAACATCGTCATTACTACGAAAACCATTCAGCGTCGTCTCATCGTCCAAACCACAATCCAATATCATTTTCCGTTATTCCATTCCTATAGTCATTACCAATCATTGCACTTCCTGTTTGAACGCCTTCTTGAACAACCAAGTTTTTAATTTCCTGCGGAATATCATCAGGGAAGGAGCCAGTCTAATGTCCACGGGAAGCCTAGGAGCCACCACCGAGAAGGCCCTATCTCTCATCCCCGCCAGCCATGCCTGTGAAGCAGGCGGGATCGAGAGCAGGGCCTCTCTGGAAGATCTCAAAGTCCTGGTGGGCTCGTAAGTTGAGATGCGGTCGGATAGGTATCTTGGGCCGGAACCGTTTAAGGCTTTATAGGCCAACGTCAGCACCTTGAATTGAGCCCAGTAGCAAATCGGCAGCCAGTGGAGCTGGTACAACAAGGGCGTTGTATGCTCCCTGCGTCCTGCTCCTGTTAGTATCATGGCTGCCGCACGTTGGACCAATTGAAGCTTCCGGGCCGTCTTCAAGGGCAACCCCACGTAGAGAGCGTTGCAGTAGTCTAAACGGGATGTAACCAGAGCGTGGACAACCGTGGCCAACTCAGACTTCCCAAGGTACGGGCGCAGCTGGCACACAAGCGTTAGCTGTGCAAATGCTCCCCTGGTCACCGCCAAGACCTGGGGTTCCAGGCTCAGTGACGAATCCAGGATCACACCCAAGCTGCGAACCTGTGCCTTGAAAACCCAACTGGAGGCCGAGAGAAAAAGTTCGGATGAAAAATTTCAGACAATAAAAGGAACTTTGCAAACAATGCATGGAGAAATACAAACAATTAAAGCAGAAATGGAACAGGAACAACGAGCACTTAAACAACAAACGCAGCAAAATGAAAATAGGCTTTCAGATGTGGAAAGAAAGTTTGTGTACATGCAAGATAACCAAAGAAGGAACAATGTAATAATAATTAAAAACTTTCCAGAGGGGAATAAAAAAGAAGATTTGAAAGCTGAAATTCTGAAGTGGCTGCAGAAAATCACACCAACACTAAATTGGACAGAACTGGATTTGGAACGAGTCCATCGTCTTCCGGCTGGAAAAAACAAAATAATACCCAGAAATATAATAATTCGAGTTCATAACTTTTCAAAGAAAGAAGATCTGATGAAAATACTAAAGAAGAATCCAGAATATTTAAAGATGGGTGAATCAAAACTGGAAATTTTTAATGACTATTGTCCTGAAACCAAGAATTGGAGATACTCAATGAAGCCAATTACGATCCAATTAATGAAGGCTGGAATTTTGTATACCTGGGGATATCCGATCTTTCTCACATTCCAATGGAAAGGCAAAAGATACAGAATAGACTCTCTGGAACAAGGACATCAACTACTGGAGGAGCTTGGCATAGCAAGAAAACAAGAGAGAGATCGAAAGGAAAAGGAGAACAACAGATTGGAGGGAGGAGAATTGGAGGGAATAATCGGCGCCATTGGAGGAATTGAGATGTAAGAAGAAATCAAACACTGCAATCAAAATTTGCTTACTTAAAAATGAGCACTCGGGGGAGGGGGGTGAGACTGGGCCATGGGATGACATCACCCCCCTCCCCAATGGGGAAGGCCGGAGGCCATGGTTGGGACTAGAAGTCCTGAAGAATGGAAGAGGAGGAAGAGGGGAATGAGGAGAGAGGGGGAAGCAGGGGGAGGGGAAAGGGGAGGGGAGTGCAAGGGACAAGGGTTCACATTGGTTCAAGCCACAAAAAAGCTTTTAAAGGGAAATAAAAATACTTAAAATAAATAAATAAATAAATAAAAATAATTCAAAAAATTGTTGGAGAGGGTGTCAAGAACCAGGAACATACATACATATGTGGTGTCAATGTAAATATGTAAATAATTTTTGGGAGAAAGTATTTAGAGAAATAGAAGATATAATGAATATGAAAATTGAAAAAAGTCCTAGTATAGCTTTATTATCACTATATAACAATAAACAATTGGAAAAGGAGGATAAAGAAGCGATAACAAACTTATTAACAATAGCAAGACTGCTCATAGCAAGGAACTGGAAAAAAGAAATAAATATACAAATAGAGGAGTGGTACAAGGAAGCATGGAAACTGGCAATAAATGATAAGCTTACTTGTATATTAAAAGTTTAAAAAGGTATATGGAAACAAAGTGATTTTGATGTTGTATGGGGTAAATTTGTTGTAAATGGTTTAAAAATAAAGAAGGAAGGTTACCAAGAAGAAATGAGATTTTGGACAGATTATATGTAAAAGTTGCTTGAAATGTGGGGGGGGGGGGGATCACAGTGGTGGGGGGGAAGGGGGAAAGTGCTTAAGCAGAAGAAAAAGATTATATGTTAAAGAGGATGTTGAATAATATGTAAGTGCTATAAACAAATGTATAATAAATGTAATAATTATGATAAAATAATAAAAATATTTTTAAAAAAACAAACAAACGGCTAGAGCATAACTAGACTTTCCAGAAATCAAATGGACAGATTATTATTATTTATTTGTTTATTTATTTCTATCCTGTTTTTCTCCAGAATCAGGACTCAAAGCAGTGCACAACATGTGAACAAGAATTACTCAACATAAAAATAATCAACTAAACACATCTCTAATAGAGAAAATTATAGCAAAATAAAATTATAAAATGATGATTATGCAAGTGAAGCTCTTCTGCTAATGACAGGCAGCTCCTATGTCTAACCCGCATCACTAATTAAGGAAACCTTCATGCAAGGGAAGATACTGGTCTCATCTAAAGATGCATTCAGGTAAAATATATCAAGACTATTTGGACTTGACTATTTTAATGAAGTCTGAGCAATATGTGGCAGTGAGTGGTTGTTGTTTATTTGTTTCCGACTCTTCGTGACCTCATGGACCAGCCCACGCCAGAGCTCCCTGTCTGCCGTCACCACCCCCAGCTCCTTCAAGGTCAATCCAATCACTTCAAGGATGCCATCCATCCATCTTGCCCTTGGTCAGCCCCTCTTTCTTTTTTCCTTCCATTTTCCCCAGCATAATTGTCTTCTCTAAGCTTTCCTTTCTTCTCATGATGTGGCCAAAGTACTTCATCTTTGCCTCTACTATCCTTCCCTCCAATGAGCAGTTGGGCTTTATTTCCTGAAGTATGGACTCGTTGGATCTTCTGACGGTCCAAGGCACTCTCAGAACTTTCCTCCAACACCGCAGTTCAAAAGCATCTATCTTTCTTCGCTCAGCCTTCCCTATGGTCCAGCTCTCACATCCGTAGGTGACTATGGGGAATACCATTGCTTGAACTATGCGGATCTTCATTGCCAGTGTGGTTTTTTTTTTGGTTGTCTCAGGAGCAAGTTGCTTCTGGTGTGAGAGAATTGGCTGTCTGCAAGGACGTTGCCCAGGGGATGCCTGGATGATTTGATGTTTTTATCATCCTTGTGGGAGGCTTCTCTCATGTCCCCGCATGAAGAGCTGGAGCTGATAGAGGGAGTTAATCAGCCTCTCCCCGGATTCAAACCTGCGACCTGTCGGTCTTCAGTCCTGCCGGCACAGGGGTTTAACCCACTGCGCCACTGGGGGCTCACCAGCGTGATGTCTCTACTCTTCACTATTTTATTGAGATTGGACATTACTCTCCTCCCAAGAAGTAAGCAAATGGTAGTGATGCATTTGAAGGGTTCCTTAAAAGAAACAAATTTTGTTGAAACATTTTAGTAAGGGTCAGTCTATATCTAAGAACAGAGAAGGTGTATATATTTAACAGTACCTGATACTGTTAGCCATCAAATCTTACCGAACTGATCACAGTCATCTTAGAGGCGCTGCTATTGAGCATCTGCCTTGTCAGTTAATCAAATGGTACAACAGGTTACTATTGGGAAAAGTACTGCTCAACTCCATGGAATTTATTCAGCATTTACCCATGTTAGAAACTGAAGATATGAAGCTTTTTCCTCCAGAAGTCCATTGAATAATGCACCTCTATTTCATTGTTTATCTCTTCAATTTTATTTGGACCCCTTTTCCATTCACTAAAAGGCATTCCACTACACAAGATAAAACCAAACATGTTTGGGTATGGATAGATAATGCATCTGTGACTAGATGAATCTTCCAAAGCCAAGAACTAAAAACCTTGCCTTTAAGCTCCTGATATTCATGAAACAGGATGGTTGAGAAGCAATAACCATATTCCCAAGGCATCCTCAATGTAACTATGGTTACCAGCCCACTGCTGCTCACTGACACATGCCAAGCCAATAATTAGCCAGAGAAGGTCAAGGGTGGTCTGATAAGTAATCTATAGCTATGTCACTCTTTTACCATTCCAAGTTTTATGGACATCTTCAATTCTTGCTCCAGCTACCAGCATCATGATAGAGTTTTCAAAGAAAACTAAGGTACAATGTACACATAGTTTTCTTATACATTGACATGATTTTTCATAAAAAGAAAGGGATAGTGCTAAGCCCCAATTTGTCATGAAGTTGGCCTCTGGAAAACATATTAACGAAGATATCAAAATACTCTGGAACTGCACTACTCTGGCAATTGGTCTTTTAAGATCTGGGACCAAACTTTAATCTCCACTTGTACGCAACATTAAATCCCTCACCATCAGAGAAATCTATTTTTTGAAAGATGAAACAGTATGAGCATCTAAATAAAAACAAATCCTTCTGAGTTGCACCACCATTTATCTCCCTGCTGGCACAGTGGGTTAAACTGCTCAGCTGCTGAACTTGCTGATCAAAAGGTTGGTGGTTCAAATCCGGAGCAGGGTATTTTTAAAATCATTATAAAAATAGTGACCATGGAATTGAGAGGCCACCAACAAAGTGTGAGTCTTCAATGGAAAACCAGTTGCAATGCTCTAAGACCACTGGGGGGAAAGGCCAGCTGAAATGGAAAAAAATATATCCCCACCCTACACACTGACTTTCACAGAAAAGGGGAAAAAAACTTTATGGTAACTATTGTAATGGACCAACTCATAATGTACTGACAGTGCATAGGCCATATGTAGTTCTTATGCATTCTGTACTGTGATGAGTTCCAGGGCCATTACTCATCCCTCTGCCCAACATAATCATCCAGCTGACCAGTGATCAACTGGTAGGAAAAGCACAAATTTCTGTTACACTACTATCAATTAGAGCAAGAAAGCACCAAGCTCCTATTCCTAACTGTAAAGACATAAACTGATGTGGTTTCACTCAGAAAAAAACTGAAATCTCATTTAAAATATCCCTGCCCACATGATCTATGCTCTGGTCTCATCTGGCATGGAGAGAAAACCTATCATCCATCTCTCCATACTGAAACTGGAATAGTGGTCTGTGTGTGCATGTTTATATATATATATATGGAATAGTGGTCTGTGTGTGCATGTGTGTATATATATATATATATATATATATATATATATATCAGACTTCAACTCCAACAATTCCTAACAACCTGGTCCAAAACACATGGAGGGCCGAAATTTGCCCATACCTGGTATATACTGTATAGTTCTGCGTATGGCCTCCTATGGTCAAAACTGTTGCCCATCTGCATATCAGAAAGTAATGGAGTCCATGTAAATGGACTTAAAATGCTAATTCAATTCAGACAAAACTATCTATTCTCAATTAAAGTTTACTATGATTAAAGTTTGCTGAAGATAGCTCTTTGGTCAGTGAGAGACTCAGGGACACAGTATTGTTATAGTTGTGGTATTTTTAACTGAGTGTTTGAAAATACAGTGTTCGATTACTGCTCCTTCAATTACATGATCAAGATGTTTTAACCAAGTCTCATCAATATGCTGGCAATAGCCAAACCCATCTCTTCTTTTGTAAAAACTTTAAACCAAAAGATTCGAGACTGGTAAACGAAGTAAGTTTTCAGCCAAAAGCCATTTTTTTCTATGAACACTCTAATTTGTCAATAGGAATACATTTTATTCTACACACAGTAGTTATCTGAAGAATGAAATATATAGTGAGTATTCCAGATTCTAGAGGAGGTCAGGTGCCAGCAATGGCCATGGCTGCCTTTCTTCAGATATAGTTTGTGTACCATCTATGTCCCTTTCCTGGGGGGGAAAGATGACGCCATGCTTACAATATTATAATTCAGTCTGTGCAGCACTGTCTTTCAGAAGTTTTCAGAAATGTAAATATAAAAATGTGGTGATGAGACTTATATCATTTATATGCATCGCAAACTATACTGTACTTCTTCTGGATAAAGTTCATTAGTTTGCTATTTCTTTCTGGGGCAATTTGAGGGTGCTGGGTTTGGGGCTAGGGTATCTGAAGGATTGCCTCACTGTTTCTGAAACTACCCACAATATTTTATTTATCGTGTCATCAGCAACCATTGTATTACAATTCTAACAGAGCAAAACAAACACAGAGATTAAAAAGAAAAAGAAAAAAAAAGAAAGAAAAAAAACCACACAGATTTTGTAAATTTGGTATTTGGTTAAATGTCCTTTGACCAGTATCTGGCCACTTGGAGTGCCCCTGGGGCTGCTGCAAGAAGGTCCTCCATCGTGCATGTGGCAGGGCTCAGGGTGCATTGCAGCAGGTGGTCAGTGGTTTGTTCTTCTCCGCACTCGCATGCCGAGGATTCTACCCTGTAGCCCCATTTCTTCAGATTGGCTCTGCATCTCGTGGTGCCAGAGCGCAATCTGTTCAGCGCCTTCCAAGTCGCCCAGTCTTCTGAGTGCCCAGGGGGGAGTCTCTCATCTGGTATCACCCATGAATTGAGGTGCTGGGTTTGGGCCTGCCACTTTTGGACTCTCGCTTGCTGGGGTGTTCCAGCGAGTGTCTCTGTAGATCTAAGAAAACTATGTCTTGATTTAAATCGTTGACGTGCTGGCTGATACCCAAACAGGGGATGAGCTGGAGATGTCTCTGCCTTGGTCCTTTCACTATTGGCTGCTACTTCCCAGCGGATGTCAGGTGGTGCAATACCGGCTAAGCAGTGTAATTTCTCCAGTGGTGTGGGGTGCAGACACCCCGTGATAATGCGGCATGTCTCATTCAGAGCCACATCCACTGTTTTAGTGTGATGAGATGTGTTCCACACTGGGCATGCATACTCAGCAGCAGAGTAGCATAGCGCAAGGGCAGATGTCTTCACTGTGTCTGGTTGTGATCCACAGGTTGTGCCAGTCAGCTTTCGTATGATGTTGTTTCTAGCGCCCACTTTTTTTTTTGATGTTCAGGCAGTGCTTCTTGTAGGTCAGAGCACGGTCCAAAGTGACTCCCAGGTATTTGGGTGCGCTGCAATGCTCCAGTGGGATTCCTTCCCAGGTAATCCTCAGAGCTCGGGATGCTTGTCTGTTCTTAAGGTGAAAGGCGCATGTCTGTGTTTTAGATGGATTAGGGATCAGCTGGTTTTCCCTGTAATAGGCAGTAAGAGCACCTAGGGCTTCGGAGAGCTTCTGTTCTACCATCTCAAAGCTCCCTGCTTGAGCAGTAATGGCACGATCATCAGCATAGATGAAACTCTCTGTCCCTTCTGACAGTGGCTGGTCATTTGTGTAGATGTTGAACATGGATGGAGCAAGCACGCTCCCCTGAGGCAGGCCGTTCTTCTGTTTCCGCCATCTGCTTCTCTGGCCCTGGAACTCAACAAAAAAGCTCCTGTTTTGTAGCAGGTTTCCTATGAGGTGGGTGAGGTGGTAGTCCTTTGTGATATTATACATTTTTCTCAGGAGGAGGCGGTGGTTCACAGTATCATAGGCTGCTGACAAGTCTATGAAGACAGCTCCTGTGATCTGCTGCCTTTCAAAGCCATCTTCTATGTGCTGGGTCAGGTTCAGCACTTGCGATGTGCAGCTTTTGCCTTTTCTGAAGCCAGCTTGCTGTGGGATCAGACAGGGGTCTATATTTTCCATAATTCTATGCAAAATAAGTCTCTCCAGAACTTTGTAGAGGTGGCACAACAGGGAGATTGGTCTGTAGCTTTTTGGGTCATTACGGTCTTTGCCTGGCTTCAAGATGGCGATGACTCTTGCTTTCCTCCAGATTTTGGGGATCTGACAGGATGCAGTGCAGTTGTTCATCAGCTCCAGCAGCCAGCGCCTTGCTTTTGGACCAAAGTTCCTGATTTGTTCCATCCGTAGATCATCCAAGCCAGCTGCTTTGCCATTCTTACATTTGTTGAGAGCCATGTCCAATTCAGTAGATGTAAAGGGTTAATGGAGGTTGTTGTTCTCAATCTCTGGTTGTCTGGCTATTGGTTTCTTTCCTACTTTGGTGGCAAGGTTGGGTTTCCCATTCTTCAAGAGTTGGTGTGCTATCTGATCTGCCTTTATGTTGGCATGGGTATTAGTTTGTGAGGGATCATTGCTCAGCCGTCTCAGTAGCCTCCACGCCTTCTGGCTGCTCCTGCCCATGTCGACCTCTGTGATCAACTTGATCCACTGTTCTTTCTTGGCTTCAGAGATGGAGGACACAATGCTCTGCGCTGCCTGAAGAGTCTGCTCACTGAATGGGTCTTCGTTGTGGAGCCTGTAATAGTTTTCCAACAAGGCAGCTGTTTCAGGAGTAATGCCCTGGAGGTAGTGGGTTCTGCAGCCTCTCGGTATAGAGGCCCGTGAGCAGGTTTTCACTATTTCAATAAAATGTTCGTATTCCTCAGGGATTGGTGCGACCGATGTGATCATGTCGTCTAACATGTCTGAGAATTTAGTCTAATCTGCCTTTCTGAAGTTGTATCTTCGTTTAAATCGAACTTCCTGAGGCCTTATTGTTGGGAGCAGTTGGCATATTATTGGTCAGTGCTATGTGTTTGGGATTGGTGGTCCCACTGATTTGGTGCATTGCTGTACGATGCTGTCGCCCACAATATATGAACCCCCAAGGAGGCCTTGTTCTATTTTGGCAGATTAAGTTAGAATCAGTACAAGGCCTTTTCAGTAGCAGCAACATTCCTTATCTGAGAAACCACTCGAAAATTAATGGGACTGCCAAAAGTGCACAGGCATATGTGCACATACTGATGGAGACTCCTCTCAAAGGAAATTAGATTGTCTGCCTGTATTGTGTTTTACAGCGCCAAGAAAAGTGCTTTGTTGCATAAAATGTTCAATGCCGTTTGATGCTGCTTTATATTTATCTCTCTGAATTCTCAAAAAATTATTTTTGTGCCTATGTTTGTTTTTTATCAATTTTTTTGATGGAGCACCGGCGGAAATGCCAAAAATACCTCTGTCTGTTCGTCTGTATGTCTAGAAAATGGCAATGAATGTTTGCGGTATATGTGTGCATTGTGATCTGCCCTGAGTCCCCTTCAGGGTGAGAAGGGCAGAATATAAATACTGTAAATAAATAATAAAATAAATAACATCTCAGAAATGGCTAATACAAAGCATTCAATAATCCACTTTAAAATCACATTTTGATCCATCTCCTTCACATTCCTTCTCCTTTCACACTGGTTATTCTTGAGTAACCACAACCAAACTAGAGTGCATTGATTTAATTTGTATTAGGGGCTAAACAGCAGTATAACTGTGGCAGTATTCAGTGATTGTATAATATTTTTTAAAGAGCCACTCTTGGTAATCTATGAAGAACTGTGTGTACCCTAGCAGTTTTACAATTAAATACTAACCTGTCTTGCTTACAGAAGCTGGGCTCAAACCAGAACAAGAAAGAAATGACAACACTGCTTAGGGAGCATGCGGCCTGTTGTCTAATCTGTTCCTTTCCAAGTTGCAGCTGGCTTCATATTTCAGTTAATTTTCTAACCAAAATTATTCCTAAGAAAACAAAAGCTCCCATCAGGGATGTCTGTGACGTTTACAGGCAGGAAGCCATGCCGAGCCACCAATGACTAGAATAGAAACAGGAAACGGGCCCTGGATCGTGCATAATATGATCTGCTGCAAACACGACCTCCTGCACGAAGCACAGGGACCGCAAACTGCATCAGTGCCTCAGAGCAGCATGATTTATAAGGCAGGCCCTGATTGGCTGCCCCTTCAGAAAGAATTGAGCGCACAGCATTCCGTGCGGCTCAGAACGGCCATGACTGACACAGCAGTGGGAGGCGGGGAATTTCTTTCTGAGCGCTAGGCTTGCTTAATTCAGAAGTGGGAGCCAGGAGAGTGAGTGCCACAAGAACAAACAGGAAATCAGTTCCAAGAAGCAGGTCATACCCACAAATCATGTCACTGGAATGACATGATATTCCCAGCAAGAGAACTGTTGGTGGTGTGAGAACTGCTGGTGGTGTGTACCTCAGCTAATATTTAGGGTCTTCTCCACTGGTCTCAATTTTAAGCTCAGAAAGGACTTGGCTCCCAGAGAAATAAAACCTGAACACAAGTGGTCACATGCAGGGTTTGTTTTGCTATTAATCTGCCCATGCAAATGAGCAGAGTCAGGTCTTACAGGAACCTTTCTGCCAGAACAATTTGGGAGGCACTGATCCTTCAAGCGCCATATGGATCGTTGGCACTGTGTATTCTGGGACCATTCGCAGCAATGCCTAAACAGGTTATAATTAGTAAGCAAATATTATTTCCCCATGAATTTATGAATTGCTGAGCCCAGTTTCACACCATGAACTGAGGAAATGTGAGGGCACAAAATCACACTAAGAAGCTTTTTTTGTGCTAGACAAACCACAGAATTCCCAGTTCAAATATAAATGACACAGAGCTAATCTCCTCAAGCTCAACCTATGTATATATATGTATATATATGTGTATATATATATATATATCTGTATATATATAATCTCCTCACAAAGCTCAGACAGTATTTTGGCATCAATGTGGACTTTTGTGGAGAGGTTGTTGCCTAAGTACCGGAAATTGTCAGCATTTTCTAATATTACCCCCCATTAAACTTTATTTCTTGCAGAGGAATAGATTGGAACCTCCTGGCAGCACACTTTGATTTTCTAGATGTTTAGTGAGAGGCCAAACTTTCCATATGCTTTTGCGAAGTTGTTTAAAGTAGCTTGTAGGTCTTTCTCTGAATGAGCACAGACTACGTTATTTTCAGTATACTGGAATTCTATAACAGGTTGTTATGACCTTACTTTTGACTTTCAGCCTGCTGAGATTAAAGAGCTTGCCACCTGTCCGAAAGGTGATTTTCACACTGTTGGGAAGCTTCCTGTCATCAAAGTTTAGAAATTTATGTTATCATAAAATGAAGGTTAATGCATATTTAAAACTAAAATTAAATTATATCAACATGCCCACTTAAGAACCCTGTCTTTATTCTGGACATCAAAGCAAATGACTAGCCTGGGTGTATGCATGACTATCAAAGAAAGGACAATACTAACTTTCACCTACCCTGCTTTCCCTTGAGCACTTCACCACTACTGACATCATCTCAAGAAAAAGACCATCTGAACATTTTTTTAAAATGATTTTTATTGTGCATTTGATTTTACATAGAAAGTGGGTGAACAATACTCAGGTAGTATAGTAGGAAAGGGAAGAAGAGGGAAAAGAAAAGGAACAAAAAAAAACCCACACAAAAAAAGAGGGGGGTAAGTTTGATTTCCATTCTTGTTCTTGGCAGTTCATCTATTTTATATATCTAAATATTCATCTTTGTGTGTTATATATATATATATATATATATATATATATATATGTAACGTCTATCTCTATTTCTGTCCCTTGATTTTAAATTCTCTCTCAAACTGTTTTCAGTTCTTTTTTGAGGTATTCTTCGAAAAGTTTCTATGCTGTTTGTTTTATACACTTTCCTGTACTTTTCTTTAAAAAGAAAGTGAATTTGTCCATGTCTTTTATCTCCACAACTTTCCTGAGCCATTGGTCTTTTGACGGTAATTTCTCACTCTTCCAATGTTTTGCAAAAACCATTTGTGCTGCTGTTATAAGTAAAAAATATATCCTCATTTTGATCTACATTTCCAACAGTTGGATCGTAAATTTTGGTACATTAGTCCTAATTTTTGAGGAGTTATGTACCATCTGTGGAATGTTTTAAGCCAGTTTTCCTTGAGATCGGATGAATATGTGTATCTTGATTTCTTTTTCCATAATTGCTCCTTTTCATGCATTTTTATTTGTCTTCCTATATTTTTGCCCAGTTTGTCATACAGTTTTTTTACTCCCTCTGTCTCTGTGGCCCATTCTAAAAGTTTATTATAGATTTTTGATATATTTTTGTTATCTGATTTTATTAAGTTTTCCCAAAAGTCTTCTTTGTTTAGTTTTTTGTCCTGACTGAAAGATTCTTTTATCTGTGCATACTGGGCTCATGTTAAGTGGCTAAATGGTCAGTTCTTCTTGTGTTTTTGGCTCATACGTATCCTTAGATTTTTTTAAAGATTTCTTTGTAAGTTGGCCAAATTGTCCATCCTAATAATCTTTGTGGTTTTGCTTCTAGGGGTGACAGCCACATCGGAGTTTTGGTATGGAAATATTGTTTGTATTTATTCCAGATTTTTATCAAAAAGGACTGGATGAAATGGTTCCCGATTTTTTTTTCAATTTTTGTTTTACCATACCAGATGTATGCGTGCCATCCCACCCTTAGGTTGAACCCTTCTAATGTTAGTATTCTTTCTTTTTTCAATACAATCCATTTCTTTACCCAAGTAAGGGCAGAGACTTCATAATATATTTTTAGATCAGGGAGTCCAAAACCTCCTCTATTTTTTTTTTATGTCTGATAGTATTCTGGGTTTTATTCTGGGATTTTTCCCATTCCAGATGAGTTTTGATAGGTCTTTGTTCCATGTGCCAAATATTTTCATGTTGTGGATAATAGGGATATTTTGAAAGAGGTATATCATTTTAGGAAGTATGTTTATTTTTATTATTGCTATTCTCCCCAGTAATGAGAGGTTTAAATTTCCCCCAATTAATTAGGTCTTTTATTGTTTTTATTATTATTTTCTTTTTTATTATTATTTTAATTAATTATTTTTTTAAAAAGTGTGTGTGTGTGTGTGTGTTTTATTTCCTTCCCTTTTACTTTTAGATTTTGTTGTTGTTTTATTCTAATTCTTTTTATTGTTGTTTTTCCCTTGTTTATGTATATATATGTGTAACTATGTGTATGTATATGTATATATATCTGTATACTTGCTTTTCGGAAAGCCTGTAAAACCTTTCTTTTCCGACAAGCTTTCAATGGGTGAATAACTCGGGACTATATCTGTTCTCCTTTTTATTGTATTTTAAAGTTGGTTGTATTGTTTTTAATCTACTGCTGTAAACCGCCCTGAGCCAAATTGGGAGTGGCAGTATACAAGTCAAATAAATAAATAAATAAATAAATAAATTGTTTATTATTTCTGTCTATCCTTTCCTTTTCTCTATCTCACTCCCAAATCTCAAGCCTTGTCTCTTCTCTTCTTCTGTACACTCTTTTGTCTCGGTTCCTGTCTTTATTTTCATTCCATGGCCAACTCCCTGGTTCTCCAGGGAGTTGGCCGTGATGAAGCACACGAGAAGGGGGCTAGAGCGCAAATGGAGGAAATCTCGAGATGTGTCTGATCAAGCATGGGCTAAAGCCTCTCTTAAGGCGTATTCCGTGGCTATACAGGTAGCCAGGGAATCTTTCATGACTACCCGTATAGCGTCTGCAGCAAATAGATCGCTGGAGTTGTTTCAGGTTGTCGGGGAACTCCTTCACCCACCAGTGGTGGAGGAGACCTTCGATAACCCAACAACTCGGTGTCGCGAGTTCGCACACCATTTTGCAGACAAAGTTGCTCAGATACGTCTTGAGCTGGACTCCAATTTCATCTCAGTTCCAAAGGAGGTGATTGAGGCATCTGCTTGTCCAACTTAGTGGGATTCTTTTAGGCTTGTTCTTCCTGAGACTGTGGAGGAGGTCCTTGGTGCTGTGAGGGCGACCACATCGGCTCTAGACCCTTACCCGTCTTGGCTAATTAAATCGGCCAGAGGGGGGTTGGTAGATTGGTTTGTGTTGATCATTAATGCATCTCTGGAGCAGGGGGGTTTTCCATCTCAACTGAAACAAGCGGTGGTTCGTCCACTCCTTAAAAAGGTTTCCCTTGACTCCACAGTGCTGAACAACTTCAGGCCGATCTCCAACCTCTTTTTTTGGGTAAGGTGCTGGAGCGGGTGGTTGCCTCCCAGCTCCAGGTTTTTCTAGAAGACATCAACTACCTAGATCAGTCACAGTCTGGCTTCAGGCCTGGCCACGGCACCGAGGCGGCCTTGGTCGCCTTCGTGGATGACCTCCGTAGAGAGCTGGACAGGGGGAGTGTGACCCTACTGGTCCTCTTGGACATCTCAGCGGTTTTCAATACCATCGATCATGGTATCCTTCTGGGACGACTCTCTGGGATGGGTCTCGGAGGCATGGTTCTGTCATGGCTTCGGTCCTTCCTGGAAGGTCGATCCCAGATGGTGAAGCTGGGAGACGCCTGCTCGGACCCCTGGCCTTTGACCTGTGGGGTCCCGCAAGGCTCTATTCTGTCTCCCATGCTTTTTAACATCTACATGAAACCGCTGGGAGAGGTCATCCCGAGTTTTGGAGTTAGGTGCCATCTCTACACAGATGACACACAACTCTACTACTCATTTCCACCCAATTCCAAGGAGGCCCCTCGAGTGCTGGACGAGTGCCTGGCCGCTCTAGCTATCTGGATGAGGAAGAACAAGCTGAAGATCAATCCCGACAAGACAGAGGTCCTCCTGGTCAATCGTAAACTGGATTGGGGTATAGGGTGGCAACCTGTGCTGGATGGGGTTACACGCACCCTGAAGTCACAGATCTGCAGTTTGTGTGTCCTCCTGGATTCATCACTTACGCTTGAGGCTCAGGCATCGGCGTTGTCCAGGAGGGCTTTTGCACAGCTACGACTTGTGCGCCAGCTGCGACCGTACCTCGCAAAGGTTGATTTGGCCGGGGTGGTCCATGCCTTGGTCACCTCTCGATTCGATTACTGTAATGTGCTCTATGTGGGGCTGCCCTTTAAAACAGCTCAGAAATTCCAACTGGTTCAACGGGCGGCGGCCAGGATGTTAACTGGCGCTCCTTATAGAGAGAGGTCAACCCTCCTGTTTAAGGAGCTGCGTTGGCTGCCATTTACCTACCGAGTCCAATTCAAGGTGCAGGTGCTTACCTACAAAACCTACCTGCGTGACCGCATCTCCGTCTACGAACCCATGCTCTCACTTCGTTCATCCAGAGAGGCCCTGCTCGCGATCCCACCTGCATCGCAGGCGCGTTTGGTGGGGACGAGGGACAGGGCCTTCTCTGTGGTTGCCCCCCAACTTTGGAACACCCTCCCCAAAGACATTAGACTAGCACCCATGTTGGCAGTCTTTAGGAAGAACTTGAAGACTTGGTTATTCCGATGTGCCTTCCCAGAGTAGGATAATCTCCAGCACTCTGTCCCAGAAACACTTTATTAGAGTTTAATACTCTCTGCACATTGCACTTGCCCAGAACTCCAACATACCACCTCACACACCCAGCACTTTTAATCTGGACCCATCATTGGCCCGGCCCTGATTTTATTTTGTTTTGTTATTGCTTATGTTTTAATTTGCTTGCATTGTTATTGTTTGTTGTTGTTGTTGTGTTGAGGCCTTCGCCTTTGTAAGCCGCATCGAGTCCTACGGGAGATGCTAGCGGGGTACAAATAAAGTTTAATAATAATAATAATAATAATAATAATAATAATTACTTCCCTTTTCCTTCTCCATCATCTCCTTCTGTCCACTTCTTATCCTGGTCTGTCTGTCTCTTCGTTTCTTATTTTCTCTGATCTCAGTTCCTGACCTTTCCTTCTCTCGGCTTCTTCTCTCTCCTTCAAATTATGTATTTTTTTTCTTAGACTTCTTCTGTCTGTTATTTATCTCCTTACTTAACCTATTTATTTATTTATTTATTTATTTATTTATTCTTTCTGTGGTGGACCGTTCTATCTTGTCCTTTCTCTATGATTTTAAGTTTCTTCCTGCTGGCTTCTGCCCTTCTTCCAACTCTCTTTTTCATCACTTCCTATTATTAGCTTTCTTTGTTTGTGGCAGCAATTAGAAGAAAATATGATTATAAAAATGTATTTAAAATGAACAGAAGAAAGCTTTACCTTAAATGCTGACGAGAGATTTCTACAGCAAGGGAAATTCAATAGAGGGTTGGAATAGCTTGTTCCATAAATAATTGGAACAGTAGATGTTGACTTTAGATTAAGTACAAATGGAACATGTCATCTGGAAACAATAAGTAATTATATGAAGTGAGCGAATGTTTGTCGTCATGACCTTGCCAAGGGAATGTTCTTGGCAACAATACATAAAGGACACCTGTTAATGATTGTACTATGTAAATGTCAAGACATTTCTGCGCATGCTTGCACCAGTGGATTTCTGCTATAAATATTGAAGCCAGTCTGACTTCTAGTGCGTGTCAGATACTGCTTTCTAAACGCCCTATCAACCTTGATAGTAAACACCTGAAATCAATTGCTGTCTCCGTCTCTTTCCTATCTGATTGTGCTCTAAATGGTCTCGGGTAACGTATGTTCCGCAACAAATGGGGGCTCGTCTGGGATCTGAGCCAACAGAGAAGGAACAGAAACGAAGCCTCTTGAGGGCTTGATTGCCTCCACTCAGCAGGTCAGGTAAGACAACGATCAGAAGGGGCGACAAACGGGTACCCACTGAAAGAAACGGCCCAGCTGATCCTTACCTTCCCTGCCTCCAGACTGGGGTACATTGAGAATTAACAGCTTTGATTCCACAGCACAGGTAAGGGAAAAGGCTAGCCTTAAAGGGAAAAGGTACCTGGGGAATATTTTACTGTGAGATTACTGCAGAAATCAAGTGAAACCCCGAGTGACGTTTTCGCCACAGAAATCGCACTCACAGGTTGGAGGAATACCCTTTCAGGGGGAAAGTGATAAGTCTGTTTTGTGTTTAGTGTTTGCCTTGGTTTATGAAATACGGTGTCTCTTTGCTTCTTTGCTTCTGTATTTTTCCCTTCTTTATGCTTTCTGTGCTTGCTTTTTTGCTTTAAATATATATATCTATTTTGTGTATATGCTTGTGGGCATAAAGAAAAATAGAAAATGGGTGGTATACCAAGTAAGAAGTCTTCAACTCCTCTTGAATGCATGATGAAAAATTTCTCAAAGTTTAGGGAGTTAACTCAAACACCGGGATGCAATAGTCCCCAGAAATTGAGATCTCTTTGTGAGATAGACTGGGTGCAATTCAATACAGGATGGCCAAGTGAAGGAAGTTACAATTTAAAAGCTATCAGAACAATTGTGAGAATAACAGCAGAGGTTCATCCGGATCAGTTCCCTTATGCTGAGGCATGGGGAAATGCCGTAATTACACAGCCTTCATGGCTAAAGAAATGTCAAAGTGAAGAATGTGCTATTTTTGTAGCCCAAACTAATCCAGAGAAACCTCAGGCAAATAAGAAGAAAAAGAAGTTTGCAATTTTTCCCTGTCCTGAGGAAGAATTAAGTAACCCTCCTCCTTATGTTCCTATATATAGAAGTTAAAAGCCATTGACAAAGGAGGGTCAACCCTGGCTCCCCAGCCAACATTTTTAACCACACCAAAATCTTCTGATACCTCTCCTGGGGAGTCTTCACTTACAAGATCATCTTTAATAGATCTAGCATCTGCAAGCAGATGGCTTCAAAATATAACAGAAGAGTTTTTGAGATAGTACCATAGCTGGAAGAACTAGAAGTCATAGTAATCCCAACCCAAAGATTACTTTTCAATTGCCTTTGAGAACAATGGTTCAATACGTACAAGAAACAGATAGCAAAGGAGAATTAACCATGACTCAAAAACTACTTATCAGCATGTGCCTTTTACTACTTCCGATTTGTTAAATTGGAAGTCTAACAATCCTCCTTATACTGAAAACCCTCAGCCACTTATAAATTTGTGTGAAACAATAATGGCTAGCCACCAGCCAGATTGGCCAGATTGCCAACAGCTATTACAGGCTCTCTTTACGTCTGAAGAGCGAAGAAGAATCCTTAATCAAGGAACCCTAATAGCACAGGCATATGCTGCCAAGAACACAAGTTATAATCCCACTGAATGGGCTGCAGGGGCATTTCCTTTGACAAATCCAAACTGGGATCCTAATATTGACTGAGAGATGGACTACATAGTCCGATACAGGGAATTTTTAATTGAAGCTTTGAAAAAGGGACCCCCAAAGGTGGTCAACCTTAAGAAGATACAAGATGTAATACAAAGAAAAGATGAAAGCCCCGGTGCTTATTTAGAGAGATTGTTAGAAGCTTATCGAAAATATAGTCCATATGATCCTGAATCCAAAGATGGATCTGCATTATTAAATACTTCATTTGTTACTCAATCTGCACCAGACATTCGTAAAAAATTGCAGAAACAAGATGGGTTTGCAGGGATGAATCTGTCCCAATTAATTGAAATAGCCACCAAAGTATTCATCCATAGGGACGAAGCAGAAAAGAGAGAGAGAAAGAAAATAAGAGAGGAAGATCATAAGATTTTTTTGAACATATTGGATGAAAGAGATAAAAAGAAAGGATTTGGAAGTGAAAATAGAGGGAAAAGAGGAATGTGGCAAAAGGGAAGAGGAGGAGGAAGAGGGATTCACCTGGGAAGACGCCAGTGTGCCATTTGTCGTCAAGAAGGTCATTGGAAGAATGAGTGCCCATCTGCTCAAGGAGCGGTAGGAATACAAAGGGGAGTGCCATCCCAGAGAGGATATTGGAGAGGAAGAGGCCGGGGAGGAGGCCACCAAGGGGGATATGCTACCCCGGTTCCTGTGGCTAGATATGGAGAAAAAAATAGGAAATAAATTTGCTGGCATGGTTGGATTAGGAGAGGATTGGGCAGAATAGGACAGACCGGCCCCCTTATGCCTAGGCCCGGGGGAGCCACTGATCAAAATGAAAATTGAGGGCCAGGAAATGACTTTTTTAGTAGATACGGGAGCTGACCACTCTGTGGTAATAAAGCCAGTAGCCCCTAAAAATGGACAAGAACTTCAAGTGGCTGGAGCCACCGGTCAAAGAAGAAGTTACCCTATGTTACAAAGTAGAAAATGTGATTTAGCAAGACAACAAGTGATGCATGAATTCTTATATATCCCCGAATGCCCAATCCCTTTATTAGGAAGAGATTTGCTTTGTAAAATGAGAGCAATATTGGCATTTGAAGCAAATGGAGAAATGGGAATGACTGTTAGAAAGGGACCCTATACTTTGATTTGTCCTATGTCAGAAGAATGGAGAATATTTACTGTTTGCCAGAAAAGTACAGAAGAATGGAAGAGCTATGGAGTTCCAGGAGTATGGGCGGAAGACAATCCACCTGGTTTAGCCCGGTGTATTCCACCTGTACAGATAGAGGTAAAACCAGGGATGGGACCTGTGGCTATTCGACAGTATCCAATACCTCGAAACGCTGTAGAAGGGATCAATTCGTATCTGATCCGGTTACTAAAATATGGGATCGTAAGAGAATGTAGGTCTCCTTGGAATACCCCTCTTTTACCATTACAAAAGCCAGGGACACAAGATTTTCATCCAGTGCAAGATTTAAGAGCTGTAAATCAAGCTACAGTAACCATACACCCTGTTGTTCCTAATCCATATGTACTTTTGAGTTTAATACCGGCAGCGGCTACTCATTTTACGGTTTTGGATTTAAAAGATGCATTTTTTTGTATACGACTTGAAATCGATAGTCAGCCCATTTTTGCATTTCAATGGGAAAACCCCACAACTGGAACTAAAGTCCAGTATACTTGGACATGTTTGCCTCAAGGGTTTAAGAACAGTCCGACTATATTTGGAATTGCATTGGCTCAGGACTTACAAGGGTTCCCATCAGACCCTAAAAATAGGGTGCTTTTACAATATGTGGATTATCTTCTTTTCGCAGCCACGTCGCAAGAAGAATGTTACAGAGCAACCAAAGAACTATTACATTTACTCTATGAAAAGGGATATAAGGTTTCAAAAAAGAAGGCCCAGCTGTGTAAAACTAATGTCAAGTATTTAGGTTTTCGTGTGACACAGGGAAAGAGACAATTAGAAATTGAAAGAAAACAAACAGTTTGCACTATCCCCACCCCCACCAGTAGGCGTCAAGTGCGAGAATTTTTGGGGAGTGTGAGTTTTTGCAGACTCCGGATACCAAACTTTGCTATAATGGCAAGGCCTCTTTATGAAGCTACAAAGGGGGGTGAAAAGGAACCATTTAATTGGACCCCCGAATGTGCCCAAGCATTTGCCCAGTTAAAACAAGCTTTGATGCAAGCACCTGCCTTGGGCCTGCCTGATTTGGAGAAGCCATTCACTTTATGTTGGTGAACGAGATGGAATAGCAGTGGGGGTGCTTACCCAGCTATGAGGAACATGGCCAAGACCAGAGCTTACTTGTCTAAGCAAATTGACCATGTAGCAAAAGGATGGCAAACTTGTCTACGTGCTGTAGCTGCTACGGCCCTGCTGACTCAAGAAGCTGATAAATTGACTTTGGGACAAGAGTTGATAGTTAAAGTCCCTCATTCAATAACGGCTATCATGGACTATAAAGGCCATCATTGGTTCACAAATAGCCGTATGCTAAAATATCAGACTTTATTATGTGAAAACCCTCGAATCAAGTTACAGATTTGCAGTACATTAAATCCTGCTTCACTCCTGCCTGTTGAAGGAGAAATGCTTCAACATGATTGTTTAGAAACTATGGATGAGATATATTCCAGTAGGCCTGATCTAAAAGATCAACCATGGCCTGAGGTGGATGCCACTCTTTTTACGGATGGAAGCAGTTTTGTTGAAAATGGACAAAGATATGCTGGGTATGCAGTAGTAACTGCAACTACTGTGTGGGAAGCAGAACCACTTCCTCTAAATACCTCAGCTCAAAAGGCAGAACTGATAGCACTAATTAGAGCTCTGGAATTATCAGAAGGAAAAGTAGTCAACATTTATACAGATTCTAAATATGCATTCACTACTTTACATGCACATGGAGCATTATATAAAGAAAAGGGACTATTAAATTCTGCTGGGAAATAAATACAACAAAGTGAGACCATTCTGAGATTGTTAGATGCTGTCTGGATTCCTGCAAAAGTAGCAGTGATGCATTGCAGAGGACATCAATATGACGAGGATCCTGTGACCTATGGAAACCGGTATGCTGACACCACCGCAAAGGCCGCGGCCCGAAAGGGACGAGGAAAAGAGCCGGTCATGGCCCCTTTGCAGGTAAGAGACTGGATACAAAATGATGACTTGCTATATACTCCAGAAGAAGAACAATGAGCCCAACGTAAGAAAGCTGTAAAGAAAAATGGATGGTTGGTGTTGCCTGACCAGAGACTGTTTGTACCCAGGCAAATAGCTTGGGAAATGATTAAGGAGGCACACCAAGAGACACATATGGGAAAAACAGCTTTAGCCTCACTGATGGGACGGCAACTTTACATAAATGGACTCGCTGCCCTAACAGGAATAGCCTCAGCCCAATGTCAGATTTGTGCTAAAAATAACCCCAGAACAGGGCCGATGCCACCTCCAGGGGTTCAATATCAAGGAAATACACCTTTTGAATCTCTAGTAGTAGATTTCACCGAAATGCCTAAATGTGGGCCTCATAAATATTTGCTTGTTTTCGTATGCACTCACTCTGGATGGCCTGAAGCATATCCAACTAAAACTGAGAAGGCAGTTGAAGTGTCAAAGGCACTTCTTAGAGACATTATCCCAAGATATGGGATTCCTTTACACATTGGTTCAGATAACTGTCCTGCTTTTGTATCAGAGGTATTACAGTCCTTAGTCCAACTATTGGGAACAAAATGGAAGTTACACTGTGCATACCGACCTCAAAGCTCAGGAAAAGTAGAAAGGATGAATCAAATACTAAAAGGAAAATTATCAAAGATGTGTCAAGAGACTTGCTTGCCATGGACTAGGTTATTACCTATGGCCTTGTTACATATTAGATGTACTCCTACTAAGATTTTGGGCCTGTCACCTTTTGAACTCATGTATGGAAGACCTCCACTTGGATTGAGGCATCTTCAAGGGGACCTCGGTCAATTGGGACAACAAACATTAAAAAAAGATATCCAAGCATTAGGACAGACCATAGCTCAACTCCAACAATATACTGAAGAATTGAGGCCACCCTGGCCAGCTACTCCTTTACACTCTTTCCGCCCGGGGGACTCAGTGCTGATTAAAGACTGGAGAATAGAACTGTTAAGACCAAAGTGGAAAGGACCTTTTACTGTCTTACTTTATACCCCCACAGCTGTCAAGGTGGAAGGAATCAAAGCCTGAATACATTATACCAGAATAAAGAAGGCACCACCTGAATGGACTGCGACTCCTGATCCAAAGGATCCCCTGAGACTTCGTATCATCAAACCAGCAGTGCCATGAGACCCAGAAAGAGGACTACGGCTCTGGAAGCTGGTCAAATAAATCAGACAGAAGATTGAGGAGCACTGAGAAAGTGCCAACGTGTATGGGACATTCTTCAATAACTGAGATAAATGATTGTGTTAAATGTTGTTTTTTGCTTTAAAATAAGAATATAACTTCATGAGTTTGCGATGCTACTGTAGAACATTCGCTCGCAAAAAGGGGGGAATGTGGCAGCAATTAGAAGAAAATATGATTATAAAAATGTATTTAAAATGAACAGAAGAAAGCTTTACCTTAAATGCTGACGAGAGATTTCTACAGCAAGGGAAATTCAATAGAGGGTTGGAATAGCTTGTTCCATAAATAATTGGAACAGTAGATGTTGACTTTAGATTAAGTACAAATGGAACATGTCATCTGGAAACAATAAGTAATTATATGAAGTGAGCGAATGTTTGTCGTCATGACCTTGCCAAGGGAATGTTCTTGGCAACAATACATAAAGGACACCTGTTAATGATTGTACTATGTAAATGTCAAGACATTTCTGCGCATGCTTGCACCAGTGGATTTCTGCTATAAATATTGAAGCCAGTCTGACTTCTAGTGCGTGTCAGATATTGCTTTCTGAATGCCCTATCAACCTTGATAGTAAACGCCTGAAATCAATTGCTGTCTCTGTCTTTCCTATCTGATTGTGCTCTAAATGGTCTCGGGTAACGTATGTTCCGCAACATGTTGACCTTGCTTCTCCTTTTCTGCATTCGTCCCTCTTATGTCACCTTCTCTTTTTTCTTTCCCTCCTCACGAGAATACGTTCTCTACCTCCTTTGGGAGGTGGGGGGGGGGTTGTTTACAAAGAAGGCTTCATGGTATAAACCTTGTTGTTCCTAGGACTCTTAACGTCTCTTAAGGTCAGTATTTTTTATGTATCTTTAAGCCTATTGAAGATTTCCCCATATGAGTGTTATCTCTCCTTTTCTTTTTTTTCCTTTTCCTTCCTTTTCCAATGTTTTTTCCTTAAAGTTTTCAAGGGAACTTCCTGCTATAAACAAGATTTTTTTCTTTTTGAAACTTACGTTTCGGCTTCTGTCTGTTCGCCTTCCTGGTTTCTTTTCCTTGTGATTTAAAATGAGTGGGGCTGGCAGTAAGTGCGGGTCCATTTGGGCCCGCTTCCCCAGGAGTGGTCCACTAGTCCTCCGCTGTTCCCGAATCCCCTTGGTACCTCTCCCTTGAGGAGGGAGGCCCCACCAAGGTCTTCGGGTCAGGTCTCCCGGACTCTGTGACACCCTGATATCAATCCACCAGGGGTGTGGGAGCAACTGCTCTACCAGGCCTCTCCTTGGGGTTGAGTTGCTAAGAGCTTTTAGCAGCTCCTACCTGCCACCATCACTGCCCACCGGAAGTCCAACAACCATATGAACATTTTAACCCACAATAAGAAATGAAGAAGATGCCAGCATAATTAAGATGCTTCTCCAAAGGGGATGGAAGCAATGACACAGTGATAACAGTCACTTTATTATGTGCAGAAGAAATTGTGTAAATTCAAGCTTGTGACTTAAAAGTCCCTTTTTAAATTTGGGTACTTTGGGAAAAGAAGTTCAAGAATAGGAAACTCTTAACTTCTTGTTGTGGTTTATTTTCCTTATACATTTTTAATACCACAGCAATCAAGAAGCATTTTCTTTATTCACATTATGTGTTGGAAATATCTATCTAGGGATGAAGGTGAGAAGAAAGAGTTGTCTTCCATAAATGAGGCATCCATAGGTGAAGCCAGGCAGAACAAAAGATATAAAGATATAAAGGTTGGAGAGAATGGCCTACATACAGAGATATACTAATTAAGGGGACACAGGAGATCAAACCATTTGAACAACTAAAAGAAAAGTATAAAAACCTCACTTGGCTACACTATCTTCAAATAAAAGACTATTATAAACAAGATAGAAAAATAAATTTTGAACTGGAAGAAACTTTTTGGGATAAAATACTAAATATGAAAAAGAAAATAATAACAGCTGTGTATAAAAAATTATTGTCCTGGGCAACAGAAACGGAGCAAGTTAAAAACTGTATGATCAGGTGGGCGGAGAATTTAAGAAGACCTATCCACTTTAGGGAGTGGGAACAAATGTGGAACAGGAAGTTAAAATACACATATGCGACGGACCTAAAGAGAATTGGATAAAGATGTTCCACAGATGGTATACTACACCTGAAAAATTGGCCCAAATGTATGGGAATATGTCAAATAAATGTTGGAAGGGATGTCAACAGATAGGCTCCTTCTACCACATGTGGTGGACCTGTAAGGAATCTACGAAATATTGGGCTCAAATACATGTGGAGGTACAAAAAATATTGAAGAAATCTTTCAAAAAGAAACCTGAATATTACTTACTAGGTTTTACCGACCAAGATTTAAAGCTCAATGAAAATGAGGATAGGTTGTTCACATATATAACAACGGCAGCAAGAATAATTTTTGCTAGTGTCTGGAAACAGGAAATAATCCCAGAAATTGATCCATGGTTGGAGAAGATAAGAGAAATAAGAGACATGGATACTTTGACATTTTACCTGAAAAAGAATACGGGCAAGTTGATAAAGAGGACCGATTGGGCCCTCTTTTGTAAGTATGACATAAGAAGAAGAGAACAAGAGGAACTGTAGATAGTAAAAGGGAAATAATGGACTCAAAAAACCGAAGTGTGAAATGGAAGTCAATTTTATTTATTATGATGTGTTTAGTATAGGGTTGTGTTGTGTGTGTTTCTTTTTCTTTCTATGTTTTTCTGAACTTTCTCTAAAACTTTGTTCTCACTCTTTCGATGTATATTTTAGAAAATTAATAAAATATTTTTTTTAAAAAGAAGAAGCATTTTCTTTATTCACATTATGTGTTGGAAATATCTATCTAGGGATGAAAGTGAGAAGAAAGAGTTGTCTTCCATAAATGAGGCATCCATACGTGAAGCCAGGCAGAACAAAAGATGTAAAGATTAATTGGTGAAATTAAATGCTCACTTTAGATCAGAGCCCCACAATTAGATGGTCATACCTTGACCTCGTGGGGGTCATATAAACATCTTTTTGGAAATGTTTCTATTAGACTTAAAGAAATGGATTAAAGGACTAAGAAAAGGCAGAAAACAAGTGGGACATACAGGACAAATAATAGAAGTGGCTCTCACTTGCCTAATTCCAAAATCTTATTTGCCATTCTAACTTGGGCAAGACCAGAACCTCCCCTTCAGGTTGGAGCTGAGCAGAGGACAGTTACAAAGTGGGGAGGGGAACAAACTGGTTACAAAAGTGAGTCATTAATTGTATGGGATTTCAGCAGGCTCCAAAAGTTCAGCACAACAGCAGGGCCCACTTCTAGCTCTGGAGATAATACTGGAGTTGATCATTTGAAGGTTAATTTCAGAAGTAATGAAACGTACCACCCATAGGAGAGACAATGAATCATTGGGAGACAAAAGTCAGGGAGACATTGAGTGACACTACAAGCTAGAGTCCCAAATCAAAAACTAGAGGGAGGGGGAACGTGAAATGATTCTCATTTCCAGTGTCAGTGGAGAAGAGAAGCAGGGGATAGCCCCAAATTCTCAAATAAGCAAAGCATGATATTAGGGATCAACAGCCTAGTCTTATCTATGTCTACTCAGACTTCAGTCCTAGTATGTTCAGTAGATTTGGTCTACAGGTAAGGATGCACTGGATTACATGTATCAGGTAGCCAGAACAGTGGGAATGATTTTATAAGGAGTGAAGGTCTTCTGAGAAGATATGCACAGGGTTGCATGGGAGGGACAAAACCCTGTCAATTAGATATTTAACTTAAGTTACCAAAGGTGGACAAAACCTGTGGACATTTGGTTGCCCAAAATTCAACCAGTTTATTTTGCCACCAAAATCAGTTGGATTCATTCCGCGTTGGGACACCTCGGTTAGTGTAGCTCCTGTGAATGTAGCCAAAGCACCATCTGATCCCTTATTTATGGATGACTTTCAATTAATAATACCTGAGGACATAAACAAGAACCTCGGAGAGGTCAGAGCCATTACATGTATTCTTGACCCATGTCCCTCCTGGCTTATTAAACAGGCCAGGGGGTCCATGCCTTGGATAAGGTAGATTATCAAAGCAATGTCCCCATGGCACTAAAAGCAGCTGTGGTGCAACCTACATTGAAGAAACAATCCCTTAATCTGACCATGCTTGAGAACACCAGACCAGTGTCCAATTTGCTATACGTCAGCAAAATTTTGGAATGAGTGGTGGCCAAACAACTCCAGGGTTTCTTGGATGAAGCTGATTTTCTAGACACACTCAATCTGGTTTTGGTTGAGGCTTGGTACAGAAACGTCTTCGGTCGCCTGGTTGGATGATCTGGTCAGAAAACTAGGTAGAGGGAGTGTGACCCATTTAGTTCTCCTGGACATCTCAGCAGCTTTCTATACCATCGACCATGGTATCCTTCTGGAGCAACACAAGGGGATGGGACTGAGGAGCACTGCTCTGCAGTGGTTCTGGTCCTTTCTCTCAGATCTTAGCCAGAAGATAGTGTTGGGGGAGTCCTGCTCAACCTCATGGCCACTGGATCGTGGGGTCCTGCAGGGCTCATCACTTTCACCAATGTTATTTAACATCTACATGAAACTCATCCGGAGTTTTGGGGTTCGGCATCACCTGTATGCAGACAATGTCCAACTCTACTACTTCTTTCCACCTGATAAAGCCAAGGAAGCCATGCTGTGCCTGAACCAGTGCTTGGAGGCAGGGATGGGCTGGATGAGGGTGAACAATCTGAAACTCAATCCAGATAAAATGGACGTACTACTGGTCTCACCTGTAGGATGAATCCAGGAATAGGGTTACAACCTGAGCTGAATGGCGTTACACTCCCCCTGAAAGCCCATGTCCTCAGCTTGGGGGCGATTCTGAATTCCTCCTTAAACCTGGAAGCACAGGCAATGGAGGTTACCAGGATCACCTTTGCACAACTTAATCTGGTGCACCAACTACAACAATTCCTGGAAAAATCCGATTTGGCCACAATGGTACATGCTTTGGTTGCATCCCGCATGGACTACTGTAATGTGCTCTATGTGGGGCTGCCTTTGAAAATGGTTCAAAAACTTCTACTGGTTCAAAGATCTGCAGGTAGACTGTTAATAGGAGCAGATTTAAGAACATACTACTCCGCTCCTGAAGCAGTTTCATTAACTGCAAATTACTTTCCAGGCCCGATTTAAGGTGAGGGCTTTTACCTTTAAAGCCCTTCATAGCAATCGTCCAGACTACCTGCAATAGTGGGACCCACAATACATGCTAGCGAGAACTCTCAGATCTAGTGAGGAAAAGCTGGTATCGATTAAGTTCCATGATTCACTCAGGTTAAAGATCTCCAATGAGGCATCCTTTTCAGGAGTGGCACTCTCCTTTGGAATGCCCCCCCCCCCCCCAGGGGAAAATTGAGCAGTGACCTCTCTGTTGGAGTTTAGGAGGAGCCTTAAAATCTACCGTATATTCTGGCATATAAGACTGGGCCTATAAGACGACCCCCCAACTTTTCCAGTTAAAATATAGAATTTGGGATATACTCGCCGTATAAGACCACCCCTCTTCCAATGCACACCAAATAACATTTTTAAAAAATCAGATTTGAATTCAATATGGTAATTTTAATTCGAATGCTTATGACATTCAGGTTCCTATGAGAGGGACATTGTACCTTATATAGTACATTACAGTTGCTCTTCCTCCCATGAATTTCATTTACACTCTGGGTGCATTACATTATGCTGGCAATAAGTTAAAATAAACAGTTGAATTAAATAATTCTCATTTACAACAATTAAAAAACCAGCTGAAGTAAAGTGTCAAATCAGTTCCCTTTTGCCTTCTCGCAGGCTTCTCCTATTGACGCTGCCTAAAACGTCATTGCCCTTTTCAGTTGCAGCATCACACTATTGGATCATCGTCGACAAAGATTCCTTTCATAGAATCCTAAAGTTGGGAGGTACCTCTAAAAGTCATTTAGTCCAACCCCCCTCATTCTGCTTTCTTGCAGGGAAAGCACAATCAAAGCACTCTCGACAAATGGTTATCCAGCCTTAATATTATTATTATTATTAATAATAATAATAATAATAATAATAATAATAGAGTTGTAAGGCAGCTCTAATGGCCATCTCGTCCAACCCCCTTCATTCTGCCATCATGTAGGGAAAGTACAATCAAAGCACCTCTGACAGATGGCCATCCAGCCTGCATAATAATAATAATAATAATAATAATAATAATAATAATAATAATAGAGTTGGAAAGGAGCTCTAAAGGCCATCTAGTCAAACCCCCTTCATTCTGCCTTCATGTAGGGCAGTGTTTCTCAACCCTCCTAATGTGGTGACCCCTTAGTACAGTTCCTCATGTTGTGGTGACCTCTAACCATAATATTATTTTTATTGCTACTTCATACCTGTAATTTAGCTACTGTTATAAACAGTTATGTAAATATCTAATATGCAGAATGTGTTTTCATTCACTGGACCACATTTGGCACAAATACCCGATATGCCCAAATTTGAATACTGGTGGGGTTGGGGAGGATTGATTTTATCATTTGGGAGTTGTAGTCGCTGGGATTTATAGTTCACTTACAATCAAAGAGCATTCTGAACTCTACCAATGATGGAATTGAACCAAACTTGACACAGAGAGCTACCAGGACCAAAAGAAAATACTGGAAGGGTTTGGTGGGCCCAGATCTTGAGTTTTGGAGTTGTAGTTCACCTATATTCAGAGAGAACTGTGGGCTCAAACAATGATGGGTCTGGACCAAACTTGGCATGAATACTCAATATGCCCAAATGTGAACACTGGTGGAGTCTGGGGAAAATAGACCTTGATATTTGGGAGTTGTAGTTGCTGGGCTATATAGTTCACCTACAACCAAAGAGCATTCTGAACCCCACCGATAGAATTGGGCCAAACTTCCCACACAGAAGCCCCATGACCAACAGAAAATACTGTGTTTTCTGATGGTCTTTGTTGACCCCTCATGACCCCCCCAGGGATCCCAACCCCCAGGTTGAGAAACGCTGATGTAGGGAAAGCACCCCCCAACATATAGCCATCCAGCTTTAATATTAACAATAATAGTAATAATAATTGGAAGGGAGCTCTAAAGGCCATGTAGCCCAACCCCCTTCATTCTGCTTTATACAGTGAAAGCACAATCAAAACAGATGGCCATCTAGCCTTAATAATAATAAGAATAATAGTAATAGAATTGGAAGGGAGCTCTAAAGGCCATCTGGTAAAACCCCTTTAATTCCGCCTTCATGCAGGAAAAGCACAATAAAAGTCCCCTTGAGAGATGGCCATCCAGCCTTTATATCAATAATAATAATAATAATAATAATAATAATAATAATAATAATGTTGGAAGGGAATTCTAAAGGACATCTAGACAAACCCCCTTCCTTTTGCCTTTATGTAGGGAAAGTATAACCAAAGCACCCCTGACAGATGGCCATTCAGGCTTAACATTACTACTAATAAGAAGAAGAAAGAGAATAGAGTTGGAAGGGGGCTCTAAAGGCCATGTAGTCCAACCCCCCTTCTGTCTTCATGGAGCAAAAGCAAAAAGTATGGTACCTCCTGGGCCTGGAAGTCAGCCAGTCAGTCACGCTGCCTGCCTCCTTCCTGGGCCCAATTGGGGCCAACGGAGCGCCTGGCCCCATCGCGCTGCTCCTGGAGGCCAGTCGATCTCACTGAAAGCCTTGCCGGGAGCAGCAGGGGAGGGCTCGCTCGCTCATCAGCCCTGACAGTCAGGCAGGCTGCTGGGAGAGGAGATTCTCTTCTGTTGCCTCGGCTGCGTCGTTCGCTTGCTGCTTTCACCAGTGCAGGCCTCTGTAGCCTGTGCTGGCGTAAGCAGCAAGCAGAGCACACAACTGAGGCAGAGGAGAATCTCCGCTCCCAGCAGCCTGCCTGACTGACTTTCAGGCCTGCGCTGGCCTCCACAGCTGATGAGTGAGTGAGCCCTCCCAGCTGCTCCCGGCAAAGCTTTCAGTGAGATCGACTGGCCTCCAGGAGCAGCGCGGGGGGCCAGACGCTCCGTTGGCCCCAATTGGGCCCAGGAAGGAGGGAGGCAGCGTGAAAAAGGCTGCCCTCCGGCCTCCTTCCTCACGCTGCCTCTTTCCTCACTGGGCCCAGCTGGGGCCCAATGGAGCATCTGGCCCGCACCTCACTGCTCTTGGAGGCCAGAGTCGATCTCACTCGAAGCCTCGTCGGGAGCAGCAGGGGCGAACACGCTCACCAGCTGCAGAGGTCAACTCAGGCCTGCGCAGCCCTGAAAGTCAGGCAAGCAGGCTGCTGCAAGCAGAGGTTCTCCTCCGCTGCCTCGGCTGCGTCGTCCGCTCTCCAGAGGCAACCGTACTGGATGCGGCAGGTGGGAGCACTCGCCAGCCACTTCACATGGCTGAAGGCTGGAAAGGGAGGGCCGAGGTGGTCTCGCCAGAAGCAGCAGCCGGTGCCCTTGCAAGCCACTTCACCTGCCAGACTGAAGGCAAAGTCAAGGCTCGCCTGCAAGCTCTGCTGGTGCTTCCATACATCATCATCCTGGTATATCCAGAAGACAAGACGACCCCCAACTTTTGAAAGAGTTTTCAAGGTTTAAAAAGTCGTCTTGTAGGCCTGTTTTTACAGTATATTTTTAAGGAAGCCTCTGACTGAACTCAGAACTTACGAAGTTGAGGAAGAACCTGGACTGCACAATGTATTTATGGGTGGTTTAAAAGTTTTAATGTTTTATTATAGTTTAATGTATGTGATAACAACTACTAATATTTGGTTTAAAATGTTTTAACTTTTGTTTTTTATCTGTTGTAAACCACCTTGGGCCCCTAAGTGGGGAAAGGTGGGGCATACATTTCATAAATAAATAAATAGGCTAAAGACTGCTGACTGGGAAAATATTAGAGGCTGCTAAGGCTTGTCAAAGCAAACCAGAAAAAATGGTAATCATTAAAAATTTACACTTCTACAGATTTTCATCTGAGAGCTTCTACTAAAACTAAAAGACATCAAACTCTGGAAATTGCAAAAAGCGAAACGAAATTATACTTTGTTCTACAACAAGACAGTGCCAACCTTTTTTTGTCCAGGGACCACTTTGACCAGGGATCACTCTCCAACGTTTGTACCAAAAGGGTTACAAATCAGTTTTTTGGTCAACTTTCGATTCAGTTTGGATTGTTGATTCAGAAAATTGCATTGGGCAGACCACATCAGCTCTAGTTTCTGATTCAGCAACAGGGAAGGAGTGGCAGACAGCACAAAAGGAGTGGAAATAAAATAAATAAAGAGGAAGGAGGCTCGCGAACCAAATTTTCATCTTTGCAGTTCCCAGGTTAAGAACCACTGACTCAAAGCAACTTAATGATGGATAAAGCACAGACAGGAAGGCTCAGTTGGTGAAGCGTTGTTATACTATCAAACCCCATCCCACTTCATCACCAATGCAATGCCTTCATTGCAAAAGCCATCAGTGCAAAATCTAGAGAAAGCAAGAGTTAAATATCAAAGAAATGGAACAAAGATGAGGATCCTGTGGCCTTTCAGAGTTTTTAGGCAACTTTCAACATCTCATGGTTAAAGTCTAAACATTCAGGAAGACCCAACGTTTCCCATTTCTAAGAAAGAATTCATGAATGATCATATGATCTGAAAGAGGCTGGTTGGAAAAGGACAAAAGGATGCTTTTTAAAGATTAAAAGCCTAAGACGGAGTAAACCCCCTCTTCCTTCACTAGATTGAGGCCATTTGCATTTCGCAGCAGGCATACCTGCTACATCAGCTTTGGATAGGAGAGCAAACATTCTGTAGTAAAGAAAATGAATACATTTTACTTGCTTGACATAATTATTGGACCACTGCAGAATGGCTATCTTTTTTAAAAAATGGCACCTGATAACTCTTACAAACATGTGAGCAAGTACAGGTTTCTGTCATAAATCAAGCCCTTTTGCATTTTATTCATGCAACTGAAGATTTCAGGGGAACATGTCTGAACACCAAATCCTCCAGCAAAAGTGGAAGTGACCAATTCTGGGTCACCAGCTCAAAACTCCCCTTTGAGCTTGCTGGGGGCAGTCTCTTGAGGCTTGGCACTGAGTCAAGGCATTAAATAGCTTTTCTAAGCACTATGAAAAGGCTGGTCTTTCAGAAACAGGGAAGAACTATACATATGAAGCCATTAATTAGCCTACTAATTATTCTCATGAGACACGAAGATATAGTAGTGCCCCTGAATAGGCAACTGTATGTAAGGTCCGTTGTATCAGCAGTCACTTCTCATGAATGAGAACCAGCAAAGAACGGTCCTCCACTAAAAATTAGATTCTGCAATCTCCATATCTCATTGAAAACTACATTTCATTAAAAGTATATATTAAATGGTCTGATAATTGCAAGAGAACACCTAGGACAAGAAGTTACTAGAATCTGAAGGTAGAATGCAAAAATTCAAGTCAACCTTTCTGATTTCATCAACCATTTGAGATACAATACAAGTTAAATCAGCAGAATATTTATACATAAGCATTTTCATCATATCACAATAAGAAATAGCAATGTTAGAAATTCATCACACATTATGTAACAGTCTTTCCGAAATAATACTGTAAGCTATGGGAAACTATAACTTGCATTCTGGAATGTTCATCAGAATTCGGTTTTTAGAGATCCATTTCTATTTGCAATAAACTAGGCACAATAAGTACACCACACTTTAATCCTACGTTCCCCCTGCCATTTCAGCACTTTTAACCCCTGTACCCCACCGCGCCGGCCGAACCAGTTTTTAATAGTGTCTTGATGTATTGTCATTGTGGTTTATTTTGCTTAATTTGTTTTGATTTGCTTTGTTTACTGTTATGTTATGTTTTCTTTTGTATTGTGTTTGAGGCTTCGGCCTGTGTAAGCCGCATCGAGTCCTTCGGGAGATGCTAGCGGGGTACAAATAAAGTTAATAATAATAATAATAATACTTTACTGTCAACATCTCATTACCAAGCTTTCTAATAACTCACCGGCAAGCTAGAGGGTCTCGACTGAAGATTTAAATTCACATCTTCTTGCCCTTTACTGGAAGTCATTGAAGCAGCAGATGATGCTTGGGACCCAAATGAATCTTGCGATAACTCCTAGAATTCAAAAGTTCAATCAAATGAAAAAAGTTGTCATCATCATTATTTATTTATTTATTTACTTAAAAGTTTTGTATACTGACCTTCTCACCTCTCTTGAGGGACTCAGACCGGTTTCCAACCATAATATCACATACAATCAATAAAACATCATAATACATATTACAGTAAAACATTAAAACAGCAATTACAATCCATAACTATAATGGTCAGTCTTCATACTAAAATCGTTGCTCATTATCCTCCATCCATATCTCAGGGTGTTGGCTCACTCATCGAATGCCTGTCTCCATAACCAAGTCTTCACCTGTTTCCTAAATGTCAGGATAGAAGGGGCGGTTCTGATCTCCAATGGGTGAGAGTTCCAGAGTCGAGGGGCCACCATCGAGAAGGCCCTGTCCCTCGTCCCCACCAGACACGCTTGCGAGGCCAGTGGGACTGAGAGCAGGGCCTCTCCAGACGATCTTAATAATCTTGATGGTTCATAGGGGAGAATACGTTCAGTGGAGCTAGTGTAACAGCGGAGTGGTGTGCTCCCTATACCCAGCACCCATTAGTAGTCTGGCTGCCGAGCGTTGGACTAGCTGCAGCTTCCGAGCAGTCTTCAGAGGAAACCCCACATAGAGAGCGTTGCAGTAGTCTAAACAGGATGTAACCAAAGTGTGGACCACCGTGGCCAAGTCAGACTTCCAAAGGTACGGGCGCAGCTGGCGCTCTAGTTTTAATTGTGCGAAAGCTCCCCTGACCACCGCCGAAACCTGGGGCTCCAGGCTCAGCAATGAATCTAGGAGAACTCCCAAACTGCGAACCTGCGCCTTCAGGGAGAGTGTAACCCCATCCAGCACAGGCTGTAACCCTATACCCTGTTCATCCTTTCGACTGACCAGGAGTACCTCTGTCTTGTCTGGATTTAGTTTCAATCTGTTGTCCCTCATCCAGTCTGTCACAGCGGCCAAGCACCAGTTCAGGACTTGGACAGCCTCCTGATTCCCCTATGCTGTTGAGTGCCTTCAAGTTATTTATGACATAAAGGCAACTATCAGACAAAATTCTCAGAGGGTTTTCTCAACAAGATTCATCAGAAATGGTTTACTATTGCCTTCTTCTGAGACCCAGAAAATGTGACTTACTCAAGGTCACTTAGGGCCCTTCCACACAGCCCTATATCCCAGAACATCAAGGCAGAAAATCCTACATTATCTGAATGTGGACTCAGATAACCTAGTTCAAAGCAGATATTGTGGGATTTTCTGCCTTTATATTCTGAGATATAGGGCTGTATGGATCGGCCCCTAGTTCAGTGGTTCTCAACCTGAGGTCCCCAAATGTTTTTGGCCTTCAACTCCCAGAAATTCTAATAGCTGGTAAACTGGCTGGAATTTCTGGGAGTTATAGGCCTAAAACATCTGGGGACCCCAGATTGAGAATTATAAGTTGCTTACCTGTAACTGTAGTTTCCTGAGTAGTCACCTGTGAATTCGTACATTTGGTATCTGTGCGCATGCGCAGTACAGCTTTCGGAACCTTCTAGATAAAAATATAACAATTTTAGAGCCCACTAGCCCCGCCCCCCCTCTCCTCGAGTATAAGTAGCCCGAGGGCGGGGCTAGCCAGCAGTTCTCTTCCGCCGCAAAGCAGCCAGAAGGCGTGGCATGAACTCGAGGGGAGGACGGGCGGGTATGTACGAATTCACAGGTGACTACTCAGGAAACTACAGTTACAGGTAAGCAACTTATAATTTCCTGTCGTAGTCACTGTGAATCGTACATTTGGTAGAATAGCGAGCTAACTAACCATGGAAGGTGGGCGTCATGCCAGCGCCGAAAACAGGACTGCCCTTCCGAATTGGGCGTCACTCCGGGAAGCGACGTCTAACTTATAGTGGGTCACGAACGAATGGGGTGATGACCAGTTAGCCGCACGACAAATAGCGTCCAAAGGGACTCCCTTCCAGAAAGCGGCCAACGTGGCTACCGCCCTCGTAGAATGGCCCCTAACAGGTAGGGGCAAGTCTTTACCCGCCATTCGGTAGCACAAGCGGATCGTCGACACGATCCAAGACGATAGTCTCTGAGATGACACTGGTAGGCCCAACACGTCCGCCCGATATTTTACAAATAACTTAGGGGTCTTTCTAAGTGCGGCCGTTCTATCCACATAAAAGGCCAAAGCCCTGCGGACATCCAATAAATGCAAGCCCTTTTCCAACTGGGTCGAAGGGCTCTGAAAAAAGGAAGGAAGGATCAAATCCTGAGAGATATGAAACTGGGTTGAAACCTTAGGAAGGAAGGAGATGTCTGTCCGTAGCACTGCCTTGTCCTTATGAAATTTAAGGTAAGGCGGGTCAGCTCTGAGGGCACAGAGTTCGCTAGACCGCCTAGCCGATGTAATGGCTATTAAAAAGGCCGTCTTCCATGAAAGACACGACAGGCTTGCAGACGCTAGGGGTTCGAAAGGGGCTCTCATCAAGGCATTGAGTATCAGTTCCAAACTCCACGAAGGGACTATCGGGGATGTCAGAGGTCTGGTGTTCCTCAAACCCCGCAAAAAAGACTTAACAACTGGGTTCAAAAAACAGGAAGGAAGGCCCACTTTCTGACGAAACCAGGAAATGGAGGCCAGATAACATTTCAACGATGGAAAAGATAAACCCGCGTCCAACAGTGACGCCAGAAAATCTAACACTACGGAGATGGGGGCCGAGTCAGGGAGCGCCCCTCGCTCTCTAGCAAAGGAGGAGAAACGCGCCCATTTGTAGACATAAGAGCGTTTTGTCGATGGTCTATGCGCTGCCTCGATGATTCGGAGGACAGGGTGAGATAAGCCCGACAGGGGGTCTATGCTGTTGGAAGGATCCGCCACGCCGTAAGTCTCAGTCTGTGTACCTCTGGGTACAAGACCTGGCCTCCCTGTGATGTTAACAGATCCGTCCTGGCCGGAAGAGGGAAGAAGATTCCCCCCGCTAGCAGTCGGAGGGGCGAGAACCACGGCTGCCTCGGCCACCACGGCGTTACTAGTATACAATGGGCGTTGTCTCTCTGGATCTTCGCAACGACCCGCAGCAGAAGGGGGAAGGGAGGAAAGGCGTAGGTTCTCCGACCCGTCCATACGAGCGTGAAGGCGTCCCCCAGACACCTGCCCTGGGCCCCGGCCCGCGTCCGTGCACAATAATGGTGGCATTTGGAATTTAACCGTGTGGCGAACAGGTCCAGGTCTGGCATGCCCCATGCCAGGAAGAGCCTCCGAACCTCCTCCACATTCAGGGACCATTCGTGATTCGCCAGGGGATTCCGACTCAGGGAGTCCGCCAACAGGTTCTGCTCTCCTGGCACGTGCGTCACAAGGAGATGAATCCCTCTGTCTATACACCACTCCCAGATTTGTGTGGCAAGGTTCAGGAGCGTTCGCGAGCGGGTGCCTCCCTGCTTGTTCAGGTAGTACATCACCGTGGTGTTGTCGGTGAGAATGTGTACTACCTGACCCGCGATGACCCTTTCGAAGGACTTCAGTGCCCTGTCTACGGCCAGCATTTCGAGAGCGTTTATGTGAAGAGCGCTTTCTTCTGCTGACCACGTCCCGTGAGCCACTAGACCGTGGGTGTGGGCCCCCCACCCCGTAAGGGACGAGTCTGTAGTGACCGTGCTTGCGGCGCGAGGGGCGTAAAAGGAAAGTCCCTCGCAAGCCCACGATGGATCCATCCAGCATTGTAGGGAGGCTCGAACCCATCGAGGAGGAGACAATCGCATGGTGGGGTTGTCCCACAGCGGATTGAAGTTGGAGAGGAACCAGAATTGCAGCGGCCTCATCCACAATCTGGCGTAGCGGATGACCGACGTGGTCGAAGCCATGTGTCCTAAGATGACCTGGATGTGTTTGGCTGACGTGTCGGGAGAGGCAATGACTCGGCTGAGCAGGTCTCGCAGGTTGTTGAACCGGTCCTCGGGGAGGAAGGCCCTCTCGGCAACGGAATCCAGGAGCGCCCCAATGAACTGGATGCGCTGCGAGGGTATCAAGACCGACTTCTCCTGGTTGAGTACGAGGCCCAGCGACTGGAGAAGAGACAAAACCGTGGATACGTGATGTTGTAGCACGCCACGAGACCTAGCCACTATCAGCCAGTCATCAATGTAAGGGTACACGGACATGCCCCTCATCCTCAGGTGCGCGGCCACAACGGCCATACACTTTGTGAATACCCGTGGGGCAACTGAAAGGCCAAATGGCAGGACATTAAAACAATATGCTTGACCATTGACCCGAAAGGAGAGAAACCTCCGGTGATGCGGGGCAATGGAGATGTGGAAGTACGCGTCTTTAAGGTCGACGGTCGCAAACCAGGCCCCCCGAAAGAGCAGGGGGGCTATGGAAGCAAGAGTCACCATACGAAATCTTTTGGGCTTAATGTGTTTATTGAGAGCCCTAAGGTCAAGGATAGGACGCATTCCACCTCCACGTTTAACAATTAGAAAGTATCTAGAAAAGAAACAGAACGGAACCGCAGCCGGGTCCACTGGTGAGATGGCCCCTTTTTGTAACAACATTGTAATCTCCTCCATAATCTGAGGAGAAAAGGGCGTGTCCCGAACCAGGCCCACCCTGGGAGTGTCCTCAAACTCAATGCTATAACCGTCGGCAACAACAGACAAAACCCAGGCATCTGTGGTAATGTTTGCCCATTCATTGTAAAAGGGGGCGAGCCTGTCTTCGAACAAGGAAAAAGACCCAACGGGGTTATCAACATTCGGGGGAAGTGAACCATGTGGGGATGGAACAACAAACTGGGCGTCCTGCAACAAGTCAGACGGACAATCAGTTACATCCTGTCCGCTATTCCCCATAGGGACATCAAAGGCGCTTCTTGGAGGCGCCAGAAGGCTTGGGTTTCCCCTGAAAGGGTTGAGCCCTGTTCCTTTGGAAAGCCCTGAAAGGGTTGAGCCCTGTTCCTTTGGAAACGACCCCCCTGAAATCTCGACGATCCCGTCGAGCGATTTCTAAAAGGCCCAGAAAAGGAATTGCTGAATGATCTACGGTAAGAGGGGGTGGAGGTTTGCCATCTTGGCTTTTGCTGACTATATGGCTGCCAAGTGTAGCCAAATTTGGAGGCAGATTGCCTAACATCTTGTTTCTGTTTCAAATGGTCGTCCGTATTAGGATTAAACAAGCCCTCCTCATGAAAGGGGAGGTCCTCAGCCAAGGCCTTCCCCTCCTCTGAGAGATTAGCAGCCCGTAACCAGGCGTGTCTGCGAATGGAGGTGGCCGTGGCAAACAAGTTTCCCGCTGCTTCCGCCATATGTTTGGCGAAGTCTTTTTGTAGTTTCGACAACGCCAGGGCTTCTCCTTGTAATGCTCTGGCAAGGCGTTGCTCTTCCCTGGGTATGGACTCAATATACAACAACATTCGGTTCCACAAAAATGATTGGTAACCGCTCATATATGTTGCATAATGAGCCATGCGTGTATATAAACTGGCAGAAAGGTAAGCCTTTTTACCCAGGGTGTCCAATTTTCTCCCTTCCCTGTCAGGGGTGGTGGTCACTGAACTCTTGGGGCGTTTAGATTTAGTGACTTCTGCCACCACAGTGTTTGCCTTGGGAGGGGCTATCACCCACTTGGCTGTGGCCATATCAATCTTGTATAACGTGTCTAACCTTCTAGGGATCGCCGGCACGGCCGAGGGAGACATATCGGCCACCTTAGCTAACTTTAGTAAGTAAGGCAAAAGTGGGAGAGCAGAGGAGGGGACCACATTTTGCTCATCCGACGGAAACATCGGATCCTCCACATGCTCAGGTGGCTTTGGGGCAGGTATATTCAATGCTTTTATCATACACTCCACTAAAACTGCAAATTTGTGAAAATCAGCAGGTAGAGTACAAGAAGCGTCCTCACCCCCTAGAGTCTGGGAAGGATCAGGAGGCTCTGAGCCAGAGTCACTGTCCCTTGGATCAATAATGTCCTGATCGATACCTCTGGAGGAGTCCACACCAGTTGCCCCCAATGGGGTGGCCATGGCAGGGCCCAGGTCAGTCAGAGGGGCAGGGTCCGCATTCGCAGAGACCAACAAAGCTGGAGACACGCACACTGCAAGGTCCATCGGTGTCGCAGCGCCCCCTTGCGCCTCTTGGCGATGCGTCTGGGTAGCGTCCGCTACCAGGCCCGCCTCCGCATCCCGGCGGGTCACTTGATGGCCTCTCGCCGAAAGGTTCCCCTCAGCAGGGGTCAGGAAGGAGCCCGCTGGAGTTCCTTGCAAGGGAGGGGCCCCCACAGATGCCGAGGCCGTCTGCCCAGCGACCCTTCCATGATCCAGCAGAGGGGGAGGAGGCGGAGGTCCCGCTGGCACTGAATATGGGATCAGGGCCGGTACGTAGACTAGTTGGCCAGAAGGAGCCATCTGCCAATAGCCCTGTGGAGTCACGGGCCTGGGGCCGCAGTCAGCCGGGCGGGTCGATGGGGCCCTGGAGAGTTGGGAGCGTCTCCCACGCCTGGAACATGAGGAGGAAGATGACGAGGAGGTAGAAGACGAGGACGAGGAACAGGAGGAGGACCTGGAGCGCCGGCTCGACCTCGTGGAGGCTCTGTGCCCCCGGCGTCGAGAGCCCCTGCTTCTGCGGGAGGGGCATCTAGAGCGCCTCGGGCGCTTGCTCGGGCGGCGCGATGCTCTGCCTTCGCTCCATTGGCCTTGATACGCGGCCGTCATCGGTGCCGCCCCCGGCATCGTCGGGCCGCAGGAGGTGCTTTCTGGCCTCTCCGCCGGCCCAGGGAGGAGGCTCGATGTCGGCGGCCTCGGGGACGCTGCCTCTCCCCTCAGGTCTGAGGCATCGAAGGGCGGAATTGCGGACACGGCACCCGGCGAGGCCTTTCGCACTGCTGCCTCGGCCCCATCGGCGGGGGGGGGGGGGCGTTGTAGATGCCTCCAAAAGCGCCGCTACAGGACGGCGCCGATTCCAGGGGAGGAGTAGTGGGAGGAGCCACGGGGGCTGGTCTCCCATCCCTCTGCACAGGCTCCCCGCCAACTCCGCCCCCTGAGGGGGAGAGCGTAGGCATCAGGGGGGTTGAGAAGGTCTCAGAGACCGGGCCCTCCGGTCCCGACTGCTGCGCCGTGAGAGGAGTCGCATTCCCCGTCTCGAGGGATAAGGTAGGTGCCCTGAGAGGCCGGTTTGACTGCCCTGGAGTTTCCGCCATTGTAGAAGGAGGGGCCTGAGCAGCAGAGGAAGAAGAGGCGCTTCCCGCCTTTTTTGAAGCTGCCTTTTTCCGAAGAATCGGCTCGCGGCCATCTTGTGAGGCCTTATCCCTGGGTCTTTTGGCCTTCTTTTTGGTGAGCCCCATGGCCCGATCTAGAAGAGGCACAGCGGAAAGCGTTGGAGCCGCTTGTTGCGGAGATGGAGCAGGGGGGAGTAGGGCCCTCTCGTAAAGCGCCGCTTTAAGCCTCAGCTCCCGGTTCTTTCTAGTCTGTGGCGTAAAGGCCATGCAGATTGAGCAGGCTTGGGTGAGGTGACCCTCCCCAAGGCATGCCAAGCATAGGGAATGCCCATCGGTGTCCGGGTAGGTATTAGGGCATTTGGAGCACCGCTTGAAAGAGGTAGTAGCCATCACGCTAGCAGCACGTGAAGGCAGATAACTGAGGAATGGTCAACAGTCCGGGTCAATCGCCAGTAAACAGAGTCCAAATCAGAATCCAATACCTTAGTCACAAAATCAGCCCAGTCAATTTGATCAGATCAGTCCAGTCAAAGTCCAAGAAGCTCGCAAAGAGAAAAAGAGGTTCTCAAGCTACTGCAATAGCGCGGAAAAGAGAACTGCTGGCTAGCCCCGCCCTCGGGCTACTTATACTCGCGGAGAGGGGGCGGGGCTAGTGGGCTCTAAAATTGTTATATTTTTATCTAGAAGGTTCCGAAAGCTGTACTGCGCATGCGCACAGATACCAAATGTACGATTCACAGTGACTACGACAGGAAACCACTGCTCTAGTTAGTTTCCATGTCCAAGCAGGGATTCAAACCCTTTTACCAGATTCCTAGGTCAACACTTAAACCATTACATTATGGTGATATTCCATACCTTCCTAAGTCACTCTTTCTTTCAAATGACTGTTATAAGATTTAATGAAGTGCATCAACAATGCGAACCAACGAAGACATAGCCAACAAATAACAACTGCATAGGCAAATCAAGAAAACTAGTACAAGGTGGCACATATTCAATGTTAAACTTTCCTGTTATGTTGCCTACTGTGTTCCAGAGATGAGCAATATACTAAGGTATCTTGGCTAACTCCATCTCTGTGTCTTTGAGAAAGGAACAAGGAAAAAAACTGACAAGCTGGTGGCCCTCAAAAGCACTTTGTTGTTTCTTGCTGTTTAGAAATGAAGCAAGCATATATGGTGAACTATATTACAATCTGTCTAGGCAGCAAAATAAAATGAGTTTGACACAGTTTATGTGGATTATCCACCACTATGGACAAACCTGGACATGACACTACTGCTTACATCTAGTGATACATCTGACCTTAAACTGGAGGCATGGGGAGACCTAATTGATTCTTTACTAGAGGTTTCTCTTGGCAGGTCAGCAAAGTTGCGAGACCTGCCATAGCTGTCATGAGGGGCACACAGCAAGTTTTAAAGCGAAAGGTTTTAGAACTTTGTGACCTCCCATTATTACTTTATCCTACTATAGAAGATGGCCATAGACCTTCCAGCTGTTGATTATTCTTTATACCAGTGATTCTCAACCTGTGGGTCGCCAGATGTTTTGGCCTTCAACTCCCAAAAATCCTAACAGCTGGTAAACTGAATGGGATTTCTGGGAGTTGTAGGCCAAGACACAGGCTGAGATCCACTGCCTTATACAGTTGAAGTCCTACCATTGAGGGCTAGTGTGCTGTATTGGGAGGAGTGTCAGATTTTAAATTTAATAACTAGCAATAAGTCACTACCTCTCGGGTAATTGTGATAATGGAATATCAGAAGGGGAAGAAACATGTATGCTGTTTCTTGAACCTTAGAGGAAAGACAGGCTATGGGTGAAATAATTCAGCCCCTTCTTGTACTTTGGTCTCCTGTTTTTTAACATCTCCCTGGTTTCTGCCAGATCTTGGAAAGATTAGCTTTTGATTCCAAGTCCCAGATTCCCCCAGCCAAGACTATATTTTGTGAGTTTTACAGCTGCACCAAAATTTTTCAAGCTCTATTTTTTTCCAGAAATATATGTTTTACTATATATTATTGTATCTAAAAACTTTTATGACTTGATGGGTTACAAGTCCTGATCCCCAACTTATCTTTTCACAGCCAGGCCTGTAGCGAGGGGGTGGTTTTAGGGGTTCAAACCCTCCCCGAAATGTTTCAGATTTTTTTTTTAAAAAAACCTGGTTTACTCATGAATTTTAACTGGTTAACCAAATCCCCATGCTAAGTCTATGAGATGCAAAAAATTAAGAGTCCGTCCAGAACTGTAAGCACTATCTCAAGCAATTTATTCACACTGTCATTACTTGCAGCAAGAGCCTATGTAGTGAAGCAACCAAGTTGGGGGCCAGACTTGGTGGAGGTGGTTGATAGGGGTGGAGCTGCAGGCTATTGAAAGTTGCTCTGCCTCCTGCTGTGCTCTTTGCTTCAGCGTGAGCTATGAGGCAGGTTTCAACTCCACCCACCCACAAAATTGTCAACCCTCCCCGAAATTTTTTTCTGGCTACGGCCCTGTTCACAGCTAATAGTTCATAATGTTTTGAAACTTTTTTTGTTCTCTTGCTACACACATTGGAAAACGTTTGTTAACTGCATTTGAGGTGTTCATATTATCTGCCCTGCTTTCCCAGGAGAGACAAAACCAATGTATTCTGAGGACTGTCATGAAGGAACAGGGCAAGACATCCTACCTGTGGAGGTGGGAAGCGCTGCTGAGAATATGCCGACTGCTGCGACTGAGACTGAGAGTATGATGTCGACTGCTGGGAAAGCGCCGAGGTAGCAGACTGCTGAGCTTGCTGCTGCTGCTGCTGCTGCTGCTGCTGGTAGGGTGACTGTGACTGCTGCTGAGAGTAGGGTGGCTGACTCTGTGGATGCTGCTGCTGGGCAGTAGCTGGCTGCTGGGGATACGGAGATGGAGACTGCTGATGCGGTGGCTGTGACAGCTGCTGAGAATATGGGGGCTGGGCTGACTGGAGCTGTGGGGATTGAGACTGAGTTTGTTGCTGCTGATAAGAAGGCTGAGCGTGTGGGGTCTGAGATGGTGATTGCTGGGCATAGGAAGGCTGTGGCTGCTGCTGAGGATGAGGACTCTGCTGGTTGTAATAAGGAGTCTGGCTTTGTGGCCCATATCCACTAGGACCTTGCTGTCCATAAGGAGGAATCTACACAAACAAAGCAATGCAAGAAACGTAAGAAGCAGAAAATAAGAATGGGGGTTGGATAAAGAACTGGACCGCAGTGAGAAGCATCTGACAAGTTTCTCCTACCTGGAACATTTAGGACAGTTCAAAAAAATCACTGCCTATTAAAGTACTGCTATTGATCAAAACAAGGGAAGCAATATCACACATTTCTAAGTTGTTTAGATAATACAGCATTCCTCAACCTGAAACCATCCCAGATGATGGCTGTGCATGCTGGCCGTGATACAGTATAATTCCACATACCTACATAGAAGGCAGCTGGTTGTAGAGGACTGATCTAGAACCAGGATATCATAACAGAACCTCAGAATCTTTGTCTTTAAAATGGGAAGAGTTGCTAATTTCCAAGTTTCTTCACAAAAGACAAGAGCTATTTTAACATAATTTCAGTCTTTAAAACTATATGAAAGTAACATCCTTGAGTAGTGAACTCTCAAAGGTATTTGTATGTTTTTACCTGCTGTGCATAAGAGACACTGCTCATTGTAGCTTGCGTCCTGCTTAGACTTCCCATTGGATACCTCTGGGGAGTCTGAGGCCCGTATGGCTGTCCTGGATATCCGTGGCCTTGCTGTTGCCCTGACTGAGGTCCCTGTTGTTGTGTGTATATGTTGTTTCCTCCATAAGGCTGAGGTCTCATCTTCCCCATCTGATCCATTGGGCTGGATGGCTAGGAAATAAAATTGTAACATTTGTTACAAAATATTCAATTGTCATGAAAAACAGTCTGAATGACACAATATTTTACTCATGAAGGAATGACTCATAAATTTAAGCCAGACATGCACAAAATAAGCTACAAAGCAATCAAAATTCATTAGGAAGTGAAGGGGTCAAAAGAAAAATAAACTCTTAAATAAATAAATAAATAAATAAATTTCTTTTAACCCCCTCTCTCTCCCTAAGGAGACACAGTCAACTAAAGAACAGTCATAATACTACACACTACTCTAGAGTATGTTACCTTGGCAAAATAAAATAGCTTAAAAAATACAATTATGAACATTTTTTCTTGTGGGATATTAAAAAAATAAAATTTTCTGAACAAGTAACTTCCTGAGACAGACAAAGTAGCTCCATCCTATATGACAAAGCAGACAGGACAAGAAACCACAACCTCTGTATTAAATTATGCTGTATTAATACTTCATTCCAGAGTTTAAACTCAGTAATGCTCAAGCGTTGTAAGAAAGTGGTTCAAGATAGTGGTTCACCTGAATGGAATACCAAAGTAAAAAAAAAATCCTATTGCATTTATATATGCCCAGGTTTTCTTAATTGAGCTGCATATCCAATAGCCTACTGGGAGTGCTAATGTACAATTCTTTTAAACTGTACAAAGAACTGTGCTACCACCACAATCCCAGGTGTTTTTGGTTTGAAACTCCTATTAGCTACATCAAACACAGTCAATGATAATGAAGCTTGGCTACTACCAATATCTAGCAACTACTGTTAGCCAAATTACTCTTTTGACGCACATTTAAAAAAACCCCTTTTATAATTTGATCCTCTTTTCTTTTGAGGCAGATGCAATCACCCCCATTTTTCCAACATTCAGAGGTCTATAGAATTTTACTAACAAGAAAGTTCAAATGTTCCCTCAGATATTTATAGTTTTCTCAGTCTCTAAATGTAACTTGTTTATCAGCAACAAAACCAGCATGATTTTTCACCAGGATTGCTCTTGGAGTTAAACACCTGGCTCACAGTAAAACACCTCAATACAAACTACACTTGTCTCATACTTAATATAAGCAGTGCAATGCTAACAATGTAAATTGTATTAAGGAAAGTATTAGAATTCCTAAGCATGGATGTAAGGACACCACCTTTATATAAATTTCATTGAATTACAAGAAAACAGACAAGTTGGAGGTAAATTTCAGGCAAAATTGGCATGATAAGAAACAAAGATGGCAGGGACCTAACAGAAGCTGAAGAGATCAAGAGAAGGTGGCGAGACTATACAGAATATCTGTATAGGAAGGATAATAATATCGAGGATAGTTTTGACGGTGTGGTGAATGAATTAGAACCAGACATCCTGAGGATTGAGGTTGAATGGGCCTTAAGAAGCGTTGCTAACAACAAGGCAGCAGGAGACGACGGGATCCCAGCTGAACTGTTTAAAAACATCTATTTCTGCTTCATTGACTATTCTAAAGCCTTTGACTGTGTGGATAATAATAAATGGTGGCAAGTTCTTGGTGGGATGGGCATACCAAGCCACCTTGTCTCTCTCCTGGGGAATCTGTACAAGGACCAAGTAACAACAGTAAGAACTGACCACGGACTAACAGACTGGTTCAAGATTGGGAAAGGCGTACAGCAAGGCTGCATACTCTCACCCAACCTTTTTAACTTGTATGCAGAACACATCATGCAATGTGCGAAGCTTGATGAATGCAAAGCTGGGGTGAAAATTGCTGGTAGAAACATTAACAACCTCAGATATGCAGATGACACCACTCTGATGGCCAAAAGCGAGAAGGAGCTGAGGAACCTTCTAATCAAGGTGAAAGAAGAAAGCACAAAAGCTGGGTTGCAGCTAAACATCAAAAAAATCAAGATTATGGCAACAAGAATTATTGACAACTGGAAAATAGAAGGAGAAAACGTGGAGGCCGTGACAGACTTTGTATTTCTAGGTGCAAAGATTACTGCAGATGCAGACTGTGGCCAGGAAATCAGAAGACGCTTACTTCTTGGGAGGAGAGCAATATCCAATCTCGATAAAATAGTAAAGAGTAGAGACATCACACTGGCAACAAAGATTCGCATAGTCAAAGCCATGGTATTCCCTGTAGTAACCTACGGATGTGAGAGCTGGACCTTAGGGAAGGCTGAGCGAAGGAAGATAGATGCTTTTGAACTGTGGTGTTGGGAGGAAAATTCTGAGGGTGCCTTGGACTGCCTGAAGATCCAACCAGTCCATCTTCCAGGAAATAAAGCCTGACTGCTCATTGGAGGGAAGGATATTAGAGACAAAGTTGAAGTACTTTGGCCACATCATGAGAAGACAATTATGCTGGGGAAAGTGGAAGGTAAAAGGAAGAGGGGCCGACCAAGGGCAAGGTGGATGCATGGCATCCTTGAAGTGACTGGACTGACCTTGAAGGAACTGGGGGTGGTGACGGCAGACAGGGAGCTCTGGCGTGGGCTGGTCCATGAGGTCACAATGAGTCGGAGACGACTGAACGAATGAACAACAACAACAAGACAAGTTTGCCATAAAAAGTTCACTGTCCAAAAAAGGTTATGATGCCTTCTGTTTGTACTCTTTGGGTTGTTTCTGAACTAGAAAAGCAACAGAGTTCTAATTGAGGCAGCATTAGGATCAAAAAATTCCAAATATTGAAAGGCTTGTTTTTTCCTTGCAACTAAATTTTTTGGCTCATTTGTCAAAACTTTCATTGCAGTATATCACCCCTTTATATCAGCTAATCCATTCTCAAAATTACTATGTCTGAAATGAATGAATGATGCTGAACACCAATTTAAAAAACAGCTAATGTTTAGCATGATCTCTGATAATACTGACTAAAACACATTACGGTGTCTCAAATATTAGGCCTATTTCTGGGTATATTTCACCTGCTGATTCCAAAAATGACACCAGTTTTCTCCTATCAGTTCTAGTTTCTGAGATAAAGAACATGTGACATATGCCACTCTTAACTCTACTCGCCCATTAAAAAAATCAGGATATTTTAATGTAGTGTTTAAATTTTAAGCATGAAGGAAACATATTAAAATTTTAAAGTAAAGTGTACTACATGAAGCTCTACTTGTTTCATGTAGATTTATGATACAAACTTTATAATACAAATCCAAGATACCAGAGCTGACACGGTCAATTCAATGCATTTCCTTAATCAGCACCTCAATTAACCTCAAGAACAGGTCTAAAAACCAAGTCACCAAGAAGAACATTATAATAATCAAATTGAAAAAGCTGTTTGGGGTGAGGTAGTTGGAAAGGATTTGTTAAGATAAAAAAGGAAATTTTAAGTTTTGGCTGCAGAGAGAGCTGAAGAATTTTTTGTGGACAGAAACAAAGGGAAAACTCTTTAAAGCAGAAACTACAGGAGTAGATTATCATGCTTGCATTTCAAAAGCCAGAGGCCCTACTACAAAGAGACATGTAACAGAAAAACACTCCTCCTTGAGCACCAAAACCCTGTCCTCACCTTACTCATAAACTCATCTTAGAAGCAACCTCAGAGCTACTGGTTCTAGAGCACCTTTCTAAAAGACACACTAGAGCAGTGATTCTCAACTTTTGGTCATCCAGGTGTTTTGGACTTCAGCTCCCACAATTCCTAACAGCTGATAAGTTGGCCGGGATTTCTGGAAAAATGTAGACTAAACATCTTACAGGCATAACTCTGTAAGGACAACTTTCCTTTGTGTACATCAATGACCCTTCTTAGGGTCCATTTGTTAACTGGCCACTATTATTGGAAATTTGATTTAAAACACAAAAGTACATTCATCTCTACCTGTGGTGAGTCATTAATGTAGAAATGTAACTAGGCATCATATCAGCTATAGCTGGTAGTAAAAAAACAAACAAACAAACCCAAATGCACTACTAATAACCCCTTCGTTGTCATTACTATACTCAATTGCAGAAACAGGGACAGAAAACAAAAAATCTGAAGCATCTTTTAATCAGAGAGCACATATGCACACAGAACCAATGTACATGTGCACACACATATATATCAAAGTAGAATCATATTCCTTGAATTAAGGAGAAAATTGAACAACCTACCTAAAATCTGGAATTTATTCCTGAGCAGATTTGTCATCTATCATTTAATTTATAATAAAAAATACAAAGATTGGGTTTAAAAAAAAAAAAAAAGAACCTTGCTGGCTCTTTAACAGAGAGAAGCCCGAATTGATTCCCACAGTAATTAACCTGCATTTTACCTCAGAGTGTGCTAGTTAAGGAAGTCAGTGCAGCTATTTATAACTCATCTCAAATTGAGGGCAGACTGCCTAAAATCTAACACATCCCAGCTGTGCTCCTGTTTGAACTGGGACCAAGGGAATTTTTTAAAGCAATCTTGGCACTGAATGAATGACACCAACACTATGAGAGCACGAATGGTTGTGTTGTGGTGACGTAGCAGCGGAGGTGGAATGGGAAGGGGGGCAGTGTACTGTAATCCTTCTGCAGCGTGCTCTCAGTTCATAGGCCCCAGCCCTACAGTCCCTGTACTGTAAAGCCAGGAACCACCCACTGAGAGCTAAACACAGGAAATGGCTTTTCCTCTGAATGCCTTGAAGTGAGAAGCACATGGCTAATCTGCATAAAAGCAAAACCACACCGCCCCTGCCAGAAAGGTTAGCACTCATAATCTCTGACCAGGAGGCTGGCTGACAGAGAACTTGGACCTGCTCCGGATAACCCAGAAAGAGCAGAGAGAGAACAGATGGATAAGGACCCCAAGCAGCAACAGCACATGGATCACGTGACTCTCCACATGGCCTTGAAAGCACAAACTATTGTTTTGCAGCTGGTCTCTTGTACAAAGGCAACAAGACTGCTTCTAGTGCAATTCTAGGAGAAGCAGCAGCTGTTCCTGCAGTTCCTTCTATTGGGACCTGCACTCTCAAGCGAGTCAACAGGACAGAGTCTACAGAGCCCCTGGGACCAGGAAGCCACCATGCCGATGAAAGCTCTCAACAACAACACACCAATTTAATGCAGCTTGGCAAATGCACAGATGCACTTCCATCACCACCCCCCTTCTCCTGCAGAAGCCAGATGGGATCATGAACAAATGAAAGGAAAAGATTAGATTTCCCTCCCTGTGCTACCATCACCACCCATTTGTCCCAGCCCAAAAACTGTTGTCCCTTCCACATTACAAGTGACATGCCTCTTCGGGTGAAAATAATTGCTTTTTCCTGAACTAGCAAGGACTGATTGTTTTTGCTCATGGGGCTACTGTTCCTTTTAAATAGCAAGGTCCAGGCATAATGTGACTCATGTTCAGCTTATGGTCTATTAAAAGTTCTACATGCCTTTCACTTGTGTTACTAAGTCAGGTGTTACCCATCCTTTATCTGTACATTTCATTTTTTTCTGCCCAGAACTTTACACTTCTTCCTAGAATTAATTTTGGCCCAGCTCTCTTATCTGTTCAAATCATTTTGAATTGCAATCCTCTGGGATGATAGCTAGCTCTCCTAATTTGATCTCATCAGAAAATTTGATAAGCATGCCCTCTCATCCATCATCCAGGGTTGATGCTGAATAGCACTGCACCCAAAACAGGATTCTGTGGCACCCCTGTAGTCACTTTTCTCCACAATGAAGGGGAGCCATTGAGAAGGAAAGATTGGGCATGGTCATCCAAATAAGATCCATGTTTGAGTGAAGATTCAAAACAAATTCAACACACCCTTCATGAAAGATTAAAGTTGTAAAACTTCTTCCAGTACATATGTTGAACCTCTTGCATGTGGTGGAAGGAAGAACATTCAAAGTCACACAAAGCATCTACCCCAAAGTTCTAAATGAAACAGCGAGTGCATCCTAATTCAACATTAACTCACTAGGGAGTTTTCAGAAAGTCACTATTTTGCTTAAGTTCTTCATCTGCAATGTGAAAAAACAGCCCACATATTCTACAAGATGCATCATTAAGTACTGATATTTGCCCTTGGGGGAAAATTACCAGTTATAAGCCATCCAAAATTCCACTTACCAATAAAGACAGAAAAGGAGAGCCTTATGCTCTAGAGTAAAAGGCTCCAACAACCTAAAATGTTCTAGCATTTTGTATGCTGAGATTGTTAATCTTTCATGGTTGTTCATCATGTGGTCTTTGGAAAGATTAATAGAAGCAGTCCCGAGTTACGGACAATATAAGTTCTGTAGGTTTGTTCTTAAGTTGAATGTGTATGTAACATGGAAAAGGAACATTTTTAACTCTAGGCATAAACAGGAAGAAAGAAACAAACAAAGAAAAGAAAAGACGAGATAAATAGACAGATAGATAACCTGGAATTACAACCACAAGGTGAGTTTGTACATAAAACATACAGGATTCATTTGTAGTATCTTCCTATCAAAGGAGCAAGTCAGGAATGCCTGTCTAGACAAAGTATTTTGAAACAGAATGATTAACCAAAAGTCTTTTAAATGACTGCAATTGAACTTCAACGAGAATTTACAATCAAAAGTGTAATACAGAAAATGTTCATGACTGCTACCTAAACAAAATCTCCACTATTATAAAGTATATGAAACTCCTTCATCTCAACCTTAAGTTGCAATTGCTTCCCATTGTTGAGCCTATACAGCCAAGCAAATATGTACCCACCATAAAACATCAAGCACCATGCAAGACACAAAAGTAAAATCTCAAATCATAGGAAACAAGAGATCAAAGAAGCTACTCCAGTTTTTTTTAACTGCTTCAAGTTTTATCACAGTCATAGAAAGGTCCACTGAAGAAACTGAAGAAGTGGAAAAATAGTAGGTAAGTACCAAAAACTGGTATCAAAGTGGTAATATAATATCTGGCTAAAATAATGGGGACATATATGAAATCAACAAGTTTTAGTTAGTTTGACATTCTAATGAATATCTTCAAGGAAAAAGATGAAATGGGCTATATGCCTGTCATGGAATTAATGGGCAAGTGGATGTGGACAAGATACTTGGAGGAATGAGGCCAACCACATGCATCCTGGACCCCTGCCCATCCTGGCTTCTAAAGGAGGCCAGAGGGGGATTGGCTGAGTGGGTTAAGGTGGTGGTTAATGCTTCCTTTCGGGAAGGCAAGATTCCAGCGAGCTTAAAACAAGCTATAATAAAACCGCTGTTGAAGAAACCATCACTGGACCCCACTAAATTCGACAACTATCGGCCAGTTTCCAATCTCCCATTCTTGGGCAGTCTTGGAACGTGTGGTGGCCTCACAACTCCAGGTATTTTTGGTAGACACGGATTATCTAAACCCGGCACAGTCTGGCTTTAGGCTGGGACATGGTACCGAGACAGCCTTGGTCGCCTTAGTGGATGATCTGCGCCGGGAGCTCGACAGGGGCAGTGTGTCCCTGTTGGTGCTGCTGGACCTCTCAGCAGCCTTCGATACCGTCGACCACGGTATCCTTCTGGGACGCCTCGCAGGGATGGGTCTTGGAGGTACTGTTTTGCAGTGGCTCCGGTCATTCCTGGAGGGTCGATCTCAGAAGGTGTTGTTGGGGGACACCTGTTCAACCCCACAACCATTGTCTTGTGGGGTTCCTCAGGGCTCAATATTGTCTCCCATGTTGTTTAACATCTGCATGAAGCTGCTGGGGGAGATCATCCGGAGTTTCGGGGTACGGTGTCATCTGTACGCGGATGATGTCCAACTCTGTCACTCCTTTCCACCTGCTACTAAGGAGGCTGTCCAGGTCCTGAACCGGTGCTTGGCCACTGTGACGGTCTGGATGAGGGCGAACAAATTGAAATTGAATCCAGACAAGACAGAGGTACTCCTGGTCAGTTGCAAGGCCGAACAGGGCATAGGGTTACAGCCTGTGTTGGATGGGGCCGCACTCCCCCCGAAGACGCAGGTTTGCAGCTTGGGTGTGACCCTGGACTTATCGCTGAGCCTGGAACCCCAGGTTTCGGCGGTGACCAGGGGAGCATTTGCACAGCTAAAGCTTGTGCGCCAGCTGCGCCCGTACCTTGGGAAGTCTGACTTGGCCACGGTAGTCCACGCTCTGGTTACATCCCGTTTAGACTACTGCAACGCTCTCTACGTGGGGTTGCCTTTGAAGACAGCTCAGAAGCTCCAACTAGTCCAACGCTCGGCAGCCATGATTTTAACAGGAGCGGAGCGCAGGGAGCATACAACCCCCCTGTTGCGCCAACTCCACTGGCTACCGATCTGCTACCAGGCTGAATTCAAAGTGCTGGCATTGGCCTTTAAAGCCCTAAACGGTTCCGGCCCAAGCTACCTATCTGACCGCATCTCTGCCTATGAACCCACCAGGACTTTGAGATCTTCCAGGGAGACCCTGCTCTCGATCCCGCCTGCTTCTCAAGCTCAGCTGGCGGGGACGAGAGATAGGGCCTTCTCGGTGGTGGCTCCTCGGCTGTGGAACGCCCTTCCTACGGACATTAGACTAGCACCATCTCTAATGGTATTCCGCAAAAAGGTGAAGACCTGGATGTTTGTGCAGGCGTTTGAGTAATTTAGTGCAATCTGGTAATGGAACATAGGAATGGAACAATCGACGACGAACCTTGACTACGCTTGGATGATGAGAAGATTGGGTACGGTTGTTTTGTGTAATAATTGTGCATTGTAATTGCTTATTGGTAATTTATGGATAATGTGTTAAGTCAATTGTTATATGTTGTATGGAACCACTGCTGTTTCTACTGTTTTTACTGTTTGTGAACCGCTATGAGTCGCCTTCGGGCTTGAGATACAACGGTATATAAGCAAAGTAAATAATAAATAATAAATAATAATAAATAGACTGCCAACTAAACCAAAGGGCTGGAGGTGGGAAGGAACTGTAGGCTGTTGAATCTAAAAGTGCAATAATGGAAAGGAAGGATCCTTTGCCCACCAAATGTTTAAACACCAAATATTTTAAGTACAATTTCCACAATCCCTTATTCTGTAGGCCAAAACTTCCCGAATAGACTACTGCAATGCACTCTACGTGGGGTTGCCTCTGAAGACTGCCTGGAAGCTTAAAATAGTCCAACACTCGGCAGCCAGGTTGCTCACTGGGGCTGGGTACTGGGAGCGCACATTGCCCTTGTTACGCCAGCTTCACTGGCTGCCTATTCACTTCCAAGCACAATTCAAAGTGCTGGCTTTGTTCTATAAAACACTGAATGATTCTGGCCCAGTTTACTTGTCCGAATGATCCATCTAGGGCCCTAAGATCATCCGGGGAGGCCTTGCTCGTTGTTCCCCCATTGTCACAAGCGCATCTAGCGAGGACAAGGGACAGGGCTTTTTCTGTGGTGGTCCCCCAGCTGTGGAACTCCCTCCTGATTGAAATTAGATCCACTTCATCCCTTTTGACCTTCCAGAAACAAGTAAAATCCTGGCTATGGGATCAGGCCTTCATAAATTAGGCTTTTGTAGATTAGGCTGACCTGCTGACGTGACAACATATACAGAACTGATTGACTGCCCCTTGGATGATGATTTAAAACGGTGACCGCTGACTGCTTAATTGTTTTTATACTGTTTTATATTGTTTTATACTGTTTTATATTGCTATTATGATATTGCTGTTAAATTTATATTTATGTTTTGATGTGGTGCCATGGGGTGCCAATTTGTTAGCTGTCCTAAGTCCCTCTGCGGAGCTTGAGATAGGACAGGATATAAAAGCCCTAAATAAATAAATAATAAATAAAATTAATATGGGTGGCCAGATGTTATTGAGCCTCAGTATTATTTATTTATTTATTTATTTATTTACATCACTTATATCCCGCCCATATCAGCCCACAGGTGACTCAGGGCAGTCTACATATTGGCACAATTCGATGCCATCAATACAATACAAAAGCAAAAACAGTTAAGTGCAATTATACAAAAAAGACAGTGCAATGATAATTTAAAAAGAGCTATATCCTCTCATTCCAATCCTTGTCCATTTCATCGTCTTGGCCGTTCCTGGGTCATTCTCCATCTCAAGCTTGACTATCTATTCCGGGGTTCCGAATGCCTGCTCGAAGAGCCAGGTTTTCACTCTCTTACGAAAGGTCAGGAGGGAGGGGGCTGATCTAATATCCCTAGGCAAGGAGTTCCACAGCCGAGGGGCCACCACAGAGAAGGCCCTGTCTCTCGTCCCCGCCAAGCGTGCTGGCGAAGCAGACGGGATCGAGAGCAGGGCCTCCTCAGATGATCTTAACTTCCTGAAGGGTTCGTAGGAAGAGATGCATTCGGATAGGTAGGCTGGGCCGGAACCGTTTAGGGCTTTATAGGCCAAAGCCAGCACTTTGAATTGGGCCCGGTAGCAAACTGGCAGCCAGTGGAGCTGGCGCAGCAGAGGAGTTGTGTGCTCCCTGAGCGCCGCTCCTGTTAGCAACCTGGCTGCTGCACGCTGGACCATTTGAAGCTTCCGGGCTATCTTCAAAGGCAACCCCACGTAGAACGTGTTGCAGTAATCTATGTGGAATGTAACCAGAGCGTGGACTACCGTGGCCAAGTCAGACTTCCCAAGGTACGGGCGCAGCTGGCGCACAAGCTTTAGCTGTGCAAATGCTCCCCTGGTCACCGCCGAAACCTGGGGTTCCAGGCTCAGCGATGAATCCAGGATCACACCCAAGCTGCGAACCTGCGTCTTCAGGGGGTGTGTAACCCCGTCCAACACAGGCTGCAACCCTATGCCCTGTTCGGCCTTTCGAGTGACCAGGAGTGCCTCTGTCTTGTCTGGATTCAGTTTCAATTTGTTAGCCCTCATCCAGTCCGATACAGCGGCCAAGCACCGGTTCAGGACCTGAACAGCCTCCTTAGTAGTAGGTGGGAAGGAGTGACAGAGTTGGACATCATCTGCGTACAGATAACACTGCACCCCGAAACTCCGGATGATCTCCCCCAGCAGCTTCATGTAGATGTTAAACAACATGGGGGACAGTATAGAACCCTGCGGGACCCCACAAGACAATGGTTGTGAGGTCGAGCAGTTGTCCCCCAGCAACACCTTCTGGGTACGATCCTCTAGGAAGGACCTGAGCCACTGCAAAACAGTGCCACCAAGGCCCATTCCCGCGAGGCATCCCAGAAGGATACCGTGGTCGACGGTATCGAAGGCCGCTGAGAGGTCCAGCAGAACCAACAGGGACACACTCCCCCTGTCTAGCTCCCTGCGCAGATCATCCACCAAGGCTACCAAGGCTGTCTCGGTACCATGTCCCGGCCTAAAGCCAGACTGTGCCAGATCCAGATAATCCGTGTCTACCAAGAATACCTGGAGTTGTGAGGCCACCACACGTTCCAGGACTTTGCCCAAAAAGAGGAGATTGGAAACAAAAAGGGGAGATTGGAAACAGTACATAGTTCTGTCCCACATACTTCTCTAACATGAGCACAGTCAAAGCAGAAAGTCAGAAAGCGAGTTCTCAGAAAAGTCAAGATTGAAAGAGTAACAACAAATGAAACCAATTCAAAAGATAGCAAGCAAAGTCGGCAGTGAAGCAAAAGAGGCAGAGACTATGATAATGTAAGCACACAAGTGGGATGGGGAGCAGGGGGAGAGGGGGAAACAAGATAATAATCAAGGTACAAAAAAAAGAGGCCAATCAAAGGACTACCAAATACTTCAAAGCAATTAAAGAAATACCTGGTAACACTGAGGGGTGTTTGTGTGTCTTTTAGTAATTACGAAGGAGAAAAGAACAGTTATAAGATAGATAGGCTGGTGGATCTGATTATAAGCTGGAACAAGGTATAGAAAAAAATCTAAAGAGAGTAACTTCTGGTGGCAACAGAAACAGAATCTAGAATAAGGTACACATAACAAGGCTTGTGGAATCCACCTCCTTACTAGAATCCTGAGATCCACCAACCAGAAGCAGGTACACAAGACACAGAATCAAAAGAATTCAGAGCCAAGAAATTTGTCATCCAGTATCTACCAACAGAACCCAATCCATCTTCTGTGCTCCCTAACCAAGAAGATAGCAAGGAAAAATGTAGATGAATGATGTTAGGAACAAGGCAGCAGAGTTACAAGATAACTGAGGCTAGTGTGGATGAAAAAGGAGCAAGGAACAAACAAACCAAAAGAAACTGGAGCCTCAGAATACAGAATCTTTTTTCTGTCATTGTGTAAATTGTCTTCAAAGTTCCCCTTTGTAAACACATGTTCAGTTCAATCCAACTGTCCTTGAAGTAATTCATTTTCTATCATTCTTGATCACTAGTGGTTATTCTCAAGAACTCCTAAATTTCAAACTGTTATCCTGCAAAGTCAGCAAGAAGCTATGCCAATGGCCTTTAACTTGACAGATGGGCACAAAGAACCGAATGCACCACAGCAACTAGCTCTAGCCCTCTCTTAAAGACAGCAGAGCAAAGCAAACCCCAGAAATGGGCTGCTGTTGATAACAGGGAATTTACCACCTATCTATGATAGGCTTAAGGCCTTGGATACTCTCCTATTCCTATTTGAGAAGATGAAAATTCAGGAAAAGTAAGTAGAATATTCTTTATTCTGTAGCGAAATAGAGGTATCACTATAGTCAAAGCAGTCAAGGCCCAGTCTAACTTTCAAACAGTAACAACCTCAGAGGGTAATAAGGTAGTGTTTGATCCAAAGCAGTAAAATTTGCAATGTAGAGTTTCCCCAAAATTGATTTCATTTACTAACTTTTTTCCTGGTGTTTCTCACCTGCTCACTATTAAATACTATTGAAAGGGGAGGGGGGAGGAGACAGAACTAGCAACCAATGAAATTGTTTGGTTGAATGAGCATTTATTGTCCAGATTACAGATCGCAATTCAACATAATGTTAAAATATTCTTTGCAGTATATGTCAACATATGTGTATAGCTGTGGCAAAATGTGTGCACCAGTCATCTGCATGCCAACTCAGATGGATTAACTAAATTGTTTATAAAGGTTATCAACACTAAGAACTGCTCAGGCAGGGAGAGAAAGAAGAAAGTCAGAAAGGAGAGAGTCCTGTCTGCAGATGAATAGATATCTGAATTCCCATTATGCCAGTGCCAGGGGGAAAGGAGGAATAGCTGATGCTGCAAATCTTTCAGGAGTTTGAGAACAAGTAAAGCAAGAAGCCATAGTAGCAGGAAGCATGGTCAATTTTATTTTTATGATAGCACATCTTTAAAAGCACTGCTGTTCCATAATTTTTCAGAAACCTTAGATATTTAACCAGAGAATTTCCAGGGAACAGCATATAATAGTTGTCTTCAGATGTCTAGAAAACCATGGATTATCATGACAGGGAGTGCCTTCATCATCTGTTGCACTTGCTCTCTTTTCACTTTTAATTCTTACTGGGTTTTTTGTTGTTGTTTTTTTTTTTTTTGGTCATTTGCAGGCAATAGACTGCAGCTGGTCTTAGGTTTGCCCAGATCAAGACAATCTCAAGTTTAGGTGACCTTCTAAAATATAACCAATCTAAAGAGCACCAGAAAGAGCAGGAATGAGAGCTAGGGTGCTGTAATGATTTGCTTACAACTGGAGGCCATGGTTCAACTCCCCACACAGCCATATAAACCCACTGAGTGACCTTGGGAAAGTCATACACTCTCATAGGAAAACAAATGCAAACCCTCTGAATAAATCTTGCAAAGAATACCCCTTGATAGACTTGCTTTTAAGGTTGCCATAGGCTGTAAAGGGAGCCCCCGGTGGCGTAGTGGGTTAAAGCACTGAGCTGCTGAGCTTGTTGATTGAAAGGTCGCAGGTTCTATTCCGGGGAGCGGCGTGAGCTTCCGCTGTCAGCCCTAGCTTCTGCCAACCTAGCAGTTCGAAAACATGCAAATGTGAGTAGATCAATAGGTACCGCTCCGGCGGGAAGGTAACGGCGCTCCATGCAGTCATGCCGGCCACATGACCTTGGAGGTGTCTACGGACAATGCTGGCTCCTCGGCTTAGAAATGGAGATGAGCACCACACCCCAGAGTCAGACATGACTGGACTTAATGTCAGGGGACTACCTTTACCTTTACTATAGGCTGTAAATGACTTGGAAGCACACAACCACAAGAGCTCGTATCTATTTAAAAATAATCGTTTTAGTGATGTTCACCTAGGCAGCCCAAACGTCAAACTTTTGTAGGCAACCCATAATGCTTCACCTTTATTATTTCAATAATTCTTTATATTTCAGATTGGGTGGAAGAGTTACTGAGTTGCTTACTAAAATAAAAGGTAAGTAATACATTTCTTCTGGTGCACTGCCTTGTTATAAAGGTAGAAATGTGACAGATCTCCTTCCCATACATCACTACCAAGTCAAACACCTTGATACATAGACATTAATGTTGCTAAGGCTATTGGAGAATACCAGATTAGTAGGCACTCCTTAAGATCCCTGCAGTAGCATGGGTTTCAGAGAACAAATTCAACCAAGTATAGAAGTGAACCTTGTAAAATGACCCTGGTTAAATGACCCAAACTGAAGGCAGGAAGAACCATGATGCACTGTGCCTTGGGTGACTGCATAATACAGAAATACACACTGTGTAAAAAGTTAGGTATTACTCACTCAATGCTACAAAACCGGTAAAAACATTTGCCAAATTGGGACTTCCGGCGGCGGCAAGATGGCGGACGCAGCAAGTTGCCGACGCTCGTCAGAGCTTGCCCCCAGTTTTTCTACCTCAGGGTGAGTGTATCTCCCCCCGCCCCGTGGACATAACAGGGCTGCAAGACCCTCAGCATGTGAGCTCCTTCTGGAGACCCCCCAAGACAAACCGAGGGGTGAGGTTAAAACGCGGGTCCCCGGTAGTCCGGGATAGTCCGCCAGCCGCCACAAAACAGAGCAAATATAAAATAGAAAGAAACAGTGATACGAAAAAGGTGAACAGAACAGTATAGCAAGTACAATACAGCAAGAAAGCAAGAAAGAAATAAAGGGGGTGAAGAATGGGTCGAAGTTGCCGAAGTTGCCAAATGTAGAAGCAGAAAAGAATCTCAAAGAGACAGAGCGAATATATTCGCAATGAAGAGAGATTCAAGCTCCGTAAGAAATGGGAGATTTAATGTATAAGATTAAAAAGTAAAGAGTAAAAAGTAATGACCAGAGCATCGGAGGAGAAACAAGACAGAAGACAGAAATATAAGACATAAGACATAAGAGTCATATACAAGAGAGGTTTGTAGAGGGGAAAGAAGAGAAGGCGGAGAGTGGAGGAGAAAGGAGAGGAGAAGAAGCAGTGTGAAGGGTGAAACTCGAAGGAGATCCAAGGACCTGGGATATCTCGGGGGAACTGAGGAGTCCTGAGAAGACCAGAGGAGACCCGGAGTTCCGAGGGGAAATTCACCCAGGAAAAACAGAGGCTGCCTAGGCAAAGAAGCGAAGGAGAGAGAGCTAGCAACAGTGCCGCACTCCCAATGCTCCCAACGCTCCCAGCCGGCAAAACTCCCCTCCCAAATGCCCAAACTCCCCTCTACCCTCCCGAATTCCTAAATCCCACGAAGACGCGAAACAACAAAGGATACAAGTAGAGAAGGTAGAGGAAATCTAAAAGTAAAAGAAAGCAAATCAAACCTTACCTTACTGTTGAGAAGACTTGGTTCGCCGAAGACCGCGGCACCAGTTCCTTCCGAGCCTCCTCTCATCCCCAAAGCACTCCTCTTGAGGAGGAGACCGGAGGACAAGGGAGGAGAGGAGAAAGAGAAAGAGAAAGAGAAAGCGGCTGGAACAAGCGGAGAGCTTCAAGGGAACCTCGCGAGAAGCGCACACAGTAAGGAGACTTCGCGAGAGTAGAGTAACCTCGCGAGAAGAATCTAAGGAATAAAGGAATAAAGGAATAAAATAAAGAAATAAATAAATAAAAATAATAAAGAAATAAATAAAAAAATTAAAAATAAATAAATTAAAATAAATAAATAAATAAATAATAACAAAAATATAGCAACAAGAAAAAATAATTAAAAACAAAATAAAATAATAATAATAAAATAATAATAATAAAAACTTTAGAAGAAATAAAGAGATTGTTGAAGGAAGAAAATAAAAAGGAATAAAACAGCAATACATGATCAGACTGAAATTTACCGTGAAGAAAGGAAGAAGGAGAAATAGATGAAGGAAATAGGAGAAACTACTTCCAGGGAACATTAGGAGAGAACCAACGGAGTTAACCAGAGAAAGAACAGAAGACACACAAGAAATAGAGGAAATAGGAGAAGGTGCAATAGAAAGGAAAAGGAAAATAAGACCCTTACCACCAGTGATGTCAGTCCAAAAAAGAACAGAGAAAATGGATAAGGAAAAAGACAAAGAAAAGAAAGGGGGAGGAAAAAAAGACACCCACAGAGGAACCAAACTTGAAAGACATTCTGAAAGAAATAACGAAGCTACATACAGTAGTGCAAGGCATGCAGGACAAACAGGACAAACAAAATACCGCCCTGAAGGAAGAGATAAAGGGAGAGATAAAAGAAATAAAGAAAGACATTAAGGAGGAGTTACATCTGGCCCTTAACAGGGAGTTAACAGTAGCAAGAGAAGATATAACTAGACTGAAACAAGAAAATAAGATGCTCAAAAACGAAAACGAGACATTTAAAGACCAACAACTGAATCTGGAAAAGAAGGTGAAGGTAATGGAAGGAACAATTATAGCCCTAAAACAACAACAGGAGTTACAGGAACTGAGAGAAAAGGAATTCCAACTACGATTCCGTAACATAAAGGAAGAGGAGAATGAAAATACCAGGGAAATAATTGAAGAATTGGTGGCAACCATTGGGAAAAAAATCCAAGAACCAATGGAAAAGAGCATCGACCGAGTCACTAGAATCAACTCCAATTACGCGAAGAGTCACAATGTTCCCCGATATATTTTGGTGTACTTTACGAGAAAAAGTGCAAGAGATGGGATCTTAAGAGAGAACGCAAAGGCATCAATAATCTACAAAGGTAATAAGATTGCAATTTTGAAAGAAATTCCTATAACAATCTTAGAAAAGAGAAGAAAGTACCATTTCCTAACCAACGAACTTAATAAAAGAAACATCTGATTCAGATGGGAGAAAAAAGAAGGTGTGATGAGCACCTGGAAAGACAAAAAATACTGGGTAACCTCAGAGTCTGAGGCAAAAGCTTTTTGGGAGAATTTGCAAAGAGATGAAGGTAAAGTCCTACAGACACCAATCAACAAGAAAGAGACTGACTCTCCCAGATCGGAGGGAAAAGTGGAAGGGGAAGATGACAGTATGGAAGAGTCCCCGACAGAGACGGAACTGATTAAGAAAAAGAGGAAAAGGGCAAGAAAGAAATCACCTAGAGTTCTACATCAACAAGAAGGCCCAGGGGAAGACTACACAGAGGGATGAAAATAAGGTAATTAAAAATAAATTTAAATGGATCAAAAAATTAAGATAATATCCCAGAATGTTAATGGACTTAACTCCCCCCAAAAAGAAAGAAAATCTGGCACTCATTAAGCAAGGAGAAGTGCGGGATAATATGTATTCAAGAAACGCACATCTTAGAGAAGCATACCTCTTACTTGGAACAAAAGAGATTGGGGAAATTATTCTGTGCATGTAGTGGGGGGAAAAAAGAGGTGTTGCAACCTATGTTAAAGAGAGCTTAATGCAAAATTAGCTTTTAAAGATGGGCAAGGGAGAATCTTGGGAGTGATGATAGAATCAAATGGAAAAAAGACACTCATATGTAATGTATATGCGCCTAACGAAGGGAAGGTAGAATTTATAAGGAAATTGAGGAACTGTGTCCTAGAACAGGAATATGACGAATTGCTGATTATGGGAGATTTCAATGGGGTTATCGATATACAAAGGGATAAGTCAACTAAAAGAGGGAACGGTACCTCTTCGGGTACAACAGGGGCCCTTCCCAGAATGTGCACCAAACTATTAGATGAGTTAGACGTGGTCGACATATGGAGAATGCAACACAGGAGAGAGACCGACTACACCTTCTTTTCTAATTGCCACCAATCATGGTCACGCATTGACATGATTTGGTGTTCAAAATCTATAGTAAATAAAGTAGAGAAATCTAAAATATTGCCAATTTTAACATCGGACCATGCCCCAACCCTAATAATAATAAGGGAGAATTACCGTGAAAGAACAATCTATAACTGGAAGTTAAATGAACACCTACTTAAAAGAGAACACAACCTAAATAGATATAAGGAACTGATAAAAGAATTCTTTACTTATAACACAGAAAAGGACACCGCCATAGAAACCATATGAGACGCCTCAAAAGCATATATGAGGGATCACTTTATTGAACATGCAACTAGGGAAAAAAGGTTTAAGAAACAAGAATACGAGAAGCTAAGGAAAGAACTAGAGGAACAAGAAAAACAAGCTAAACTGAACCCACTGAATCAAAAATTACAATATCAATTGGACTTAATAAGGAAAAAACTAAATACACTGGATCTAGAGGAGATGGGAAAAAAACTCAAATATGTAAAGCAAGAATACTTTGAAAGCGCCAACGGAGTAAGTCGGTGGTTGGCCAGGAAGCTTGCCATAAAAACACAATCTCACAGGATAACACAGATAGTGGGGGGGGGGGGGGGGGAGACCTTCCATAAAACACCAGACATTCTCGATCAATTTGTAAAATATTATAAGAAACTATACGCGGAGGATAAGATTGCAAAAGAAGAGGTGATGCAATTTCTAGGCAGACAAAACATAACAAAAATAACAGAATCACAGAGAGAAAATCTAAACAGAAGAATCTCGAAGGAAGAGTTAAAAAAAATAATTAAGAATACTCCCCCACGTAAAGCACCTGGCCCAGATGGATTACCATCATTATATTACAAAACTTTTTTAGAACACCTAACGAACCCATTACTAAAGGTAATGAACAAGATTCTAGAAGAAGGGGTCAATCCGGATACATGGAAAACAGCCAATATAACGCTGATACCTAAAGAAAACACCGACAATACTAAAACCAAAAACTATAGACCAATCTCCCTCCTTAATAACGATTATAAAATATTCACTGGTATCCTTGCAAATAGACTAAAAGGATAGAGGAAGAACAGAAAGGCTTTTTGCCAAGGCGGCAGATTAAGGAGAACATCTGCATAATAGTAGATGCGATAGAATATTACGATAAAAATAAATAAATAAGTCACATTTCTATTCGTGGACGCGAAAACGCGTTCGACAACGTCAATTGGTTCCTAATTAAAGAGACATTAAAGGAGATGGATACGGGCTATCATTTTAATATAGCTATTGAGGCTCTCTACTCTCAACAATTTGCAAATATAATAATTAATGACCAAACGTCACCTAGATTTACCATCGAAAAAGGAACCAGACAGGGCTGCCCACTATCCCCCCCTTATTTCTATATTGACCCTAGAACTATTATTGAACAACATAAGAAAAAATGAAAAACTAAAAGGCCTAACAATAGGGAAGTATAGCTTCAAAATTCGGGCCTTTGCAGATGACATTGTCTGTTTGATCGAAGACCCCCTCAACACAATAGATAAATGGTTGTCAGAAATAGATGCATATGGCTCAGTGGCAGGACTAAGGATAAACAAAGCAAAAACGCAAATGTTGACAAAAAATATTTCCAAACAGAAAGAAAACGACCTACAAAAAAACCCCGAAATCAGAATAGTTAAGAAAGTGAAATACTTAGGGGTTACCTTAACCGCCAAAAACATACAAAAATAATTACGAGAAAAAATGGCTGCAGATAAAAGAAAAACTAAAACGATGGGAACCGCTAAGGCTCTCTCTCCTGGGGAGAATAGCGGCCATGCAAATGAATGTCCTCCCAGACATGCTTTACCTTTTACAGACCCTCCCCATCATAAAAACAAAGAAAACGTTTGAAAGTTGGCATAGAGATATTCAAAAATTTATATGGAAAGGAGGAAGACATAGAGTGAGCTTTGTCAACTTATGCGACAGCAAGGATAGAGGGGGACTCGCACTACCAAACTTGAGGCTCTACCATGATGCATCAGCTTTATGCTGGGTTAAGGAATGGATTAGCCTTAAAGAAAAAACGATACTAGCCCTGGAGGGTCACGATATAATGCAAGGCTGGCACAATTACTTATGAAGAGGGAAAGCAAAGAAAGAAAGAAACTTCAAAAATCATTTCATTAGATCCCCGCTTATAAAAACATGGGAAAATTACAAGAACAAACTCCACTCCGAAGTGCCACTATGGTTTTCACCAAACGAGGCCAGCCAAATTAGAGGAGCTAGTAGAGAAAAATGGTTGACATATAAAGAAATAATAAAAGGTATACCAGGCAATCCATCCTTAAAATCCCAGGAGGAGTTAAAGAAATATGATCCTACACTCTCGTGGTTTCAATACCACCAGATAAGAGAAAGTTACAACTTAGACCTCAAAACAGGCTTTGAAACAGAGGACCCCTTTTGGGATAAAATTATCAACTCCGAGGGAAAGCATATACGGAAAATATACCAGGTGCTACTGAGGTGGGAGACAGAAAAAGAACAAGTTAAAAGCAATATGGTAAAATGGGCTAAGGATATTGGCCACTCTATCAATTTTAAGGAATGGGAGGGGATTTGGAAAAAAAAATTGAAATACACATATTCCACCGATTATAGGGAGAACTGGTACAAATTATTTTTTAGATGGTACCTGACCCCGAAACAACTGGCCAGATTCAGCAAAGGGAAATTGGAACCAAAATGTTGGAAATGTAAAAGAAATACCGGAACCTTCATACACATGTGGTGGGGGTGTAAAAAAGTGAGAGTGTATTGGCAAACAATAGAGAGATAGAGAAAATTCTGAAAAAGAAATTCCCCTTAAAGCCCGAATACTATCTCTTGGGCATAACGGACTGTGAGTTTGATACAAATAGTAATGAAAATAAGGCTTTTTTCCACCTCTCGACAGCGGCCAGAATACAGCTGGCACGGCTCTGGAAATCCGGAGAGGTCCCAACAACAGAACAATGGACTTTAAAAGTTTATGATGTGATGAATATGGACCTCCTAACTCAAAGACTAAGAGTCAACAGTGACAAAAAGAAGAACACAGATTGGAGCGACTTTTTGGAATATCTTGAAAAGAAGAAATAAAAATCCACGAAGATATAGTGAGACCGAGACCAATATAGGAAGAAAGCTGTTGTATTATTAGTCATTAGTAATGTACAAAAGAAACAATTATCTGTCTGTTCAACCTGGAAGTCATGATGTTTTTATTCCCTTCCCTTCCACCTCCTTTCCCCTCCCCTTCCCCATACCCAACTCCATTCTATCCCAATTGTACACTATACCCAGTTCCCGACCTGACCCCCCCCCCCGTCCAGTTATCCATCCCCTTTCACCATCACCCCACCCTACTTCACCCATTGTTTTTTAATATATGTGTATCAAAAATTTTGCAATAAAGATAATTTTAAAAAATGCCAAATTGAATATGAAGAAATCATTTCAATAGTTAGAATACTGTGCTAGAGGAGACGAGATCCATTTTGGAAAATTTGTTTAATTTCCACCTGGTTAACAAATTCTAGTTATTTCTCTTAAAGCTACTCAATATACACAGAATTTCAGCCTTCTGAAATACAACTCACCAACCATCATGGATGAAGCATGACTTGCAAAGCAAGTACAAAAATAAACCATCACAAATGACTAGGAATTATCACAGAAACCTGTACATTGTTAAAGAAGTGAGTAATAACTGCTTTGACATTACCCAGCATCCCCCCCTCGATGGATTGTCACCTTGTCGTGGTGAGGGGGCTTGCGCGTTCCAATGAACCTGTAGGCACAACAACTGGAGTCGTGCACTCCCAGGAGTGGCCGCGGGGGAGGTTCCAGACCAAGCACAGTCCGAAGACCCAAAGACCTTAACGGCGGAGCAGGCGGAGGATAACATGGCACATGTTACAACGGCTGCGAAGGCGGAAGAAGGCTGCAACAGACTGAGAAGCCACGGTCATTGTGTTAAACTACATCACCAGTGGAACCTCACTCTGTGAAGTCTGTGTGTTGATCAGTTGTGCACTGACCTCCACACATTAAAAAAACCCACGCACAGGCGTCTTCCAAAGAAAACAAAAACCAAGCAACCAAAGTCCCATGGCGATCAGCGAGTGGCGACGGGGGCAGGACTGTGAAATCTGGAAGCCCCTAGTCACAGACTGGCACATGGGCAGTGGGTACGGACTCAGTCGTTTTACCTCAAGGTCCGAGGCAGTTGAGTAGTTTGGCAGCTGTATCCGCGACTGAGCAGCCCTATTGAGGACCCACTCTGCTCACCCCACATGGGGAGGGGGCTAGAAAAGGTGCCCTGAACATAGTCTGCCTCACTTATCCCTGACTGGACTGCCGCGTCCAGTGGGGTCACCACCCTGCGGCCAAAAAAGGAAAATGAACTTCGGTACGTGGAACGTACGGACTCTGATGGACAACAGTGGCAGTGAACGCCCCGAACGCAGAACTGCCATCATTGCAAGAGAGCTGGGACGCTTCAACATCGACATAGCAGCCCTTCAGGAGACTCGGAGAGCAGGAGAGGGACAGCTGAAGGAAGAAAAAGGAGGCTACACCTTCTTCTGGAAGGGACTGCCCGAAAAAGACCAAAGAATGCACGGAGTTGGCTTTGCCATCAAGAATGATCTGGTGAAACATCTGTCCGAAGCACCCACTGGCATCAACGAACGACTCTCAACCCTCCGAATCGATCTTGCCAAAAACCAACGGGCAACCATCATAAGTACCTATGCACCAACACTAGATGCTGACGAAGACATCAAGGAGAAATTCTACTGTCAGCTGGATACCGTCCTATCGGGGATAGCTAAGGAGGACAAAATCATCCTCCTGGGGGACTTCAATGCAAGAGTCGGGCGAGACTTCGACCTGTGGCCAGGGACCATCGGAAAAGATGGGGTTGGAAACAGCAACTCAAATGGCATCCTGCTTCTCACCAAATGTGCGGAGCACAACCTTGTCATCATCAACACGCTCTTCAGCCAGAAAAACAAATTCAAGACATCATGGAAGCACCCCCGGTCAAAGCATTGGCACCTCTTAGACTATGTAATCACACGCGCCGGAGACCGCCGTGATGTGCTCCTCACAAGAGCCATGACAGGTGCTGATGACTGCTGGACTGACCACAGGCTAATTCGATCCTCGATGGCTCTCAAGATTGCCCCCAAGCGCAGACTCCAAGGAAGGAAGACAAGGCGCAAAATGAACATCCAAGCCCTTCAGGAGCCCTCAAAGACGGGCCCATCTCCAAACAGCACTCAAGGACCATCTACCCACAGTACACCCCGAAAATGTCGAGGAACATTGGAACAAACTGAAGACCTCCATCATCACAGCCTGCGAAGAAACTATTGGATACCAAGCCAAGAAACATCAAGACTGGTTTGATGAAAATGACATCGAGATCCAACAGCTAATTGACAAGAAAAGGAAAGCCTTCCAAGCATGGCAAAGAGACATCAACTGTGCTGCTAAGAAAAAGATCTATGCCAGTGCAAAAGCTGAGGTCCAAAGAAGGACAAGAGAACTCAAGAACATCTGGTGGACAAAGAAGGCTGAAGAAATCCAACACCTGGCAGATACCCATGATGCTCAGGGATTCTTCAAAGCCACAAAGGTGATCTATGGACCAAGAAACCATGGGATACAGCCTCTACGCTCATCAGATGGAACCAAACTCCTGAAGGACCAAAACTCAATTGCACTACGTTGGAAAGAACACTACCAAAGCCTCCTGAACCGCAGCTCCAATGTGGCCGAAGAGGTCCTCTCACAAATCCCGCAACAACAAACCAGGGATGAGCTTGCAGCACTGCCTAGTTTGGAAGAAGTCAGCAATGCCATCAGCCAACAGAAGAATAACAAAGCCAGTGGACCAGATGGGATCCCTGCTGAAATCCTTAAAGAGGGAGGACCTGAGCTGACACACCAACTCCACCAGCTCCTAGAAAAAGTGTGGGTGACCAAGAAAATCCCAGCAGATTTCAAGGACGCCACCATCATCACCCTCTTCAAAAAAGGGGAAAGAACAGACTCCGGAAACTATCGAGGTATCTCCCTTCTAACCTCCACTGGGAAAATCCTCGCAAGAATCCTTGCAAACCGCCTTCTGCCCCTCTCAGAAGACACCCTCCCAGAATCCCAGAATGGCTTCCGCCCCTCCAGAGGAACTGTGGACATGATTTTCACTGCAAGACAGCTCCAAGAAAAATGCAGAGAACAAAACCAACCTCTGTACATGGCATTCATCGACCTTGCAAAGGCATTCGACACAGTGAATCGCAGCGCTCTCTGGACCATCCTCCACAAAATCGGGTGCCCAAACAAATTCGTGAACATCCTGCGGCTCCTCCACGATGACATGATGGCAACAGTTTTGGACAGCAGTGGCTCCCAAAGTGACCCATTTAAGGTGGAATCAGGTGTCAAACAGGGATGTGTTATTGCCCCAACTCTATTCTCCATCTTCATCGCTATGATACTTCACCTTGTTGACGGGAAGCTTCCCACCGGAGTGGAAATAATCTATCGGACAGATGGCAAGCTATTCAACTTCAGCAGACTGAAAGCCAAAACCAAGGTTACAACAACAGCTGTTATAGAACTCCAGTATGCTGATGACAATATCATCTGTGCGCATTCAGAAGAAGATCTACAAGCCACTCTAAACACCTTCGCAGAAGCATATGAGAAGCTCGGCCTGTCACTGAACATTGAGAAAACGAAGGTGCTGTTCCAGCAGTCACCAGCCAATCCCTCTCCAATGCCAGTAATACAGCTTAATGGTGTCATATTAGAAAATGTGGACCATTTCTGCTACCTTGGCAGCCACCTCTCCACCAAAGTCAACATCGACGCCGAAATACAACACCGCCTGAGCTCTGCAAGTGCAGCATTTTCCAGAATGAAGCAGAGAGTGTTTGAGGACCGGGACATCCGTAGGGATACCAAGGTGCTTGTTTATAAAGCTATTGTCCTCCCAACCCTGCTATATGCCTGTGAGACGTGGACTGTCTACAGACGTCACATGCAGCTCCTGGAACGTTTCCATCAGCGCTGCCTCCGGAAAATCCTGCAAATCTCCTGGGAAGACAAGCGGACAAATGTCAGTGTGCTGGAAGAAGCAAAGACCACCAGCATTGAAGCAATGGTCCTCCAACATCAACTCCGCTGGGCCGGCCACGTTGTCCGGATGCCTGACCACCGTCTCCCAAAGCAGTTGCTCTACTCCGAACTTAAGAACGGAAAACGTAACGTTGGTGGACAGGAAAAGAGATTTAAAGATGGGCTCAAAGCCAACCTTAAAAACTCTGGCATAGACACTGAGAACTGGGAAGCCCTGGCCCTTGAGCGCTCCAGCTGGAGGTCAGCTGTGACCAGCAGTACTGCAGAATTTGAGGAGGCACGAGTGGAGGGTGAAAGAGAGAAACGTGCCAGGAGGAAGGCGCGTCAAGCCAACCCCGACCGGGACCGCCTTCCACCTGGAAACCAATGCCCTCACTGTGGAAGAAGATGCAGAGCAAGAATAGGGCTCCACAGCCACATATGGACCCACAAGGAAATCCATAATGGAAGACCATCTTACTCGTCCAACGAGGGATCGCCTAAGTAAAGTACCCAGCATCCCCCTTCCCCATGGCAAAACTTCCTTCTTACTGGTCACAGACTGTGTGTGATACATACCTAACAGCAATTCTGCCCTTCTAGTACATCCCGCTTTTGTCTACAGAAGCTGAAACTATATTGTTAATCTTTTATAGGTTTCATCTACACTAGGGGTCCTCGAACTTTTTAAACAGAGGGCTAGGTCACAGTCCCTCAAACTGTTGGGAGGGCCGGATTATAATTTGAAAAAAGCATGAATGCACATACCATATTGGTAGTGCAAAAAATACTTTAAAACAGTACAATAATTAAAATTAAGAACAATTTTAACGAATATAAACTTATTAGTATTTCAATGGGAAGTGTGGACCTGCTGTTCACTGATGAGATAGTATTGTTGTTGTTGCTGTGTGCTTTCAAGTCATTTACCTGGCCCTGATCAAGGGTCGGGTAAATGACCTTGGAGGGCCATATCCAGCCCTCAGGCCTTAGTTTGAGATCTACACTGATCTACACTGTAGAATTAATGCAATTTGACATCACTATAACTATTATGGCTCAAGACCATGGAATTGTGAGATTTCTAGTATCACAGGGTCCTAATCCTCTGCCGAAGTGTGTTGGTGCCTCTTCAAACTGAAACTCCCAGGATTCCATAGCATTGAGCCATGACAGCTAAAAGTGGTGTCAAACTGCATTAATTCTACACTGTGGAGACACCCACTAATTATCTTCACCACCTTGTACAAGCAATCCCTTGATTTATACCACAGCTGCACAGGCACAGCTCTACCTTCATCTACTCTAAATGTCTTGGTTTCCTTTTTGATCCCACAGAGTTATACCAGCATAGCATTACAATGTGCCGGCTCCCTAAAGATTTCAGCCATAGATTAATTGTGTGGTGACATGTGGAAAGCAAACAAGCAAGCATATGAAGTGTTTTAAAATTGCCATGTACTTAAGCCAATGGCCTGAAGAAAATACAGCTGGCTCTGGAATGTACTTCAAATGTTGTTTCTTTTCTTAGCATGGCATCTACATACAGTAAAGTCTCACTTATCCAACCTTTGTTCATCCAATCTATATAAATAAAAATGTAATGTTCGTTTGTGGTATTCACAGAACTCAAAAACCACTGGGGGAATTGACACCAAATTTGGACACGATACACCTAACCACCCAATGTATGTCCTTCACTCAAAATCTGCCCCAAAGAAACAGCAGAAACCCCAAAAATCCACACAAAGGAAGAGTGGCTGTTACAGCACTGAGAGCCAAGAGCGTGCGCACGCACGGCCATACAAGCAGAACTGGCTCAGCAGGCAGCACCGAGCTCCCTCCCTCACCGCGGCAGGGAGCTTCTTCTCTCACGGCAGCCTACTCGGGAGCCTATCCCACACACATGGCCACACACATATACACAACTTCGCCTTCCCCTTGCCCTTTGCTTTTTCTTTTAAAGGTGGGGCAAGCAGGCGCAAAAGAGGCATTTTGCCCTGACGGTTGTGTGCGTGAGGGGGGGGGGAGGAATCTCCCCGCAAGGCTTGCAAGCCCTCCTCCTTCCTCCCTTCCAGCAGCTTCCTTTCCTTCTCATTCCTCCTTCTCCTGCCTCTTTCCTTCTCTCCCTCGCTCCTTCCCCTTGAACTTCCCAGACAATCTCCATGGCCGCCATGACCCCTTCCTCTTCACCTTCCTCCTCTTCCTCCTTGCCTGCTGTGGCGACGGAGGAAAGAGAGAAAGGAAGAAGGGAGGAAAGAAAAAAGGAAGCATGGGAACTACAACTCTAAAACCAAAGGACACTTCCCACCAAACCCATCTAGTATTTTCTGCTGGTCATGGGAGAACTGTGTGCCAAGTTTGGTTCAATTCCATCATTGGTGGGGTTCAAAATGCTCTTTGAGTGTAGGTGAACTATAAATCCCAGTGACTACAACTCCCAAATGACAAAATCATTTTTTTTTAGTGAAGGACATACATTGGGTTGTTAAGTGCATTGTGTCCAAATTTGGTGTCAATTGGTCCAGTGGTTTTTGAGTTATGTTCATCCCAAAAATGAACATTACATTTTTATTTATATAGCCTAGCTGTACCCGCCATGCGTTGCTGTGGCCAACCTTCCCTCCCTCTTTGTCTCCTTCTTTCTTTGGGGGGAGATGTAGTGCATGCACACACACACACACATGCATACACATATGGGTGTGGATAATATGGTAATGTCTGTGTTGAAAGGAAGTTGTGGAGGATACCTATATGGAAGCTAATTTTACTATATTTCCTCAACTCTCCCCTCAAATACACACAGTCACACGGGAAATAAGTGGCTCTGCTGGAGTGCATATCTTGAGGGGTTATTGTGGGGATGATCTTGCATGTGCATTAATTCCACTATATTTTCATAACTCCACACACCCATATGCACTCACTGTGTATGTGTAAGTTGTCAAGTTGTAAAAGATAGATAGATAGAATGATTTTCAATTCATATAGCAGTTCAAAAACATGCAAATGTGAGTAGAGCAATAGGTACCACTCTGGCAGAAAGGTAAGGGCGCTCTATAGTCATGCCAGTGGCCACATGACCTTCGAGGTGTCTACGGACAACGCCAGCTCTTCAGCTAAAAAATGGAGATGAGTCCCAGAGTTGGACACAACTGGATTTAATGTCAGGGGGAAACCTTTAGCTTTAACCTATACACACACACACAGTGTGGATATGCTATTGTGTGTTTTGTTTCGTGGACAAATTGTCGGACTATAGATATTCTATGCTACCTTCCCAACTGTCCTCCTTCCATGATAGGAGCAGACAGACCTCATCGGTCGGGCACTCCCCCCCCCCCCCCCCAGCTCCTGGCTTCTTCCTGCTTTGCTTGGCTTCACCATCCCTACCAAGTTGCAATGGAAACGGCTGTGACGGGCTCTGAGGCTGGGTTCCGTCTCCTACTGCTGCCTGTGTTTATGCCTCCTCCTCTTCCTCTATGTGGGTCCCTTCAGTCTCTCTCCTGCCTCAGAAGCTTGGTGGGGGCTGGAAGCCTTGGAAGTGCCCACCTTTGCAAAGGCAATGGGAAGAGCCAGGAGGAGGAGAGAGAGGAGGTTGCCTCTCTCTCTCTCTCTCTCTCTCTCAACCCCCCGGGCTGTGCAAGGCACGCTCCCCCCTCTTTCACTTACATCCAGAGATCACCGAGGACTCAAACAATGATGGATCTGGACCAAACTCTACACAAATACACAAAATGTTCAAATGTGAACACGGGTGGAGTTTGGAAGAAACAGAATCTTGACATTTGGGAGTTGTAGTTACTGGGATTTATAGTTCACCTTCAATCAAAGAGCATTCTGAACCCCACCAACGATAGAATTGGCTCAAACCTCCCACACAGAACTCTCATGTGGGCCACAGCAATGCGTGGCAGGGGATGGCTAGTGTTCTATATAATCCAACACAGGCTGTCTCCCACCCAGATCCACAGCTGTTTTGATACACTGCGATGTTTTGGTGCTAAATTAGTAAATACGGTAATTACTACATAACATTGCTGTGCATTGAACTGCTTTTTCTGTTGATTTGTTGTAAGACATGATGTTTCGGTGCTTAATTTGTAAAATCATAACATAATTTGATGTTTAATATGCTTTTCCTTAATCCCTCCTTTTTTATCCAACATTTTTGTTTATTCTACTGTGTTCTGCCAGCCCATTTATGTTACTGTATATAGAGTCTATTTTACAAATTTTGAGACCAAGTGTTGGGATTCAGGAGACCAATGCTCGAATTTGCTCTTGACCAACTGACATCTCATGTTGCGTCAGCTCCACTGGCTGCCAGTTTGCTACCGAGGACAATTAAAAGTGCTGGCTTCGGCCTATAAAACCCTAAATGGCCCCGGCCCAGCTTACCTGTCCAAACGTATCTCCCCCTATGAACCACTGTGGAGATTTAAGATCTTCCAGGAAGGCCCTGCTCTCAGTCCCATCACAGGTGCGATTGGCAGGGAAGAGATAGCGGGCCTTCTTAATGATTGCTCCTCGTCTATGGAACTTACTCCTGGCAAGATTAGATCAGACCCATCCCTCCTGTCCTTCAGCAAGATGGCAAAAACTTGGCTGTGGGACCTTAGCTGTGGGACAGTGCAATAAGACAACAACAGGAAACTCTACCCTGTTGACCAGGTCCGGTATGGCTGATTTGAGGTGATTTTAAACAATTGATTTTAAAGTGGATATAACTAATTTTAGTGTTTGTGTATATTTATAGTTTATTTTATTTTCCAGCATTGAATGTTTGCCATATATATGTTGTGCTTCACCAGAGTCCGCTTTGAGGTGAGAATGGCAGAATATAAATGCTTTAAATAAATAAATAAATATCCAATGGGTGTCCCTGGGCAAGTCATACTCTCTCAGCCTCACAGGAAGACAAAAGCAAAGCTCCTCTGAACAAAATGTGTTCAGAAAACTGTGTAAAAGATTTGCCTCAGGGCTAACATAAATCAGAAACATCTTGAAGACATGCAAGTATCTGTGTTATGAATAACCACAGTAGCTGGAATTAGGAGAGTCCAAGGAGAATGAGCAATACATTCTATACTTTCTTTGTTCTACAGTCAACTTAAAGATGTATCATCCAAGCGATACCTTCTTCCCCTCGATGGATTGTCACCTTGTCGTGGTGAGGGGGCTTGCGTTTTCCGATGAACCTGTAGGCACAACAACTGGAGTCGTGCACTCCCAGGAGTGGCTGCAGGGAAGGTCCCAGACCAAGCACAGTCCGAAGACCCAAAGACCTCAACGGCGGAGCAGGTGGAGGATAACATGGCACATGTTACAACAGCTGCGAAGGCGGAAGAAGGCTACAGCAGACTGAGAAGCCACGGTCATTGTGTTAAACTACATCACCAGTGGAACCTCACTCTGTGAAGACTGTGTGTTGATCAGTTGTTCACTGACCTCCACACATTAAAAAAACCCACGCACAGGCGTCTTCCAAAGAAAATAAAAACAAACCAACAAAAGTCCCATGGCGATCAGCGAGTGGCGACGGGGGCAGGACTGTGAAATCTGGAAGCCCCTAGTCACAGACTGGCACATGGGCGGTGGGTACGGACTCAGTCGTTCTACCTCAAGGTCCGAGGCAGTTGAGTAGTTCGGCAGCTGTATCCGCGACTGAGCAGCCCTATTGAGGACCCACTCTGCTCACCCCACATGGGGAGGGGGCTAGAAAAGGTGCCCTGAACATAGTCTGCCTCACTTATCCCTGACTGGACTGCCGCGTCCAGTGGGGTCACCACCCTGCGGCCAAAAAAGAAATATGAACTTCGGTACATGGAATGTACAGACACTGATGGACAACAGTGACAGCGAATGTCCTGAACGTAGAACTGCCATCATTGCAAGGGAGCTGGGACGCTTTAACATCGACATAGCAGCCCTTCAAGAGACCCGGAGAGCAGGAGAGGGACAGCTGAAGGAAGAAAAAGGAGGCTACACCTTCTTCTGGAAGGGACAGCCTGAAGAAGACCAAAGACTGCACGGAGTTGGCTTTGCTATCAGGAATGATCTGGTGAAACATCTGTCCGAAGCACCCACTGGCATCAACGAACGACTCTCAACCCTCCGAATTGATCTTGCCAAAAACCAACGGGCAACCATCATAAGTGCCTATGCACCAACACTAGATGCTGATGAAGACATCAAGGAGAAATTCTACTGTCAGCTGGACACCGTCCTATCAGGGATACCTAAGGAGGACAAAATCATCCTCCTGAGGGACTTCAATGCAAGAGTCGGGCGAGACTTCGACCTGTGACCAGGGACCATTGGAAAAGACGGGGTTGGAAACAGCAACTCAAACGGCATCCTGCTTCTCATCAAATGTGCGGAACACAACCTTGTCATCACCAACACGCTCTTCCGCCAGAAAAACAAGTTCAAGACATCATGGAAGCACCCCCGGTCAAAGCATTGGCACCTCTTAGACTATGTAATCACACGTGCCAGAGACCGCCGTGAGGTGCTCCTCACAAGAGCCATGACAGGTGCTGACGACTGCTGAACTGACCACAGGCTAATCCGATCAACGATGGCTCTCAAGATTGCCCCCAAGCGCAGGCTCCAAGGAAGAAAGACAAGGCGCAAAATGAACACCCAAGCCCTTCAGGAGCCCTCGAGACGAGCCCATCTCCAAACAGCACTCAAGAACCATCTACCCACAGAACACCCTGAAAATGTTGAGGAACATTGGAACAAACTGAAGACCTCCATCATCACAGCCTGCGAAGAAACTATAGGGTATCAAACCAAGAAACATCAAGATTGGTTTGATGAAAATGACATTGAGATCCAACAGCTCATTGACAAGAAAAGGAAAGCCTTCCAAACATGGCAGAGAGACATCAACTGTGCTGCTAAGAAAAAGATTTACGCCAGTGCAAAAGCTGAAGTCCAAAGAAGGACAAGAGAACTCAAGAACATCTGGTGGACAAAGAAGGCTGAAGAAATCCAACACCTGGCAGATACTCATGATGCTCAGGGATTCTTCAAAGCCACAAAGGTCATCTATGGACCAAGAAACCATGGCATACAGCCTCTACTCTCATCAGAGGAAACAAACTCCTGAAGGACCAAAACTCAATTGCACTACGTTGGAAAGAACATTACCAAAGCCTCCTGAACCGAAGAGGTCCTCTCACAAATCCCACAACAACAAACCAGGGATGAGCTTGCAGCACCGCCTAGTCTGGAAGAAGTCAGCAATGGCATCAGCCAACAAAAGAATAGCAAAGCCAGTGGACCGGATGGGATCCCTGCTGAAATCTTTAAAGAGGGAGGACCCGAGCTGACACACCAACTCCACCAGCTCATAGAAAAAGTGTCGGTGACCGAGAAAACACCAGCAGACATCAAGGATGCCACTATCATCACCCTCTTCAAAAAAGGGGAAAGAATAGACTGCGGAAACTATCGAGGTATCTCCCTTCTAACCTCCGCTGGGAAAATCCTCGCAAGAATCCTTGCAAACCGCCTTCTGCCCCTCTCAGAAGACACCCTCCCAGAATCCCAGAACGGCTTCCGCCCCTCCAGAGGAACCGTGGACATGATCTTCACTGCATGACAGCTCCAAGAAAAATGCAGAGAACAAAATCAACCTCTGTACATGGCATTCATCGACCTTGCAAAGGCATTTGACACAGTGAACCGCAGCGCTCTCTGGACCATCCTCCAAAAAATCGGGTGCCCAAGCAAATTTATGAACATCCTGCGGCTCCTCCACGATGACATGATGGCAACAGTCTTGGACAGCATGGCTCCCAAAGTGACCCATTTAAGGTGGAATCAGGTGTCAAACAGGGATGCGTTATTGCCCCAACTTTATTCTCCATCTTCATCGCTATGATACTTCACCTTGTTGATGGGAAACTTCCCACCTGAGTGGAAATCATCTATTGGACAGATGGCAAGCTATTCAACCTCAGCAGACTGAAAGCCAAAACCAAGGTCATAACAACATGTTATAGAACTCCAGTATGCTGATGACAACGTTTGTGCGCATTCAGAAGAAGATCTACAAGCCACTCTAAACACCTTCGCAGAATCACACGAGAAGCTCGGCTTGTCATTGAACATTGAAAAAACCAAGGTGCTTTTCCAGCAGTCACCAGCCACCCCCTCTCCAATGCCAGTGATACAGCTTAATGGTGTAACATTAGAAAATGTTGATCATTTCCGCTACCTTGGCAGCCACCTCTCCACCAAAGTCAACATCGACGCCGAAATACAACACCGCCTGAGCTCTGCAAGCGCAGCATTTTTCCGACTGAAGCAGAGAGTGTTTGAGGACCGGGACATCCGTAGGGATACCAAGGTGCTTGTTTATAAAGCTATTGTCCTCCCAACCCTGCTCTATGCCTGTGAGACGTGGACTGTCTACAGACGTCACATGCAACTCCTGGAACAATTCCATCAGCGCTGCCTCCAGAAAATCCTGCAAATCTCTTGGGAAGACAAGCGGACAAATGTCAGCGTCCTGGAAGAAGCAAAGACCACCAGCATTGAAGCGATGGTCCTCCGCCACCAACTCCGCTGGACCGGCCATGTTGTCCGGATGCCCGACCACCGTCTCCCAAAGCAGCTGCTCTACTCCGAACTCAAGAACGGAAAACGGAATGTTGGAGGACAGGAAAAGAGATTTAAAGATGGGCTCTTAAAAACTCTGGCATAGACACTGAGAACTGGGAAGCCCTGGCCCTTGACCGCTCCAGCTGGAGGTCAGCTGTGACCAGCAGTGCTGCAGAATTTGAGGAGGCATGAGTGGAGGGTGAAAAAGAGAAATGTGCCAAGAGGAAGGCGCGTCAAGCCAACCCCGGCTGAGACCGCCTTCCACCTGGAAACCAATGCCCTCACTGCGGAAGAAGATGCAGAGCAAGAATAGGGCTCCACAGCCACATACGGACCCACAAGAATATTGGAAGACTATCATCCTCGGAAAGCGAGGAATCGCCTAAGTAACCTTCTTCGCTCTACAATTGCTTTCATACCACACCAAATCAAGAGAAATTGAGTATTTGCTTTTTTAGGTTAAGTATTTAAATAAAGCGAAGTTTATTCCAATGCACTTTAAATGAGATTTCAGTAATTTGTTTCATTAGTTGCCTAGCCAAGATGGCATCATCTACACAGGTGACTTGAAGAAACTCATGAAATTTATCCCAACCTCCAGGAAAAAAAAAAACCCTAAAGCTTTCCTTCCCAAAAGTCTGGTAAGAACCAAGTGTATTCAGTGGCCACAGAATGCCAATGTAAAAGAGAGAATGACAGAGGACCAGGGAAGAGTAGCATTTAATACTAAGGCCCTGTCTACACTGCCATATAATACAGATTGTCAAAGCAGATAATATTATCTGCTTTAAACTGGATTATCTGAGTCTACACTGCCATATAATCCAGTTCAAAGTAGATAATCTGGATTTTATACAACTGTGTAAAAGGGCCCTAAGAAAAGTTCAGTTGACAATACAGTGCTTGTAACACTAAGTAAAAACACCTCAGAATGCAACATTTGTGCAGGTCCCCTTTTAAATACAAAATGCCATATGATGCCATATGTTGGCATTTTGAAATACAAAATGCCATACCAAGAGGCCACTGAGATCCATCCCATCTCCATACTCTCTCCGCCCAATTTATTCCACTGAAGTAGTGATTTCAGTATCTATTTTTATCCCTCTACATATGTGGGCAAGTTGTAAATTTACAGTTCTTACCAACATATATATTGACTCCTCATCCACAGGGAACCACTATTCTACCCAGTAATGCACTGTCACTTTGTTTCTGAACACTATTTGTGTATTTACATGATAGTTTGTGATTGTTTTCAAGTCATTTCCAATTTATAAGTTCTATTTCAGACTAAAGAACCAGAAAATATTTTGTAGGGTCTATTTCAGAAGAAAGAGCCAGGAAAAGTACCTCTGGGTATCCGCGCCCAAGGAAATCCTATGAAGTTCATGAGGATGCCATTGTCAACAGGCAACACACATATGGCAAACCTATCATGGAGTCTTCTCAGCAAGATGTGTTCAGTGTGAATTTATTATTGTCTTCCCTGTGAATTTCCATGACTGGGAAGAAAGGTGAATCTATCTCCTGGAGTTTTACTTTATCACCTAAACCGATGGTTCTCAACCTGTGAGTCCCCACATGTTTTGGCCTTCAGCTTCCAGAAATCCTAACAGCTGGTAAATTGGCTGTGATTTCTGGGAGCTGTAGGTCAAAACACCTGGGGACCTAGAGATTGAGAACCACTGACCTAAACTACTACACCATGCCTGCTTTCTTATAGGAAAGTATAAATAAGTAAAGTAGTCCATAAGTACTGGTAAGTAAACATACCAGTAATTCTGGTATGTTTAGTACTGCAGCTTTAGTCCTCTAGTAAATGCTCACATTTAATCTGAATGCTGGGTATACCAAGACTAAGTCAGAAATTTGTGTATTGCAATAGGCGATATTATTAACTTCAAATTGTTATCTTAGTGCAGTTTTGACACAAATCATGGAGAATTATTCAACACACATCCTATTTTCCTAAAAGTTAAAATACTGTCATATGAACATTTAAGAAATTCTACACAGTAAAGAAAGTACTCAACAGGGCAGCTACAAGAATTAGACTCTAATTTACTTTCACTGGAAAGTCTTTCACTGGTGGAAAGTTTGAAGCACTTTGTTTTTTCAAGACAGTGGTCACTCCGTAAAAGTCATACAAGAACATCCCATCTGTTGTTTCATTGCTTCCAGTCCAGAAGGCCTCCTAGGTCTGTAGACTGGGAGAGTCAATATGACTGGAAGAGTCAACATGGAGTTATGAAAGAAGCATGGTATGTGCAAAGTATGTACCAAAAAAAGGTTGCCCAACATTTGTTTAGCATGCAGTACTACTGTTGAATACCAATCTCACTCAGGGAGACATTACATAAATAACTGATTATTACTATGCTTTGTGAACAAACATCTACATCCAAGTTGCCCAAGAAGAGAGATCTACCCAATATATAACAGAAGCTCCCATAAACATTTCAGCAAATCACTACTGATTAGAACTTCCTTTGGATTTTCAGAGGACCAACTAATTAAAGTAATATCATGCAACTTGTCAATAAATACATAAATACAGACTTTCCAGAAGCCAGAACAAAAGGGAATGAATTCAATTTTGGGGGAAATATGTCTCTGAAGAAATAGTTCAACTAGGACCCTGAGTCATGTGAATACTAGAAAAGTAAACATATTGTCAATTTCCTTCTAGGATATTATACATAATTTTGGTCTTGGAAATACAAAGGTATTTGATTCCTCTTGAAGCAATGCTGTGCTCTTCACCAAAGTTTCATCATTCAACTGCTGAGAAATGTCGAGACATGCAAGTCCAGGTGCGCAGAGAAATATGAGTCCCTCCACAACCTATACCTAATTATATCACATGGGCAAATCACTAGGCCTTTTTGTAACAAGCAATACATTAATCCTGAGAGAAGCAGTTCTTCCTATTCCAGTCCTGCTGGTGCTTATTCTTCCCCCTTGCGTGCCTCACAAGGCAAGTTTGGGCACTATTACTTTAAAGACAGAGCAGAAAGAAAGAAAGGAGTACTGCCTTGAAGAGGTGGAAAAATTACCTTGTAGTTAAGGCACAAAACTTAAAACTCAAAGACCCAATGTTTCTCTCCAGTTGTTGTACAGACTAACACAACCACTCTGGGCAAGTTAAAACCTCAGGGTTTCCAGGTTCTCTTTATGTGTAAGTAGTATGCAAGAGGAACAAAATATAAAAACTATTAATCCAGACAAAGCTTTCCTTGTCAAAAAGCAACCCAACATTTCTATACAAATGCTATCTGATGACTGACTATGCAGTTCTCTAATGGTGAAGAGTCCTGTTTCGTTCAATTGTACGAAGGCTATTGCAATAACAAAGGTTATTTATACAAAGGTTATTGCTTAAAATTTCGGTTTGTGATTTGAACACAAAACAATTAAGTGGTGATCATTATATCATCCTCAGAATAGGGAAGGGGATGTAAAAAATTGATCGACCCATACATTAATATCTACAAGCTAAACCTAATGGCTTCATTAGCATTATGCACTAGTATTGAACTTAGATGGCCATTTGCTCAATAAACAACGTACATACCTACCAGGTACTTTGAAGCTTACACAAAATTGACCAGTGTACGTAGAAGGAGAATCTGCACCCAGTGGTAGCATGTTTTTGCTGAGGGCTGCAGTTAATCAGCATTTTTCCCCAGGATGCACCATTAAATTTCTCCCTCCAACTTGACTTTCAGTATGTTCAGCCAAAAAACAACCGTCTATGGCTACTAAGGATGCTTAATCCATCACTTCAGGGACCCGCCCTTGACCATTTTGGTCCTTTTACAAAAACTTGGATTTCCACAAGCAAGATACCTCTTGCTTCTATTTATTTAGATGAGACAGTTTTGGCTACACAAGGATCCATACTGACATCTAAAGCTCAAGACATAAAGGAAAGAGATACATAAACAATACAATAAAGATCCTCAAATCATCCACAATATCAATTTTAAAACAGCAAAGCAGCACAGAACATGGGCAGCTATTTCATTTTACTTTTAACCATCTCCCACCACTGCATCAACCTTGCAATAAAAATACAGGAAAAGCATTAAGATGATATTCATCTTGTTTTCTGGATGGGATTGCATTGCTTTTAGAAAGTTAATTTGAAATAATAGATTCGTGCATATGTGGCATAACTTGTGTGCACTTGTATGTGCATTGAGATCCAACTGTTTTCTCATACTACTTTTCTGTTTACTTGTTGCCTCTATGTAATTTTAACTGTCGTCTTAAATGAGTGCAATGTCTTATGCAAATCATTTCATGAATGTGGTATATACACTGTAAGAAAGGCAAGAGATATCTAAAAAACAAAAACAAAGGTATGAAGATGGGTCCTAAACTGGCCATTCATGCTCAATTCATTATGCAGAAATAAACATAAGATTCTGTTTCTCAATCCCTAAACTTCTTTCCTATTAGATTTGAAAATAAATACAATAAACATAATGACTTCGGTACACAGAATGGTGTCAGATGGTATTGAAGACTACCTCCTGCTCTTAAAGTAAAACATTGGGGGGGGGGGGGGGGGGGACAGGCAAGAACAGATCCAAAAAAAAAGAAAAAGAAAAAAATTATCAAAGAACTATGTTTTATTCTACTCAAACAAGAAGACAGGCTCACTCACCAAACAGATATAGAATGGGATTAAATAACAGTAAGTGAACCTATTAAAAACATCTCTCAAGTCAGCGTAAGTGATTTTAATTGAGAAGATTGTGAAGTAGCAGTATGATCTGGCTTCTGATAATACAAAATCAGCAAAAACTCCCAGACACTGGAGGATGCATAACACAGGTCTTGAAGCATTCCAACCATCAATGAAAACCTTAAATGGGAACACAGAACTGACGAAGTATGATAATTAGGCAACCTTGTACATTCATCCTAATTCAACAAAGATTAAACTCAGAGTTTGAAAGACTTCTTTAGGTGTGGCAAAGAGGTAATGTATTTTTCACTTTTTAAATGTCACTAGCTTAACTACCGTAGGTATCCTAGTTCCAGTAATTTGTAGTACATCAACTGCCTTGAAATAAATCTTCCAGTGTATAGAACTTTCCCTGGAAATACCCTCTCTTAAACATTCAGAGTGAAGTTCACAATCTAAGAACAGAAAATATATTCCTGCTTGGAATTCCATACTCTTTCATGCCCTTGACCAGCATTTCTCAACCTGCGGGTCGGGAACCCTGAGAGGTCGCAAGGGGGTTTCAGAGGGGTCACCAAAGACCATCTGAAAACACATATTTCTGATGGTCTTAACAACCGCTTTGGCAGAGAAGGCTGAAAATCTCTCCACCTGTCCTTCTCTTTTTAGAAACAGACGGTGATTGGCCAACCTCTCAGCCAAAGGGAGGGCTGTTTCTGAGACTCCAAGAGGGGGAGGGGAGAGCAGGCGCGCTCGGCGCATGGCAGTGTAATGTGCAGGTGCAGGTGAGGGAGAGAACACGAGGCTGGGGGGAGACATCCCTTCAAGACAGGTGGGAAAACACCCTTTAACTGTAGCTTAACTATAAATCCCAGCAACTACAACTCCCAATTGACAAAACCAATCCCACCCACCCCCTCCAACCAGTATTCAAATTTGGGTATATCAGGTATTTCTTCCAAATTTGGTCCAGTGCATGAAAATATATCCCACATATTAGATATTTACATTATGATTCATAACAGTAGCAAAATTACAGTTATGAAGTAGCAACAAAAATAGTGTTATGGTTGAGGGTCAGCACAACAAGAGGAACTGAATTAAGGGGTCGCGACATTAGGAAGGTTGAGAATCAATGCCCTAGATCTACAATGCTGTTCCCAAGTCCCCAAATTTTTGACCATGGTTAGAACCAGAACCACTCCTGCTACCACATATGGATACTTAAGTATTCTACCAGAACTAATATAACTTTATTAAAATTTTCAATCAAGAACTACAAAATTATTTTTCAATGTTATTAGCATAATTATATTTTCATTAAGGAACTACAGATTTTTAAAATCCGAAGGAGCAACCAAGATCAGCTTTAACCTCAGAGGTCACTTTTTGATCAGAAACCTCAGAGCCAACTATGATATGAAATACTCTTTTAAAGCATCTTGAACCTAACAATTGAACATCTTTCAAGCCATAATCAGAACTGTAGTTGGAATGAGCCTATTTTTAAAACTTGGATCCAAGAAGCTTTAAAATACACGTTTCTCCACTTTCCTATCACATTTAAAAATGCCTGATGCCAGAGTTCTCTCTCCCTGCATGGCACAATTTATGAATGAACTATTACAGTATTATCTCTGAATATTACACTTTTAAAGAGATGACAGAGGGACAGATTGAAATGACAGTAGAAAGAGACTGATTAGTTTTGAAAATTGGCAGGAGTTTCTGATGAGAAATGATTCATAAAGTAGCAATCCTATTGGCTCCTCAGTACGTAACTTGATTAAGAATCCTGGCATAATATTATATTACAAGAATAAGAGTATAAATTAGCAAAAGAGGGACAAAACAGCCAACAGTACCTGTAAACTGGAACTTGCAGGACAACATTCAGATTTTGCTATTTTTTAGTCTTATGGTGAAAAAACCTAATTCAGAATGGAAAACAGACCTATGAAATTTTAAACTGGCCAAGAACAATAGTCCCCTGATGGTTAAAGGAACCAGTTTATCTATATTTGCATGATTTAAAAAAATCAGTTTCTTAATGAAACCTTCCTATGCAGCTTTAAAAGAAATGTCAACTTTCAATGTATAAACTGATTCAAAAAGTAGCCACTGTGATTCCTATTGGTGACCATGCCAAACCATAGTTTTGCTGATAACACCATATCACAAGGCTTGAACTTCCTGATACAGCCCAGGAAAACCATGCTTTAGAACTACCAATCTACATTATTCTTCCAACAACTTGGACATCATTTCCTAAGCTCCAAATGTAACTTCCATTTCTATAAATAACAGCCTGGAATCAGAGCTGTGGTTTATGACTTCAGACATAACAAGCCACAATAAGCAAATGCTGATTTGTGAACCAGCTTCAAATTAATTCACAGGAACCGACTGTCCTAGTTCAGTGGTATGTGATCTATTCCCAAGTAACATCAAATCGTGGTCTGAATTAAATGTATAACCCACTTTTTCTTGCAGACAGACAAAGCTAGTTTACCACAAAGAAAAAAAGTAAAAAGTAATACACATTATTATGTCCTGAATATTAATACAAAACAATACCCACTGAAACACAGACCCCTCTAGTAAAGGTAAAGGTTTCTCCTGAAATTAAGTCTAGTTGTGTCTGACTGGGGTGGTGGTGGGGTGGTGCTCATCTCCATTTCTAAGCCAAAGAGCCAGCATTGACTTTACATACCTTCAAGGTCATGGGGCCAGAATGACTGCATGGCGTGCCACTACCTTCCTGCAGAAGCGGTACCTATTGATCTCACATTTTCATGTTTTGGAACTGCTAGGTTGGCAGAAGCTGGGCCTAACAACAGCTCACCCCGCTCCCCAGATTTGAACCACCAACCTTTTGGTCAGCAAGTTCCACAGCACAGCAGGTTAATCCGCTGCACCACCACTACATAACTTGATTAAGAAACCTCGCATAATACACTGCCATATAATGAAGTTTTAAACTGAATAAACAGTCTTCAATACTTGCATAAAAGAAGGCATAAGGTAGTCAAACATCTTTCAGTAAACTTTCTCAAAAAAGATTTGTACAATGCATAGTTTTAATGTTAAATCTGAATGTAGCATATGGAATTTCAAATGTGTCCAGGAAATTAAACTCATGCATACAAACAATACGTGCTATAAAATGTCAAGAGAAATGCCCATTCAATGCAATTCTCCAAACCTACAGTATGTCCCATATATAATTATAGGTGCTGGATAAATTACCTAACTTTCCATAAAATAACTTTGTCACTAGTCAAATAATTCACCAAGTTAAAGACATATGTCCTTTCTGAGCAGAATAGCGTACTTCCAGGTTTCCCAGGTCAAAGCATATTCTTCTTGGTTGAGACTGTCTGTCTTCGTTTCTTCACGACTTGAGGGCACAGGTCTTTTAAGTATTGTTTTTTTTATTTTAATCATATTGTTTCATTGTTAAGATGTCTATTTCTTTGTTTTCCTTTTCAAGAAAATTTAAAATATTATCCCAGTTTGTTTCCTTTATTTTAGTTTTATTTTGTAACATCCTCTGTGTTAGTAAGTCCATATTCATAATATCTAGAGATTTTAATAACCACTCTTCTATCGTGGGTACTTCTTTTATTTGCTGTAATCAAATAAAAAAATACCTTATTTGTATTATTGTCTGTGTCAAAGTCTGTAATACCCAATAAAAAGTATCCCCATTCTCCCCCTCCCCCTATCTTTTCCTACTTTATTTTCCCCCTCTCTAAGTTCTCACAACTCAACCTGTTTTTTATTGTTCCCCCACTTTCCATGTATACTGATGTCTTTCATTATTGTTTTTAAAAAATAATATAATGCTTTACCAATTTTCTATCATGCTCCACTCTAGGGAGCACATATTCCAAATAAAAAAATTTTTTTAAAGGCATGTGTCCTTTCTTAGTTCCAACTAAAGTACTGAATCGAACAATCACAGGGTCAAAATAACTTGCCTTGTCTAATTCTGTAAAACAATGGTTTTATATTTTGTTTATATTTTGTCAATATAAGTTCAATAACTGACTTTTCTTAAGTCAGAAGCTTTAGTAGAGCTGAAGTAACACAAGGCAGATAAAACTCTAGTTCTGCCTCTAGGAATCTCAAATTATTTTCTTGATTTACCTTGTCCACTTCTAAAAGAAAAATCACTGGACATCATATGTAAGTAATACATAAGTATTACCATGTCACAGGGGTGTTACTCTTCCCTGTGCTATCCAAAGCTACTTTGCAACGTAAGACAGATGATGCTTTATGAAATTAGTCTGTTCTTGAAGTTCCAGTGATCATGTTGTCTACTGAGCATTTTTTTATACTTAAGAGAGTAACAAGGGACTGAACTAAACATCAATCAACCAGATAGTGGTTCCTATGGGGTGTACCCTAACCTAGCTGACCTGGCAAGGTGAAAATAGTGCTAAGTCATATGACATAAGGCTCACCTCCACACACAGATAATGGTGCATCCTGTCGTATGTTGAGAAAAAGGCTGAAAGATTCTGAAAACTAACTCTCAAAGTCATTATCTTACTATTTCTTCACATCCCTTCCCACTTTCCAAGCTATAATTGCAAACTCCTTGGGGCAGAGGCCACTCTTATTGTTACTCTATAGTGCTGGGCACAAGGATAGCATTGCAGATATCAAACTAAAGTGAGCATGGAAACAGAAATTGAAGGAAATTGCCTTGATCCAGAATACAGTCACTATGGGGCTATCTGCACTGTCAAATTAATGCTGTTTGATACCATTTAAACTGCCAATGGCTAATGCTCTGGAATCATGGGATTTGAAGTTTGATAAGGAACCAGCACTCTGGTAGATTCCATAGCATTAAGTCATGGAAATTAAAAAGTTGTCAAACTGCAATAATTCCACAGTGTAAATGCACCCTGTGATTCAGTTAGATGACTGAATAAAGCCAATACTGTGATGTCCAGCTTTTAGAGAGAGGATACATTGAAATACTGAAGCACAACAAGTTCTAGATCAGTGGTTCTTAACCTGTGGGCCACGGACCACCAGTGGACTATGAGGATGAAAATTTGGTCTGCGAACCTCTTTCCTCTTTATTTCTTTTTTTTATTTCCACACCTTTTGCACCGCCTGCCATTCCTTCCTTGTAACTGACCATGACCTATGTTCTGTATCAGAAACTAGACATGATGTGGTCTATCCAATGCAATTTTCTGAATCAGCACTGCAAACTGAATCTAAAGTTGACCAAATACTTCTCCCATTTAATTGCCTTCAGCCATAAAATGGGGTGTTCAGGCAGCACAGAAGCCAGACCTTGAAACTGCTAAGCCATTCAATGCTAATCAAGGTGGCCAATTGCAACATTCACACTTGCCTCAGCAGACAAAGAATTCTTTCTCCCACCCTGGACATAATCCCACAGATATATAAACCCCATTTTCCTAGTTTCCAAGAGACCTCACAACCTTGGAAGATGCCTGCCATAGATGTAGGCGAAACATCAGGAGAGAATGCTTCTGAGAACATGGCCATACAGTCCAGAAAACTCACAGCAACCAAGTTTAAAAAAATAAATTATTATATTTATCCTATATCTGGTTGCGCAGCTCCAGTTTCAAAATGCAGGGTCAAATAATGCTGGAAAGAAATAGACAAACTTGAGAGAAATCGGTGATACGCCAGGATAAATTACAAAAACCAAAACAACACTAACTGGTTAAACAGAAAAAAAAATGTCATTGTTGCTTTCGACCCCTCAGAACCCACTCTAGGCTGCATCAGGCTTTACTAGTAAAAAAAAAAATCCAAGGTGCGACAAAAAATGCCATCTCTGCTTCTTTTGTTTCAGGCACAATGCACCCAGGGCAGACCGTCTGTGGATCTGCTCCTGCTGAACCTCCTCAAGGTCACAGCTAATTTCAGATGTGGGATTTTTTTAAAAAAAAATACAAAAACAAAGGAGGTCCCCAAAAGTGGCAGTGATGCTCTGGGTTATGGCTTGTCATAAAAGCAGAGTGTAAAAGTTTATGAGCTCATCAGGATTGTTGTACCATTACATCAGAGGCAATTATAAATGGCCAAGAGCAGGAGATGGGGAGCCAATCAGATCACAGATAGGATGTCAACCTAAGACCAACTGTCTCCTGGCTTTGACAGAAGGATTTTACCTCCATAATTCAAATCCCAAACCAAAGCAATCTGCACTTTACTACTCCAATCACTGAACTGTTTACCCGCACTTCCAAGAGGGAGCCCAAGGCGCCAGGCTCTCGAAAAAAGCCTGCTCAGAAAATGGCTCCAGCCAGCCTGGGCAAGGCGAGGGTGTTAGAGCAGGGCGTCCCACCGAAGGCTCCCCGCGACCCACCCCGGGAAAGAAGGAAGAAGCGGGGGGGGGGGGGGAGGCAGGGGAACCGGGCCGCCCAAGGGCTCGGCACACCCCTTGCAACGCCGGCCAGGCCGAGGGCCCCTTCCCTCCCAACCCAGCCACACGGGGCCCTTCGGGATACCCCAACCCCTCTCCCCCCCCCCCCCCCGAGAAGAGGCAGCAGAGCCGTCTTTGCCCCTCCTGGGAGCCTCCTTGGAAACTTGCAGACAGGAAAGGGAGCCGGGAACGAGCAGCCTGTTCGCTCTTACTTAGGGAGCTCACACAAAGGAGGGCTGGGAGAGGAAGGGAAGGCAGGGAGGCAGCCATTTTAGAGAGGCAAAGGAAGGAGGCAGACAATGGCAGCTCCCCAGCACGGCTTGCCTGCGAAGCCCCCCTCAGCCCCGCACCCCGAGGGGCCCCTCAGCCCCGCCCCGAGGGCCCCTCGCCCCTCCTTTTTACCTGCTGGCTCCTGACGAGCGCCTGCCCGGCTCCGGCGCCGCTGCTCCCGGGGCTCATGGGTGCGTGGTGGCTCCTCGGCGGGGCTCCGGGGCCGGCTGCCGTGGCCCAGCCCTGTCCCGCGCCCCCGCCGTACGGGGAGGCCGAGGCCAAGTCCGCCGCTGTTGCCGCCGACGCCTTGTTGGCCACTGCTCCTGCGTCCTGGGCCCCGCTCCCGTAGTCGGCCCCTGGGTAGCCCGGGTAGCCCCGGGCCGAGCTGGGCGAGGTGAGTAGCTGGTTGAGCGTCGGGGTGGAGGTGGGCTGCGGGGAGGCGCCTCCTCCTCCTCCCGCGCCCCCGACCGCCGAGGGCCCCATGCCCACGAAGCGCTGCTGCTGCTGGAAGGCCGAGGGCGGCGGTTTGTGCCCGGCTTGCGCGGGGCCCTGCGCGTTCCCGCGGGGAGAGCTCAGGGCATAGGTCTGCGGGGAGGCCCCCGTCTGCTGGTAGGCGCCGGCGCTGCGCCCAGGCCCCGAGTAGTACGAGTTGTACTGGTGGTTAGCGAAGCCGTGCTCCGCGCTGCCCCCGCCTCCGCCGTGGGAGTTCTGGGGCGGCCCGGACGGAGGGGCCCCCGCGGACCCCGGGTAGGGCTGCTCCAGGCCCCCGCTCTGCAGCGCTGCCATGCCGGGGCTTTGTTGTCCGCCATGTTGGTGGAAAGCAGCAGCGGCGGCGGTGGCCTGGGCGCTTCGTCCCCCGTAGGGCTGCTGTTGCCCGAAGCCGTAGGCCGGAGGGGCCAAGGCGGACGGGTGGGGAGCTGGGGGCGGCTGTTGCTGCTGCTGGGGCGGTGTCCCCACCCCGTCGTTGCTGCTGCTGCTACTACTACTACTATTTGGCACGCCATCGCCGGGCGGCTCCGGGAGGTTATTGTTCAGGGCGGCGTTGGCGGGCCTGGGGCCCGGGTTCCCGTTGGTGTTCTTCAGGTCGGGCTCGGGCCCCGCCGCCCGTCCCCCGCCATTGCTCTCCGCCACGTCCGACAGCTCTTTCCCCGAGGGACCGTCACTTTCCGAAAGCGGCTGCTGCTGCTTCTCTCCGCCGCGCTCCGCCACCGTCGCCTCGCCCCCCGCCTCTTCCGAGGAGCAGTCCTGCTGCTGTTGCGCCGCCGCCGCCACCGCCTCGATTTTCTTGAGCTCGGACGGGGCCGGGGCGCCCAAGGTGCTGGCGGCGGCGGGGGCCACCTGCGCGGCCATGATGCCCCCTTCCCACCCGGCCAGTCCCCTCCGCCTCCGCCCCCGAGCGACTCCCGCCTGGCCGGCCGGCCGGCCGGCACCAGGCCTCACCGCTCCTCTCCTCCTCTCCCTCCTTCGCGTTCAGGCGGCGGCGGCTTCTTCCTCGGGACGAATCGCTCTCATTCCTCCTCCGGCGGCGAGGCGGTCTGGACGCGGGTGCGAGGGGCCTGGCCCCACTCTGCCTCTCGCTCAGTTGCAGCCGGCGAAGGAAGGAAGGAAGAAAGGGGGGAGGGGGAGGGGGAGGGGGCAGGACGAGGCTCCCGGCCTGGGAGAAGAGGAGGAGGAAGGGAAGGGGCTACGCCGGGAGCGAGCCGGGAGGACCCTCGCCCCCGTCCTCAGATCCGGGCCGGAGTTCGGGGCCGAAAGCGAGCCGATTGTCGGCGGCGGCGGCGGCTTCCGACTCCCGCTCGCCGAGTCCTGCTCACTCCGACACGAGGCTCAGCACTGCCATTTTTACCCAGCGCCGCGGCAACCTGCCAAACCCGGACTGGATTCCCGGCCCCGGACTGAAACCTGCTTTTCCCCTCCCCCAGCTCACAAAGGAGGAGCTGCCAGGCCCTGGACGGCGAGGCTGGAAAAGCAAGGCAAAATCTAGCTCGGTCACCCGCAAAACCCGGACCGGATCGCCGGCGGAAGCGGGACGCGGGGAAAAGAAGGGGGAAGGGAGCTCAGCTCAATCTCGCCGAAGCCACAAAAGAAAGCTTCGCTGCTGACAAAACAGAAGGGACGCCGGTGGAGCGCAAAACTTACAGCGAGGATTCCCCAGGACCACGTTTTGGCCGGAAGGTTCATGCCAACCACTTGGAACGACCTTTAAAAAGTCGGTACCCTCATTCCTCGAGTAGGAACTTCAAGTTTGCACTTCTAAGCATACTTCCAATGCTCATTCGGCTATGGACCGACTAAAGTTGACTTGTGTATACAACAGGCATGGGCCAACTTTCCCCCCCCCCTTCCGAGGAGGAAAAGGAAAGGGTCTGAGCGTGTTAGGAATGGTGGGAGTCCAAAACCCCTGGAAGGGGGGCCCAAGTTGGCCCATGCCTGGTATACTATATATGCTTGGTATTGTGGTTCATGACATGCACTGTGGCAAAATCATTAATTATCCCATTTGTTTTTTTACACCAACAGTCTGCTGTTTGATTCAAGCAAATCTATATAAATAAAAATGTAATGTTCGTTTGTGGTATTCACAGAACTTAAAAACCACTGGGGAAATTGCCATCAAATTTGGGCACGATACACCTAACAATCCAATGTATGTTCTTCACTCACAAAAAAAACCCCAAAACACTTCTCCCTCCCTCCCCCCTTAAACGTTCAACTGTAAGCCTCAGGGGAGGGGAGGAGTGCACGTGCACAGCCAGCAGCCAGTGCACATGTCAAGCAGGCTCCCATGGAGGCTGTCCTTTCAGGAGCTGGAGGAAAAGCCCTCATCCCCGCAGGCCTGCTTCCCCCTCACTATCCTTTACATCAGGGGTCCTCAAACTATGGGGTGTGGAGAAGGGTGAGTCCCCCTCCCCCCAAGAAGTGCTGCACCAGGCAGCTTCCTCCTCTTTCAAAGGGAAACTTGCAATGGAAGGAAAGGAGGGATGGGGGTGCACATTAGGAGGTGAGGGGAAAGAAACAAAAAGAGGTAAACAACAGTTCAGATTTACTTTGTTCCTTCACTCTGCAGCAGTGCCCTTCTTTTTTGGATTCTCCATGCTGCAACATCTCGGAGGAAGCAGCAAGGCAGGAGCAGCAGCAAAAGAGAGGCAGAGAGAGAAGGAGAGAGGTGGAGGAGCAGCAGGGAGACAGACTGCTCTCTCTCTCTCTCTCTCTCTCTCTCTCTCGCTCTTTCTCCCCTCTCCCCCTTTCTATGCTATGGCTCTGCAGGCTCCCAGCCCCATACTAACTTTAAGTTTGTGTCACATGGTTCTTCAGGGGAGGGGGAAGCCAAGGAGTAGCTGCCCTCGCCCTGGCACCCCACCCCCCCACCCCCACTCTCCAGGGCCAGCAAAAGTGACCAAAAGCTTTATTTACAGCCGAGGAGAAAAGGTGATTGTTTGGAAGAGAAAAGGTGAGAGACAGGAGCCTGAGATTGGAGCCTGAGGCCTGCAAGAGGAGAGGTTTTGTGGGCAAAGGTTCTTTGAATTGCTGGGCACCTCTGAGCATGTGCAGAGTGATTCCTTGAGCTTTCCAAAGGTGATGGATTGCAACTCCTTTCATCCCCAAAACACTCTGAAGATGATGGGAGATGAAACTAGGGGGTGCATCTGGACTGAGAAATTAATGTGGTTCAGTAGCACTTTAATTTCCATAGCTCAAGGCTGTGGATCCCTGGGAGTTGTAGTTTGACAAGGCCTTGGGCTGCTTCTACAATGAATGCAGTTCAGTACCTCTTCCGCGGCTCAATAAATAATGGGATTTGTTGTCTTGAGCCTCCTTTGCTGGGAACTGCTAATCCCAGGATTTTGTAGCAGTCAAAGTGGTGTCAAACTGCATTAATTCTACAGTGTAGATCAGGCATGAGCAAACTTTAGCCCTCCTGGTGTTTTGGAATTGTAGGTGTTATTTATTTATTTATTTTATATCCTATTTTTTCTCTCCATGCGGAGACTCAAAGCAGCTCACAATTAAAACATTACAATATAACTTAAAATATAAAATATACAATAATAAAGCAGTATTGCCATTAGATTTTATATGTAGTATTATAATTAATATTTTAGTATTGCTGGGTATCTTCCTTGCTATCTTTTAGCAGACAAGTGAAGATCCTTTTGTTTCATCAGGTTTTTGAGGGCTGATTGGACAGGAAAAAGACCTTTCATGTACTGTGTTTTCTATATTTGTTGTTCTTCCTTCTAATGGCCTGTATTTTATTTTATCATACTTATATTTTCAACTTTTGCATAATGTTAAAAAAAAATAGCTGTATCTATTTTTATCTCCTGTAAACCTGGAGTCCCAAACTGGAAGAAAGTATGAACAATATTTATTTATTTACTTACTTACTTTATTTGTATACCGCTCTATCTCAGCCCGTAGGCGACTCAGAGCGGTTTACAGCCAAGTCAGTATACAAAGTGGACAGCATCAGCATTAAAACAGTAATCAGGGCAACTACAACAATATAACAGTACATCAATACAGCAATATAACATCAATACAACCATATAACTAATCTATCATATAACTAGTCTCATCAGCAAAATTGTAATCCAATCTCTTAGTGCATTATTCCATGTTCCATGATCAATCAATTAATTGCACTGGTTAATTAAACGCCTGTTCAAAGAGCCAGGTCTTCACTCCTCTCCTGAACGCTAGCAGAGAGGGGGCCAATCTAACGTCTGCTGGAAGGGCGTTCCACAGCCGGGGGGCCACCACTGAGAAGGCCCTGTCTCTCGTCCCCACCAGCTGTGTTTGTGAGGCTGGCGGGATCGAGAGCAGGGCCTCCCCGGACGATCTTAATGTCCTAACTGGTTCGTAGGGGGCGATGCGTTCGGACAGATAGGTCGGGCCAGAACCGTTTAGGGCTTTAAAGGCTAAAGCCAGCACTTTGAATTGTGCCCGGTAGCAGATTGGCAGCCAGTGGAGCTGGCGCAACAGAGGAGTGGTGTGCTCCCTGAGTGCCGCTCCTGTTAGCAACCTGGCTGCCAAACGTTGGACCATTTGTAGCTTCCGAGCAGTCTTCATAGGCAACCCCACGTAGAGAGTGTTGCAGTAATCTATACGGGATGTAACCAGTGCGTGGACTACCTTGGCCAAGTCAGACTTCCCAAGGAACGGGTACAGCTGGCGCACTAGTTTTAATTGTGCAAATGCTCCCCTGGTCACTGCTGAAACCTGGGGTTCCAGGCTCAGCTGTGAGTCCAAGATCACACCCAGACTGCGAACCTGCGTCTTCAGGGGGAGTGCGACCCCATCCAACACAGGCTGTAACCCTGTACCTTGTTCGGCCTTGCGACTGACCAGGAGTACCTCTGTCTTGCCTGGATTCAATTTCAATTTGTTCGCCCCCATCCAGACCATCACAGCGGCCAAGCACCAGTTCAGGACCTGAACAACCTCCTTAGAAGAAGGTGGAAAGGAGTGACAGAGTTGGACATCATCCGCGTACAGATGACATTGAACCCCGAAACTCTGGATGATCTCTCCCAGCGGCTTCATGTAGATGTTGAACAACATGAGAGACAGTATTGAACCCTGAGGGACCCCACAAGACAACGGTTGTGGGGAAGAACAGGTGTCTCCCAATAACACCTTCTGAGACCGACCCTCAAGGAATGACCGGAGCCACTGTAAAACAGTACCTCTAAGACCCATCCCCGCGAGGCGTCTCAGAAGGATACCGTGGTCAACGGTATCGAAGGCTGCTGAGAGGTCCAGCAGCACCAACAGGGACACACTCCCCCTGTCTAGTTCCTGACGAAGATCATCTACTAAGGCGACCAAGACTGTTTCAGTTCCATATCCCGGCCTAAAGCCAGACTGTGCCGAATCCAGATAATCCGTGTCGTCCAAGAATACCTGGAGTTGTGAAGCCACCACACATTCCAGGACTTTGCCCAAGAAGGGAAGATTGGAAACAGGCCGAAAGTTGTCGAATTGAGTGGGGTCCAGTGATGGTTTTTTCAACAGCGGTTTTATTATAGCTTGTTTTAAGATCACTGGAATATTGCCTTCCCGAAGGGAGGCATTAACCACCACCGTTACCCACTCAGCCAATCCCCCTCTGGCTTCCTTCAAAAGCCAGGATGGGCAGGGGTCTAGGATGCATGTGGTAGGTCTCATTCCTCCAAGTATCTTGTCCACATCCTCGGGTTTCACCAATTGAAATGAATCCATCAAAACCGGGCAAGCAGATGCTCCAGCTACATCCTCAGAGACTGCCGTTAATATGGTATCGAGGCCAGAGTGGATCAAAGCAACTTTGTCTGCGAAGAACTGAGCAAAGGCTTCACAGTGAGCTGCTGAGTCGCCAGGGCTCCCATCCTGAGTGGTGGGATTTAAAAGGCCTCTGACAACTCGAAACAGTTCAGCCGGACGGTTCTTCGCAGATGCAATAGTGGCCGCAAAGAAGGATTTCTTTGCGGCCTTTATTGCCGCGGCATATGCCCTTAAGAAGGACACAAACCGTGCTCGATTTGGCTTGCTCGGATCCGAACGCCACACGCTCTCTAGTTCCCTCTTCCTTCGCTTCATCGCTGCCAACTCCTCATTGAACCAAGGAGCTGGTTTAGCTCGGCTACTTGAGAGGGGACGTTCTGGAGCAATCGTGTCTATTGCCCTAGTCATCTCCCCATTCCAGAGAGTGACTAGGACATCAACAGGATCACCTACCGAGGTGGTGGGAAACTCCCCAAGAGCCGTCAGGAATCCATCCGGATCCATAAGCCTCTTGGGGCGGACCAGCTTAATGGGTCCCCCACCCCTGCGAAGGTTGGGGGGGTGCAGTGAGTCTAAATCTGACCAGGTAATGGTCGGTCCATGGCAACAGAGAGATGGTCAACTCCTCAACACCGCCACCATGCTCCTATCCCTGACAGAAAACCAAGTCTAACGTGTGTCCAGCACTGTGAGTGGGGCCAGATACCCGTTGGGACAGCCCCATGGTTGCCAAGGACATGAAGTCCTGAGCCGCTCCTACTAGGGTAGTCTCGGCATGTACATTGAAGTCCCCCAGCACAAGAAGCCGCTGGGACTCCAATGACAAGCTCGAGACCACCCCTGCTAGCTCAGGTAGGGAGACCGTGGTGCAGCGGGGTGGGCGGTACACCAGCAGAATCCCTATTCTGTCCAGTTCACCACTCTCAGATGGACACATTCAAAATTGGTTGACTGCGGGATGGGGCCCCTGGTCAGAGGGATAGTATTTCTATAGACCACCGCAACCCCGCCTCCCCGCCCTCCGGATCTTGGCTGGTGCTGCACGGAGAACCCTGGTGGGCAGAGCTGGGTCAAATTTACACCTCCCAGGTCTCCGTAATGCACGCCAGATCTGCCCGTTCATCCAGGATTAAGTCCTGGATGAAAGATGTTTTTCCGTTGACAGATCTGGCGTTCAACAGCACCACATTCAATCCAGAGGGACCGGCATCCTGGCTACACCGACTTACCACGTCAGGAGACTGATTTATGGTTACTAAATTACCAGAGTCCCTAGGCCGAATTAATGGTCTCCCTTTCCTGCATCTCCCCCTCCCCATTATGGTTTCTATAGGGGCCCCTCGGCTGTCGGGACACCCTCCTCCATGTCACACTCCATTGTTATACACTCAACCCATAATTCACACTTGATTGTGTAATTTGTTAGTATTTCTGCTTGCGGTATTCCACCCCTCCATTCATGTCCTCCCCCTGCTCTATAATTAATTAAATAATTAACAATGATTATAAATGGTTATAAATAATTAACAATGATTAATTAATAATCATTCTCTTTGGCATCCTTTCAGTTTCATTCTGCATTTCACTAGGGTCCATTTGTTTGAAGTGGTCTCTGTCCCGAGTTGCAAGTCACACTCTTTCAACCTCCACAATAATGATTTAATTCAGAGTTGGACAGTCTTATCTTAAATTACAGTTCTATGCAAATATTCAATAACATTTAACCTATTGCTACCTAATTACCTCAATTTTATTTTTATTTTTGAAACAAGCTTGGCTATCTCATTTTACATCTGTCCCTTCTATCTATTGCTTCAACTAGAATTCCTCTGTTTTCTAAGGGCCACAGCAATGCGTGGCAGGGTACAGGTAGTCTATATAAATAAAAATGTAATGTTCGTTTGTGAGATTAACATAACTCAAAAACCACTGGACGAATTGCTGCCAAATTTGGCCACAAGACACCTACTAACCCAAGGAGCGACCATCACTCAAAAAAATCGAATTTGGCATTTTGGAGTTGTAGTTGCTAGGATTTATAGAACACCTACAATCAATGAGCATTCTGAACTCCACCAATGATGGAATTGAACCAAATGTGGTACACAGGACTCCCACGCCCAATAGAAAACACTAGAAGGGTTTGGTGGACATTGACCTTGCGTTTGGGAGTTGTAGTTCACCTACATTCGGAGAGCACTGTGGACTCAAACAGATGGATCTGGACCAAACTTGGAACGAATATTCCCAAATATGAACACAGATGGAGGGTTTTTTGGTTTGTTTTTTTAGGGGGCGGGGGGATAGACCTTGACTCTTGGGAGTTGAAGTTGCTGGGATTTATAATTCACCTACAATCAAAGAGCATTCTGAACCCCACCTACGACAGATTTGGGGCAAACTTCCCACACAGATCCCCCATGACCAATAGAAAATACTTAAGACAATCTAGTCCAACTCCCTTCACTAGGGGAAGAAAACGTAATCAAAGCCCTCCTGACAAAGAGCCATCCAGCTATAGATATAGATAGATAGATAGATATGATTCACACACAGAGATATATAATATCATAGATTTGAAAGGGACTCCTACAGAAGGACAATTATATGTTGCATGTTCCAGAGTAGTCAAACCAGACAATCTATAAATAAACACTGACAAAGAAACAACAAGAAATGCTGTTTACCCACAAGCATAAAAACATTCATATATTAGAAATCAACACCTTCTCATTACTTTCCAGATCATCAGACTGGGCCACAGCAACGCGTGGCAGGGGATGGCTAGTCTATATAAATAAAAATGTAATGCTCTTTTGTGGGATTAACATAACTCAAAAACCACTGGATGAATTGACACAAAATTTGGACACAAGACACCTATCAGTCCAACAAATGACCATCACTCATAAAAACACTGAAAACACAGCAAAGGGGGGCTTAAAAAGCCAAAAAAGCAAAAAGACGTAATAGCATATGTGCAAAAATGACTCCCCTGGCAAACAAAACACACAATAGCATATCCACACTCTCTTCCAGACTACAGCTCCCAGCATCCCCTTGACCAGGCCCTTTAGGAGAGGATGATCCAAATGCACTGATTCCAAGCTGCAAGCTTGCTTCTTCTTTGATTTCTTTGAGAGCATCCCAATCCCTACATATTTCCAATTTCCTATTCCTGCACTGCAACTCCCAGCAATCCTCTGGATAATTAGATTAGATAGGTAGATAAATAGATACATAGATCAGGAGACTGCTGGGAGTTGCAGTACAAGAATAGGTAGAGAAGTAAGAATGGGGAGAAAGAGAAAGGAAAAGGGGGGAAGAGGAAGAGAAGGAAGGAGATAAGGAAAGAAAAAAAGGGGAGGAAGGAGAGAAAAAAAGAGGAAGAGAAATAGGGAGGGAATGTTGACCACAGCAACACGTGACGGGTACAGCTAGTAAATAAAAAAATATGAGAACCAACCTCATGCTCCCTGAGGTTGAACAACAAACAGGACTCCCACATGTCATCCAAATGAATGGCATGTCAGCCTTATGCCAGTCACATCATTTTTGGCACATGACAAAGAAAATCCCACATTACCTTTTACTCATTTCTAGCTGTAAAAAAATGCAACAAAAATAATAAAAACAATTCTGGCCTTTACAGGACACCACAGATCTCCTGACTTTTGAGATCATTGGCTTTGGAATCCATTTAAATACCTCTTCCTACTTTTTGAACCTGAAGAGAATGCTCGAGCATACCTTTTCCACAATAGGTTCTTCCCTTCCATCAATAGCAAAATAATACATGGGTCTAGAACAGAGGCCCAGGTAGACAATGGTAAAGGGTTGTGGGAATGGTAGGCCCAAATATCTACTTGGGCAAAGCTATGTGCCCTCATGGCTTAGAGCAGGGGTTCCCAAACTAAAGCCTTTGGGCAAAATGCAGCCCTCTATGGTCATTTACCCAGCACCCACCCTAAACATTAGACTTAGGGTTGCTCTAAGTGAAAAGAAAACTTGCTTGAAGTCACAAAAATCCTAATTAATTTGACTCCCTCATCAGCCAAAACCAGGCCCACAGTTTTCATTGAAATACTGGTAGGTTTATGTTGGTTTAAACTGTCTTCCTTTTAAACCACTGGGCTTCTGAACTTGCTGTCTGAAAAGTCGGTGGTTTGAACCTGGGGAGCAGGATGAGCTCCTGCTGTTAGCCCCAGCTTCTGCCAACCTAGGTAAAGGTAAAGGTTTCCCCTAACATTAAGTCTAATTGTGTCCGACTCTGGGGGATTGGTGCTCATCTCCATTTGTAAGCCAAAGAGACGCCATTGTCTGTAGACACCTCCAAGATCATGTGGCCGGCATGACTGCATGGCACACCGTTACCTTTCCAATGGAATGGTACCTATTGATCTAATCACATTTGCATGTTTTTGAACTACTAGGATGGTAGAAGCTGGGGCTAACAGCAAGAGCTCACCCTGCTTTCTGGATTCGAACCAGCAACCTTTCAGTCAGCAAGTTCAGCAGCTCAGTGGTTTAACCTACTGTACCACCAGGGGCTTCAATTTTAGACTTAGGGTTGCTTTAAGTATAAAACAACTTGAAGGCACAACAATCCTAATTAATTTGACTCTCATCAGCCAAAAGTAGACCCGCACTTTTCATTGAAATACTGGTTTATACTTATATTGGTTAAAACTGTTCTTCATTTTAAATATTGTATTGTTCTTTCAAAGAAGACATGTGTTGTGTACATAGGAATTCGTTAATGTTTTTTTTTTCAAATCATAGTCCGCTCCTGCGAAGATGCATTAATTATCACTGCCACCAAATTTGAGAAGTAGTAAGCAGAGGAGTAGCTAAATTACAAGTGCTGTTGTGTAACAGGAGAGTAGAGGGAGATTTATTATTTATTTCTCTGTATTTCTGCCACCAACGTGAGGTAAGATATACATGAGGCAGTCTTCAAACAAAAGTTAACAATTTATTGAGCACAAAATGTGTGGTTGCAAGTTGTAACTTTCCTTATAGAACTCAGAATAATACTTGGTTAGTTGAACGTTTCACTCTTTCAGGTTACACAGTATCTTTCTGAAGTGAAGCACTTATTACTAAACAAAGTTTCAATACAGGGATATCTCCCTTATCTGATCCTCCCTTGATCAGATATTTAATAAGCTTATTCTTTAGCCTTTCCTTAGACTAAAAGAATACTGGCTGTTTCCCTTATCAGCCTCTCTAGCCTAAGAAACTTCCAGTAGCTTAATCTGGCTTTCCAAAGCCTCAAAACTTTGCTTCACAATTCACTCTCTTTCAGCTACAACCTCCTAATAATTTCCTCTACCAACTCCTCACCCTCCACACCTAACTGACTCACTAACTGTCTGTTTTCAAAACTCTCCCCTCTAGGCTCCTCCCACTTCTCTCTTTCCCGGCCTGCCTTGGTCTCCATGGCAACGCAGATGGAGGATTCCTTTGAAATAGGCCGCTCCAGTGTTACTGCAGCCAACACAAACACATAAATACAGTTTAAATCATGCAAATTATTATTAACTTCCTCACAGCTCCCTTACTGGTTCTTTACCAGTAAGGAATAAGATAAAGCAACAGAATAGAAGGAGAAAAGAGGAGAAAAAGAAAGAAAGAACGGAAAGAGGAAATAACCTCTCCAATGCAATAAATACTAAACAAAAAAAGGGAAGAGGAAGAAAGGGAAAAAATAAATAATAACAATCTATATCTATATCTATTACCTATACACATAATAAAAGTGAAAATCTGTATGTGTGTATGTGGCATAGGTGTCTGTTCACACAGACAGCCTTTGGCCTCCACAAATAGGCTATTGTTCCCAGTGCTGAGAAGACAGCAAGCCACTCTGTCAAAGGACATTGCAGGTTATAGCGAGCACATCCCAGTTATTTTATTTATCGTGTCAGAGAAACCAGTCCATTATATATTACATTTCTAACAGAACAAAGCAAATAGACAGAAAAATACACATCTTGTGAGTTTGGTAGTTGGTTAAATGTTCTTTGACTAGTATCTGGCCACTTGGAGTGCTTCCGGTGTTGCTGCAAGAAGGTCTTCCATGGTGCATGTGGCAGGGCTCAGGTTGCATTGCAGCAGGTGGTGAGTGGTTTGCTTTTCTCCACACTCGCATGCTGAGGATTCCACTTTGTAGCCCCATTTCTGAAGGTTGGCTCTGCATCTCGTGGTGCCAGAGCGCAGTCTGTTCAGTGCCTTCCAAGTCACCCAGTCTTCTGTGTGCCCAGGAGGGAGTCTCTCATTGGGTATCAGCCATTGGTTGAGGTGCTGGGTTTGGGCCTGCCACTTTTGGACTCTCGCTTGCTGAGGTGTTCCAGCGAGTGTCTCTGTAGATCTTAGAAAACTATGTCTAGATTTAAGTCGTTGGCGTGCTGGCTGATACTGAGCCCGAGCGCGGCAGGGAGCCCTGCATTCACGTCAGTGTGAGCTGCAGCGGGGAGTTCCGCAGTTCCTGGTTGTCACAATTGGAAGAAACAGATGAAATGTGCCCCAGCAGGCAGCTCAATAATAAGACTGCACTCAGCCTTTTCTTTGCTTTCCCTTCTCCTTACATTGTATCATTCCCCTAATATGGCACTTGAAACTTGCAACATTTAATCTTTCCGATTGATACTTTGGTATCTTTCCTTGAACTTAACATTAAAATAACCCTTTTTCCAGGCTCTGGAGAGCCGTGAGCCTGCGGGGAGGTGCCTCCAGGCACCCCCCGGACCATGGATCTGTGTTCACCCAATTCGTGGATACTGAAACCGCCATTTTGGACCCCAGTAACCACTAAAACAGTACTTTTCTGCTATTAATTCTAAGACTAACTGCTATCTCGCTTTCCTCATTTTGGACTCCTGCGCTCGGGGATAATCATTTTTGTTTAAAGTATTATTATTAGACAGCAAACAGCTGATTGCCAAAGCTCTGCTGGCTCAGTGAAAGCAGCCTGTTATTCCCTTGCTACCACTCGTTCCTGCTCGTGCCCTGCCATCAGGGGCTTGCTGTGGGCACCCACAGGAGGACCCGGAGAAGCGGCCAGGCCGGCCCCCGGCCCCAGCGCGGAAGATCTAGTTCACCAAGGGCCGGACAGTGGATTCTGTTGCTTCCTGACCCAGCGCACATAACTGGGTTCCTGTTTCCTCTTTGTGAACTCTCTGACTTATGCCCTGGACTATGGACTCTGCTACTACCCAACCCAGTGCCCATCACTGGACTTCTGCCTTTTCTTATTGACTCTCTGCTTCATGAACTGAACTGTTTGCCACATCCCTGGCCACGAACTTCCTTCTGGTGCTTGCCTTGAAATGCAAGCAGCCTCCGTCTCCACGCACCTTTGCCGAAGGACTATGAGATCTCCAGTTTGCGTTATATTAAAGATCCAACATTGTAATAAACTTTGCTTGGGATGGGGATGGGATTGCCTTATGAAATATATGAAATGGGATATTATATGAAATGTACTCTGGTCCCCTTCCCTGCTTCTCCTCTTTGACCCTTGCCCCAAAAGGAATGTAACCTAAGGATTACTGTGACAGGGAGGAAACCCTTTGTCCTCCCGAAATGGTTCATATTTACATTTGCATGGGCCGTGCAGTTGATCCCTTCTCAAACTAACTTTCAGAGCAGACAGTAAGGGAGGGAAGGGTCAACAGAAACTCAGGAAGAAAAGACTGATTGTATCATTTTTAGGTATTTGTTGATCCCCCTTGTTTACAAGACCCTGAGGTCCAAATACCATCAAAAGCCCCTTTTCATACTTCCTCCCAAATCCAATCATTAACCAGGAAACTCATTGTTCTCCTATCCAACACCCCGCCGCGTAGAAAACAAAGCCACACAGATGCCCCAAAGGCTGTCATTTCCTCAGTCTTTGTCAGGCTTCGTCCCGCCTCCTGGCTGCCGATTGGTCCATCTTCAGAGGCGCTAGGAAGGCACTGATTGGCCTCCCAGAGGCAGCGGAGCCCGCTGATTGGTCCAGAGGCGAGGCATGCTGCCAAGCCTCCTCCCAGCTGATCTGCGGCCAGCCAATCAGCTCGAAGCCGGCTGACAGAGGGTGGGCGGGGGTTTTGAAACTGTTTTCCTTTGTCTGTGTACTATAAAAATGCTTGGAAATTCTGTAAAATCATGCTTGCAGTGGAATGATTCCTGCAATGCATCTGATCTCAGCTGAATCACAATAAACCTCGATTGCTGAAAACCTTCTTCCACTTGGATGAGGCATTATTATTTGTAATATTTTACTCTTTGGATTGGCTCTCGCTGGCCTCACCAAGGGACCCAGAGCCCTTTAGGCGCGGTCCTCGGGCTTCTCCCTGAGAGGAGGCCCCACTAAAAAGTAGCTCGATATCATTTGGCTTTACCACGAAGGGACTCCTGCTTGAGGTCCAGACTAAATTATAGCCTAAATTTTCAAGCAGGCACCTTGGTCCAGGAGCTTGGGCCAGGCTGCTGGGAGGAACGGCTTGGGAAAAGAGGCGCCTCTCTTGATTTGGACTCTTCTTCTTTGACAAAACTACAAATTCTCCCACAGCCAATTTCCTCCCAGCCTCTGACCTGGGTTCTTGGTACAAAGGAGTGCCAGGGAAGCCTTTGCCAAAGGACTTCCAGGAAGAAGGGCAACTGATGTGAAGGGGGAAGACGTCAAAAAGGGTAAGCAAAAAGCAACCGTGGGCCATCCCAGGATTGGTCAGGTGGGAGGGGTTCTAGATTTCCCAAGCCAGCCTCGGAGTAAGCCCACTGGGGAGGGATTTTCTGGGACTCGGTAACAAATTCCTGACCGGGGGTGGCGGACATCTAGGCGTCTGAGGTCCAGATCTTGCAATTCAGCTCGCTTTTGCGGACCTGACGGGAGCTACGTGGGAAAGGGAGTCCTCCACTTTTGACTGCCTAGCTGTCAGGTGCTGATCGCCCCGAGCTCTCCTGCCCAGGAACCATTCGGTAGACTGTCTTTTTTTCCTCTTTGCGGTTGGCAGGGGCCTCTCTGATTAACCACTGGATTGTGGGGCTGGCAGAGAGAGATGGGTGCCTGTGGATCTGGGATCACACGTCCCGTTCCATCAGAAACACCTTTAGGAAAGATACTGGCGGAATGGAAAGGGGTTGCGTCGCCGACGCAGGCCAGTATGGTAAAATATTGCATGAAGAAGTGGCCCACCAGGCCCTTAGAAGGTGGAGTTTCGTGGCCCCCTCATGGCAGTCGGATCGCTGTGAGAGAGCCAAGTGGACCGAACTCGCCTATGCCTCATGCTTTTTGCCATGTACTGGAGGGAGGCGGAAGGGGGGTAGTTGTGCCCAACTCCTACCATGCAAGGAGAAGGTAACAAAGCCTCAAACCCCTGAAAAAAACCCCTCCAGACCTTTTCACCCCCTCCCTTTGAAAGAAATTGCTTGTTCCCCCACCATCCCATTCCTGTTTCCCTTTACCCAATCTCCCTACCACCCCTTCCTCGGCATTCCAGCACCTCTATCACTTTGTTCTTTCCTCCCCTGGCTCCCGGCTCGAGCCCCTTGCCATCTCTCTCTCTCTCTCTCTCTCTCTCTCTCTCTGTCCCTCTAGAGCCTCAGGATTTTGGTGATGGATGGAGATGCCTCCTGTGGTGCCTAATCTTTACTCCTTTTTTCTCTTCCAGCTTTATCTAAAAAATAAGGGGTTACTTTTCTATGAGTGAGGGCATGTGGGAGCCACCAGGTAAGCCCAGTCCTGCTGGCATCCTCCATCTTCAATCAAAGCCCTGCCTCAGGATTGCCAGACGGACCAGATCATGGCCAGAAGACCGTCAGATGCCCCCTCCCCCTTCCTCATGGGCGAGGCCGACTTCAAGGTGTCCAAGAAGGAAGACTCTGACCTGCAAGGACGTGGTGAAGTATCTGGGACTTGGTGTTCCCCATGGGCGGAGGGCAGGGGACTTGAGGACACTGCTCGTCCGGCCCCCAGGGGGGGGGGACAGCATCTGGTCTAGAGGTTTTTCTTCCTTTGTTGGGATCTGCAGAAGGCAGGGAAGGCCTTTGCTGCCACCAAAAGGCCCCTATATTTGCTCCTGCCCTCTGCCCTTCTCAGGAGGAGCTGGGCTCCTCCTCCCTAATGGCCCAGGACATTCGGGGGGGGGGTGCTGACCCAACCTCTGGGCAGCACCACAAGAACTGTGGCTGCCACTGTGTGGGAACAGAAGAGGCCAGCCGGTGACTGTCTGGGGGCCCCAGGGCGTCCTGGTCGTCCCGGATGCCAGGGGGACCAATTGACTCTCTGCTGGCCGGCCCACTTGCCATCAGGCCCCCACCATCCACCAGGGGGGCCTCCCACTGGCCCCACCAGCCACCACAATCAAGCCACCCTGATGTCCATCGCCCCCTCTTGAGGAAGCCTGCACCAGCCACCCAGCAGATGTGGAGCCAGAGTTTCCATCCATGGCAGCAGCACCCACCAGTGGGGGCAGGACCGTTTCCCCCTGGCACCTCTTGGCCCCAAGAGGTTAGAGCTCAACACCCTCACCAGAAGCCTTGGAACTGGTTGAGGAAAGGACTGCCAACATCCATCAGACTCTGCCTTTCTTTTGCACTTCATGCCCTTGGGACCAGTTGGGGGGAGGGCTGCCAACAGACAGCTGGCAGCCCTGTCAGACACAAGGCTGCATTTCAAGGACTCTTGGGATTTGTCTGCAAGCCCGCTGCAGTTCCAGTCACTCGCTGCAGGGGGCACCAGCCTCCACAAGGGCACCCTTTGGGGCCTCAGTGCCATGCTGGGACACCCCAGGACTCTTCCTCACCGGTCGCCGCTTGGCCCAACCATCCAGCTGGGCCGGCGGGCGATGTCTCCTGAGTTTGAGAAACAACCTAGGAATCGGAGGAAGCCCGTGGCAGGATCGAGAGGATGGACCATACCATCGGGAGACAGCTGGCTAAGATCTGTAGCAGGCGGGCCTGTCCTGGCTGGAGGCCCATTTCTTCTTGCTCTCACTCAGGGTGGGGTGGTTCCTTTTAGAAGGCTGGAATTGAGTTTTCTTCTTGCAATGTGTTTTCTCTTTCTTCACAGGCCCCTCTGAATGCTGAACACCTGCATGAGGCGGGGTCCAGTGGATGTTAGAGAGAGGCCGTTTCTCCCACTCCTATCTTTTTCTCTCCAAATAGGCATCTGCTTTCTCAACCCCCTGTTCCCTTGGATGGTCCTGTACACAACTTCCCCATTGGCGCCTGGGTCCTCGGGCGGAGGCGGCAACCAGAGGCCTGGTCGGAAGAGTCGAAGCCGGGACGGGAGCCAGCAGTGGGGCCACCGAGGGGGAGGAGGACGATGAATCCTCCCCAGGGCACCCCTGCTACGGATCCAGCCGGCCCACCCCCTTCCAGGGCCTTCAGGAGGAAAAAACACCACGCACCAGGACAGGGGTGGCCCCCTAAAGCCCCTCACCAAATTTCGTGTTCCCAGCACCACGGGAAGCCATTATTTCAGCACTTCCGGGAATCCTGACAGCTGTCAAGGCTCTGCCAGCCGGTTTTTGATAGTTTTTGACAGTGCGCGCCAGCGCCACCTGCTGGTTTCGCTTTCCACCAGAGCCGGCGCGAGAGCTGGGGAGCTGTCCTTTCAGAACCATTTGTCCGTAAGTCTATTTTATCCCTATTATCCCTCAAGCGGAGTTGCCCAAAGGATTTCAGCATGTTTTCCATCTATTCCCTTGCCTGATATCTCTAACCCAATGCAAGTCCTCAAGCCCTTTCTTTGCGGATGGGTGCAGCCAAGGCCAACTTTTGGTCATAGCTGGCATCCTGGGTCCAAATGATCGTTTTCCTTTTTTTCCTTTTTTTCTGCCAAGTGGGGTCGAGACTACTGTCTCATCCCAAGCTGCTGGCATTGGTCTCAGTTTTTTTTTTACTAATCTTCCTCTGGAGACCACCTTTGGAGAGGCTCTCTAGTTTCCCTAAGTCCCATAATCCATCACCTTATTTTTGAGCTGCTTCTGGTCGCACATTCCCTCTCTGTTCAAAAATTTGCCAAAAGAGGGGATGCTCTGATCCATTTCGGCAGATGGCCATGCTGCCGCTGGCGGGTTACTGTGTTTGGGCGGAAACTTTAGGGGGGGCGGCTTCGCCTTCCCCCCCTTCGTTTCCGAGTGGGGATTTTGAGCCCGAGCGTGGCAGGGAGCCCTGCCTTCACGTCGGTGTGAGCTGCAGCGGGGAGTTCCGCAGTTCCTGGTTGTCACAATTGGAAGAAACAGATGACCCTCCACCCCCAAACCTCCCTCCCAACCTTCCCCCATCTCTCCCCACACATTTCTCTCTCCCTACCCCTCATAACCCACCCCCCCCCCCATACACCTCTTCCCTCCAAATCTGTATATTCTAACCTTTTCTATAACAGTATTGTTCCCCCTCTTTCGATGTCACAAATCAAACGAAAACCAATAAAAACTATTGAAACACAAGAAATTAGAGCACAGTTGGACGCGGAACGAAAAAGTTCGGATGAAAAATTCCAGACAATAAGAGAAGCCCTGGAGATTGCACAGGGAGAAATACGAAAAAACAAAGCAGAAATTGAAAGAAGTACACAGGAACAACTGGTACTCAAACAACAAACGCAAAAAAATGAAAATAGGCTCTCAGATGTGGAAAGAAAGTTTGTGTACATGCAAGACAACCAAAGAAGAAACAACGCAATAATAAAAAATTATCCAGAAGGAAACAAGAAAGAAGATCTGAAATCTGAGATCTTGAAATGGTTGCAAAAGATTTCGCCAACACTAAGCTGGTCAGAACTGGATATTGAGAGAGTTCATCGCCTTCCGGCTGGAAGAAATAGAATAATTCCTAGTAACATAATAATTCGATTTCACAATTTCGTAAAAAAAGAAGATTTGATGAAAATATTAAAGAAGAATCCAGATCTCCTAAAGATGGGCGACTCAAAATTGGAAATATTTAATGACTACTGTCCTGAAACTAAGAACTGGAGATACTCAATGAAGCCTATTACGACGCAGTTAATGAAAGCTGGAATTGTGTACACCTGGGGATACCCTATCTTTCTTAAATTTCAATGGAAAGGCAAGAGATATAGAATCGATGGAAGGAAGAGGAGGTGAAGGATCTGGATGGAGGAGAATTGGAGGAATTAATCAGTGCTGTTGGAGGAATCGAGATGTAAGAAGAAACTATACACTGCAATCAAGCTTTTTATTGATTTAAAATGAGCACTCGGGGGGAGGGAGACTCTGGGCCACGGGATGACTTCGCCCCCCCTCCCCAATTGGGAAGGCCGGGGGCCATGACTGGGATGAGAAGTCCCTAAGATTAGAAGGGGAGGAAGGGGGGAATGAGGGAAGTGGGGGGATTGGGGGGAGGGGGGAATGGGGAGTAAGGGTAGGGGAGGGAAAGGGACAAGGGTTCACGTTGTTTCAAGCCACAAAAAAGCTTTTAAAGGGAAATGGAAATGATGTCCCATAAATTAAGAATTTCAACACTTAACACGAGAGGGTTGGGGACGGTAATTAAGAGAAGGCGGATTGAATCTCTACTGAAGAAGGATGCAGCGGACCTCATCTTCCTACAGGAAACACATCAAAATAAGCGGGGCTCAAACGAGCTAAAGTCGAGCTGGATAAGGAACTATGAAACATCTTTTGGGTCATCAAAGTCAAGAGGAGTAGCAATAATAATAGCTAAGAAATGTAATTTTGTTATAAACAAGGTATTGAAAGATGAAGAGGGAAGATATATATGGGGAAATAGGGGAGGAAAAATATGTATTAGTAAATGTATATGCACCAAATGTAAAACAGCAAGAATTTTATGAAAAAGTGTTAGAGCAAATAGAGAATTACCATCAACAAAATGTAATATTTGGAGGAGATTGTAATTGCTGTATGGATTTAAAGAAGGATAAAACTACGATAGCATCAAAAGCCAGAAATATTGAAACAACGGAATTAAGTAGAGTAATGAATAAATGGCAATTAAAGGATGTGTGGAGATTGGTAAAAGGGAATGAAAGTAGATATACATATTATTCATCGGTACATAAGGTGTATACAAGAATTGATTATATTTTCGTCTCCAAAAATATGACAAGTAAAGTGCTAAATGCTGATATAGGTATGATTAAGATTTCGGATCATGCTTTGGTTTCAATTGAGATTGTGTTGAAATGTGATTATGACAAAATGAAAAGGTGGAGGTTAAATACAAGAATACTAAATACAAGAATACTATCATAACGAGATAGTAGATAAAGTGCAAGCAGAATGGCAAGAAATATGGGGCTTTAATGAAAAGGGGGTGACAAAGGGAGTTCTATGGGACACTATGAAAGCAGTGACCAGAGGGTTATGTATAAAAGAGACAATTAACTTAAAAAGAAGGCAAGAAGAAAGGAAAAGGAATTTAGAAAGAGAAATAGAAGAGATTGAAAAAGCATATGTAATAAAGAGAGATACACGAATTTATGCTAGGTTAAGAGCAAAAAAAGAGGAATTGGATAAAATGGAAATAGACGAAGTACAAGAAAATTTAATTTATTTAAGGAGGGAATATTTTGAGTTTAGTGATAGGAATTCAAAGATGCTAGCCAAATCAACACAGAAAAAGAAAATGGAAGGAATGATAAATACGATAAAAGATAAAACAGGTAAATTATGTAGAGCTATGAAAGAAAAATTGAAAGTATTTGAAGAATTTTATAAAGAACTATATCAAACCAAAGCAAGCCCCATAGAGGCAATTAGGAAATATGTGGAGGAAAATTGGGAGAGTAAGTTGGAGGAGAAAGATAAAGAGTTACTGGAACAACCTATTAAGAAAAAAGAAATAGAGGAAGTTATTAAGAAATTAAAAGTAGGGAAAGCTCCGGGCTTGGATAGTCTAGGGACAGAATATTATAAAAGCTTCAGAGAAGTTTTAACCCCAAAATTATTAGAATTGTATAATGGAATAATGAAGGGAGATAAAATACCCGAATCATGGAGGAGATCATTAATAATATTAATACCTAAACCTGATAAAGACTTAACAGACCCAGGGTCATATAGGCCCATATCATTAATTAATCAGGATGCAAAGATATTGTCCGCGATAATAGCCAATAGAATGAATAAATGTATGTATAAGTACATTAAAGAAGATCAGTGCGGGTTTATAAAAGGAAGACAAATGTCAAATTTGATAGGGAGAGTATTAAATAAAATTCATTGGGCTAAAGAGGGGAAAGAAAAAGCAGGGATATTATCATTAGATATTTTTAAAGCGTTCAATTGTGTGGAATGAGAGACGTTAAGGGAAATATTGAATAAATTCGGAATGGGAAATAGAATAAAAGGAGTACTAAAACAATTTTACTCAAGGAACTCAGCAGTGGTAACTATAAATGACTGAGTGACAAACGAAATAAAAGTGACTAGAGGAACCAGACAAGGGTGCCCTTTGTCTCCGATACTATTTGCTATGGTGATAGAACTGTTTGCTAATAACATAAGGAATGATAAAAATTTAGAAGGGTTAGGAAAAAAGGAGAAACAGAAGGTGAGCTTATTCGCTGACGATACATTGTTATTTATAGAAAATATAGTGGAGAAAATGGATAGAATAAAAGAACATTTGGAGATATTTGGGAAAGCAACAGGTTTACAAGTTAATTGGAACAAGTCAGAAATGATGCTACTTAATTATACAAGAGAAGAAGAAAAAGATTTTATAGAACAGAGCAAAATGGGAATAAGAAGAATAAATTAAAATACTTGGGAGTAATAATAACCAAGGATTTAAAAGAGATAGAGGAAGTAAATGTAGTAACATTAAGGAAAGAAGTCCAGAAAAAATTAATAGAGTACGAAGGTATACGTTTATCCTGGTTTGGAAGAATAGCATTAGTAAAAATGAAAATACTTCCAAAAATAAATTTTATATTTAGGATGATACCACTTCAAATCACAGAAGAAGAACTAACTAGATGGCAACAAATGATTAATAAGTACTGCAATGGAAGTAAAAGAAACAGACTAAATAAACAGTTATGGTACAGGTCACAAAAGGAGGGTGAACTAGCGCTACCTAATATATAAAAATATTATGAAGCAAGTAGATTAAGTTTGGTTATAGAAGGAATGGTTAAAAAAGGGAATAGATTGGCTTAGTAATGATTCAGGAAAAGTGGAAGATGAAACTTGGAATATATTTTTTAAACAGTTTACTAGAAAAGAAATGAGGGAAATTAGAAACCCAATGCTGAGTAACATACTGAAAGTATGGAATAAATATAAGGGGAGGTTAATAAAGGAGGGATCAATTATAACTCCAATAGTGATGGAAAAGAAGTTCCCAAAAATTTTTAAAAAAGTAATGGATAAAAAGGTAAGGGAAATAAACTTAGATAGGATAGGGGATTGGATGAAGGTGGAAATGAAGAGGGAAATGATGTTGGAAGAGTTTAAAGAAATAAAATTGTCATGGTTTCATTGTATACAATTAGAACAATGGTTAATAAACTGGAAAAAAATAATAGAAGTGGAAGCCAACTTAATCAATTCGAACAAATAATACAGAAGGGAAGGGCTGTAGAAGAACACGAAAATTTGAGAGGTATAATTAGTAAAATTTATAAGATACTAATTGAAATGAAGGATGAAAAAACAAAAAAGTGCACCCTTAAAGAGATTTGGGAAGAGGTTTTAGGGATAAAAATAAGTGAAATAGAGTGGCAACAATTATGGGGACAAAGACATTTAAAAAATTTATCGATACGAGTTAAAGAAAACTATTACAAGTTAATATGGAAGTGGTACTTGACACCGGTAAGAATAGCATATATGAATAAAAATAACTCAATAAATCGTTGGAGAGGGTGTCAAGAACCAGGAACATATATACACATGTGGTGGCAATGTAAATATGTAAATAATTTTTGGGAGAAAGTATTTAGAGAAATAGAAACTATAATGAATATAAAAATAGATAAAAGTCCTAGTATAGCCTTACCATCATTATATAACAAGCAACTGAAAAAGGAGGATAAAGAAGCGATAACAAACTTACTAACTATAGCAAGACTGCTTATAGCAAGGAATTGGAAAAAAGAAATGAATATACAAATAGAGGAGTGGTATAAGGAAGCATGGAAAATAGCAATAAATGATAAATTGACATGTACATTAAAGGTTAAAAAAGGTATATGGAAACAAAGCGATTTTGATGCTGTATGGGGAAGATTTGTGGTAAATGGATTTAAAAATAAGGAAGGAAAATTACCGTCACAAGAAGAAATGAAATTTTGGACAGATGAAATGTAAGAATGGTGGCTTGAGACGGGTGGAGGGGAGCACTGTGGTGAAAAAAGGGAAAAAAAGAGAAAAGGGGGGGGGGGAATGTCAAAGCAAAACAACAAAACAACATGTTAAAGAGATTGATGTACAAAATGTAATAGTATGTAATAAATGTGATAAATCAATAAAAAAATATTTTTTAAAAAAGAAGTACCTCCACTCACTTCCTGACACCACTGTGACGCTTGCCAATGACTGATCAAGACCAAACTTGCCATTCAGAGCCCCCATGACCCATTCTACAACCTGGTGCAGTTTCGAGGAGTACAGACCATGCATGATGGGACTTCAAGTACCTCCACTCACTTCCCAACACTACTGCAATCCTCATCTAACAACCAATCAAGACCAAACTTGACTCACAGAGTCCCCATGACTCACAATACATCCTGATGCATTTTGGAGGAGGGTGGACTATGGACAATGGGACCTGTATATGGGAGTTTTAGTTCACCTGCACTCACTGATCCCAGCTGACAATACATCAAAACTAAATTTGGAGCACAGACACACACTGCCTTTACCAAGTAAGCAATCCTACTCCAAACTGCAACAGTGTTGTGTCAAGGAAGGCACCTTTTGCCAGGGTCATTTGAAATAGCATTGTCTTTTTATAAGGTAAGCCCCTACATTATTCAAAACACAGCAGGTAAAACAATTATCCTTTATAATGATGCTTTTAATGCTTATAAACACTTCACCCCACAAACCCCCTTCACCCAGGCCTCCTTGGACCCTTCTGCTTTATCCCTGCAGGCCTTCTGGACTGGTTTCTCCCAGCTAGGCCCCAAAAGAGGCAGCTATCTTCCCTGTTCAACATTGTGTCAAGGAAGGCAGCTTCTTCCAGGATAATCTGGAAAGCAGTGTCCCTACACAAGGTAAGGCCTCACTTCATTCCAAAGACAGCCCAGAAAAAAATTCTTATCTTATTAATGATGCAATTTTATGTTTATGAACATTTCTGGACCCCAAAGCCCCCTCACCCAGGCCTCCTTTCATCCTTCTGCTAAATCTTTGCAGGCTTTCCAGGCTGGATTCTCCAAGCTAGGCCCCAAAAGTGGCAGCCATACTCCCTATACAATACTGCCTTAAAGAAGGTAGCTTTTGCTAGGTTCATTTGAAAAACCACTGCTCTTCTATAAGGTAAGGCTCTTTTTAATGATGCAATTTTATGCTTATGAATACTTCTGGCCCAAACAGCCCCCTCATCCCGGCTTTCTTTCACCCTTCTGCTAAATCCTTGCAGGCCTTCAAGGCTGGCTTCTCCCAGCTAGGCCCCAAAAGAGGCAGCCGTCTTCCCTATTCAACATTGTGTCAAGAAAAGCACCTTTTGCCAGTCATTTGAAAAAGCATTGTCCTTCTACAAGGTAAGGCCCTACTTTCTTCAAAAGACAGCAGAGAAAACAATTATTATCTTTTTCATGATGTAATTTTATGCTTATGAACACCTCTGGCTCCCAAAGCCCCTTCTCCCCGGCCTCCTTTCACCCTTCTGATAAATCTCTGCAGGCCTTCCAGACTGGATTCTCCAAGCTAGGCCCCAAAACAGGCGGCCATATTCACTGTACACTACTGTCTTAAAGAAGGTAGGTTTTCCCAGGTTCATTTGAAAAACCACTGCTCTTCAAGGTAAGACTCTATTTAAAACACAACGAAAAAAACAATTATCTTTTTAATAATGAAGTTACAGTCTTATGAACCCTTCTGGCTCACAAAGCCTCCTCATCCCATCTTCCTTTGACCCTTCTGCTCATTCCTTGCAGGCCTTCTAGACTGGCTTTTCTCAGCTAGGTCCCAAAAGAGGCAGCCATTTTCCCTGTTCAACATTGTGTCAAGGAAGGTGAGCCCGAGCGCAACTGGGAGCCCCACCTTCACGTTGGTGTGAGCCGCAGCAGGGAGTTCTGCAGTTCCTGGGTCAAGTTTGGGGACCAACAGATGAAATGTGCCTCAGCAGCCAGCTCAAAACAAGGAATGCCTGCAACTTTCCTTTTGCTTTCCCCTCTCCTTTCTTTGTAACATTCCCCTAATAAAGGTACTTAAAACTTGCAACATTTAATCTCTCCGCTTGATACTTTTGTATCTTTCCTTGGCTCAACCATAAGCAACACAAAATAAACCTTTTTCCAGGCTCCGGAGAGCTGTGAGCCTGCGGGAGGCGCCTCCGTGTGCCCCCCGGACCCCGAATCTGCATCCGCCCAAACCACGGATATGGAAACCACCATCTTGGACCCCCGCATCCACGAAAACTCATAAAATGGCGGATCGCCACCGTTCCAATTTTATATTTTTCTGCTACTAATCCTAAGACTAACTGCTATCTCCCTTTTCTCATTTTGGACTCCTACACCCGGGAATAAATTAATTTTGTTTCGAGTATTTTATTTGACAGAAATCAGCTGTTTGTCAATTTGGCTGGGTTCTTCCAAGACAGCCCGTTTCTCCTCAGCGCTGCTCGCTCCTGCCTGGATCCAGCAACCGGGGACCCACTGTGGTCACCCATAGGAGACCCCGGGAGGGTAGCCAGGTGTGGGTCCCGGCCTCTGGCGAGAGAGACATAGTTTTCCCAAAGGACGGACAATGGACACTGTCACCATTTAAACCCAGAAATCATCCTTGGACTTTCCTTGCCTTCCCTGATTGACTTTCTGCTCCACGCTTCGGATTGTTTATTGCCATATCTTTGGACACAAACCTCCCGACAAGGTCTGCCTTGAAGTGCAGGCAGCCTCCGTTTCTGCGTACCTTCATCGAGAGACCATGAAATTCCCGTTTTGCTTAAATAATAAAGATCGAATATTTTAATAAACTTTGCTTGGGGTGGGGATGGGATTGCCTTATGAAATGTATGTAATGAAATATCGTATAGAGTATACTGTGTTCCCCCTTCCCGCCTTTCCCGCTGACCCTTGCCCCATAAAGATGTGACCTGGGGATCTCTGTCTTGGGGAGAAGCTCCTTTGTTCGGCCGAAACCCTTCCTGATTGCTTCACTTGCATGGACAATACTGTTGTTTCCCCCAACCCTGGCCCTCGGAGCAGACCAGCGAGCGGAGGGGGTCAACAGAAACTCAGAAAGAAAAGACTGATTAAATCACCCAGGTATCGTTGATCCCCCCTGAGGTCCGATATCGAAAAAGCTATTCATATCTCCTTCAAATCCCATCACGGACCAGGAAACCCATTATTCCCTTATCTTTCACCCCGCCGGTGAGGACAAAAGCCTCACATTCCAGCTGGCGGATGCCCCTAAGCTCATCATTTCCTCGGCCATTGTCAAGCTTCGTCCCGCCTCCTAGCTGCCGATTGGTCCATCTTTGGAGGCGCTAGAAAGGCGCTGATTGGCCTCCCAGAGGCGGCGGAGCCCGCTGATTGGTCCAGAGGCAAGGCGTGCCGCCAAGCCTCCTCCCAGCTGTTCCGCGGCCAGCCAATCAGCATGGAGCCGGCCGGCAGAGGGCGGGCGGGAATTTTGAAACTGTTTTCCTTTGTCTGCACACTATAAAAATGTTCGGAAATTCTGTAAAATTATGCTTGTATGTGAATGATCACTACAATCGCATCCTTTTCAGCTGAATCGCAAAATAAACGCCTCGGTCACTGAACTTCTTCCGCCTCCGGTGAGATTAATTTTAAATATTTTTATATTTTTTGGATTGGCTTCCGCTGGCCTCACCGAGGTTCGAGGACCCTTTTGAGCGGTCCTAAGGTATCTCTCCCGCCGGGAGACCCCCCCCCCCCAAAAAGAGCTCGATATCAAAGGCACCTTTTCCCAGGGTCACTTGAAAAAGCACTGCTCTACAACGTAAAACAATTACCTTTCTAATGGTGCCTTTTCATGCTTATGAATATGTCTAGCCCCCAAACCTCCTATCCCCACCTCCTTTGACCCTTCTGCTAAATGCTTGCAGGACTTCCAGGCTGGCTGTGCCCTGCTAGGCCCCAAAAGAATCAGCCATCTTCCCAGTTCAACATTGTTCCAAAGAAGAACAGCTTCTTCCAGGATAATTGGGAAAAAGCATTGTCCCTACACAAGGTAAGGCCCTACTTCACTCAAAAGACAAAAGGGAAGAAATTATTATCTTTTTAATGTTTCCTTTTGACAGACTATTCCTCCTACTTAGAGTCCTTTCCATTTCTTTTCATTAAAAAATAAAATGAAAGGTATGTTTGAGAGAGAGAGAATATTAATGAATATACACACATACATGGAAATGTCCAAGAGATAGTGTCTATATGTCAGACATTTCCTTTGACTGTCCCGTGTAGGTGTGTTTGTTTCTGTCTATACAGGCATACTGTGTCTATTGGTGAAAACTTCTACCCCTCCCTCTGGCCCCAATTGACCCTTCTGTGTAATCCTTTTAGGCCTTGCAAGCTGACTTGGGCCAGATACACTGCACAACTGCTCACCGTCCTGCTTCAACATAGTTCCATAAAGGGCTCTTTTAGCCAGGATCATTTGGAAATAGCACTGTCCCTCACCAAGGTAAGGTACTGTTTTATTCAAAAGACAAGAGAGACAAAAATTATTAGGGACATTTTCAGTAGTCTGCACTGTAATAAGTTATTTATTTATTTACTTATTTTATCGTGTCATCGGCAACCATACCATTGTATTACCTTCCTAATAGAACAAAGCAAACAAACAGATTTAAAAAACCCACAAATTTTGCAAACTTGGTAGTTGATTAAATGTCCTATGACCAGTATCTGGCCACTTGGAGTGCCGCAATAAGGTCCTCCATTGTGCATGTGGTGGGGCCCAAGTTGCATTGCAGCAGGTGGTCTGTAGTTTGCTCTTCTCCACACTCGCATGTTGTGGATTCAACTTTGTAGCCCCATTTTTTAAGATTGGCTCTACATCTCATGGTGCCAGCGCCTTCCAAGTTGCCTAGTCTTCTGTGTGCCCAGGAGGGAGCCTCTCATCTGGTATCACCCATGGATTGAGGTGCTGGGTTTCAGCCTGCCGCTTTTGGACTCTGACTTACTGAGGTGTTCCACTGAGTGTCTCTGTAGATCTAAGAAAACTATTTCTTGATTTAAGTCATTTACGTGCTGGCTGATACCCAAACAAGGGATGAGCTGGAGATGTCACTGCCTTGGTCTTTTCACTATTGGCTGCTACTTCCCAGCAGATGTCAGGAGGTGCAATACCGGCTAAGCAGTGTAATTTCTCCAGTGGTGTAGGGCTCAGACACCCTGTGATAATGCCGCATGTCTCATCAAGAGCCACATCCACTGCTTTAGTGTGGTGAGATGTGTTCCACACTGGGCATGTGTACTCAGCAGCAGAGTAGCATAGCGCAAGGGCAGATGTCTTCACTGTGTCTGGTTGTGATCCCCAGGTTGTGCCACTCAGCTTTCGTATGATATTGTTTCTAGAGCCCACTTACCAGAACCTCAAAAACAAAAAATCTTACTCCTTTCTGTTTTACACTGGTAAATTATTGTGTTTCTTTAATCAGGTGAGGCAGCTTCAAAATGTCTCTCAAAAGGAAAACTATCGAAGCAAAAATCCCACCAGTACCAAAAAAAAGGAAAATTCCAGCAATCACATGAGTCAACTGATTGTCGGCTTGATAATAACCAGGAAACAGCTAATGCATTAAGGATTGCAGAGACTTCATATCAGCGTCAAACCAGATTCGGGGTAATGCATGGAACATCCACTAAGTCAAAAGCAGCAAAGACTCCACAACAGCTGCAGACCAGGCTTCAGGAAAAGCAAGAAAAGGCCAGGGCGTCCAGAGCAACAGAGACTCCAGAACAACGTCAGGCCAGACTTGGAGCAATCCAAGAAAGAGCTGCTATGTTAAGAGCAGCAGAGACTCCAAAACAACGTCAGGCCATGCTTCAACAAAACCAAGAAAAGGCCAGGGCTTCCAGAATTGCAGAGACTCCAGAAGAGCGTCAGGCCAGGCTTCAACAAAAGCAAGAAAGGGCCAGAGCATCCAGAACTGCAGAGACTCCCGAACTGCGTCAGGCCAGGCTTCAACAAAAGAAAGAAAAGGCCTGGGCTTCCAGAACTGCAGAGACTCCAGAAGAGCGTCAAGCCAGGCTTAAAAAAAAAAACCAAGAAAAGGCCAGGGCTTCCAGAATTGCAGAGACCCCAGAAGAGCATCAGGCCAGGCTTCAACAAAAGCAAGAAAAGGCCAGAGCATCCAAAGCAGTACAGACTCCAGGACAGCATCAGGCCAGGCTTCAAAAAAAGCAAGAAAAGGCCAGGGCTTCCAGAACTGCAGAGACTCCTGAACTGCATCAGGCCAGGCTTCAACAAAAGAAAGAAAAGGCCAGGGCATCCAAAGCAGCAGAGACTCCAAAACAGCGTCAGGCTAGACTTGGAGCAATCCAAGAAAGAGCCTCTGCATCAAGAACAGCAGAGACTCTAGAACACCACAATACCCGACTTCAAAAAATCAGGGAAAAAGTAACTACAACTAGGAAATAAAAGCATTCAAATTTGTTGCTTGAAGGTTTTCACTACGATCCTCATAAGGACTATGACCAAAATCCAAATGTTATTATTGGACAAATGGGCCAAATATGTAGTTACTGTCACGCCAAGACATTTGAAATGGTGCCACCTAGGTTGTGCTGTAAGAGTGGAAAAGTTTCACTGCCACCTTTACAACAATCACCAGATGACCTTCTTACTTATATGTCTGGAAGTACTTCAGAATCAAAACATTTCTTGCAGAACATAAGAAGATACAATTCATGTTTTCAAATGACGTCATTTGGTACCACATCTGTAGTTGAACAAAGGAGCTTCCCAACAACTTTCAGAGTGCAAGGTCAAGTCTATCACAAGGCAGGATCTATGATGCCTTTGCCCAATCAAAGCCCCAAGTTCTTACAAATGTTCTTTATGGGGGATGACCAACTAGAAGCAGATCAACGGTGCCATTACATTCCTGATGTAAGACGTGATATTGTGTTGAACTTGCAGCACATGTTACACCAACACAACCAAATAATTAACACATTCAAAACAGCCCTAGAACTCATGCCAACAGATGAATACAGAGTAGTGATTAGAGCTGATAAAAAGCCAGTGGGAGAACATGCTCCTCAAACAAACGAAGTTGCAATCGTTATGTCAGGTGAGGAATTTGAGCAAAGTGACATTATTATCCAAAGACGCAGTAATTCACTACAACGCATAGCAGAAACACATCGATGGTATGATGCATGTGAAGATCCCTTACCTTGCCAGCCTGGGTGGCAGGGCCTAGGAGAGACAGGCTAGTTAGTTTCAGCTTAAAAGGCCTGGCAGAGGGCAGCAGGAGCCATCTTAGTTTAGGGAAAACTCCAGTTCAGAGAGGGGGAGTGGCCTAGGCCTGAGCCAGCCTTGGAGCAGCCAGGATTGGTTTGTTAAAGGGGGGCAGAGTTGGACTGTTTGGGAAAGAAAGCAGCTTCTTTAGTCAGAGAGAGTTCAGTCTGTTGATGTTAGAGTTAGAGCAGGATTACAGTTTTAGGAGTTCGTGATTAGAATAGGCAGTTTGCCTGAAGTTTGCCAGCCAAGTGAGCTGTGGCAAACTGGGTACAGCTATTTAGGAAAGAAATAGCTGGATTTTATATTTGTAACCAAGAAAAGAACCATTCCCATGCAACCGTTACGCTTACAAGAACAAGAACATTTTATCTGTAACAGCCAAGCTTATTAAACTGCATTCACTTCATTCTGTACTATATTGAATAAACTTTCCTTGTTATTTTTGAAACTTAAGCCTGAGTCAAGTGTACATTTGTGGATTTAGTCCCTTTTCCTTTTCATTCAACCTCAACTTGTTTTCCTTCAAAGAAGCCCTTTTAAAAGACACAGTGTTTGGTGGTCTAGAAAGCCTTTTAATAGTTTAACCAGCTAGAGGGTTCCTGTTCATTTAGTGTATGGTGGCAGCGGAAGTTTAAATAGAGAAACATCTCCTCAAGCGTTATATAGGTGCCAGTGAATTCTTTATTTTAAAGGAAGGACAGTTGGTGGGATCTGTTTGCCCCCTGTCCAGAGATATTGTTTGGCCACACGACGTGCCTTTATAATTTAGTGTCAGATGGTGGGATTGATCGTCTTGCCATCTGCGTAGCCTTTATAATTTGGTGGCAGTGGTGGGATTGTTTGCCCCCCCCCCCTGCCCAGACAGCCGTAAAGGCAAGACCTTATAATGCACTTCAGTACCCACTGATATTTTGCCAAGGTGAAGATGGGTATCACTTCAACATCATGCAAATCAACCCAACTTCAGGCGCACCAACTAATAAAAAAAGTCTCAGCAATGGACTACTATGCATACAGAATAATGATTAGAAATCATGTTTCTAATCATATTTTAAATTGTCGGCAGCTATTTCATCAATTTATTGTTGATATGTATGCAAAAATTGAAACTGAGCGTCTTCTCTTCATACGACAAAATCAAAAGAAACTTCGAGTGGATGAATACATCCACCTAAGGGATGCTGTCTCCAATGATAGAAGTGTTGATAACATTGGGAAAATGGTAATTCTACCTGCTACATTCACAGGAAGCCCAAGACACATGCATGAATACACTCAAGATGGCATGACATACGTGAGATCTTATGGACGCCCTGACTTATTTATTACTTTCACGTGTAATCCATCTTGGCCAGAGATAAAAGAAGAACTTTTATTCGGACAGACACCCAGCGATCGTCATGATTTAATAGCAAGAGTGTTCAAACAAAAACAAATGAAGTTTATCCATGTAATAAATAAGAGTCATGTATTTGGAGAAACACGATGCTGGCTGTACTCAATTGAATGGCAGAAACGAGGACTTCCACATTCCCATAATCTTATTTGGCTGAAAGAAAAAGTTCATCTAACTGAAATAGACAATGTTATATCTGCTGAATTCCCAAACCCATTTGAAGACTCTAGCCTCTATACAGTGGTGACCAAAAATATGATTCACGGACCATGTGGAAACCTGTTGAATACTGTAACTCAATAAAATCCATTAAGTACATCTGTAAGTATGTGAACAAGGGAAGTGACATGGCTGTTTTTGGACTCTCCAATGAAAACAGAAATGATGATGTATCTCAATACCAGCTGGGAAGATATATCAGCAGTAACGAAGCAATTTGGCGGATTTTCAGTTTTCCGATCCATGAACGCCATCCAACTGTTGTTCACCTTAGTGTGCATTTAGAAAATGGTCAAAGAGTCTACTTTACAACAGATAATGCTGAAACAGTTGCTGCTGAACCACCAAATACAACCTTGACAGCATTCTTTCAGCTGTGTGAACAGGATTTGTTTGCAAGGACACTGCTATATCCCAATGCTGCTATATCCAATTCAAGGTGCTGGTGCTAACCTACAAAGCCCTAAACGGTTCCGGCCCAAAATACCTTGAGTACCGCATCTCGGCCTACAAGCCCACGAGGACCTTGAGATCATCCGGGGAGGCCCTTCTCTCGGTCCCGCCTGCCTCACAGGCACGCTTGACGGGGACGAGAGAGCGGGCCTTCTCGGTGGTGGCCCCCCCGCTGTGGAACTCCCTCCCCGCTGAAATTAGACAGGCGCCTTCCCTCATGGCCTTCCGTAAGGGCTTGAAGACCTGGCTCTTCGAAAAGGCCTTCAATTAAGTGCTATGTTTTGGAATGACCACCGGAATGGACTATGACCACGAGATTGATTATGACCCTAACAAGACGAAGCGGATTTTTAGTTTAATTAGTTGTGTGTTAGTTGATGTGCGTCATGATCTTGATTTACTGTAACTGTTGTCTCTATGTTCTATGTTCTGTACACCGCCACGAGTCGCCTTCGGGCTGAGAGTGGCGGTTAACAAATGCAAATAATAAATAAATAAATAAATAATATATCCCAAAGTTCCAAAATATTATACTTGGAATGCATCCAGAAAGGTCTTCTCCAAAAGAAAACAAGGAGTATCAGTTTCAGAGCAGGATGCAGTTGCCACAGAAGCCTTGGGTCGTGTGTACACCGTTCATCCTAACAATGCTGAATGCTTTTTTCTAAGAATACTACTTCACACTGTTCGAGGACCAACATCTTTCACATTTTTAAAAACTGTCAATGGAGAGGTATTTAATACTTTTAGAGAGGCATGCCAAAAGCTTGGATTATTAGAGGATGATCAACATTGGAATTTTACTTTATCAGAAGCAGCATTGCAATCTTCACCAGCTCAAATAAGAAACCTTTTGCCATCATCGTAACAACATCAAACATCAAACCCAAATGGATTATGGGAGAAACACCAAGAAAGCATGAGTGAAGACATCCTTGCAAAACTTCAAAGAGACAATCGCACCATTGACTTAAAATTTTCTAGAGAAATTTTTAATGAGACACTTATACTATTAGAAAACAGATGTCTGGCCATCAGTAACAGAACATTACAACAGTTAGGTGTACAGCCTCCAGAACGAAATAACTATCATGTCTTCAACAATGAACTTATGAGAGAAAAGAATTATAATACCGAAGAACTGTTAATATTTGTACAATCAAGAAAACCTCTATTAAATCATGATCAAAGGAAAGTATATGACACTATAATGGATAACATCAGAAGGCAGAAAGGTGGTATACTTTTCCTTGATGCACCCGGAGGAACAGGAAAAAACATTTGTAATTAATTTACTACTTGCTGAAATTCGTGCAAGTAGTGATGTGGCACTTGCACTGGCTTCTTCTGGGATTGCATCGACACTGATGGATGGAGGACGAACAGCACACGCAGCATTAAAATTGCCACTAAACATTGCCAGTGAACAGCATCCAACCTGTAATATCAGCAAAACTTCTGGGCAGGTGCAAAGTGTTAAAAATGTGCAAAGTTATTGTGTGGGATGAATGTACTATGGCACATAAGAAATCACTTGAAGCCCTTGATAGAACTTTACAAGATCTAAGAGGAAATAGTGAGCTGATGGGAGGAGCTCTGGTAGTTTTAGCTGGAGACTTTCGTCAAATTCTTCCCGTCATTCCAAAGTCAACACCAGCAGATGAGCTTAATGCTTGCCTGAAGGCTTCCGTTCTTTGGAGACATGTGAAAAAAATGACATTACAAACAAATCTGAGGGTCCAACTTCAAGGAGATCCAAATGCTCAACCTTTTGCAGAGAAGCTCCTTCAAATCGGTGAAGGTACTTTCCCCACTGACTTGACATTAGGTGAAATCCACTTTCCAAATGACTTCTGTACCATTGTGACATCAGTTGGTGAACTTATAGATAAAGTGTATCCAAACATTTCAGAAAATTTCAAACAACACACCTGGTTGTGTGAAAGAGCCATCCTCGCTGCCAAGAATGATGCAGTCAATAAAATCAACAAGCATGTTCAAGACATGATTCCAGGCTCCGTAACAGAATATAAATCCATTGATACTGTAGTGGATGCTGATGAAGCTGTAAATTATCCAACTGAGTTCCTCAACTTCCTTGATCCACCTGGGATGCCATCTCATCGCTTGCCACTTAAAGTGGGATCCCCCATTATGCTGCTTTGAAACCTCGAACCACCAAGGTTATGTAATGGCACAAGACTGTGCATCAAAACACTGCTGCCCAACGTCATAGAAGCTACAATATTGACTGGGAAGGGGAAGGGTGATGATGTATTCATTCCTCGCATTCCACTTATTCCATCAGATCTGCAATTTCATTTTAAGAGATTGCAATTCCCAGTAAGGCTGGCATTTGGGATAACCATCAACAAGGCACAGGGACAGTCAATAAAATACTGTGGTATTAACTTGAAGTCACCATGTTTTTCCCATGGACAGTTATATGTTGCATGTTCAAGGGTAGGTTCTCCAAATAATTTGTTTGTTTATGCTCCAGGTGGAAAAACAAAAAATGTTGTTTATAAACAGGTTTTACAATGAACTCATTATTCTGCCATGTTGACATTTTTCAAAAAGTATTTTTATTGTTCCTGAAGTTTTCAATAACAACAATAAATTACAATATTACTTGAGCAACAACTGTGCCTGTACCTTGAAATACCAGACTTGGCCATGGTTACATCCCACTTAGCTTACTGTAATGGGCTGCCCCTGAAAAGTGTCTGGAAACTTCAATTAGCCCAAAGAGCTGCCTCCAGGTGCTGGAACCAGAGAGTGGTCTACCCCTCCTGGTACAGCACCTGCACTGGCTGCCAATTCGTTTCCGAGCCCAATTCAAGGTACTGGCTTTGACCTAATGGACTGGAACAAATTGCAATATGAGCTGCCATGATGCCACAAGAATATCAATGTATATTATTGTTATATTTAAACTGTTTATTTTATGATGTTTTATACTTACTATTGATGTATTTGAATTGTTGTTTACAGTATTTAAATATGTTGTACGCTGTTTTGGGTCCCGTGAGATTTATAGTAATGATATAAAAAGAAAGTCTAAACAATAAAATGGTTTTTTTCACCTCTCTCATTGACTAATTTCTACAGCTGTAAATTGGAAAAAAAATATTTTTCCTATCGTAGTTAACTGTGAATCGCACATTGTGGTATTCCTGCACCAGCGCAGGCCAGCTTCGGAACCTTCTAGAAAGCTCAAAGAATTGTATCCCCCTCGTGGCTCCACCTCCCCCTCCTCGAGTATATAAGGCCCTACGTGGAGCCCGCCCTCCATCCTCTTTTTTTCCGCCGTTAGCAGATCAGCAAATTGAACCTTACAACTATCTTTGGCTTGACACGGACTGCTTAACGGAATTTGCAAGGTACTCTAATCCCCCTTGACCCGGACCGTTCCAAGGACTCTCTCTTTCGCTACTCCCTTGATTTGCTCCCGGCGGGCAAAATGGCTACCACCTCTTTTAAAAGGTGCTCAGCATGCCCCAACATGCTCCCCGACGCGGATGGGCACAACCTCTGCCTTACTTGCCTGGGTGAGGGACACCTCTCCCAGTCCTGTGCTGTATGCACGGCCTTCACGCCGCAGACAAGGAAGAGCAGGGAGCTTCGATTAAAAGCGGCCCTGTACAAGAGGGCCCTGATGCCTGACCTCCCAAGCCCCCGCGCGCTGGGAGAGAAAACCACTTCGTTGCCCGGAGCCAAGCCGCACTCCGCGGCTCCAAAAAAGAAGGCGAAGAAGCAAGGGGAGGCCAGGCAAGATGGCCTCCCAGTACTTGCCCAGGAGAAAACCTCCAGAAAAAGGGTGGGAAAGACTTCTGCAGCTCCCCCAGCGGCCGCAGAGAGAAGCCCTCTGGCGTTCGCCGAGCGGATGCCGCTGGAGGCCCGACTGTCCCCCATGCCGACCCTGCCCTCGCCGGCTTCGGCGGGCTCCCCGGCACGAATGCAATCCCCTCCTACCTTAGCGAGGGAGCCGGATGTGGCCGAGAGACCCCCGGATGCTCTTCAGCCTGCTGCCAGCATCGATCTCCCAAGCTCGGCGAGCTCCACCTGCTCGATCTCCAGATGCCTCCCTCCCCGGGGGGCATGGCCGCCGACTGGGAGCCACTCGCCCCTCCCGCCAGGAGGGCAGAGGAAAGGCCCGTGACATCATCAGGGGCTTCCCCGGTGCCGGCAGCGGGGGCCGAGTTCGTGGTCCGTGCTCCTCCGAGACCGAGGAAGCACAGGGAGAAACGCGGCACCAGCAGGAGAAGGAGGTCCCGATCTTCCTCCCGTCGCAGCAAGAAGTGCGCTGAGTCCCGGCGCCGACGATCATCGAGGGCTAGGTCTCACGCGGGCTCATCTTCCTCCTCCTCTTCAAGTGACTCCTCTTCCTCCTCCTCCTCCTCATCTTCTGAGTCTGTTCGCTCTGCCTCTACTACAAGAAGCTCCAGACGATCTCGTCGGGGACAGAGGCCTCAACCCACAATGCCCAGGACCTTGGAGCATGGGCCCTGCAGGGCATTTCATGTATGCACAGCATACGGCCCACCCCTTCGCCCCCCTTGCAGGCATGGACGCAATCCAGGGCATACAGCAGAGGGGATGTGGGACTGCAACCACAATTTTTCCCCCTATGCCTTCGGCTTCAACCTCAGTGATTGCTCCCTCTGCAGGAGGACAGAGACAATTGAGCTCCACTCAGATTGTTAATGCTGAACAGGGCTCTAATTGTGTTGAACAGAATGTGTGTGCTGAACGTTTGATGTGTGCTGACCTATCGAATTGTGAAGTTGCTAATTCTGTGAATGCTAACCCTCCTGTACCACCAGACACCCCTCAGGTGACCCAGGAGTTGACATTGCCATCAGGTGACCAGGCTGCCTTGGAGCTAGAGGACTCAGATTCCTCTGCTGAACCATCTGATTCCCCTCAAGCTAGGGAGACACCTGACCCCACACCATTGCCACCAGATTTTAATAAATTTACTTCATTAATAGACAGAATGGTCAAGGCTCTCGACATACCAGCACTGAAGGCACAGGAACATGTCGAGGACCCAATGTTCCCGTCAGAGGAACAGGCCACCCCTACACTCACATCACTCCCAATGCTTCCTTATCTTTTGAAGCTGGCTAAAATCCTAGATGCTGCCCTGACTAGCGTACCGGCCACACCCAAGAGAGTCGACTCCCTATACAAGATCGACCTCTCGACTGCTAAGTGGGTGGCTAACCCACCAAAGCCTAACACAGTGGTGGCCGAGGTAGTGAAATCAAAAAAACCGAAAAGCACCCTTTCAGCCCCTCCTGACAAAGAGGGCAAGAAATTAGACCTCCTGGGAAAAAAGGCCCATTTAGTGGCAGGATTGGTTACTAGGATGGCGCACTACGCTACCTATATGTCCGGTTACCAAACATTCCTATGGACAAAAATTCTCCCTCATCTGGACAAACTCCCGCCTGAGGAACAACGATTCCCAAAGGCATTACAAACAGAAGCTTTACTGTTATCAAAGGTCCAGAAAGACTTCGCAAAACACCTTGCGGAGTCAGCGGGCCACCTTTTCGCTACGGCGACTTCTATCCGTATACACGTGTGGTTACGCACTGCCAACTTATCTGAAGAGGGCAAAGCCCTGGCAGAGGACCTCCCTCTACACGAGGGAGGCCTCTTCAACCCAAAAACGGACGTAACTCTAAAAGAAAAGCAGGATGTCAGACAAGCTGCTGGTAAGTTTGGCTATACCTGGCAGCCGTACAATCAATGCCGCCCTAGATGGCAAGCTCCTTCCAACCAATACCTCAGGAATTTTAATAATTCCTTCTCTGGGTCGGCCAGAGGTAGGGGCCCCCCATCCCCCAAATTTCAGACTAACAGGAGAGGCTCCTATTCTTCGAAGTCAAGGTATCAGCCATACCAGGCCAGATCTAAGAATCAGGGTGCCTCCAGGAAGCGTCTTTGACGCCTCTGCTGAGACAACTTCCCGGAAATACGACGAGTCACCCAACCCCTGGTTTATATCCCCTCAGTTACCGGTTTCTATTGACTCTGATGCCTTACCCAGTTGTTATGCCCCCACCGCCCCCCCTAACTATGATAACAGGTTGCAGGCCTTTTATAAGAGTTGGGCCAGCATCACCACGGACAAGTGGGTGCTCGCAATCATTCAGAACGGTTATGCAATTGAATTTCAGAGTATCCCTCAGGTGGGCAGGGTGAGGAGTACCGCCCCTTCGGAGGCTCTACTCTGCGAGATTGACACTCTCTTGGGGAAGGGCGCTATTTCACCTGTTTCAGTTTCAAGTTTCCCTTCATGTTTTTTCTCAAGATATTTCATAGTTACGAAACGGGGCGGCGGCTTCAGAGCCATTTTGGATTTAAGAGATCTAAATAAAGCAATTTTACCAAAGAAATTTCGTATGGTGACGCTGTCGTCTATCATGCCCCTTATACCAGAGGGCGCATGGTTCGCCACTGTAGACCTACGGGATGCATATTTCCACTTATCAATAGTACCTCACCACCGCCGGTTTTTGACATTTATGGTGGGCAACAGAGCCTTCCAATACAATGTCCTCCCATTTGGGCTCAGTACCGCCCCAAGAGTATTCACAAAGTGCATGGCGGTGGTAGTAGCACATCTACGAACTCAGGGAATAGTCGTTTATCCATACATTGACGACTGGATTATTATTGGAAAATCAGCTTCCCAACTGCAAAAACATGTGTATATCCTTGTGTCTCCTGCAGTCTTTGGGCCTGGTCGTCAACGTGGAGAAGTCCTCCTTGGAGCCATCCCGCAGCATCCTGTTCATTGGCGCATTCCTCGACGCAATGACACGCAGGGCTTACCTCCCACCGGAACGGTTCTACAACCTACAGGTGCAGGTGAAGTCGGCCTTGGATTCTACCAGAGTGTCGGCCAAACAGGTCCAGACACTCTTGGGATATATGGCCTCCACTACCGCTGTAACTCCCTTTGCGCGCTTGCGCATGCGCCCCCTCCAGTCATGGTTTGGGTCAGTCTTCAACCCTGTCAAGGATTGTCCCAGACTCAGGTTTACGCTACCCAAAGAGGTCCGTATGTCCCTAGTATGGTGGCTGCAACCCCAATTTGTTTGCTCGGGCCTTCCGTTCCAACTCCCATACGCCACCAGGGTGGCTACGACAGATTCGTCCCTGACAGCGTGGGATGCCCACTCACAGGGGCTTGTAGCACATGGGAAATGGTCTCCAGAAGAAGCCACCCTTCACATAAACGTTCTGGAGCTGCTGGCCATAGAAAGAGCGCTAAAATCATTCGAAGGGCTCGTTCTCAGCCAGGTCGTTCAGGTATTGACAGACAACACAACGGTTGTCTTCTATCTGAACAAACAGGGAGGCACACATTCCCCTCAACTGCTGAAACTAACGTTGAACATTTGGGAATGGTGCATTCAAAGACAGATATATCTATACGCTACTCACCTCCCGGGCCAGGAAAATTCATTGGCAGACACCCTGAGCAGAAATCCGTTAAGTCACCACGAGTGGTCACTTCACCCCCTGGAAACGACCAGACTCTTTCGTCTTTGGGGGTACCCATTGATCGATCTATTTGCCACCAACGACAACAAGAAGTGCGAGATGTTCTGCTCAAGGTTACCAGCTCCCAGGGGACAGGGTTGCCTGGGAGACGCATTCCTCAGGCAGTGGGGAGGGGGTCTGGCGTATGCATTTCCTCCCTTTCCCCTCCTCCTAAGAGTGGTGGCGAAACTACAAAGGGACAACGCTTATTGCATCCTGATCACTCCATGGTGGCCTCGCCAGCCGTGGTTTGCTCCTCTACTACAACTCTCGAGAGGGAACCACATGAGACTGGGGAAGAGAGTCGATCTTCTAACATCTCAGGAGGGACAGGTGTTGTATCCGGACGTTCACCTGCTGAAACTATCAGCATGGCTAATTCTGCCCCAGGGACAGATAGGGTCATGAATCTTCCCCAGAGTGTGAGACAAATTATTGAGGCTGCACACAGACCCTCTACTAAACGATCATATCTATTTAAGTGGGCACGCTTTAAGGAATTTGCGAGGACTAGAAACCAGGAGCCAGAGGTCGCCCCTATGTCCACAGTGTTGGAGTTTTTGTCTTCACTCTATGATGCAAGACTTTCTAATTCTTCTCTGAAATGTTACCTTGCAGCCATTTCGTGGTTTAGAAGGAAAATGGGACTGCCGTCCTGTTTTTCGGACCCATTGGTCAAATGGTTTTTGAGGGGTCTAGGGAATGTCAGACCGGCTGTAGCCCCAATTGCACCCTCTTGGAACCTTGAGCTGGTTCTCTCGGCCTTGATGAAACCTCCCTTTGAACCTTTGGCTACTGCAGAACTCGGCCCCCTTACGTGGAAGGTGGCCTTCCTAGTGGCCATTACATCTGCCAGACAAGCTAGTGAACTTTGTGCACTCAGGATAGATCCCCCTTATCTCAAATTTCACAAGGACAAGGTGGTTCTCTGTACGGATGTAGCGTTTCTGCCGAAGGTAGCCACAAGGTTTCACATGTCTCATAGGCCTGGGTAACAACGGAAAAATTTGTTTCTAAAATCGATTTGTAATTGGGGTTTTTTTTTTGTTTCGATATTTAAAATAATTACAAAATTTTCCCTTTAAAAAGTTCGGTATTTACAAAATTTCGTAAATATTTATGAATCGATTCGTTAAGATGGCGGACCCCCCGCGCATGCGCAAATCACTTCCGAAACTTCGTTATTGGTGCGGGGGTCGATTCGTTAAGTTATAACGAATCGATTCGTTAATATGGCGGACGCGATTTGCGCATGCGCAAAACGACTTCCGAAACTTCGTTATTAAATACGACTCGATTCGCTATTAAACTATTTACGAATCGATTTGTTAAGATGGTGGACGCGATTGCGCAATGCTAAATGCTCTATAAACAAAATCATTTCATAAAATAAATCAAATAAAATAATCAAATAGAACAAGATATTAAGATATTAAATAAAAAAGTAATAAGATAAAGTAGCCAAAACTGAGTCAGTTTAATAATATAATGAAATAAACAATAATATAATAATAAAATTTAAATAAATAAAATATGAATAAATAATAATAATAATAAATAATAATAAATAATATAAAATTATATAATATATACAATATAATATAATATAATATAATAATATATTATTATATATATTATATAAATGAAATAAATAATAATATAAATATTTAAATAAAATATAATTAAATTTCTAAAATATTTATAAAATATAATTATAAATAATAATAAAAATAATATATAAAATTAAATTATAAATTATTAATATATAAAAATAATGTTATTATAAAAACTTAGAAAGTAAATATAAGAAATAAATAAAGAAAAAGTAACAAAAAGTAACAGAATTGCACTTTGAAAAAACTCTGAAAATTATCTGGGAAGTATTGCATACATACTAATTTCTGTAGCAGTATTGCAAGTTAAGTAAGAAGGACCAACTTCACATTTGGGGGTGGTGTATCTTAATGTGCATCCTTAGCCCTGTTGTGGCAAGATGCCTCATATATTTTCCTCTGCTGACGCTCACACCGCAATGCCTGCAAACTGCCAAAGTGGCCCTCTGATGATGGACGTCGAAATGATCCCATAGGAGCGATCTCGGCCTACCCCTACTAGGCACTTCAGATGTACTCATGCTCGTGTTTGGACTGTCGGTGTTTGTGGAAGGGAGTATAATTGTTGGTTGTTTCTGTAGCTCGCTCTCCATCAGCATGCAGTCCTCTTGATCACTAATTCCTGTGGTGGAAGCACATTCCATATTGTCTTCCTCCCATTCCTCTGACACGTCCGCCTCCTCGCCCTCCTCTTCATAACAAGTAGTATCAGAAGTACTTGGAAGGACATCAGGACCTGAACGTAGAGTCTTTCGAACTGATGAAGAAGAAGGTTCTGCCATCTCACAGCTGGTTGAAGCATCTGTGGGTGTTTCAATAACCATCTTGTTGGATGAATGTTCCCTTCTTGTCAATGTGTTCATCTTCAGTCCCCTGCCTTTCTTCGGTATTCGCGATAGCACTTGGCCCTTGCGACTAGAAAAGCCGGGAAGGAAGCGTTTCATCACACTGGTTGGAACTACACAAATAATGAGCAAAAGGACCGCACTGGTTGGAACTACACAAATGAGCGAGCACTGTATTATAGCACTTTGTGTTGGCAAAAGGAGCACACTGGTTGGAACTACACAAATGATGAGCGAGCACTGTATGTAGCACTTTGTGTTGGCAAAAGGAGCGCACTGGTTGGAACTACACAAATGAGCAAGCACTGTATTATAGCACTTTCTGTTGGCAAAAGGAGCACACTGGTTGGAACTACACAAATGACAAACGCACACACAGCCACAGAAGAGTCTTTTATTTTTTTTAGAATATTTTTTGTTTTTTTTTAAGAATAAAAGAAAGGTATTTTTTAAAAATATTCAAAAATGGAAAATTAACCAAAAATTGGCCCTGATGAGGATCAAACACAGCCACGAGACAGGGCAAACGAGAGCACACACCAACAGAAGAGTCTTTTCTTTTTTTAGAATATTTTTTGTTTTTTATTTAAGAATAAAAGACAGGTATTTTTAAAAAATATTCAAAAATGGAAAATTAACCAAAAACTGGCCCTGATGTGGACCAAACACAGCCACAAGACAGGGCAAATGAGAGCACACACCAACAGAAGAGTCTTTTCTTTTTTTAGAATATTTTTTGTTTTTTTTAAGAATAAAAGAAAGGTATTTTTAAAAAAATATTCAAAAATGGAAAATTAACCAAAAACTGGCCCTGATGTGGACCAAACACAGCCACGAGACAGGGCAAATGAGAGCACACACCAACAGAAGAGTCTTTTCTTTTTTTAGAATATTTTTTGTTTTTTATTTAAGAATAAAAGACAGGTATTTTTAAAAAATATTCAGAAATGGAAAATTAACCAAAAACTGGCCCTGATGTGGACCAAACACAGCCACGAGACAGGGCAAACAAGAGCACACACCAACAGAAGAGTCTTTTCTTTTTTTAGAATATTTTTTGGTTTTTTTAAGAATAAAAGAAAGGTATTTTTAAAAAATATTCAAAAATGGAAAATTAACCAAAAACTGGCCCTGATGTGGACCAAACACAGCCACGAGACAGGGCAAACGAGAGCACACACCAACAGAAGAGTCTTTTCTTTTTTTAGAATATTTTTTGTTTTTTTTTAAGAATAAAAGAAAGGTATTTTTAAAAAATATTCAAAAATGGAAAATTAACAAATTAACAAAAACCGAAGGAAGGAATGAATCCAAGCAAGGAATGAATAATAAACAAGGAATGAATCCAAGCAAGGAATGAATAATAAGCAAGGAATAAATCCAATCCAAGCTTAGCCAGCAACCAACCAAGCCAACCCAATGCAAGCCGCCCTCCCGGACCTCTTCTCTTCTCCCTCGCCTCCGCAACAAATGAGCTGTGCGGCCATGCCGAGCCGCTTTTAAAGGGCTTGCCGGCCAATCAGAAACAGCCACGGTGCACTACTTGGGTGCTTGGGAGTGCCGGATTGGCTCCCAGGGCACCAGCATCCTCCATCCTATTTACGAAACGGGCGGAAGCTCGTTAAAAGTATGGGGGATGCCGTTTCGTTATTTTAAAACCTTTCCGGGTTTGAAAATGTGTTTTGTAATCGTTTTGTAATTGCTAAAATTAACGAATATTTAACGAATTACAAAATTAACGAACGAAACCGCCCAGGCCTAATGTCTCAGGAGGTAATTCTACCGGCATTCTTTCAAAACCCGGAGACCCCCATGGAGAGAGCCTTGCATTCTCTCGATGTGAGAAGGGCTTTAGCCTTTTACATGCAAAGGACTGCTGACTTCAGACAATCCCCAAGATTGTTTATTAAGTATCGGAAGGACACTAGGGGTTTCCCAGTTTCCTCTCAACGATTGTAAGCATGGATTGTCTCTGCTATTCGTACATCTTATAGGATAGCAGGCAAGGAATTACCCCATCCGGTTAAGGGCCACTCGACGAGGGCTGTAGCAGCCTCTACAGCATTCAAAGGGCATTCCCCTAGAGACGATTTGTAGGGCTGCTATTTGGGCTTCTCCTTCCACTTTTGTTTCCCACTATAAGTTGTACTGTGTGTCAAAGCGAGATTTGGTAGAACGGTGCTGTTCTCGGCAGTGGCATGATCCCGCCAGCCTTTGTATAGCTCGCTAGTCTACCACAATGTGCGATTCACAGTTAACTACGACAGGAAATGGAAGGTTGCTTACCTGTAACCGTGGTTTCCTGAGTAGTTACCTGTGAATTCGCACATACCCCCCCTTCCTCCCCTCGAGTGTCATGCCACTTCCTCTATCAGCTTTTACGGCAGAAGAGGATGGAGGGCGGGCTCCACGTAGGGCCTTATATACTCGAGGAGGGGGAGGTGGAGCCACGAGGGGGATACAATTCTTTGAGCTTTCTAGAAGGTTCTGAAGCTGGCCTGCGCTGGCGCAGGAATACCACAATGTGCGAATTCACAGGTAACTACTCAGGAAACCACGGTTACAGGTAAGCAACCTTCCAATACATACCATTAGAAAATGCATTACTTGGTAAGTAGATAAGTAAGTTGGTCTTGCACTGATGGAAGTTGCATCACATCAGTTGTCCAAATTTATAAATGGCTCTATTTATACAGTTATGCATTTTCTAATAGGTCTATTCTTAAAATCCAAAATCTAACTGACTATTTCTAATATTTATACTTACCAAATTAACTTGAGCAACATCGGGTACCTAAGCAACATGATGGAGTTTTCATAAAAAACAAAATGGGAGCATTCATAAAAAAACAAAAAAAGGTTTTTTCCCAAGACACAGCATAATATATTGATATTACTTAACATCCAAAAACAAACAATACCCTCTTAAAATAACCCGGGCAGTGCCGGGTACCCAAGCTAGTATATAATAAAAGTCAAAGTTTCTATGTATGCGGAGAACGGAAGTGCGGAGGGCGGACGTGTTTGTGGCAGCTTTCCGATTGGCCAGCTTGAAAGTTCCAAGATTCTGATTGGCTGCTGCTGTGGTGCTATTTGCATATGGTCTCTGATTGGCCAGCTTCACGGGAGCCCCTGGTAGAGAAAAGGGTTCATGACAGAAACGGAGACATGAGAGAAGGAAATTTGCATATGGTCTCTGATTGGCCAGCCTCAATTCCAAGATTCCGAGATGACAAAGAGAGGAAAGGAAAAGGCCAGGGGCTCTGTCAGAACCATGGATGATGGGACTTGCAGTACCATCACTCACATTCTGAGACCGTTGTTAACCTCATCCAATGACTGATCAGGACCAAACTTGGCACATAGACCTCTCATGGCCCACTTTATGTCCTGGAGTGGTTTGACCGGGGATGGACCTTGGAATATGGGACTTGCAGTACCTTTGATCAATTCCTGAGACCACTGCAACCCTCATCCAATTACTGATAAAGACCAAACTTCACACACTGAGTCTCCATGATGCACTCTACATCCTGGTGCGGTTTGGAGGAGGATGCACCACGGACGATGGGATTTGCAATACCTGCACTCCCTTCCTAAGACCATTACAACTGCCAACAATGATGGATCAGGACCACAATTTACACAGAGAGCCCGCATGACCCACTCTACATTCTGGTGCGGTTTGGGAGAGTTTGACAATAGATGATGGGACTTAGGAAGTGAGTCACTTCACTCACTTCCTAAGACCACTGAGACCCTCGCCAATGACTGATGAAGACCAAACTTGGCACACAGAGTCCCCATGACCCACTCTACATCCTGGTGCACTTTCGAGGAGGACAGACCATGGATGATGGGACTTCAAGTACCTCCACTCCCTTCCCAAGACTGCTGCAACCCTCATCTAATGTCCGATCAAAACCAAACTTGGCACACAGAGCCCCCATGACCCACTCTACATCCTACTGCAGATTGGAGTAGGGCATGCCATGACTGATGGGACTTGAAGTACCTCTACTCGCTTTCCGAGACTGCTGCGACCCTCAACAATGACTGAGCAACACCAAACTTGGCACATAGACCTCTCATGATCCACTTTATGCCCTGGTGTGGTTTGACTGTGGATCGAGCATGGATTATGGGACTTGCAGTACCTTGGCTAAATTCCTGAGACCACTGCAACAATCATCCAATTTCTGATAAGGACCAAACTTGGTACACCGGGTCTCCATGATGCACTCTACATCCTGGTGCGGTTTGGAGGAGGATGCACCATGGATGATGGGACTTGCAGTACTTTCACTCAGTGAAACCACTGAGACCCTCATCCAATGACTGATGAAGACCAAACTTGGAACACAGAGCCCCCATGGCCAACTCAACATTCTGGTGAGGTTTGGGGAAGAACAGACTGTGTATGATGGGACTTCAAGTACCTCCACTCACTTCCCAAGACTGCTGCAACCCTCATATAATGACCAATCAAGACCAAACTTGGCACACATGAGCGACTCTACATCCTGGTGCTGTTTGGAGGAGGACGGACAATGGATGATGGGACTTGCAGTACCTTCACTCACTTCCTGAAACCACAGTGACCTTCATCCAAATACCAATAAAGATCAAACTTGGCACAGAGATCCCCCATGGCCAACTCAACATTCTGGTGATGTTTGAGGGAGACTATGGATGATAGGACTTGCAGTACCTTAACTCACTTTCTGAGATTGCTGTGACCCTCACCAATGACTGATCAAGACCAAACTCAGCACACAGAGCCCCCATGACCCTCTCTCCATCCTGGTGCAGTTTGGAGGACGATGGACCACAGATGATGGGACTCACAGTACCTTCACTAACTTCCTGAGACCACTGCGAGCCATATAAATAACTGATAAAGACCAACCTTGATATAAAATTCCTTTCTCTAATAACCCGGGCAGCGCCGAGTCCCCATTTGCATATGGTCTCTGATTGGGCAGCTTCAACAGGAGCCCCTGGTGGAGAAGAGGGTTCATGACAGAAATGGGGACATGACAGAAGGAAATTTGCATATGGTCTCTGATTGGCCAGCCTCAATTCCAAGATTCCGTGACGACAAAGAGAGGAAAGGAAAAGGCCGGGGGCTGCGTCAGAACATTACCAATACAGACCAAACTTGCACACAGAGCCCCCATCACCCACTCTACATCCTACTTTAGTTAAGAGGAGGATGAACCATGGATAATGGGACTTGCAGTACCATTGCTCAATTCTTCAGACCACTGCAACCCTCATCCAATTACCAATAAATACCAAACTTGGCACACTGAGACTCCATGACGCACTCTACATCCAGGTGCAGTTTGAAGGAGGATGCACCATGGACGATGGGAGTTGCAATACCTGCACTCCCTTCCTAAGACCATTACAACTGCCAACAATGATGGATCAGGACCACACAGAGACCCAGCATGACCCACTCTACATCCTGGTGAAGTTTGGAAGAATTTGACAATGGATGATGGGACTTGCAGTCACTTCACTCACTTCCTGAGACCACTGAGACCCTTGCCAATGACTACTCAAGACTAAACTTGGCACATGGAGCTCCAATGACCCACTCTACATCCTGGTGCAGTTTGGAGGATGACAGATCATGGATGATGGGACTTCAAGTACCTCCACTCCCCAAGACTGCTGCAAAACTCATCTAATGACCAATCAAGACCAAAGTTGGCACACAGAGCCCCCATGACCCACTCTACATCCTGCTGCAGTTTTGGAGGAGGGTTGACCATGGATGATGGAACTTCCAGTACCTTCACTCACATTCTGAGACCTCTGCAAACCTCATCAAATGACGGATCAAGACCAAACTTGGCACATAGACCTCTCATGACCCACTTTATGTCCTGGTGTTGTTTGGAAAAATTTGGAGATGGATAATGGGACTTGAAGTACCTTTGCTCACTTCCTGAGACCATTGAGACCCTCGCCAATGACTAATCAAGACTAAACTTGGCACATGGAGCTCCAATGACCCACTCTACATACTGGTGCAGTTTGGAGGAGGACAGACCACTTCAAGTACCTCCACTCCCTTCCGAAGATTGCTACAACCCAAACTTGCCATACAGAACCGCCATTACCCACTTTCTCTAATAACCCGGGCAACGCCGGGTCCCCAAGCTAGTATATAATAAAAGTCAAAGTTTGTATGCGGCGGAAGTGTGGCGGCTTTCTGATTGGCCAGCCTGAATGTTCCAAGATTCTGACTGGCTGCTGCTGTGGTGCTATTTGCATATGGTCCCTGATTGGCCTGCTTCAACAGGAGCCCCTGTTGGAGAAAAGGGTTCATGACAGAAACGGATACATGAGAGAAGGAAATTTACATATGGTCTCTGATTGGCCAGCCTCAATTCTGAGATTCCGAGGTGACAAAGAGAGGAAAGGAAAAGGCCAGGGGCTCTGCCAGAAAATTACAGACCAAACTTGGCACACAGAGCACACAAGACCCACTCTACATCCTACTGCAGTTTAGAGGAGGATGAACCATGGATGATGGGACTTGCAGTACCATCACTCACATTCTGAGACCGCTGTTAACCTCATCCAATGACTGATCAGGACCAAACTTGGCACATAGACCTCTCATGACCCACTTTATGTCCTGGTGTGGTTTGGCTGTGGATGGACCATGGATTATGGGACTTGCATTACCTTTGCTCAATTCTTGAGACCACTGCAACGCTCAAACAATTAGCGATAAAGACCAAACTTGGCACACTGAGTCTCCATGATGCACTCTACATCCTGGTGCAGTTTGGATGATGGGACTTGCAATACCTGCACTTCCTACAACCATTACAACTGCCAACAATGATGGGTCAGGACCACAATTTACACAGAGAGCCTGAATGACCCATTCTACATCCTGGTGCAGTTTGGGAGAATTTGGTAATGGATGATGGGACTTGCAGTCACTTCACTCACTCCCTGAGACCACTGAGACCCTCGCCAATGACTGATCAAGACCAACCTTGGCACTCAGAACCCACAAGACCCACTCTACATCCTACGGGAGTTTGGAAGAGGATGAACCATGGATGATGGGACTTGCACTGCAATCACTCACATTCTGAGACTGCTGTTCACCTCATCCAATGACTGATCTTGGCACATAGACCTCTAATGTCCCATTTTACATCCTGTTGCATTTTGGCCAGGGATGGACCATGCATTATGGGACTTGCAGTACGTTTGCTCAGTTCTTGAGACCACTGCAACCCTCATCCAATTACCGATAAAGACCAAACGTGGCACACTGAGTCTCCATGATGCACTCTACATCCTGGTGTGGTTTGGAGGAGGATGCACCATGGACGATGGGACTTGCAATGGTCTCCCTTCCAGAGACCATTACAACTGCCAACAATGATGGATCAGGACCACAATTCACACAGAGAGCCCGCATAACCCACTCTACACACAGAGAGCCCGCATGACCCTCGCCAATGACTGATCAAGATCAAACTTGGCACACAGAGTCCACATGACCCACTCTACATCCTGGTGCACTTTTGAGGAGGACAGACCATGGATGACGGTACTTCAAGTACCTCCACTCCCTTCCCAAGACTGCTGCAACCTCATCTAATGTCCGATCAAAACCAAACTTGGCATACAGAGCCTCCATGACCCACTCTCCATTCTGGTGCTATTTGGAGGAGGATGGACCACAGTGGTCCTGAGACCACTGTGAGCCATATAAATAACTGATAAAACCAACCTTGATACAAAATTCCTTTCTCAAATAACCCGGGCAACGCTGGGTCCCCAAGCTAGTATACAATAATAACAAATAAATAAACTAAAAATAGTTGAAGATATATAAGGAAAAAAGCAAGATGACAACACAAAGGAGAAGATGCCCCAAATAGCAAAAACACAAACTAAAAGAGACTCACAAATGGAAGAAACAATACTAAAGGACATTTTGGCAGAGATCAAAAACATATCTGCACAGGAAGACAGACAACATAAAGAACTACAAGAGGAAATTCAAAAGATGAAACTAGATTTAAAGGAAGACATAAACAGACTACAAGAGGATGTAGATAACATGAAAAAAGAAAACCAAAAACTAATAAAATCACATGGGAAAATGGATCATAAGATAATCAAAATAGAAGATCTAAGCCAAAAAATCCAACAGAGAACAGAACTAATTGAGAATAGGGAGTTAAAGTACCAATTAAGAATAAGAAACACGGAAGAACTTAAAAATGAAAACCTTAAACAGACATTAATTGAATTGCTAGCAGAACTACTAGATGTGAGTATAGAGACCATTGGACAAGACGTTGACAGAAAATACAGAGTCCCAACAGGCTATACAACGAAAAACAAAACGCCAAGAGATGTAGTGATCACTCTCTGTAGAAAAAGCACTAGAGATGAAATCCTCAAAGTAAACGCAAAAGGCCTATGTATTACAAAGAAAAGATAATTATCATGAAAGAAGTCTCACAACAAACATTAATGAAATGTAGAAAATACTCCTTTCTAACAGAAGAGTTAATTAAAAGAAAAATTAAATTTAGATGGGAAAAAATAGAGGGCATTACTGTCACACTAAATGACACAAGATACTGGCTAAATTCGAACCATATTAAAGGTACAACAGGAGACCCATCACAGAGAAAATTTCATGGAAACAGAATAGGGGGAAAATACAAAGAATCGACTACACACCAGGAAGAGAAAAATGACTCAAGAAGAAGAAGAAGATAATATAAAGTGTGTCCAAACAAAAAGAGACATCAAATGATTCTCCCTGGAAAGCTATTGACTAATACCACCACAAGAAGTAATACAGTGGGAGATGCAGGACAATCATAATGAATAACGAATAAGGACATTAGAATATACTCCTGCAACATTAATGGAATCAACTCACAAAATAAGAGGAAACTTTTTTTCAACTACCTGACCCCAAAAAAGAAGAATTAAATAAAGAAGAATTAAATAAAGAAGAAGAACTCTTAAAAAAATTCCAAAGACAAAAAAAATAAAAGCCAATCTGGAAATGTTAAAAAAGCTATTACAATTATTACAATCAGAAAAATTGGAAACTCAAATGAAATTTATGAGAGTAAATTACTTCCAAAACGCTAACAAGATTGGTAAATGGTTGGCAAGAAAATTTAAAAAAATGTAAACAAAAACAATTGATTACAAAGATACATGCAGACAGGAAAATATACACAGAAGGCAATGAGATTATAAACAAATTTACAAAATTCTATAAAGAATTATACAAAGAAACAAATATTTCCAAAGAACAAATTACTATATATATATGTAAACTAAATCTACAAAAATTAACAGAGGAACAAAGGGAACCTACTTAATGGCTCCATATCCATGTCCGAAATTGACATGGCAATCCAAAAATTAAAGAATAACAAGGCTCCCGGACCATATGGCTATACCGCCATATTTTACAAAATATTCAAAAATGAACTCAGTCCTCTATTACAGGTTATTTTAAACAATATGCTAGAAAAGAAAACAATCCCCAAATCATGGGAGAAGGCGAATATTACACTAATACACAAAGAAGGTACTGACCCAGTTGAAATTAAAAATTATCGGCCGATATCTTTGCCAAATAATGACTATAAAATTTTCACAATTATTATGGCATAAAGATTTTAAAACTTCTTTAAAATTGGATATCAGAAGAACAGACAGGGTTCTTACCATACAGGCAAATTAAAGATAACACATGAATACTGATTGATACAATAGAATATTATGAAAAGCACAATGAAAAACAATTGGCTCTACTCTTCATCGATGCTGAAAAAGCATTCGATAAGGTAAATTGGGATTTTCCAAAATTATTACTAAAAGAAATCGATATCGGATACAAAATGAATAGCGGTAATCAAAATGAATGTCCTCCCTAAATTCTTATTTCTTTTCCAAATACTACCGATCATTAGAAACAACCACCTATTCAAAAAATGGAATTCTGATATAAGCAAATTCATTTGGAAAAACAAGAAAGAAGGATCAATATGAATTTTTTTACAGATAAAAAAAAAAAGAGGAGGCCTGGGCTGACCAAATTTAAAGGCATACTATGAAGCCTGTAATTTAGTGGGAATTAAAGAATGGGCTACTTTTAAAAACCATAAACTACTAACTCTTGAAGGGCACAGTCTCAGAACAGGCTGGCATGGTTACCTTTGGTGTAATAAAAGAAAAGTCGAAAAGAGCTTTAGCAATCATTATATCAGAGCAGCGCTAATTAAAACATGGGGAAAATACAAAATTAGATTATATAACCAAACCCCAATGTGAATATCTCCCACAGAAGCAACCCATAAAATAGAGATGGTCAAAGAAAATTGGCTAACCTACCAACAAATCTTGAAAAAAACTAGTCTTAAAGTCCCTAGAAGAGATAAAGCAATTAAATGAAAAATTGACTTGGCTTCAATATCATGAAATTTATCAAATTTTTAAAGAAGATAAAAAAAAATAGGATTTTCACAAGACAGAAGACTCTGGGAAACAATTACGCAAAAAGATTAAAAAAAATTATTAGAATTCTATACCAACAGTTACTAATCTGGTCAACAGAAGAAGAACAAATAAAAGATTGTCAAATTAAATGGGCCATATACTTATAAAACAGTGGGAAGAAATTTGGAATTTTAAAATAAAATACACAATTTCCAACGACCTCAGAGAAAACTTGTACAAAATGTACCTGCCCCCCCCCCCCAAATTATCAAAATTTAACAAAACCCTATCAAATAGGTGCTGGAAATGTAAAAAAAGAAATAGGCACCTTCTTCCACTCATGGTGGAGCTGTAAACAAATAAGGAAATACTGGGGGAAAATACATCTACTAGCCTCAAAAATATTAAAAACAAAATTTACTCAGACGCCAGAAATATATCTATTAGGTATATCCAGCATAAGATTGAATGGAAATCAAGAAAAAATGTTCTTCCTTCAATTCCAGCAATTGAGAAATGGATAATAAAAATAATTGATATAATCCAAATGGACTGCCTGTCCCAGAAAACACCAGAAAAAAACCAAACAGACTGGTCAGGTTTCAAAGACTTTATTCTATCTTGTTTAAACATACGCTAAAAAACCCCTGCCCATTATATTGAAAAAATAAAGGATATGCGGTGACTGACTGTGTGGACCAGGTTGTGTGTGATCCAACTGTGCTGACCAGTTCTGCTGACCAACTTCCTGTGTAGACCGACCTGTGTGTAGACCAACTGTGCGGCCAGGCTGTGTGCGACCCAACTGTGCTGACCAACTGTGCTGACCAATTGTGCTGACCAACTTCCTGTGCAAACCGACCCATGTGTAGACCAACTGTGAGGCCAGGCTGTGTGTGGACCAACTGTACTGACCAGCACTGCTGACCGACCACCTGTGTTGACCATCTCTGGAAGGCCATCGTTTACATCTGTGAACCACAATAATTTTACCAATGATTCCTGTTTATTAATACTCTTGCAGAATTGTTTACAAATCGCCTAGTATAGCACTTTATCGCTTCCTAGCCCTACTTGCTGCTAACTTCCAACTCAGCACTTTAACCTATTCCATTCCCTCCATGCCGCACTTTAAATAGCACTCAGTGCTAGATTTTGGTTTTCCTTGCACTTTAAGAACTTGCACTTTAGATCGGCTCCAGTTGCACGTAGTCGACCACCACTACTCATGTGGTCCCTATTTTTATTGTCCTTGGTGCTAATTATCTGTGGAAGGGATACGGGACGAAACAGGCTGGAGGTTGTGGGAAATGATAAGGCAGGGGAGGGGATAAAGAGAATGGAAGAACATGGCAAAGTAAGACCTTAACAAATCAAACAACCAATTATGGGATAGAAGTCAAGGTCATGGAAATGGATTGCGGCATGGAGGAGGGGATGTGTTCCACTAGCCGAGGAGCCCCCATAGAAGTCATGGTGGGGAAGGGAAGAGGCGGGAAAAGGAGACCATTAATTCGGCCTAGGGATCGTACAACTGCACTAGTAATTCCAAACCGGTCTCCTAATATGGTAAATTGGTGCAACAGGGGTGGCGGTCCCTCTGGATTGAAGGTGGTGCTGCTGAAGCAATGGAAAAACAACTGCCATCCAGGACTTAATCCTGGATGAGCGGACAGATCTGGCATGCATCACGGAGACCTGGTTGGACGAAGCTGGAGGCGTGAATTTGACCCAGCTTTGCCCACCAGGTTTTTCCGTGCAGCATCAGCCGAGATCCGGAGGGCGGGGAGGCGGGGTCGCAGTGGTCTATAGAGATTCCATCCCTCTGACCAGGGGCCCCATCCCGCAGTCAACAAATTTTGAATGCGTCCACCTGAGGGTGGGTGACCGGGACAGAATAGGGATTCTGCTAGTGTACCATCCACCTCGCTGCACTACAGTCTCCCTACCTGAGCTAGCGGGGGTGGTCTCGAGCCTGGCATTGGAGTCTCAATGGCTCCATGTGCTGGGAGACTTCAATGTCCATGCTGAGGCGACCCTCTGAGGAGCGGCTCAGGACTTCATGTCTGCCATGACAACCATGGGGCTGTCCCAACAAGTATCTGGCCCCACCCACTGTGCTGGACATACATTGGACTTGGTTTTCTGCCAGGGATGGGAGGAAGGTGGCGGTGTGGAGGAGCTGACCATCTTTCCATTGCCATGGACCGACCACTTCCTGGTCAGATTTAGGCTCACTGCGCCCCCTAACCTCTGCAGAGGTGGAGGACCCATTAAGTAGGTCCACCCCAGGAGGCTTATGGATCCGGATGGATTCCTGACAGCTCTTGGGGATTTTCCCGCCACCTCGGTAGGTGATCCTGTGGATGCCCTGGTCGCTCTCTGGAATGGGGAGATGACTAGGGCAATTGACACGATCGCTCTGGAACGTCCCCTCTCAAGTAGCCGAGCTAAACCAGCCCCTTGGTTCACTGAGGAGCTGGCAGTGATGAAGTGAAGGAAGAGGGAACTAGAGAGTGTGTGGCGATCGGACCCGAGCGAGCCAAATCGAACACGGTTTGTATCCTTTTTAAGGGCATATGCCGCGGCAATAAAAGCCGCAAAGAAAACTTTCTTTGCGGCCACTATTGCATCTGCAAAGAACCGTCCGGCTGAGTTGTTCTGGATTGTCAGAGGCCTTTTAAATCCCGCAATCCTAGGAGGGAACCCTGACAATTCGGCCTCTCGCTGCGAAGCTTTTCCTCGGTTCTTTGCAGACAAAGTCGCTTTGATCTGTTCTGGTCTGGACACCATATTAAGGGCAGTCTCTGAGGATATAACACGAGCACCTGCTTGTCCTATTTTGATGGATTCATTTCAATTGGTGAAACCCGAGGATGTGGACAAGATACTTGGAGGAATGAGGCTTACCACGTCCATCCTAGACCCCTGCCCATCCTGGCTTCTAAAGGAGGCCAGAGGGGGATTGGCTGAGTGGGTCGAGGTGGTGGTTAATGCCTCCCTTCAGGAAGGCAGAATTCCAGCGAGCTTAAAATAAGCTATAATAAAACCGCTGTTGAAAAAGCCATCACTGGACCCCACTCAATTCGTCAACTATCGGCCAGTTTCCAATCTTCCCTTTTTGGGCAAAGTCCTGGAATGCGTGGTGGCCTCACAACTCCAGGTATTCTTGGGAGACACGGATTATCTGGATCTGGCACAGTCTGGTTTCAGACCGGGACATGGAACCGAGAAAGTCTTGGTCACCTTAGTGGATGATCTGCGCCGGGAGCTTGACAGGGGGAGTGTGTCCCTGTTGGTGCTGCTGGACCTCTCAGCGGCCTTCGATACCATCAACCACAGTATTCTTCTGGAACGCCTCGCAGGGATGGATATCGGGGGCACTGTTTTACAGTGGCTTCAGTCATTCCTGAAGGGTCGGTCCCAGAAGGTGTTATTGGGAGACACCTGTTCAACCCCACAACCCTTGTCGTGTGGGGTTCCTCAGGGCTCAATACTGTCTCCCATGTTGTTTAATATCTACATGAAGCCGCTGGGAGAGATCATCTGGAGTTTCAGGGTAGGGTGTCATCTGTACGCAGATGATATCCAACTCTGTCACTCCTTTCCACCTGCTACTAAGGAGGCTGTCGAAGTCCTGAACGGGTGCCTGGTCGCTGTAACGGTCAGGATGAGGGCGAACAAATTGAAATTGAATCCAGACAAGACAGAGGTACTCCTGGTCAGTTGCAAGGCCGAACAGGGTATAGGATTACAGCTTGTGCTGGATGGGGTCGCACTCCCCTTGAAGGGGCAGGTTCGCAGCTTGGGTGTGATCCTGGATTCATCACTGAGCCTGGAGCCCCAGGTCTCGACGGTGACCAGGGGAGCATTTGCACAGCTTAGGCTCGTGCGCCAGCTGCGCCCGTACCTTGGGAAGTCTGACTTGGCCGCGGTAGTCAATGCTCTGGTTGCATCCCATTTAGACTACTGCAACACTCTCTACGTGGGGTTGCCTTTGAAGACGGCCCGGAAGCTCCAACTGGTCCAACGGGCGGCAGCCATGATACTAACAGGAGCGGGACGCAGGGAGCATACACCCCACTGCTGTACCAGCTCCACTGGCTGCCGATCTTCTACCGGGCTCAATTCAAGGTGGTGGCATTGCTCTATAAAGCCCTAAATGGTTCTGCTGCCACAAAGACGTTACATTTCCACACACCGGCCTGTTTGTCCCAAGGGCTCTAACCCATTTTGAAACACCACTGTACTTAGAACTCTGATGCCACAAAGAAGTTACATTTCCTCACCCCTGCCAGCTTGGCCCAAAGGGTCTTACCCCTTTTGAAATTCCAGTGTACTTAGAAATCTGCTGCCACAAAGAAGTTGCATTTGCTGACTCCGGTCTGCTTGGCCCAGGTGCTCTAACCCATTTTGAAACACCACTGTACTTAGAAATCTGCTTCCACAAAGAAATTACATTTGCTGACTCCGGCCAGTTTGGCCAAAGGGATCTAAGCCATTTTGAAACACCACTGTACGTAGAAATCTGCTTCCACAATCTGCTTCCGGCCACCTTGGCCCAAGGGCTCTAACCCATTCTGAAACACCACTGTACTTAGACATCTGCTGCCACAAAGAAGTTACATTTCCTCACTCTGGCCAGTTTGGCCAAAGGGATCTAACCCATTTTGAAACACCACTGTACTTAGACATCTGCTGCCACAAAGAAGTTACATTTCCAGACTCTGGCCTGTTTGGCCCAAAGGCTCTAACGCATTCTGAAACACAACTGTACTTAGAAATCTGCTGCCACAAAGAAGTTACATTTCCTCACTCCGGCCAGCTTGGTCTAAGGGTTCTAACACCTTTTCAAACACCACTGTACTTAGAAATCTGCTGCCACATAGAAGTTGCATTTGCTGACTCCGGCCAGTTTGGCCCAAGGACTCTAACCCATTTTAAAACACCACTGTACTTAGACATCTGCTGCGACAAAGAAGTCACATTTCCTGACTCCGGCCTGCTTGGCCAAAGAGGTATATCCCATTCTGAAACATCACTGTACTTAGAAATATGCTGCAACAAAGAATTTACATTTCCTGACTCCGGCCAGCTTGGCCCAAGGGCTCTAACCCATTCTGAAACACAACTGTACTAAGAAATCTGCTTCCACAAAGAAGGTACATTTGCTGACTCCGGCCAGTTTGACCAAAGAGATCTAACCCATTTTGAAATACCACTGTAATTAGAAATCTGCTGCCACAAAGAATTTACATTTCCTGACTCCGGCCAGTTTGGCCCAAGGTCTCTAACACATTCTGAAACACCACTGTACTTACACATCTGCTGCCACAAAGAAGTTACATTTGCTGACTCCAGCCTGTTTGGCCCAAAGGCTCTAACCCATTCTGAAACTCCACTGTACTTAGATATCTGCTGCCACAAAGAAGTTACATTTCCAGACTCCGGCCGGCTTGGCCAAAGGGCTATATCCCATTCTGAAACAGCACTGTATTAGGAAATCTGCTGCCACAAAGAAGTTACATTTCCAGACTCTGGCCAGTTTGGAACAAGGGCTCTAACCCATTCTGAAACACAACTGTATTTAGAAATCTGCTGTCACAAAGAAGTTACATTTCCTCACTCCGGACAGCTTGGCCCAAAAGCTCTAACCCATTCTGAAACACCACTGTACTTAGACATCTGCTGCCACAAAGAAGTCCATTTCCTGAGTCCGGCCTGCTTGGCCAAAGGGCTATATCCCATTCAGAAACACCACTGTACTTCGAAATATGCTGCCACAAAGAATTTACATTTCATGACTCCGGCCAGCTTAGCCCAAGGGCTCTAACCCATTCTGAAACACAACTATACTTAGAAATCTGCAGCCACAAAGAAGTTCCATTTCCTCACTACAGCCAGCTTGGCCCAAGGGCTCTAACCCATTCTGAAATACCACTGTACTTAGAAATCTGCTGCCACAAAAAAATTACATTTTCTGACTCCGGCCAGCTTGCCCCAAGGATCTAACCCATTCTGAAACAACACTGTATTTAGAAATCTGCTGCCACAAAGAAGTTACATTTCCAGATTCCGGCCTGCTTGGCCCAAGGTCTCTAACCCATTCTGAAACACAACTGTACTTAGAAATCTGCTGCCACAAAGAAGTTACATTTCCTCACTCCAGACAGCTTGGCCCAAGGCCTCTAACCCATTCTGAAACACCACTGTACTTAGAAATCTGCTGCCACAAAGAAGTTACATTTCCAGACTCCGGCCAGTTTGGCCCAAGCTCTCTAACCCATTTTGAAATACAACTGTACTTAGAAATCTGCTGCCACAAAGAAGTTGCATTTCCTGACTCCGGCCTGATAGGCCAAAAGGCTACCTCCCATTCTGAAACAGCACTGTATTAAGAAATCTGCTGCCAGAAAGAAGTTACATATCCTCACTCCAGCCAGCTTGGCCCAAGGGCTCTAACCCATTCTGAAATACAACTGTACTTAGAAATCTGCTTCCACAAAAATGTTACATTTGCTGATTCCGGTAAGTTTGGCCAAAGCGCTCTAACCCATTTTTAAAAAACCACTGTACTTAGAAATCTGCTGCCACAAAGAATTTACATTTCCTGACTCCGGCCAGTTTGTCCCAAGGCTTTAACCCATTCTGAAACACCACTGCACTTAGAAATCTGCTGCCACAAAGGAGTTACATTTCCAGATTCAGGCCTGCTTGGCCCAAGGTCTCTAACCCATTCTGAAACACAACTGTACTTAGAAATCTGATGTCCCATAGAAGTTACATTTCCTCACGCCAGCCGCCATAGCCCAAGGGCTCTAACCCATTCTGAAACAACAATGTACTTAGAAATCTGCTGTCAGAAAGAAGTTACATTTCCTTACTCCGGCCAGCTTGGCCCAAGGGCTCTAACCCATTCTGAAACAACACTGTACATAGAAACCTGCTTCCACAAAAAAGTTACTTTTGCTGACTCCGGCAAGTTTGGCCAAAGCGCTCTAACCCATTTTGGAACACCACTATACTTAGTAATTTGCTGCCACAAAGAATTTACTTTTCCTGACTCCGGCCAGCTTGTCCTAAGGGGTCTAACCCATTCTGAAACAACACTGTACTTAGAAATCTGCTGCCACAAAGAAGTTCCATTTCCTCACTACAGCCAGCTTGGCCCAAGGGATCTAACCCATTCTGAAACACCACTGTACTTAGACATCTGCTTCCACAAAGAAGTTACATTTCCATACTCCGGCCAGTTTGGCCCAAGGTCTCCAAACCAATTTGAAATACAACTATACTTAGAAATCTGCTGCCACAAAGAAGTCGCATTTCTTGACTCCGGCCAGCTTGGCCAAAGGGCTATATCCCATTCTAAAACACAACTGTATTAAGAAATCTGCTGCCAGAAAGAAGTTACATTTCCTGACTCCGGCCAGCTTGGCCCAAGGGCACTACCCCATTCTGAAACACAACTGTACTTAGAAATCTGCTGTCACAAAGAAGTTACATCTCCAGATTCCGTCCTGCTTGGCCCAAGGTCTCTAACCCATTCTGAAACACAACTGTACTTAGAAATCTGCTGCCACAAAGAAGTTACATTTCCTCACTCCAGACAGCTTGGCCCAAGGCCTCTAACCCATTCTGAAACACCACTGTACTTAGAAATCTGCTGCCACAAAGAAATTACATTTCCAGACTCCGGCCAGTTTGGCCCAAGGTCTCTAACCCATTATGAAATACAACTGTACTTAGAAATCTGCTGCCACAAAGAAGTTGCATTTCCTGACTCCGGCCTGATAGGCCAAAGGGTACCTCCCATGCTGAAACAGCACTGTATTAAGAAATCTGCTGCCAGAAAGAAGTTATATATCCTCACTCCAGCCAGCTTGGCCCAAGGGCTCTAACCCATTCTGAAAGACAACTCTACTTAGAAATCTGCTTCCACAAAAATGTTACATTTGCTGATTCCGGTAAGTTTGGCCAAAGCGCTCTAACCCATTTTTAAAAAACCACTGTACTTAGAAATCTGCTGCCACAAAGAATTTACATTTCCTGATTCCGGCCAGTTTGTCCCAAGGCTTTAACCCATTGTGAAACACCACTGTACTTAGAAATCTGCTGCCACAAAGGAGATACATTTCCAGATTCAGGCCTGCTTGGCCCAAGGTCTCTAACCCATTCTGAAACACAACTGTACTTAGAAATCTGATGTCCCATAGAAGTTACATTTCCTTACTCCGGCCAGCTTGGCCCAAGGGCTCTAACCCATTCTGAAACACCACTGTACATAGAAATCTGCTTCCACAAAAAAGTTACTTTTGCTGACTCCGGCAAGTTTGGCCAAAGCGCTCTAACCCATTTTGGAACACCACTATACTTAGTAATTTGCTGCCACAAAGAATTTACATTTCCTGACTCCGGCCAGCTTGTCCTAAGGGGTCTAAACCATTCTGAAACAACACTGTACTTAGAAATCTGCTGCCACAAAGAAGTTCGATTTCCTCACTATAGCCATCTTGGCCCAAGGGCTCTAACCCATTCTGAAACACAACTGTACTTAGACATCTGCTTCCACAAAGAAGTTACATTTCCATACTCCGGCCAGTTTGGCCCAAGGTCTCCAAACCACTTTGAAATACAACTATACTTAGAAATCTGCTGCCACAAAGAAGTCGCATTTCTTGACTCCGGCCAGCTTGGCCAAAGGGCTATATCCCATTCTAAAACACGACTGTAATAAGAAATCTGCTGCCAGAAAGAAGTTACATTTCCTGACTCCGGCCAGCTTGGCCCAAGGGCACTACCCCATTCTGAAACACAACTGTACTTAGAAATCTGCTGTCACAAAGAAGTTACATTTCCTCAATCCGGCCAGCTTGGCCCAAGGTATCTAATCCATTATGAAACAGCAATGTTCTTAGAAATCTGCTGCCACAAAGAAGTTACATTTCCTGACTGCGGCCAGCTTGGCCCAAGGGCTCTAACCCATTCTGAAATACCACTGTACTTAGAAATCTGCTTCCACAAAAAAGTTCCATTAGCTAACTCCGGCAAGTTTGGCAAAAGCGCTCTAACCCATTTTGAAACACCACTGTACTTAGAAATCTGCTACCGCAAAGAATTTACATTTCCTGACTCCGGCCAGCTTGCCCCAAGGATCTAACCCATTCTGAAACACCACTGTATTTAGAAATCTGCTGCCACAACGAAGTTACATTTCCAGATTCCGGCCTGCTTGGCCGAAGGGCTCTAACCCATTCTGAAAGACAACTGTACTTAGAAATCTGCTGCCACAAAGATGTTACATTTCCAGACTCTTGCCAGTTTGGCCCAAGGTCTCTAACCCATTTTGAATTACAACTGTACTTAGAAATCTGCTGCCACAAAGAAGTTGCATTTCCTGACTCCGGTCTGCTTTGCCAAAGGGCTACATCCCATTCTGAAACACCACTGTATTAAAAAATCTGCTGCCAGAAAGAAGTTACATATCCTCACTCCAGCCAGCTTGGCCCATGGGCTCTAACCCATTCTGAAACATCAATGTTCTTAAAAATTTGCTGCGATAAAGAAGTTACATTTCCTGACTCCGGCAAGTTTGGCCCAAGGGCTCTAACCCATTTTGGAACACCACTGTACTTAGTAATTTGCTGCAACAAAGAAATTACATTTCCTGACTCCGGCTAGCTTGCCCTAAGGGGTCTAACCCACTCTGAAACACCACTGTACTTAGAAACCTGCCACCACAAAAAAGTTACATTTCCAGATTCCGGCCAGCTTGGCCCAAGGGCTCTAACCCATTCTGAAACACGAATGTTCTTAGAAATCTGCTGCCACAAAAAAGTTCCATTGCCTCACTACAGCCAGCTTGGCCCAAGGGCTCTAACCCATTCTGAAACACCACTGTACTTAAAAATCTGCTGCCACAAGGAAGTTACATTTCCAGACTCGGACCAGTTTGGCCCAAGGTCTCCAACCCACTTTGAAATACAACTATTCTTAGAAATCTGCTGCCACAAAGAAGTCGCATTTCCTGACTCCGGCCAGCTTGGCCAAAGGGCTATATCCCATTCTGAAACAGCACTGTATTAAGAAATGTGCTGCTACAAAGAAGTTACATTTCCTCACTCCAGCCAGCTTGGCCCAAGGGCTCTAACCCATTCTGAAACACAACTGTACTTAGAAATCTGCTGTCACAATGAAGTTACATTTCCTCAATCCGGCCAGGTTGGCCCAAGGGCTCTAACCCATTCTGAAACACCAATGTTCTTAGATATCTGCTGCCACAAAGAAGTTACATTTCCTGACTGCGGCCAGCTTGGCCCAAGGGCTCTAACCCATTCTGAAATACCACTGTACTTAGAAATCTGCTTCTACAAAAAAGTTACATTTGCTGACTCCGGTAAGTTTGGCCAAAGCGCTCTAACCCTTTTTTGAAACATCACTGTACTTAGAAATCTGCTGCCACAAAGAATTTACATTTCCTGACTCCGGCCAGCTTTCCCCAAGGCACTAACCCATTCTGAAACACCAATGTTCTTAGAAATCTGCGGCCACAAAGAAGTTCCATTGCCTCACTACAGACAGCTTAGCCCAAGGGCTCTAACCCATTCTGAAACACCAATGTTCTTAGAAATCTGCTGCCACAAAGAAGTTACATTTCCTGACTCCGACCAGCTTGGCCCAAGGGCTCTAACCCATTCTGAAACACCACTGTACTTAGAAATCTGCTTCCACAAAAAAGTTACATTTGCTGACTCCGGTAAGTTTTGGCCAAAGCGCTCTAACCCATTTTGGAACACCACTGTACTTTGTAATTTGCTGCCACAAAGAATTTACATTTCCTGACACCGGCCAGCTTGTCCTAAGGGGTCTAACCCATTCTGAAACACCAGTGTACTTAGAAATCTGCTGCAACAAAGAAGTTTCGTTTCCTCATTACAGCCAGCTTGGCCCAAGGGCTCTAACCCATTCAGAAACACCACTGTACTTAGACATCTGCTTCCACAAAGTTACATTTCCAGACTCCGGCCAGTTTGGCCCAAGGTCTCCAAACCACTTTGAAATACAACTATACTTAGACGTCTGCTGCCACAAAGAAGTCGTATTTCCTGACTCCGGCCAACTTGGCCAAAGGGCTATATCCCATTCTAAAAAACCACTGTATTAAGAAATCTGCTGCCACAAAGAAGTTCCATTTCCTGACTCCAGCCAGCTTGCCCCAAGGATCTAACCCATTCTGAAACACCCCTGTATTTAGAAATCTGCTGACACAAAGAAGTTACATTTCCAGATTCCGGCTTGCTTGGCCCAAAGTCTCTAACCCATTCTGAAACACAACTGTACTTAGAAATGTGCTGACACAAAGAAGTTACATTTCCTCACTCCAGCCAGCTTGGCCCAAGGCCTCTAACCCATTCTGAAACACCACTGTATTTAGAAATCTGCTGCCACAAAGAAGTTACATTTCCAGACTCCGGCCAGTTTGGCCCAAGGTCTCTAACCCATTTTGAAATACAACTGTACTTAGAAATCTGCTGCTACAAAGAAGTTGCATTTCCTGACTCCGGCCTGCTTGGCCAAAGGGCTACATCCCATTCTGAAATACCACTGTATTAAGAAATCTGATGCCAGAAAGAAGTTACATATCCTCAATCCTGCCAGCTTGGCCCAAGGGCTCTAATCCATTCTGAAACACCAATGTTCTTAAAAATCTGCTGCCACAAAGAAGTTACATTTCCTGACTCCGGCCAGCTTGGCCCAAAGGCTCTAACCCATTCTGAAACACCACTGTTCTTAGAAATCTGCTTCCACAAAAAAGTTCCATTAGCTAACTCCGGCAAGTTTGGCAAAAGCGCTCTAACCCATTTTGAAACACCACTGTACTTAGAAATCTGCTACCGCAAAGAATTTACATTTCCTGACTCCGGCCAGCTTGCCCCAAGGATCTAACCCATTCTGAAACACCACTGTATTTAGAAATCTGCTGCCACAAAGAAGTTACATTTCCAGATTCCGGCCTCCTTGGCCCAAGGTCTCTAACCCATTCTGAAAGACAACTGTACTTAGAAATCTGCTGCCACAAAGAAGTTACATTTCCTCACTCCAGCCAGCTTGGCCCAAGGCCTCTAACCCATTCTGAAACACCACTGTACTTAGAAATCTGCTGCCACAAAGAAGTTACATTTCCAGACTCTTGCCAGTTTGGCCCAAGGTCTCTAACCCATTTTGAATTGCAACTGTACTTAGAAATCTGCTGCCACAAAGAAGTTGCATTTCCTGACTCCGGTCTGCTTTGCCAAAGGGCTACATCCCATTCTGAAACACCACTGTATTTAGAAATCTGCTGCCACAAAGAAGTTACATTTCCAGATTCCGGCCTCCTTGGCCCAAGGTCTCTAACCCATTCTGAAAGACAACTGTACTTAGAAATCTGCTGCCACAAAGAAGTTACATTTCCTCACTCCAGCCAGCTTGGCCCAAGGCCTCTAACCCATTCTGAAACACCACTGTACTTAGAAATCTGCTGCCACAAAGAAGTTACATTTCCAGACTCTTGCCAGTTTGGCCCAAGGTCTCTAACCCATTTTGAATTACAACTGTACTTAGAAAATTGCTTCCACAAAGAAGTTGCATTTCCTGACTCCGGTCTGCTTTGCCAAAGGGCTACATCCCATTCTGAAACACCACTGTATTAAAAAATCTGCTGCCAGAAAGAAGTTACATATCCTCACTCAAGCCAGCTTGGCCCAAGGGCTCTAACCCATTCTGAAACATCAATGTTCTTAAAAATTTGCTGCCACAAAGAAGTTACATTTCCTGACTCCGGCAAGTTTGGCCCAAGGGCTCTAACCCATTTTGGAACACCACTGTACTTAGTAATTTGCTGCAACAAAGAAATTACATTTCCTGACTCCGGCCAGCTTGCCCTAAGGGGTCTAACCCACTCTGAAACACCACTGTACTTTGAAACCTGCCACCACAAAGAAGTTACATTTCCAGATTCCGGCCAGCTTGGCCCAAGGGCTCTAACCCATTCTGAAACACCACTGTACTTAGACATCTGCTTCCACAAAGAAGTTACATTTCCTGACTCCGGCCAGCTTGGCCCAAGGGCTCTAACCCATTCTGAAACACCACTGTACTTAGAAATCTGCTTCCACAAAAAAGTTACATTTTCTGACTCCGGTAAGTTTGGCCAAAGCGCTCTAACCCATTTTGGAACACCTCTGTACTTAGTAATTTGCTGCCACAAAGCAATTACATTTCCTGACGCGGGCCAGCTTGCCCTAAGGGGTCTAACCCATTCGAAAACACCACTGTACTTAGAAATCTGCCGCCACAAAGAAGTTACATTTCCAGATTCCGGCCAGCTTGGCCCAAGGGCTCTAACGCATTTTGAAACACCAATGTTCTTAGAAATCTGCTGCCACAAAGAAATTCTATTGCCTCACTACAGCCAGCTTGTCCCAAGGGCTCTAACCCATTCTGAAACACCACTGTACTTAGAAATCTGCTTCCACAATTAAGAAAACCCTCAAGGTGGACATTTGGGTGTGAGGAAAACCACGAAGAGGATCACTAAGAACTTTTATTGGCCTGGGATGTTCCAGAGGATCAAAGAGTTTTGCCAGTCTTGTGACATCTGCCAGAGATTGAGTACTGGAAGGGATAAAGTTAAAGCTCCTATGATCCCTATGCCAATAATTGGAGAACCATTTTACAGAGTAGGCATTGACATAGTGGGTCCTCTTTGTAAACCAAGCAGACGTGGTTACCGATACATTTTAACCATGATTGACTACGCCACAAGATATCCAGAGGCTGTAGCTCTGACTAACATCGAGACAACAACAATTGCAAATGCCCTGTTATCCATTTGAGGAAAAACTGGTTATCCTAGAGAATTGGTTTCGGATTTGGGAACCCAGTTTACTTCCAGGCTTATGTCGAAATTGCTTGAGTTATGTGGAATTAGACACCTGACTTCAACAGCTTATCATCCACAGACAAATGGACTAGTTGAAAATATGAACAAGACTTTAGTCAAAATGATAAAGTCTTACAGTCAAGAGAAGCCATACGACTGGGACGTCAAATTGCAACAACTGTTATTCGCCTACAGGACCGTCCCTCATGACAGTACTGGCTACAGTCCATTTGAATTGCTATATGGAAGGAAAGCTCGTGGTCCATTAGACCTGATAAGAGAATATTGGGAAGAAAGTCCTGCGACAGATCCAGTTCCAGTGTTGGAGTATTTAAAAGATCTTCAAGCAACAATGCAGCTAGCTAGAGACATTGCTCAAGAACATTTACTTGTGGCTCAGCAGAGACAAAAAGACTATTATGACTCTACTGCTAAACCAAAGATCTTCAACATCGGAGATGAAGTTTTATTTTTATCTCCCAACAAAACCAACAAACTTCAATTGGATTGGTCTGGACCCTGGAAGATCATCAGAAAGCACAGCCAGATAAACTATGATATTTTTGATGAACATTCCAATGTAGAAAGAAGAGTCCATGTAAACATGTTAAAGCCTTATGTTGTAAGGTCTGCGAATGTATGTTTTGTTGTTTCGGAAGAGGAATCCGGTCCCTTTTCTTTTTGGGAGGGTGATCGTGAACAATACAAAAATTTAGATCGAGTAGATATGAACACAGAATTGTCCCAACCACAGAGAAGAGAGGTTGTGGGAGTTTTAAGTAAAAATTGGCATTCTGATAAATGTAGTATGTCAACAAATGAAAATGGTTAGATAATGTGAAAGGTTCGAATAACAAATTGTTAAGATGGAGTTTGTGTTTACAGGATTTTATATTTGAAATTAAACATGTTTCAGGTAAACGAAACATAGTTGCGGACGCCTTATCTAGGATTCCATAGGTTAAAGGTTTGTATGTATGTGTAATTGAAATGTACTTAACCATAATATGTTTCCCTTTCAGAATTGGTGTATATGTATTTATTGTTGAATAATATGTGGAATTATTTTTGCCATTCTAGGATTGAGAATGCTCCAAAACTAATTTTTCTGGGGGGAAAGGTGTAGAGAAATGTTTATTATAAAGTGTTTATTATACTGTGTTTAAACTGTATTTATGTTTTACATTGGTTGCCATGGCCTAGCTGTGAGAGATAGGTTGCCATGGTGACAAGGCAGAAGAGGAGGTGGGCGGAGCTTAAGGAGAAAAAGGTTTGAAAGCGACAGTTAATTTTCAGTCAGGAGGATGAGACCCTGAGAGGAGGAGCAGAGTCAGATAGGACTCTGGGAAAGTAGCAGAGTCAGATAGGACTCTGAGAAAGTAGTTTAGTCAGGAGGAAGAGACCCTGAGAAGAGGAGCAGAGTCAGTTAGGGCTCTGTGTTGTGAAGCAGTGTGAATTCAGTTAGTTCTTAGTATTTGTGAATATTTCTTCAGCAAGGGAGCTGAAGGTGAAACCTCGTTAGATTGCTTGTGTTAAAAAGAATCTAACAGAGGGGGTTTTAGGATCGCCAGTAGTGGAAGACTGGGGATCAGTGGTTTGATCCGGTATAGGACAAACAGTGTGAATATTCACAACAGGGAACACTGAAATAATAAAGCACTTCACTGAAGAAGGAGTTTATAAGATTGTAACATCAGAAGCCTGAATGTATCTCAACCAAGCCATATTGTAACCATCAAGCATGTGCCAAGTTCAACATCTCAATATTACAACAATTACGCTTTGTTAACAATAAACTTGTTCTCTTTGTTATTTTAAACGTGCCTCCTCCATTGCTTTTACGTTTGGTGCATTCCACTCTACCAAAGTTACCTTACAACGCAAATAGGGATAAACAGAGACTTTAATACCAGCGTCTCTATATATAATGGTGGCAGTTTAATCTAGCAGTCTCGGAATTTCCTTACAATTTATGGTGGAATTAGGTGGATTAACATAGGTCCTTACATAATTTTGGTGGTCCCATTTAGGTGGCATTGGCACGTCTTTACAGGCTCTAACCCATTCTGAAATACCACTGTACTTAGAAATCTGCTTCCAGAAAAAAGTTACATTTGCTGACTCCGGTAAGTTTGGCCAAAGCGCTCTAACCCATTTTGAAACACCACTGTACTTAGAAATCTGCTGCCACAAAGAAGTTACATTTCCTCACTCCGGCCAGCTTTCCCCAAGGCACTAACCCATTCTGAAACACCACTGTACTTAGAAATCTGCTGCCACAAAGGAGTTACATTTCCAGATTCCGGCCTGCTTGGCTCAAGGTCTCTAACCCATTCTGAAACACAACTGTATTTAGAAATCTGCTGCCACAAAGTAGTTACATTTCCTGACTCCGGCCAGCTTGGCTAAGGGCTCTAACCCATTCTGAAACACCACTGTACTTAGAAATCTGCTTCCACAAAATAGTTACATTTGCTGACTCCGGTAAGTTTTGGCCAAAGCGCTCTAACCCATTTTGGAACACCACTGTACTTAGTAAATTGCTACCACAAAGAATTTACATTTCCTGTCTCCGGCCAGCTTGGCCAAGGGGCTATATCCCATTCTGAAACAACACTATATTAAGAAATCTGCTGCCACAAAGAAATTACATTTCCTCACTCCAGCCAGCTTGGCCCAAGTGCTCTAAACCATTCTGAAACACAACTGTACTTAGAAACCTGCTGTCACAAAGAAGTTACATTTCCTCAATCCGGCCAGCTTGGCCCAAGGGCTCTAACCCATTCTGAAACACCAATGTTCTTAGAAATCTCCTGCCACAAAGAAGTTACATTTCCTGAGTGCGGCCAACTTGGCCCAAGGGCTCTAACCCATTCTGAAATACCACTGTACTTAGAAATCTGCTGCCACAAAGAATTTACATTTCCTGACTCCGGCCAGCTTTCCCCAAGGCACTAACCCATTCTGAAACACCACTGTACTTAGAAATCTGCTGCCACAAAGAAGTTACATTTCCAGATTCCGGCCTGCTTGGCCCAAGGTCTCTAACCCATTCTGAAACACAACTGTACTAAGAAATCTGCTGTCACAAAGAAGTTACATTTCCTCAATCCGGCCAGCTTGGCCCAAGGGCTCTAACCCATTCTGAGACACCAATGTTCTTAGAAATCTTCTGCCACAAAGAAGTTACATTTCCTGACTGTGGCCAGCTTCGCCCAAGGGCTCTAACCCATTCTGAAATACCACTGTACTTAGAAATCTGCTGCCACAAAGAAGTCGCATTTCCTGACTCCGGCCAGCTTAGCCCAAGGGCTCTAACCCATTCTGAAACACCAATGTTCTTAGAAATCTCCTGCCACAAAGAAGTTACATTTCCTGAGTGCGGCCAGCTTGGCCCAAGGGCTCTAACCCATTCTGAAATACCACTGTACTTAGAAATCTGCTTCCACAAAAAAGTTACATTTCCAGACTTCGGCCAGTTTGGCCCAAGGTCTCCAACCCACTTTGAAATACAACTATACTTAGAAATCTGATGCCACAAAGAAGTCGCATTTCCTGACTCCGGCCAGCTTGGCCCAAGGGCTCTAACCCATTCTGAAACACCAATGTTCTTAGAAATCTCCTGCCACAAAGAAGTTACATTTCCTGAGTGCGGCCAGCTTGGCCCAAGGGCTCTAACCCATTCTGAAATACCACTGTACTTAGAAATCTGCTTCCACAAAAAAGTTACATTTGCTGACTCCGGTAAGTTTGGCCAAAGCGCTATATCCCATTCTGAAACAACACTGTATTAAGAAATCTGCTGCCACAAAGAAGTTACATTTCCTCACTCCAGCCAGCTTGGCCCAAGTGCTCTAATCCATTCAGAAACACAACTGTACTTAGAAATCTGCTGTCACAAAGAAGTTACATTTCCTGACTCCGGCCAGCTTGGCCCAAGGGCTCTAACCCATTCTGAGACACCAATGTTCTTAGAAATCTCCTGCCACAAAGAAGTTACATTTCCTGACTGCGGCCAGCTTGGCCCAAGGGCTCTAACCCATTCTGAAATACCACTGTACTTAGAAATCTGCTTCCACAAAAAAGTTACATTTGCTGACTCCGGTAAGTTTGGCCAAAGCGCTCTAACCCATTTTGAAACACCACTGTACTTAGAAATCTGCTGCGACAAAGAAGTTACATTTCCTGACTCCGGCCAGCTTTCCCCAAGGCACTAACCCATTCTGAAACACCACTGTACTTAGAAATCTGCTTCCACAAAGGAGTTACATTTCGAGATTCCGGCCTGCTTGGCCCAAGGTCTCTAACACATTCTGAAACACAACTGTACTTAGAAATCTGCTGCCACAAAGTAGTTACATTTCCTGACTACGGCAAGCTTGGCCCAAGGCCTCTAACCCATTCTGAAATACCACTGTACTTAGAAATCTGCTTCCACAAAAAAGTTACATTTGCTGACTTCGGTAAGTTTTGGACAAAGCGCTCTAACCCATTTTGGAACACCACTGTACTTAGTAATTTGCTACCACAAAGAATTTACATTTCCTGACTCCGGCCAGCTTGTCCTAAGGGGTCTAACCCATTCTGAAACACCACTGTACTTAGAAATCTGCTGCCACAAAGAAGTTAAATTTCCAGATTCCGGCCAGCTTGGCCCAAGGGCTCTAACCCATTCTGAAACACCAATGTTCTTAGATATCTGCTGCCACAAAGAAGTTCCATTGCCTCACTACAGCCAGCTTGGCCCAAGGGCTCTAACCCATTCTGCAACACCACTGTACTTAGGAATCTGCTGCCACAAAGAATTTACATTTCCTGACTCCGGCCAGCTTGTCCTAAGGGGTCTAACCCAAACTCTTATGCTGCACAAAACTCTTATGCTGCACAAGAAATTCAAGACAGCAATCTGGGAAACCAGCTTGAAATCATCTGGATAAGAATCAAGGGAACTGGGACTCAAAAAGATGTCGTTGTAGGCATCTACTACAGACCCCCAAGCGAGGAGGAAGATCTTGATGAAGTCTTCTGCCAACAGTTGACCAAACAGGCACAGAAAAGAGATGTAGTAGTCATGGGCGATTTCAACTATCCCGATATTTGCTGGAAAACAAACTCGGCCAAGAGTACAAGGTCCAACAAATTCCTCGCTTGCCTTGCAGACAATTTCATGGTCCAAAAGGTAGAAGAGGCAACAAGGGGATTGGCTACTCTTGATCTCATCCTAACAAATGCGGAGGACCTGATCGATGCGGTCGAAGTGGTAGGATCCTTAGGGGCAAGTGACCATGTGCTCCTGCAATTTGAGGTACAAAGGAAGGCCGAAACTAAGACAAGTCAAACCCGCATTTTGGACTTTAGGAGAGCTGATTTCCAAAAAATGAAGGAAACGCTGAGCAGCATTCAGTGGACACAGATACTAAAAGACAAGGGAGCTACGGATGGATGGGAATTTCTCAAGAGTGAAATACTCAAGGCGCAATTGCAAACCGTGCCAACAAAGAGAAAAAATAGGACAAGTGCAAAGAAGCCAGAATGGATGTCCAAAGAACTTCTAACTGTGCTAAGACACAAAAGAGACATGCACAAGAAGTGGAAAAAGGGAGAAATCACCAAAGAAGAATTCAAACAAATAGCCAACACCTGTAGGGAAAAGGTCCGCAAGGCTAAAGCAAAAAACGAGCTCAGACTTGCCAGGGACATTAAAAACAATAAAAAGGGCTTCTATTCTTATGTCAGTAGAAAAAGGAAAAACAAGGAGGCGATAGGACCTCTTCGAGGAGAAGATGGGGCAATGCTGACAGGGGATAGGGAAAAGGCAGAACTACTTAATGCCTTCTTTGCCTCGGTCTTCTCACAAAAAGAGAGTCTTCAACCTCAGCAAGATGGAGTGGATGAGGGATTGGAGGACATCCAACCCCAAATTGGGAAAGAAGTCGTCCAGGAATACCTGGCCGCTCTTAATGAGTTCAAGTCCCCAGGGCCAGATCAACTACACCCAAGAGTATTGAAGGAACTAGCGGAAGTCATTTCGGAACCATTGGCAACCATCTTTGAGAGTTCTTGGAGAACGGGAGAAGTTCCAGCAGATTGGAGGAGGGCCAATGTGGTCCCAATCTTCAAGAAGGGAAAAAAGGACGACCCAAACAACTACCGTCCGGTCAGCCTCACGTCGATACCGGGCAAGATTCTGGAAAAGATTGTTAAGGAAGTGGTCTGCAAACACTTAGAAACAAATGCAGTCATCGCTAATAGTCAACATGGATTTATCAAAAACAAGTCATGCCAGACTAATCTGATCTCTTTCTTCGATAGAGCTACAAGCTGGGTAGATGCGGGGAATGCCGTGGATGTAGCGTACCTGGATTTCAGTAAGGCCTTCGACAAGGTCCCCCATGACCTTCTGGCAAGGAAACTAGTCCAATGTGGGCTAGGCAAAACTACGGTGAGGTGGATCTGTAATTGGTTAAGTGGACGAACACAGAGAGTGCTCACTAATGCTTCCTCTTCATCTTGGAAAGAAGTGACGAGCGGAGTGCCGCAGGGCTCCGTCCTGGGCCTGGTCCTGTTCAACATCTTTATTAATGACTTAGATGAAGGGCTAGAAGGCATGATCATCAAGTTTGCAGACGACACCAAATTGGGAGGGATAGCCAATAGTCCAGAGGACAGGAGCAGAATTCAAAACGATCTTGACAGATTAGAGAGATGGGCCAAAACTAACAAAATGAAGTTCAACAGTGACAAATGCAAGATACTCCACTTTGGCAGAAAAAATGAAATGCAAAGATACAGAATGGGGGACGCCTGGCTCGAGAGCAGTACGTGTGAAAAAGATCTTGGAGTCCTCGTGGACAACAAGTTAAACATGAGCCAACAATGTGATGTGGCGGCAAAAAAAGCCAATGGAATTTTGGCCTGCATCAATAGAAGCATAGTGTCTAGATCTAAGGAAGTAATGCTACCCCTCTATTCTGCTTTGGTTAGACCACATCTGGAATATTGTGTCCAATTCTGGGCACCACAATTCAAGAGAGATGTTGACAAGCTGGAAAGTGTCCAGAGGAGGGCGACTAAAATGATCAAGGGTCTGGAGAACAAGCCCTATGAGGAGCGGCTTAGGGAACTGGGCATGTTTAGCCTGAAGAAGAGAAGGCTGAGAGGAGATATGATAGCCATGTATAAATATGTGAGAGGAAGCCACAGGGAGGAGGGAGCAAGCTTGTTTTCTGCTTCCTTGGAGACTAGGACACGGAACAATGGCTTCAAACTACAAGAGAGGAGATTCCATCTGAACATTAGGAAGAACTTCCTGACTGTGAGAGCCGTTCAGCAGTGGAACTCTCTGCCCCGGAGTGTGGTGGAGGCTCCTTCTTTGGAAGCTTTTAAACAGAGGCTGGATGGCCATATGTCAGGGGTGATTTGAATGCAATATTCCTGCTTCTTGGCAGGGGGTTGGACTGGATGGCCCATGAGGTCTCTTCCAACTCTATGATTCTATGATTCTATGATTCTATGATTTACATTTCCTGACTCCGGCCAGCTTGTCCTAAGGGGTCTAACCCATTCTGAAACACCACTGTACTTAGAAATCTGCTGCCACAAAAAAGTTAAATTTCCAGATTCCGGCCAGCTTGGCCCAAGGGCTCTAACCCATTCTGTAACACCAATGTTCTTAGAAATCTGCTACCACAAATAAGTTCCATTTCCTCACTACAGCCAGCTTGGCCCAAGGGCTCTAAACCATTCTGAAACACCACTGTACTTAGAAATCTGCTGCCACAAAGAAGTTACATTTCCAGACTCCGGCCAGTTTGGCCCAAGGTCTCCAACACACTTTGAAATACAACTGTACTTAGAAATCTGCTGCCACAAAGAAGTCGCATTTCCTGACTCCGGCCAGCTTGGCCCAAGGGCTCTAACCCATTCTGAAACACCAATGTTCTTAAATATCTGCTGCCACAAAGAAGTTCCATTGCCTCACTACAGCCAGCTTGGCCCAAGGGCTCTAACCCATTCTGCAACACCACTGTACTTAGGAATCTGCTGCCACAAAGAATTTACATTTCCTGACTCCGGCCAGCTTGTCCTAAGGGGTCTAACCCATTCTGAAACACCACTGTACTTAGAAATCTGCTGCCACAAAGAAGTTAAATATCCAGATTCCGGCCAGCTTGGCCCAAGGGCTCTAACCCATTCTGTAACACAAATGTTCTTAGAAATCTGCTACCACAAATAAGTTCCATTTCCTCACTACAGCCAGCTTGGCCCAAGGGCTCTAAACCATTCTGAAACACCACTGTACTTAGAAATCTGCTGCCACAAAGAAGTTACATTTCCAGACTCCGGCCAGTTTGGCCCAAGGTCTCCAACCCACTTTGAAATACTACTATACTTAGAAATCTGCTGCCTCAAAGAAGTCACATTTCCTGACTCCGGCCAGCTTGGCCCAAGGGCTCTAACCCATTCTGAAACACCAATGTTCTTAGATATCTGCTGCCACAAAGAAGTTCCATTGCCTCACTACAGCCAGCTTGGCCCAAGGGCTCTAACCCATTCTGCAACACCACTGTACTTAGAAATCTGCTGCCACAAAGTAGTTACATTTCCAAACTCCGGCCAGCTTGGACCAAAGGCTCTAACCCATTCTGAAACACAACTGTACTTAGAAATCTGCTTCCACAAAAAAGTTACATATGCTGACTCCGGTAAGTTTGGCCAAAGCGCTCTAACCCATTTTGGAACACCACTGTACTTAGTAATTTGCTACCGCAAAGAATTTACATTTCCTGACTCCGGCCAGCTTGTCCTAAGGGGTCTAACCCATTCTGAAACTCCACTGTACTTAGAAATCTGCTGCCACAGAGAAGTTAAATTTCCAGATTCCGGACAGGTTGGCCCAAGGGCTCTAACCCATTCTGTAACACCAATGTTCTTAGAAATCTGCTACCACAAATAAGTTCCATTTCCTCACTACAGCCAGCTTGGCCCAAGGGCTCTAAACCATTCTGAAACACCACTGTACGTAGAAATCTGCTGCCACAAAGAAGTTACATTTCCAGACTCCGGCCAGTTTGGCCCAAGGTCTCAAACCCACTTTGAAATACAACTATACTTAGAAATCTGCTGCCACAAAGAAGTTGCATTTCCTGACACCGGCCTGCTTGGCCAAAGGGCTACATCCAATTCTGAAATACCACTGTATTAAGAAATCTGCTACCACAAAGAAGTTCCATTGCCTCACTACAGCCAGCTTGGCCCAAGGGCTCTAACCCATTCTGCAACACCACTGTACTTAGAAATCTGCTGCCACAAAGAAGTTACATTTCCAAACTACGGCCAGTTTGGCCCAAGGTCTCCAACCCACTTTGAAATACAACTATACTTAGAAATCTGCTGTCACAAAAAAGTTACATTTCCTCAATCCGGCCAGCTTGGCCCAAGGGCTCTAACCCATTCTGAAACACCAATGTTCTTAGAAATCTCCTGCCACAAAGAAGTTACATTTCCTGACTGCGGCCAGCTTGGCCCAAGGGCTCTAACCCATTCTGAAATACCACTGTACTTAGAAATCTGCTTCCACAAAAAAGTTACATTTGCTGACTCCGGTAAGTTTGGCCAAAGCGCTCCAAACCATTCTGAAACACAACTGTACTTAGAAACCTGCTGCCACAAAGAAGGTACATTTCCAGATTCCGGCCTGCTTGGCCCAAGGTCTCTAACCCATTCTGAAACACAACTGTACTTAGAAATCTGCATCCACAAAGAAGTTACATTTCCAGATTCCGGCCAGCTTTCCCCAAGGCACTAACCCATTCTGAAACACCACTGTACTTAGAAATCTGCTGCCACAAAGAAGTTTCATTTCCAGATTCCGGCCTGCTTGGCCCAAGGTCTCTAACCCATTCTGAAACACCACTGTACTTAGAAATCTGCTGCCACAAAGAAGTTACATTTCCTCACTCCAGCCAGCTTGGTCCAAGGTCTCTAACCCATTCTGAAACACCAATGTTCTTTGAAAACTGCTACCACAAAGAAGTTCCATTGCCTCACTACAGCCAGCTTGGCCCAAGGGCTCTAACCCATTCTGAAACACCACTGTACTTAGAAATCTGCTGCCACAAAGAAGTTACATTTCCAGACTCCGGCCAGTTTGGCCCAAGGTCTCCAACCCACTTTGAAATACAACTATACTTAGAAATCTGCTGCCACAAGGAAGTTGCATTTCCTCAATCCGGCCAGCTTGGCCCAAGGGCTCTAACCCATTCTGAAACACCAATGTTCTTAGAAATCTCCTGCCACAAAGAAGTTACATTTCCTGAGTGCGGCCAGCTTGGCCCAAGGGCTCTAACCCATTCTGAAATACCACTGTACTTAGAAATCTGCTTCCACAAAAAAGTTACATTTGCTGACTCCGGTAAGTTTGGCCAAAGCGCTCCAAACCATTCTGAAACACAACTGTACTTAGAAACCTGCTGCCACAAAGAAGTTACATTTCCAGATTCCGGCCTGCTTGGCCCAAGGTCTCTAACCCATTCTGAAACACAACTGTACTTAGAAATCTGCTGCCACAAAGAAGTTACATTTCCAGATTCCGGCCAGCTTTCCCCAAGGCACTAACCCATTCTGAAACACCACTGTACTTAGAAATCTGCTGCCAGAAAGAAGTTTCATTTCCAGATTCCGGCCTGCTTGGCCCAAGATCTCTAACCCATTCTGAAACACCACTGTACTTAGAAATCTGCTGCCACAAAGAAGTTACATTTCCTCACTCCAGCCAGCTTGGTCCAAGGTCTCTAACCCATTCTGAAACACCAATGTTCTTTGAAAACTGCTACCACAAAGAAGTTCCATTGCCTCACTACAGCCAGTTTGGCCCAAGGGCTCTAACCCATTCTGAAACACCACTGTACTTAGAAATCTGCTGCCACAAAGAAGTTACATTTCCAGACTCCGGCCAGTTTGGCCCAAGGTCTCCAACCCACTTTGAAATACAACTATACTTAGAAATCTGCTGCCACAAGGAAGTTGCATTTCCTGACTCCGGCCAGCTTGGCCAAGGGGCTATATCCCATTCTGAAACAACACTATATTAAGAAATCTGCTGCCACAAAGAAGTTACATTTCCTCACTCCAGCCAGCTTGGCCCAAGTGCTCTAAACCATTCTGAAACACAACTGTACTTAGAAACCTGCTGTCACAAAGAAGTTACATTTCCTCAATCCGGCCAGCTTGGCCCAAGGGCTCTAACCCATTCTGAAACACCAATGTTCTTAGAAATCTGCTACCACAAAGAAGTTCCATTGCCTCACTACAGCCAGCTTGGCCCAAGGGCTCTAACCCATTCTGAAATACCACTGTACTTAGAAATCTGCTTCCACAAAAAAGTTACATTTGCTGACTCCGGTAAGTTTGGCCAAAGCGCTCCAAACCATTCTGAAACACAACTGTACTTAGAAACCTGCTGCCACAAAGAAGTTACATTTCCAGATTCCGGCCTGCTTGGCCCAAGGTCTCTAACCCATTCTGAAACACAACTGTACTTAGAAATCTGCTGCCACAAAGAAGTTACATTTCCAGATTCCGGCCAGCTTTCCCCAAGGCACTAACCTGTTCTGAAACACCACTGTACTTAGAAATCTGCTGCCACAAAGAAGATTCATTTCCAGATTCCGGCCTGCTTCGCCCAAGATCTCTAACCCATTCTGAAACACCACTGTACTTAGAAATCTGCTGCCACAAAGAAGTTACATTTCCTCACTCCAGCCAGCTTGGTCCAAGGTCTCTAACCCATTCTGAAACACCAATGTTCTTTGAAAACTGCTACCACAAAGAAGTTCCATTGCCTCACTACAGCCAGCTTGGCCCAAGGGCTCTAACCCATTCTGAAATACCACTGTACTTAGAAATCTGCTGCCACAAAGAAGTTACATTTCCAGACTCCGGCCAGTTTGGCCCAAGGTCTCCAACCCACTTTGAAATACAACTATACTTAGAAATCTGCTGCCACAAGGAAGTTGCATTTCCTGACTCCGGCCAGCTTGGCCAAGGGGCTATATCCCATTCTGAAACAACACTATATTAAGAAATCTGCTGCCACAAAGAAGTTAGATTTCCTCACTCCAGCCAGCTTGGCCCAAGTGCTCTAAACCATTCTGAAACACAACTGTACTTAGAAACCTGCTGTCACAAAGAAGTTACATTTCCTCAATCCGGCCAGCTTGGCCCAAGGGCTCTAACCCATTCTGAAACACCAATGTTCTTAGAAATCTCCTGCCACAAAGAAGTTACATTTCCTGAGTGCGGCCAGCTTGGCCCAAGGGCTCTAACCCATTCTGAAATACCACTGTACTTAGAAATCTGCTGCCACAGAGAATTTACATTTCCTGACTCCGGCCAGCTTTCCCCAAGGCACTAACCCATTCTGAAACACGACTGTACTTAGAAATCTGCTGCCACAAAGAAGTTACATTTGCTGACTCCGGTAAGTGTGGCCAAAGCGCTCTAACCCATTTTGAAACACCACTGTACTTAGAAATCTGCTGCCAAAAAGAATTTACATTTCCTGACTCCGGCCAGCTTTCCACAAGGCACTAACCCATTCTGAAACACCACTGTACTTAGAAATCTGCTGCCACAAAGAATTTAAATTTGCAGATTCCGGCCAGCTTGGCCCAAGGGCTCTAACCCATTCTGTAACACCAATGTTCTTAGAAATCTGCTACCACAAATAAGTTCCGTTTCCTCACTACAGCCAGCTTGGCCCAAGGGCTCTAAACCATTCTGAAACACCAATGTACTTAGAAATCTGCTGCAACAAAGAAGTTACATTTCCAGACTCCGGCCAGTTTGGCCCAAGGTCTCCAACCCACTTTGAAATACAACTATACTTAGAAATCTGCTGCCACAAAGAAGTCGCATTTCCTCACTCCGGCCAGCTTGGCCCAAGGGCTCTAACCCAGTCTGAAACACCAATGTTCTTAGAAATCTCCTGCCACAAAGAAGTTACATTTCCTGAGTGCGGCCAGATGGCCCAAGGGCTCTAACCCATTCTGAAATACCACTGTACTTAGAAATCTGCTTCCACAAAAAAGTTACATTTGCTGACTCCGGTAAGTTTGGCCAAAGGGCTATATCCCATTCTGAAACAACACTGTATTAAGAAATCTGCTGCCACAAAGAAGTTACATTTCCTCACTCCAGCCAGCTTGGCCCAAGTGCTCTAATCCATTCTGAAACACAACTGTACTTAGAAATCTGCTGTCACAAAGAAGTTACATTTCCTCAATCCGGCCAGCTTGGCCCAAGGGCTCTAACCCATTCTGAAATACCACTGTACTTAGAAATCTGCTTCCACAAAAAAGTTACATTTGCGGACTCCGGTAAGTTTGGCCAAAGCGCTCTAACCCATTTTGAAACACCACTGTACTTAGAAATCTGCTGCCACAAAGAATTTACATTTCCTGACTCCGGCCAGCTTTCCCGAAGGCACTAACCCATTCTGAAACACCACGGTACTTAGAAATCGGCTGCCACAAAGGAGTTACATTTCCAGATTCCGGCTTGCTTGGCCCAAGGTCTCTAACACATTCTGAAACACAACTATACTTAGAAATCTGCTGCCACAAAGTAGTTACATTTCCTGACTACGGCCAGCTTGGCCCAAGGGCTCTAACCCATTCTGAAATTCCACTGTACTTAGAAATCTGCTTCCACAAAAAAGTTACATTTGCTGACTCCGGTAAATTTTGGCCAAAGCGCTCTAACCCATTTTGGAACACCACTGTACTTAGTAATTTGCTACCCCAAAGAAGTTACATTTCCTCACTCCAGCCAGCTTGGTCCAAGGTCTCTAACCCATTCTGAAACACCAATGTTCTTTGAAAACTGCTACCACAAAGAAGTTCCATTGCCTCACTACAGCCAGCTTGGCCCAAGGGCTCTAACCCATTCTGAAACACCACTGTACTTAGAAATCTGCTGCCACAAAGAAGTTACATTTCCAGACTCCGGCCAGTTTGGCCCAAGGTCTCCAACCCACTTTGAAATACAACTATACTTAGAAATCTGCTGCCACAAGGAAGTTGCATTTCCTGACTCCGGCCAGCTTGGCCAAGGGGCTATATCCCATTCTGAAACAACACTATATTAAGAAATCTGCTGCCACAAAGAAGTTACATTTCCTCACTCCAGCCAGCTTTTCCCAAGTGCTCTAAACCATTCTGAAACACAACTGTACTTAGAAACCTGCTGTCACAAAGAAGTTACATTTCCTCAATCCGGCCAGCTTGGCCCAAGGGCTCTAACCCATTCTGAAACACCAATGTTCTTAGAAATCTGCTACCACAAAGAAGTTCCATTGCCTCACTACAGCCAGCTTGGCCCAAGGGCTCTAACCCATTCTGAAATACCACTGTACTTAGAAATCTGCTTCCACAAAAAAGTTACATTTGCTGACTCCGGTAAGTTTGGCCAAAGCGCTCCAAACCATTCTGAAACACAACTGTACTTAGAAACCTGCTGCCACAAAGAAGTTACATTTCCAGATTCCGGCCTGCTTGGCCCAAGGTCTCTAACCCATTCTGAAACACAACTGTACTTAGAAATCTGCTGCCACAAAGAAGTTACATTTCCAGATTCCGGCCAGCTTTCCCCAAGGCACTAACCCGTTCTGAAACACCACTGTACTTAGAAATCTGCTGCCACAAAGAAGATTCATTTCCAGATTCCGGCCTGCTTGGCCCAAGATCTCTAACCCATTCTGAAACACCACTGTACTTAGAAATCTGCTGCCACAAAGAAGTTACATTTCCTCACTCCAGCCAGCTTGGTCCAAGGTCTCTAACCCATTCTGAAACACCAATGTTCTTTGAAAACTGCTACCACAAAGAATTTCCATTGCCTCACTACAGCCAGCTTGGCCCAAGGGCTCTAACCCATTCTGAAATACCACTGTACTTAGAAATCTGCTGCCACAAAGAAGTTACATTTCCAGACTCCGGCCAGTTTGGCCCAAGGTCTCCAACCCACTTTGAAATACAACTATACTTAGAAATCTGCTGCCACAAGGAAGTTGCATTTCCTGACTCCGGCCAGCTTGGCCAAGGGGCTATATCCCATTCTGAAACAACACTATATTAAGAAATCTGCTGCCACAAAGAAGTTAGATTTCCTCACTCCAGCCAGCTTGGCCCAAGTGCTCTAAACCATTCTGAAACACAACTGTACTTAGAAACCTGCTGTCACAAAGAAGTTACATTTCCTCAATCCGGCCAGCTTGGCCCAAGGGCTCTAACCCATTCTGAAACACCAATGTTCTTAGAAATCTCCTGCCACAAAGAAGTTACATTTCCTGAGTGCGGCCAGCTTGGCCCAAGGGCTCTAACCCATTCTGAAATACCACTGTACTTAGAAATCTGCTGCCACAGAGAATTTACATTTCCTGACTCCGGCCAGCTTTCCCCAAGGCACTAACCCATTCTGAAACACGACTGTACTTAGAAATCTGCTGCCACAAAGAAGTTACATTTGCTGACTCCGGTAAGTGTGGCCAAAGCGCTCTAACCCATTTTGAAACACCACTGTACTTAGAAATCTGCTGCCAAAAAGAATTTACATTTCCTGACTCCGGCCAGCTTTCCACAAGGCACTAACCCATTCTGAAACACCACTGTACTTAGAAATCTGCTGCCACAAAGAATTTAAATTTGCAGATTCCGGCCAGCTTGGCCCAAGGGCTCTAACCCATTCTGTAACACCAATGTTCTTAGAAATCTGCTACCACAAATAAGTTCCGTTTCCTCACTACAGCCAGCTTGGCCCAAGGGCTCTAAACCATTCTGAAACACCAATGTACTTAGAAATCTGCTGCAACAAAGAAGTTACATTTCCAGACTCCGGCCAGTTTGGCCCAAGGTCTCCAACCCACTTTGAAATACAACTATACTTAGAAATCTGCTGCCACAAAGAAGTCGCATTTCCTCACTCCGGCCAGCTTGGCCCAAGGGCTCTAACCCATTCTGAAACACCAATGTTCTTAGAAATCTCCTGCCACAAAGAAGTTACATTTCCTGAGTGCGGCCAGATGGCCCAAGGGCTCTAACCCATTCTGAAATACCACTGTACTTAGAAATCTGCTTCCACAAAAAAGTTACATTTGCTGACTCCGGTAAGTTTGGCCAAAGGGCTATATCCCATTCTGAAACAACACTGTATTAAGAAATCTGCTGCCACAAAGAAGTTACATTTCCTCACTCCAGCCAGCTTGGCCCAAGTGCTCTAATCCATTCTGAAACACAACTGTACTTAGAAATCTGCTGTCACAAAGAAGTTACATTTCCTCAATCCGGCCAGCTTGGCCCAAGGGCTCTAACCCATTCTGAAATACCACTGTACTTAGAAATCTGCTTCCACAAAAAAGTTACATTTGCGGACTCCGGTAAGTTTGGCCAAAGCGCTCTAACCCATTTTGAAACACCACTGTACTTAGAAATCTGCTGCCACAAAGAATTTACATTTCCTGACTCCGGCCAGCTTTCCCGAAGGCACTAACCCATTCTGAAACACCACGGTACTTAGAAATCGGCTGCCACAAAGGAGTTACATTTCCAGATTCCGGCTTGCTTGGCCCAAGGTCTCTAACACATTCTGAAACACAACTATACTTAGAAATCTGCTGCCACAAAGTAGTTACATTTCCTGACTACGGCCAGCTTGGCCCAAGGGCTCTAACCCATTCTGAAATTCCACTGTACTTAGAAATCTGCTTCCACAAAAAAGTTACATTTGCTGACTCCGGTAAATTTTGGCCAAAGCGCTCTAACCCATTTTGGAACACCACTGTACTTAGTAATTTGCTACCCCAAAGAATTTACATTACCTGACTCCGGCCAGCTTGTCCTAAGGGGTCTAACCCATTCTGAAACACCACTGTACTTAGAAATCTGCTGCCACAAAGAAGTTACATTTCCCGATTCCTGCCAGCTTGGCCCAAGGGCTCTAACCCATTCTGTAACACCAAGGTTCTTAGAAATCTGCTACCACAAATAAGTTCCATTTCCTCACTACAGCCAGCTTGGCCCAAGGGCTCTAAACCGTCCAGCTTGGCCCAAGGGCTCTAACCCATTCTGAAACACCAATGTTCTTAGATATCTGCTGCCACAAAGAAGTTCCATTGCCTCACTACAGCCAGCTTGGCCCAAGGGCTCTAACCCATTCTGCAACACCACTGTACTTAGGAATCTGCTGCCACAAAGAATTTACATTTCCTGACTCCAGCCAGCTTGTCCTAAGGGGTCTAACCCATTCTGAAACACCACTGTACTTAGAAATCTGCTGCCGCAAAGAAGTTACATTTCCAAACTCCGGCCAGTTTGGCCCAAGGTCTCCAACCCACTTTGAAATACAACTATACTTAGAAATCTGCTGTCACAAATAAGTTACATTTCCTCAATCCGGCCAGCTTGGCCCAAGGGCTGTAACCCATTCTGAAATACCACTGTTCTTAGAAATCTGCTTCCACAAAAAAGTTACATCTGCTGACTCCGGTAAGTTTGGCCAAAGGGCTATATCCCATTCTGAAACAACACTGTATTAAGAAATCTGATGCCACAAAGAAGTTACATTTCCCCACTCCAGCCAGCTTGGCCCAAGTGCTCTAATCCATTCTGAAACACAACTGTACTTAGAAATCTGCTGTCACAAAGAAGTTACATTTCCTCAATCCGGCCAGCTTGGCCCAAGGGCTCTAACCCATTCTGAAACACCAATGTTCTTAGAAATCTCCTGCCACAAAGAAGTTACATTTCCTGACTGCGGCCAGCTTGGCCCAAGGGCTCTAACCCATTCTGAAATACCACTGTACTTAGAAATCTGCTTCCACAAAAAAGTTACATTTGCTGACTCCGGTAAGTTTGGCCAAAGCGCTCTAACCCATTTTGAAACACCAATGTTCTTAGATATATGCTGCCACAAAGAAGTTCCATTGCCTCACTACAGCCAGCTTGGCCCAAAGGCTCTAACCCATTCTGAAACACCACTGTACTTAGAAATCTGCTTCCACAAAAAAGTTACATATGCTGACTCCGGTAAGTTTGGCCAAAGCGCTCTAACCCATTTTGGAACACCACTGTACTTAGTAGTTTGCTACCACAAAGAATTTACATTTCCTGACTCCGGCCAGCTTGTCCAAAGGCGTCTAACCCATTCTGAAACACCACTGTACTTAGAAATCTGCTGCCACAAAGGAGTTAAATTTCCAGATTCCGGCCAGCTTGGCCCAAGGGCTCTAACCCATTCTGTAACACCAATGTTCTTAGAAATCTGCTACCACGAATAAGTTCCATTTCCTCACTACAGCCAGCTTGGCCCAAGGGCTCTATACCATTCTGAAACACCACTGTACTTAGAAATCTGCTGCCACAAAGAAGTTACATTTCCAGACTCCGGCCAGTTTGGCCCAAGGTCTCTAATCCACTTTGAAATACAACTATACTTAGAAATCTGCTGCCAGAAAGAAGTCGCATTTCCTGACTCCGGCCTGCTTGGCCAAAGGGCTACATCCCATTCTGAAATACCACTGTATTAAGAAATCTGATGCCAGAAAGCAGTTACATATCCTCAATCCAGCCAGCTTGGCCAAGGGCTCTAACCCATTTTGAAACACCACTGTACTTAGAAATCTGCTGCCACAAAGAATTTACATTTCCTGACTCCGGCCAGCTTGCCCCAAGGCACTAACCCATTCTGAAACACCACTGTACTTAGAAATCTGCTGCCACAAAGAAGTTACATTTCCAGATTCCGACCAGCTTGGCCCAAGGGCTCTAACCCATTCTGAAACACCAATGTTCTTAGAAATCTGCTACCACAAAGAAGTTCCATTGCCTCACTACAGCCAGCTTGGCCCAAGGGCTCTAACCCATTCTGCAACGCCACTGTACTTAGAAATCTGCTGCCACAAAGAAGTTACATTTCCAAACTCCGGCCAGTTTGGCCCAAGTTCTCTATCCCATTCTGAAACACCAATGTTCTTAGATATCTGCTGCCGCAAAGAAGTTCCATTGCCTCACTACAGCCAGCTTGGCCCAAAGGCTCTAACCCATTTTGAAACACCACTGTACTTAGAAATCTGCTTCCACAAAAAAGTTACATATGCTGACTCCGGTAAGTGTGGCCAAAGCGCTCTAACCCATTTTGGAACACCACTGTACTTAGTAGTTTGCTACCACAAAGAATTTACATTTCCTGACTCCGGCCAGCTTGTCCAAAGGCGTCTAACCCATTCTGAAACACCACTGTACTTAGAAATCTGCTGCCACAAAGAAGTTAAATTTCCAGATTCCGGCCAGCTTGGCCCAAGGGCTCTAACACATTCTGTAACACCAATGTTCTTAGAAATCTGCTACCACAAATAAGTTCCATTTCCTCACTACAGCCAGCTTGGCCCAAGGGCTCTATACCATTCTGAAACACCACTGTACTTAGAAATCTGCTGCCACAAAGAAGTTACATTTCCAGACTCCGGCCAGTTTGGCCCAAGGTCTCTAATCCACTTTGAAATACAACTATACTTAGAAATCTGCTGCCAGAAAGAAGTCGCATTTCCTGACTCCGGCCTGCTTGGCCAAAGGGCTCCATCCCATTCTGAAATACCACTGTATTAAGAAATCTGATGCCAGAAAGCAGTTACATATCCTCAATCCAGCCAGCTTGGCCCAAGGATCTAACCCATTCTGAAACACCAATGTTCTTAAAAATCTGCTGCCACAAAGAAGTTACATTTCCTGACTCCGGCCAGCTTGGCCCAAAGGCTCTAACCCATTTTGAAACACCACTGTACTTAGAAATCTGCTGCCACAAAGAATTTACATTTCCTGACTCCGGCCAGCTTGCCCCAAGGCACTAACCCATTCTGAAACACCACTGTACTTAGAAATCTGCTGCCACAAAGAAGTTACATTTCCAGATTCCGACCAGCTTGGCCCAAGGGCTCTAACCCATTCTGAAACACCAATATTCTTAGAAATCTCCAGCCACAAAGAAGTTACATTTCCTGACTGCGGCCAGCTTGGCCCAAGGGCTCTAACCCATTCTGAAATACCACTGTACATAGAAATCTGCTTCCACAAAAAAGTTACATTTGCTGACTCCGGTAAGTTTGGCCAAAGCGCTCTAACCCATTTTGAAACACCACTGTACTTAGAAATCTGCTGCCACAAAGAATTTACATTTCCTGATCCTGCCAGCTTGGCCCAAGGGCTCTAACCCATTCTGTAACACCAATGTTCTTAGAAATCTGCTACCACAAATAAGTTCCATTTCCTCACTACAGCCAGCTTTGCCCAAGGGCTCTAAACCGTCCAGCTTGGCCCAAGGGCTCTAACCCATTCTGAAACACCAATGTTCTTAGATATCTGCTGCCACAAAGAAGTTCCATTGCCTCACTACAGCCAGCTTGGCCCAAGGGCTCTAACCCATTCTGCAAAACCACTGTACTGAGAAATCTGCTGCCACAAAGAAGTTACATTTCCAAACTCCGGCCAGTTTGGCCCAAGGTCTCCAACCCACTTTGAAATACAACTATACTTAGAAATCTGCTGTCACAAAGAAGTTACATTTCCTCAATCCGGCCAGCTTGGCCCAAGGGCTGTAACCCATTCTGAAATACCACTGTACTTAGAAACCTGCTTCCACAAAAAAGTTACATCTGCTGACTCCGGTAAGTTTGGCCAAAGGGCTATATCCCATTCTGAAACAACACTGTATTAAGAAATCTGATGCCACAAAGAAGTTACATTTCCTCACTCCAGCCAGCTTGGCCCAAGTGCTCTAATCCATTCTGAAACACAACTGTACTTAGAAATCTGCTGTCACAAAGAAGTTACATTTCCTCAATCCGGCCAGCTTGGCCCAAGGGCTCTAACCCATTCTGAAACACCAATGTTCTTAGAAATCTCCTGCCACAAAGAAGTTACATTTCCTGACTGCGGCCAGCTTGGCCCAAGGGCTCTAACCCATTCTGAAATACCACTGTACTTAGAAATCTGCTTCAACAAAAAAGTTACATTTGCTGACTCCGGTAAGTTTGGCCAAAGCGCTCTAACCCATTTTGCAACACCACTAGACTTAGTAGTTTGCTACCACAAAGAATTTACATTTCCTGACTCCGGCCAGCTTGTCCAAAGGCGTCTAACCCATTCTGAAACACCACTGTACTTAGAAATCTGCTGCCACAAAGAAGTTAAATTTCCAGATTCCGGCCAGCTTGGCCCAAGGGCTCTAACCCATTCTGTAACACCAATGTTCTTAGAAATCTGCTACCACAAATAAGTTCCATTTCATCACTACAGCCAGCTTGGCCCAAGGGCTCTATACCATTCTGAAACACCACTGTACTTAGAAATCTGCTGCCACAAAGAAGTTACATTTCCAGACTCCGGCCAGTTTGGCCCAAGGTCTCTAATCCACTTTGAAATACAACTATACTTAGAAATCTGCTGCCAGAAAGAAGTCGCATTTCCTGACTCCGGCCTGCTTGGCCAAAGGGCTCCATCCCATTCTGAAATACCACTGTATTAAGAAATCTGATGCCAGAAAGCAGTTACATATCCTCAATCCAGCCAGCTTGGCCCAAGGATCTAACCCATTCTGAAACACCAATGTTCTTAAAAATCTGCTGCCACAAAGAAGTTACATTTCCTGACTCCAGCCAGCTTGGCCCAAAGGCTCTAACCCATTTTGAAACACCACTGTACTTAGAAAACTGCTGCCACAAAGAATTTACATTTCCTGACTCCGGCCAGCTTGCCCCAAGGCACTAACCCATTCTGAAACACCACTGTACTTAGAAATCTGCTGCCACAAAGAAGTTACATTTCCAGATTCCGACCAGCTTGGCCCAAGGGCTCTAACCCATTCTGAAACACCAATGTTCTTAGAAATCTGCTACCACAAAGAAGTTCCATTGCCTCACTACAGCCAGCTTGGCCCAAGGGCTCTAACCCATTCTGTAACACCACTGTACTTAGAAATCTGCTGCCACAAAGAAGTTACATTTCCAAACTCCGGCCAGTTTGGCCCAAGGTCTCCAACCCACTTTGAAATTCAACTATACTTAGAAATCTGCTGTCACAAAAAAGTTACATTTCCTCAATCCGGCCAGCTTGGCCCAAGGGCTCTAACCCATTCTGAAATACCACTGTACTTAGAAATCTGCTTCCACAAAAAAGTTACATTTGCTGACTCCGGTAAGTTTGGCCAAAGGGCTATATCCCATTCTGAAACAACACTGTATTAAGAAATCTGATGCCACAAAGAAGTTACATTTCCTCACTCCAGCCAGTTTGGCCCAAGTGCTCTAATCCATTCTGAAACACAACTGTACTTAGAAATCTGCTGTCACAAAGAAGTTACATTTCCTCAATCTGGCCAGCTTGGCCCAAGGGCTCTAACCCATTCTGAAACACCAATATTCTTAGAAATCTCCTGCCACAAAGAAGTTACATTTCCTGACTGCGGCCAGCTTGGCCCAAGGGCTTTAACCCATTCTGAAATACCACTGTACATAGAAATCTGCTTCCACAAAAAAGTTACATTTGCTGACTCCGGTAAGTTTGGCCAAAGCGCTCTAACCCATTTTGAAACACCACTGTACTTAGAAATCTGCTGCCACAAAGAATTTACATTTCCTGACTCCGGCCAGCTTGCCCCAAGGCACTAACCCACTCTGAAACACCACTGTACTTAGAAATCTGCTGCCACAAAGAATTTACATTTCCTGACTCCGGCCAGCTTGCCCCAAGGCACTAACCCATTCTGAAACACCACTGTACTTAGAAATCTGCTTCCACAAAAAAGTTACATTTCCAGATTCCGGCCAGCTTGGCCTAAGGGCTCTAACCCATTCTGAAACACCAATGTTCTTAGAAATCTGCTGCCACAAAGAAGTTACATTTCCTCACTCCAGCCAGCTTGGTCCAAGGGCTCTAACCCATTCTGCAAAACCACTGTACTTAGAAATCTGCTGCCACAAAGAAGTTACATTTCCAAACTCCGGCCAGTTTGGCCCAAGGTCTCCAACCCACTTTGAAATACAACTATACTTAGAAATGTGCTGTCACAAAGAAGTTACATTTCCTCAATCCGGCCAGCTTGGCCCAAGGGCTCTCACCCATTCTGAAATACCACTGTACTTAGAAATCTGCTTCCACAAAAAAGTTACATTTGCTGACTCCGGTAAGTTTGGCCAAAGGGCGATATCCCATTCTGAAACAACAGTGTACTTAGAAATCTGCTTCCACAAAAAAGTTACATTTGCTGACTCCGTTAAGTTTGGCCAAAGCGCTCTAACCCATTTTGAAAAACCACTGTACTTAGAAATCTGCTGCCACAAAGAATTTACATTTTCTGACTCCGGCCAGCTTTCCCCAAGGTACTAACCCATTCTGAAACACCACTGTACTTAGAAATCTGCTGCCACAAAGGAGTTACATTTCCAGATTCCGGCCTGCTTGGCCCAAGTTCTCTAACCCATTCTGAAACACAACTGTACTTAGAAATCTGCTGCCACAAAGTAGTTACATTTCCTCAATCCGGCCAGCTTGGCCCAAGGGCTCTAACCCATTCTGAGACACCAATGTTCTTAGAAATCTCCTGCCACAAAGAAGTTACATTTCCTGACTGTGGCCAGCTTGGCCCAAGGGCTCTAACCCATTCTGAAATACCACTGTACTTAGAAATCTGCTTCCACAAAAAAGTTACATTTGCTGATACCGGTAAATTTGGCCAAAGCGCTCTAACCCATTTTGAAACACCACTGTACTTAGAAATCTGCTGCCACAAAGAATTTACATTTCCTGACTCCGGCCAGCTTTCCCCAAGGTACTAACCCATTCTGAAACACCACTGTATTTAGAAATCTGCTGCCACAAAGGAGTTACATTTCCAGATTCCGGCCTGCTTGGCCCAAGGTCTCTAACCCATACTGAAACACAACTGTACTTAGAAATCTGCTGCCACAAAGTAGTTACATTTCCTGACTGCGGCCAGCTTGGCCCAAGGGCTCTAACCCATTCTGAAATACCACTGTACTTAGAAATCTGCTTCCACAAAAAAGTTACATTTGCTGACTCCGGTAAGTTTTGGCCAAAGCGCTCTAACCCATTTTGGAACACCACTGTACTTAGTAATTTGCTACCACAAAGAATTTACATTTCCTGACTTCGGCCAGCTTGTCCTAAGGGGTCTAACCCATTCTGAAACACCACTGTGCTTAGAAATCTGCTGCCACAAAGAAGTTAATTTTCCAGATTCCGGCCAGCTTGGCCCAAGGGCTCTAACCCATTCTGTAACACCAATGTCCTTAGAAATCTGCTACCACAAATAAGTTCCATTTCCTCACCACAGCCAGCTTGGCCCAAGGGCTCTAAACCATTCTGAAACACCACTGTACTTAGAAATCTGCTGCCACAAAGAAGTTACATTTCCTGACTCCGGCCAGCTTGTCCTAAGGGGTCTAACCCATTCTGAAACTCCACTGTACTTAGAAATCTGCTGCCACAAAGAAGTTAAATTTCCAGATTCCGGCCAGCTTGGCCCAAGGGCTCTAACCCATTCTGAAACACCAATGTTCTTTGATATCTGCTGCCACAAAGAAGTTCCATTGCCTCACTACAGCCAGCTTGGCCCAAGGGCTCTAACCCATTCTGCAACACCACTGTACTTAGAAATCTGCTGCCACAAAGAAGTTACATTTCCAAACTCCGGCCAGCTTGGCCCAAAGGCTCTAACCGATTCTGAAACACCACTGTACTTAGAAATCTGCTTCCACAAAAAAGTTACATATGCTGACTCCGGTAAGTTTGGCCAAAGCGCTCTAACGCATTTTGGAACACCACTGTACTTAGTAATTTGCTACCACAAAGAATTTACATTTCCTGACTCCGGCCAGCTTGTCCTAAGGGGTCTAACCCATTCTGAAACACCACTGTACTTAGAAATCTGCTGCCACAAAGAAGTTAAATTTCCAGATTCCGGCCAGCTTGGCCCAAGGGCTCTAACCCATTCTGTAACACCAATGTTCTTAGAAATCTGCTACCACAAATAAGTTCCATTTCCTCACTATAGCCAGCTTGGCCCAAGGGCTCTAAACCATTCTGAAACACCACTGTACTTAGAAATCTGCTGCCACAAAGAAGTTACATTTCCAGACTCCGGCCAGTTTGGCCCAAGGTCTCCAACCCACTTTGAAATACAACTATACTTAGAAATCTGCTGCCACAAAGAAGTCGCATTTCCCGACTCCGGCCTACTGGGCCAAAGGGCTACATCCCATTCTGAAATACCACTGTATTAAGAAATCTGATGCCAGAAAGAAGTTACATATCCTCATACCAGCCAGCTTGGCCCAAGGATCTAACCCATTCTGAAACACCACTGTGCTTAGAAATCTGCTGCCACAAAGAAGTTAATTTTCCAGATTCCGGCCAGCTTGGCCCAAGGGCTCTAACCCATTCTGTAACACCAATGTCCTTAGAAATCTGCTACCACAAATAAGTTCCATTTCCTCACCACAGCCAGCTTGGCCCAAGGGCTCTAAACCATTCTGAAACACCACTGTACTTAGAAATCTGCTGCCACAAAGAAGTTACATTTCCTGACTCCGGCCAGCTTGTCCTAAGGGGTCTAACCCATTCTGAAACTCCACTGTACTTAGAAATCTGCTGCCACAAAGAAGTTAAATTTCCAGATTCCGGCCAGCTTGGCCCAAGGGCTCTAACCCATTCTGAAACACCAATGTTCTTTGATATCTGCTGCCACAAAGAAGTTCCATTGCCTCACTACAGCCAGCTTGGCCCAAGGGCTCTAACCCATTCTGCAACACCACTGTACTTAGAAATCTGCTGCCACAAAGAAGTTACATTTCCAAACTCCGGCCAGCTTGGCCCAAAGGCTCTAACCGATTCTGAAACACCACTGTACATAGAAATCTGCTTCCACAAAAAAGTTACATATGCTGACTCCGGTAAGTTTGGCCAAAGCGCTCTAACGCATTTTGGAACACCACTGTACTTAGTAATTTGCTACCACAAAGAATTTACATTTCCTGACTCCGGCCAGCTTGTCCTAAGGGGTCTAACCCATTCTGAAACACCACTGTACTTAGAAATCTGCTGCCACAAAGAAGTTAAATTTCCAGATTCCGGCCAGCTTGGCCCAAGGGCTCTAACCCATTCTGTAACACCAATGTTCTTAGAAATCTGCTACCACAAATAAGTTCCATTTCCTCACTATAGCCAGCTTGGCCCAAGGGCTCTAAACCATTCTGAAACACCACTGTACTTAGAAATCTGCTGCCACAAAGAAGTTACATTTCCAGACTCCGGCCAGTTTGGCCCAAGGTCTCCAACCCACTTTGAAATACAACTATACTTAGAAATCTGCTGCCACAAAGAAGTCGCATTTCCCGACTCCGGCCTACTGGGCCAAAGGGCTACATCCCATTCTGAAATACCACTGTATTAAGAAATCTGATGCCAGAAAGAAGTTACATATCCTCATACCAGCCAGCTTGGCCCAAGGATCTAACCCATTCTGAAACACCAATGTTCTTAAAAATCTGCTGCCACAAAGAAGTTACATTTCCTGACTCCGGCCAGCTTGGCCCAAAGGCTCTAACCCATTTTGAAACACCACTGTACTCAGAAATCTGCTGCCACAAAAAATTTACATTTCCTGACTCCGGCCAGCTTGCCCCAAGGCACTAACCCATTCTGAAACACCACTGTACTTAGAAATCTGCTGCCACAAAGAAGTTACATTTCCAGATTCCGGCCAGCTTGGCCGAAGGGCTCTAACCCATTCTGAAACACCAATGTTCTTAGAAATCTGCTACCACAAAGAAGTTCCATTGCCTCACTACAGCCAGCTTGGCCCAAGGGCTCTAACCCATTCTGCAACACCACTGTGCTTAGAAATCTGCTGCCACAAAGAAGTTACATTTCCAAACTCCGGCCAGTTTGGCCCAAGGTCTCCAACCCACTTTGAAATACAACTATACTTAGAAATATGCTGTCACAAAGAAGTTACATTTCCTCAATCCGGCCAGCTTGGCCCAAGGGCTCTCACCCATTCTGAAATACCACTGTATTAAGAAATCTGATGCCAGAAAGAAGTTACATATCCTCATACCAGCCAGCTTGGCCCAAGGATCTAACCCATTCTGAAACACCAATGTTCTTAAAAATCTGCTGTCACAAAGAAGTTACATTTCCTGACTCCGGCCAGCTTGGCCCAAAGGCTCTAACCCATTTTGAAACACCACTGTACTTAGAAATCTGCTGCCACAAAGAATTTACATTTCCTGACTCCGGCCAGCTTGCCCCAAGGCACTAACCCATTCTGAAACACCACTGTACTTAGAAATCTGCTGCCACAAAGAAGTTACATTTCCAGATTCCGGCCAGCTTGGCCCAAGGTCTCTAACCCATTCTGAAACACCAATGTTCTTAGAAATCTGCTACCACAAAGAAGTTCCATTGCCTCACTACAGCCAGCTTGGCCTAAGAGCTCTAACCCATTCTGCAACACCACTGTGCTTAGAAATCTGCTGCCACAAAGAAGTTACATTTCCAAACTCCGGCCAGTTCGGCCCAAGGTCTCCAACCCACTTTGAAATACAACTATACTTAGAAATATGCTGTCACAAAGAAGTTACATTTCCTCAATCCGGCCAGCTTGGCCCAAGGGCTCTAACCCATTCTGAAATACCACTGTACTTAGAAATCTGCTTCCACAAAAAAGTGACATTTGCTGACTCCGGTAAGTTTGGCCAAAGCGCTCTAACCCATTTTGAAACACCACTGTACTTAGAAATCTGCTGCCACAAAGAATTTACATTTCCTGACTCCGGCCAGCTTGCCGCAAGGCACTAACCCATTCTGAAACACCACTGTACTTAGAAATCTGCTGCCACAAAGAATTTACATTTCCTGACTCCGGCCAGCTTGCCCCAAGGCACTAACCCATTCTGAAACACCACTGTACTTAGAAATCTGCTGCCACAAAGGAGTTACATTTCCAGATTCCGGCCAGCTTTGCCTAAGGTCTGTAACCCATTCTGAAACACCAATGTTCTTAGAAATCTGCTACCACAAAGAAGTTCCATTGCCTCACTACAGCCAGCTTGGCCGAAGGGCTCTAACCCATTCTGCAACACCACTGTACTTAGAAATCTGCTGCCACAAAGAAGTTACATTTCCAAACTCCGGCCAGTTTGGCCCAAGGTCTCCAACCCACTTTGAAATTCAACTATACTTAGAAATCTGCTGTCACAAAGAAGTTACATTTCCTCAATCCGGCCAGCTTGGCCCAAGGGCTCTCACCCATTCTGAAATACCACTGTACTTAGAAATCTGCTTCCACAAAAAAGTTACATTTGCTGACTCCGGTAAGTTTGGCCAAAGGGCTATATCCCATTCTGAAACAACACTGTATTAAGAAATCTGATGCCACAAAGAAGTTACATTTCCTCACTCCAGCCAGCTTGGCCCAAGTGCTCTAATCCATTCTGAAACACAACTGTACTTAGAAATCTGCTGTCACAAAGAAGTTACATTTCCTCAATCCGGCCAGCTTGGCCCAAGGGCTCTAACCCATTCTGAAACACCAATGTTCTTAGAAATCTCCTGCCACAAAGAAGTTACATTTCCTGACTGCGGCCAGCTTGGCCCAAGGGCTCTAACCCATTCTGAAATACCACTGTACTTAGAAATCTGCTTCCACAAAAAAGTTACATTTGCTGACTCCGGTAAGTTTGGCCAAAGCGCTCTAACCCATTTTGAAACACCACTGTACTTAGAAATCTGCTGCCACAAAGAAGTTACATTTCCAAACTCCGGCCAGTTTGGCCCAAGGTCTCCAACCCACTTTGAAATACAACTATACTTAGAAATATGCTGTCACAAAGAAGTTACATTTCCTCAATCCGGCCAGCTTGGCCCAAGGGCTCTAACCCATTCTGAAATACCACTGTACTTAGAAATCTGCTTCCACAAAAAAGTTACATTTGCTGACTCCGGTAAGTTTGGCCAAAGGGCTATATCCCATTCTGAAACAACACTGTATTAAGAAATCTGATGCCACAAAGAAGTTACATTTCCTCATTCCAGCCAGCTTGGCCCAAGTGCTCTAATCCATTCTGAAACACAACTGTACTTAGAAATCTGCTGTCACAAAGAAGTTACATTTCATGACTCTGGAGAGCTTTGCCCAAGGGCTCTAACCCATTCTGAAACACCAATGTTCTTAGAAATCTCCTGCCACAAAGAAGTTACATTTCCTGACTCCGGCCAGCTTGCCCCAAGGCACTAACCCATTCTGAAACACCACTGTACTTAGAAATCTGCTGCCACAAAGGAGTTACATTTCCAGATTCCGGCCAGCTTGGCCCAAGGGCTCTAACCCATTCTGGAACACCAATGTTCTTAGAAATCTGCTACCACAAATAAGTTCCATTTCCTCACTACAGCCAGCTTGGCCCAAGGGCTCTAAACCATTCTGAAACACCACTGTACTTAGAAATCTGCTGCCACAAAGAAGTTACATTTCCAGACTCCGGCCAGTTTGGCCCAAGGTCTCCAACCCACTTTGAAATACAACTATACTTAGAAATCTGATGCCACAAAGAAGTCGCATTTCCTGACTCCGGCCTACTTGGCCAAAGGGCTACATCCCATTCTGAAATACCACTGTATTAAGAAATCTGATGCCAGAAAGAAGTTACATATCCTCAATCCAGCCAGCTTGGCCCAAGGATCTAACCCATTCTGAAACACCAATGTTCTTAAAAATCTGCTGCCACAAAGAAGTTACATTTCCTGACTCCGGCCAGCTTGGCCCAAAGGCTCTAACCCATTTTGAAACACCACTGTACTTAGAAATCTGCTGCCACAAAGAATTTACTTTTCCTGACTCCGGCCAGCTTGCCCCAAGGCACTAACCCATTCTGAAACACCACTGTACTTAGAAATCTGCTGCCACAAAGAAGTTACATTTCCAGATTCCGGCCAGCTTGGCCCAAGGGCTCTAACCCATTCTGAAACACCAATGTTCTTAGAAATCTGCTACCACAAAGCAGTTCCATTGCCTCAGTACAGCCAGCTTGGCCCAAGGGCTCTAACCCATTCTGCAACACCACTGTACTTAGAAATCTGCTGCCACAAAGAAGTTACATTTCCAAACTCCGGCCAGTTTAGCCCAAGGTCTCCAACCCACTTTGAAATACAACTATACTTAGAAATATGCTGTCACAAAGAAGTTACATTTCCTCAATCCGGCCAGCTTGGCCCAAGGGCTCTAACCCATTCTGAAATACCACTATACTTAGAAATCTGCTTCCACAAAAAAGTTACATTTGCTGACTCTGGTAAGTTTGGCCAAAGGGCTATATCCCATTCTGAAACAACACTGTATTAAGAAATCTGATGCCACAAAGAAGTTACATTTCCTCACTCCAGCCAGTTTGGCCCAAGTGCTCTAATCCATTCTGAAACACAACTGTACTTAGAAATCTGCTGTCACAAAGAAGTTACATTTCCTCAATCTGGCCAGCTTGGCCCAAGGGCTCTAACCCATTCTGAAACACCAATATTCTTAGAAATCTCCTGCCACAAAGAAGTTACATTTCCTGACTGCGGCCAGCTTGGCCCAAGGGCTTTAACCCATTCTGAAATACCACTGTACATAGAAATCTGCTTCCACAAAAAAGTTACATTTGCTGACTCCGGTAAGTTTGGCCAAAGCGCTCTAACCCATTTTGAAACACCACTGTACTTAGAAATCTGCTGCCACAAAGAATTTACATTTCCTGACTCCGGCCAGCTTGCCCCAAGGCACTAACCCACTCTGAAACACCACTGTACTTAGAAATCTGCTGCCACAAAGAATTTACATTTCCTGACTCCGGCCAGCTTGCCCCAAGGCACTAACCCATTCTGAAACACCACTGTACTTAGAAATCTGCTTCCACAAAAAAGTTACATTTCCAGATTCCGGCCAGCTTGGCCTAAGGGCTCTAACCCATTCTGAAACACCAATGTTCTTAGAAATCTGCTACCACAAACAAGTTCCATTGCCTCACTACCGCCAGCTTGGCCCAAGGGCTCTAACCCATTCTGCAAAACCACTGTACTTAGAAATCTGCTGCCACAAAGAAGTTACATTTCCAAACTCCGGCCAGTTTGGCCCAAGGTCTCCAACCCACTTTGAAATACAACTATACTTAGAAATGTGCTGTCACAAAGAAGTTACATTTCCTCAATCCGGCCAGCTTGGCCCAAGGGCTCTCACCCATTCTGAAATACCACTGTACTTAGAAATCTGCTTCCACAAAAAAGTTACATTTGCTGACTCCGGTAAGTTTGGCCAAAGGGCGATATCCCATTCTGAAACAACAGTGTACTTAGAAATCTGCTGCCACAAAAAAGTTACATTTGCTGACTCCGTTAAGTTTGGCCAAAGCGCTCTAACCCATTTTGAAAAACCACTGTACTTAGAAATCTGCTGCCACAAAGAATTTACATTTTCTGACTCCGGCCAGCTTTCCCCAAGGTACTAACCCATTCTGAAACACCACTGTACTTAGAAATCTGCTGCCACAAAGGAGTTACATTTCCAGATTCCGGCCTGCTTGGCCCAAGTTCTCTAACCCATTCTGAAACACAACTGTACTTAGAAATCTGCTGCCACAAAGTAGTTACATTTCCTCAATCCGGCCAGCTTGGCCCAAGGGCTCTAACCCATTCTTAGACACCAATGTTCTTAGAAATCTCCTGCCACAAAGAAGTTACATTTCCTGACTGCGGCCAGCTTGGCCCAAGGGCTCTAACCCATTCTGAAATACCACTGTACTTAGAAATCTGCTTCCACAAAAAAGTTACATTTGCTGATACCGGTAAGTTTGGCCAAAGCGCTCTAACCCATTTTGAAACACCACTGTACTTAGAAATCTGCTCCCACAAAGAATTTACATTTCCTGACTCCGGCCAGCTTTCCCCAAGGTACTAACCCATTCTGAAACACCACTGTATTTAGAAATCTGCTGCCACAAAGGAGTTACATTTCCAGATTCCGGCCTGCTTGGCCCAAGGTCTCTAACCCATACTGAAACACAACTGTACTTAGAAATCTGCTGCCACAAAGTAGTTACATTTCCTGACTGCGGCCAGCTTGGCCCAAGGGCTCTAACCCATTCTGAAATACCACTGTACTTAGAAATCTGCTTCCACAAAAAAGTTACATTTGCTGACTCCGGTAAGTTTTGGCCAAAGCGCTCTAACCCATTTTGGAACACCACTGTACTTAGTAATTTGCTACCACAAAGAATTTACATTTCCTGACTTCGGCCAGCTTGTCCTAAGGGGTCTAACCCATTCTGAAACACCACTGTGCTTAGAAATCTGCTGCCACAAAGAAGTTAATTTTCCAGATTCCGGCCAGCTTGGCCCAAGGGCTCTAACCCATTCTGTAACACCAATGTCCTTAGAAATCTGCTACCACAAATAAGTTCCATTTCCTCACCACAGCCAGCTTGGCCCAAGGGCTCTAAACCATTCTGAAACACCACTGTACTTAGAAATCTGCTGCCACAAAGAAGTTACATTTCCTGACTCCGGCCAGCTTGTCCTAAGGGGTCTAACCCATTCTGAAACTCCACTGTACTTAGAAATCTGCTGCCACAAAGAAGTTAAATTTCCAGATTCCGGCCAGCTTGGCCCAAGGGCTCTAACCCATTCTGAAACACCAATGTTCTTTGATATCTGCTGCCACAAAGAAGTTCCATTGCCTCACTACAGCCAGCTTGGCCCAAGGGCTCTAACCCATTCTGCAACACCACTGTACTTAGAAATCTGCTGCCACAAAGAAGTTACATTTCCAAACTCCGGCCAGCTTGGCCCAAAGGCTCTAACCGATTCTGAAACACCACTGTACTTAGAAATCTGCTTCCACAAAAAAGTTACATATGCTGACTCCGGTAAGTTTGGCCAAAGCGCTCTAACGCATTTTGGAACACCACTGTACTTAGTAATTTGCTACCACAAAGAATTTACATTTCCTGACTCCGGCCAGCTTGTCCTAAGGGGTCTAACCCATTCTGAAACACCACTGTACTTAGAAATCTGCTGCCACAAAGAAGTTAAATTTCCAGATTCCGGCCAGCTTGGCCCAAGGGCTCTAACCCATTCTGTAACACCAATGTTCTTAGAAATCTGCTACCACAAATAAGTTCCATTTCCTCACTATAGCCAGCTTGGCCCAAGGGCTCTAAACCATTCTGAAACAACACTGTACTTAGAAATCTGCTGCCACAAAGAAGTTACATTTCCAGACTCCGGCCAGTTTGGCCCAAGGTCTCCAACCCACTTTGAAATACAACTATACTTAGAAATCTGCTGCCACAAAGAAGTCGCATTTCCCGACTCCGGCCTACTGGGCCAAAGGGCTACATCCCATTCTGAAATACCACTGTATTAAGAAATCTGATGCCAGAAAGAAGTTACATATCCTCATACCAGCCAGCTTGGCCCAAGGATCTAACCCATTCTGAAACACCACTGTGCTTAGAAATCTGCTGCCACAAAGAAGTTAATTTTCCAGATTCCGGCCAGCTTGGCCCAAGGGCTCTAACCCATTCTGTAACACCAATGTCCTTAGAAATCTGCTACCACAAATAAGTTCCATTTCCTCACCACAGCCAGCTTGGCCCAAGGGCTCTAAACCATTCTGAAACACCACTGTACTTAGAAATCTGCTGCCACAAAGAAGTTACATTTCCTGACTCCGGCCAGCTTGTCCTAAGGGGTCTAACCCATTCTGAAACTCCACTGTACTTAGAAATCTGCTGCCACAAAGAAGTTAAATTTCCAGATTCCGGCCAGCTTGGCCCAAGGGCTCTAACCCATTCTGAAACACCAATGTTCTTTGATATCTGCTGCCACAAAGAAGTTCCATTGCCTCACTACAGCCAGCTTGGCCCAAGGGCTCTAACCCATTCTGCAACACCACTGTACTTAGAAATCTGCTGCCACAAAGAAGTTACATTTCCAAACTCCGGCCAGCTTGGCCCAAAGGCTCTAACCGATTCTGAAACACCACTGTACTTAGAAATCTGCTTCCACAAAAAAGTTACATATGCTGACTCCGGTAAGTTTGGCCAAAGCGCTCTAACGCATTTTGGAACACCACTGTACTTAGTAATTTGCTACCACAAAGAATTTACATTTCCTGACTCCGGCCAGCTTGTCCTAAGGGGTCTAACCCATTCTGAAACACCACTGTACTTAGAAATCTGCTGCCACAAAGAAGTTAAATTTCCAGATTCCGGCCAGCTTGGCCCAAGGGCTCTAACCCATTCTGTAACACCAATGTTCTTAGAAATCTGCTACCACAAATAAGTTCCATTTCCTCACTATAGCCAGCTTGGCCCAAGGGCTCTAAACCATTCTGAAACACCACTGTACTTAGAAATCTGCTGCCACAAAGAAGTTACATTTCCAGACTCCGGCCAGTTTGGCCCAAGGTCTCCAACCCACTTTGAAATACAACTATACTTAGAAATCTGCTGCCACAAAGAAGTCGCATTTCCCGACTCCGGCCTACTGGGCCAAAGGGCTACATCCCATTCTGAAATACCACTGTATTAAGAAATCTGATGCCAGAAAGAAGTTACATATCCTCATACCAGCCAGCTTGGCCCAAGGATCTAACCCATTCTGAAACACCAATGTTCTTAAAAATCTGCTGCCACAAAGAAGTTACATTTCCTGACTCCGGCCAGCTTGGCCCAAAGGCTCTAACCCATTTTGAAACACCACTGTACTCAGAAATCTGCTGCCACAAAAAATTTACATTTCCTGACTCCGGCCAGCTTGCCCCAAGGCACTAACCCATTCTGAAACACCACTGTACTTAGAAATCTGCTGCCACAAAGAAGTTACATTTCCAGATTCCGGCCAGCTTGGCCCAAGGGCTCTAACCCATTCTGAAACACCAATGTTCTTAGAAATCTGCTACCACAAAGAAGTTCCATTGCCTCACTACAGCCAGCTTGGCCCAAGGGCTCTAACCCATTCTCCAACACCACTGTGCTTAGAAATCTGCTGCCACAAAGAAGTTACATTTCCAAACTCCGGCCAGTTTGGCCCAAGGTCTCCAACCCACTTTGAAATACAACTATACTTAGAAATATGCTGTCACAAAGAAGTTACATTTCCTCAATCCGGCCAGCTTGGCCCAAGGGCTCTCACCCATTCTGAAATACCACTGTATTAAGAAATCTGATGCAAGAAAGAAGTTACATATCCTCATACCAGCCAGCTTGGCCCAAGGATCTAACCCATTCTGAAACACCAATGTTCTTAAAAATCTGCTGTCACAAAGAAGTTACATTTCCTGACTCCGGCCAGCTTGGCCCAAAGGCTCTAACCCATTTTGAAACACCACTGTACTTAGAAATCTGCTGCCACAAAGAATTTACATTTCCTGACTCCGGCCAGCTTGCCCCAAGGCACTAACCCATTCTGAAACACCACTGTACTTAGAAATCTGCTGCCACAAAGAAGTTACATTTCCAGATTCCGGCCAGCTTGGCCCAAGGTCTCTAACCCATTCTGAAACACCAATGTTCTTAGAAATCTGCTACCACAAAGAAGTTCCATTGCCTCACTACAGCCAGCTTGGCCTAAGGGCTCTAACCCATTCTGCAACACCACTGTGCTTAGAAATCTGCTGCCACAAAGAAGTTACATTTCCAAACTCCGGCCAGTTCGGCCCAAGGTCTCCAACCCACTTTGAAATACAACTATACTTAGAAATATGCTGTCACAAAGAAGTTACATTTCCTCAATCCGGCCAGCTTGGCCCAAGGGCTCTAACCCATTCTGAAATACCACTGTACTTAGAAATCTGCTTCCACAAAAAAGTGACATTTGCTGACTCCGGTAAGTTTGGCCAAAGCGCTCTAACCCATTTTGAAACACCACTGTACTTAGAAATCTGCTGCCACAAAGAATTTACATTTCCTGACTCCGGCCAGCTTGCCGCAAGGCACTAACCCATTCTGAAACACCACTGTACTTAGAAATCTGCTGCCACAAAGAATTTACATTTCCTGACTCCGGCCAGCTTGCCCCAAGGCACTAACCCATTCTGAAACACCACTGTACTTAGAAATCTGCTGCCACAAAGGAGTTACATTTCCAGATTCCGGCCAGCTTTGCCTAAGGTCTGTAACCCATTCTGAAACACCAATGTTCTTAGAAATCTGCTACCACAAAGAAGTTCCATTGCCTCACTACAGCCAGCTTGGCCGAAGGGCTCTAACCCATTCTGCAACACCACTGTACTTAGAAATCTGCTGCCACAAAGAAGTTACATTTCCAAACTCCGGCCAGTTTGGCCCAAGGTCTCCAACCCACTTTGAAATTCAACTATACTTAGAAATCTGCTGTCACAAAGAAGTTACATTTCCTCAATCCGGCCAGCTTGGCCCAAGGGCTCTCACCCATTCTGAAATACCACTGTACTTAGAAATCTGCTTCCACAAAAAAGTTACATTTGCTGACTCCGGTAAGTTTGGCCAAAGGGCTATATCCCATTCTGAAACAACACTGTATTAAGAAATCTGATGCCACAAAGAAGTTACATTTCCTCACTCCAGCCAGCTTGGCCCAAGTGCTCTAATCCATTCTGAAACACAACTGTACTTAGAAATCTGCTGTCACAAAGAAGTTACATTTCCTCAATCCGGCCAGCTTGGCCCAAGGGCTCTAACCCATTCTGAAACACCAATGTTCTTAGAAATCTCCTGCCACAAAGAAGTTACATTTCCTGACTGCGGCCAGCTTGGCCCAAGGGCTCTAACCCATTCTGAAATACCACTGTACTTAGAAATCTGCTTCCACAAAAAAGTTACATTTGCTGACTCCGGTAAGTTTGGCCAAAGCGCTCTAACCCATTTTGAAACACCACTGTACTTAGAAATCTGCTGCCACAAAGAAGTTACATTTCCAAACTCCGGCCAGTTTGGCCCAAGGTCTCCAACCCACTTTGAAATACAACTATACTTAGAAATATGCTGTCACAAAGAAGTTACATTTCCTCAATCCGGCCAGCTTGGCCCAAGGGCTCTAACCCATTCTGAAATACCACTGTACTTAGAAATCTGCTTCCACAAAAAAGTTACATTTGCTGACTCCGGTAAGTTTGGCCAAAGGGCTATATCCCATTCTGAAACAACACTGTATTAAGAAATCTGATGCCACAAAGAAGTTACATTTCCTCATTCCAGCCAGCTTGGCCCAAGTGCTCTAATCCATTCTGAAACACAACTGTACTTAGAAATCTGCTGTCACAAAGAAGTTACATTTCATCACTCTGGAGAGCTTTGCCCAAGGGCTCTAACCCATTCTGAAACACCAATGTTCTAAGAAATCTCCTGCCACAAAGAAGTTACATTTCCTGACTCCGGCCAGCTTGCCCCAAGGCACTAACCCATTCTGAAACACCACTGTACTTAGAAATCTGCTGCCACAAAGGAGTTACATTTCCAGATTCCGGCCAGCTTGGCCCAAGGGCTCTAACCCATTCTGTAACACCAATGTTCTTAGAAATCTGCTACCACAAATAAGTTCCATTTCCTCACTACAGCTAGCTTGGCCCAAGGGCTCTAAACCATTCTGAAACACCACTGTACTTAGAAATCTGCTGCCACAAAGAAGTTACATTTCCAGACTCCGGCCAGTTTGGCCCAAGGTCTCCAACCCACTTTGAAATACAACTATACTTAGAAATCTGATGCCACAAAGAAGTCGCATTTCCTGACTCCGGCCTACTTGGCCAAAGGGCTACATCCCATTCTGAAATACCACTGTATTAAGAAATCTGATGCCAGAAAGAAGTTACATATCCTCAATCCAGCCAGCTTGGCCCAAGGATCTAACCCATTCTGAAACACCAATGTTCTTAAAAATCTGCTGCCACAAAGAAGTTACATTTCCTGACTCCGGCCAGCTTGGCCCAAAGGCTCTAACCCATTTTGAAACACCACTGTACTTAGAAATCTGCTGCCACAAAGAATTTACTTTTCCTGACTCCGGCCAGCTTGCCCCAAGGCACTAACCCATTCTGAAACACCACTGTACTTAGAAATCTGCTGCCACAAAGAAGTTACATTTCCAGATTCCGGCCAGCTTGGCCCAAGGGCTCTAACCCATTCTGAAACACCAATGTTCTTAGAAATCTGCTACCACAAAGCAGTTCCATTGCCTCAGTACAGCCAGCTTGGCCCAAGGGCTCTAACCCATTCTGCAACACCACTGTACTTAGAAATCTGCTGCCACAAAGAAGTTACATTTCCAAACTCCGGCCAGTTTAGCCCAAGGTCTCCAACCCACTTTGAAATACAACTATACTTAGAAATATGCTGTCACAAAGAAGTTACATTTCCTCAATCCGGCCAGCTTGGCCCAAGGGCTCTAACCCATTCTGAAATACCACTATACTTAGAAATCTGCTTCCACAAAAAAGTTACATTTGCTGACTCTGGTAAGTTTGGCCAAAGGGCTATATCCCATTCTGAAACAACACTGTATTAAGAAATCTGATGCCACAAAGAAGTTAAATTTCCTCACTCCAGCCAGCTTGGCCCAAGTGCTCAAATCCATACTGAAACACAACTGTACTTAGAAATCTGCTGTCACAAAGAAGTTACATTTCCTGACTCCGGCCAGCTTGGCCCAAGGGCTCTTACCCATTCTGAAACACCAATGTTCTTAGAAATCTCCTGCCACAAAGAAGTTACATTTCCTGACTGCGGCCAGTTTGGCCCAAGGGCTCTAACCCATTCTGAAATACCACTGTACTTAGAAATCTGCTTCCACAAAAAAGTTACATTTGCTGACTCCGGTAAGTTTGGCTAAAGCGCTCTAACCCATTTTGAAACACCACTGTACTTAGAAATCTGCTGCCACAAAGAATTTACATTTCCTGACTCCGGCCAGCTTGCCCCAAGGCACTAACCCATTCTGAAACACCACTGTACTTAGAAATCTGCTGCCACAAAGAAGTTACATATCCTCAATCCAGCCAGCTTGGCCCAGGGATCTAACCCATTCTGAAACACCAATGTTCTTAAAAATCTGCTGCCACAAAGAAGTTACATTTAATGACTCCGGCCAGCTTGGCCCAAAGGCTCTAACCCATTTTGAAACACCACTGTACTTAGAAATCTGCTGCCACAAAGAATTTACATTTTCTGACTCCGGCCAGCTTGCCCCAAGGCACTAACCCATTCTGAAACACCACTGTACTTAGAAATCTGCTTCCACAAAAAAGTTACATTTGCTGACTCCGGTAAGTTTGGCCAAAGCGCTCTAAACCATTTTGAAACACCACTGTACTTAGAAATCTGCTGCCACAAAGAAGTCGCATTTCCTGACTCCGGCCAGCTTGGCCCAAGGGCTCTAACCCATTCTGAAACACCAATGTTCTTAGATATCTGCTGCCACAAAGAAGTTCCATTGCCTCACTACAGCCAGCTTGGCCCAAGGGCTCTAACCCATTCTGCAACACCACTGTACTTAGAAATCTGCTGCCACAAAGAAGTTACATTTCTAAACTCCGGCCAGCTTGGCCCAAAGGCTCTAACCCATTCTGAAACACCACTGTACTTAGAAATCTGCTTCCACAAAAAAGTTGCATATGCTGACTCCGGTAAGTTTGGCCAAAGCGCTCTAACCCATTTTGGAACACCACTGTATTAAGAAATCTGATGCCACAAAGAAGTTACATTTCCTCATTCCAGCCAGCTTGGCCCAAGTGCTCTAATCCATTCTGAAACACAACTGTACTTAGAAATCTGCTGTCACAAAGAAGTTACATTTCATCACTCTGGAGAGCTTTGCCCAAGGGCTCTAACCCATTCTGAAACACCAATGTTCTAAGAAATCTCCTGCCACAAAGAAGTTACATTTCCTGACTCCGGCCAGCTTGCCCCAAGGCACTAACCCATTCTGAAACACCACTGTACTTAGAAATCTGCTGCCACAAAGGAGTTACATTTCCAGATTCCGGCCAGCTTGGCCCAAGGGCTCTAACCCATTCTGTAACACCAATGTTCTTAGAAATCTGCTACCACAAATAAGTTCCATTTCCTCACTACAGCCAGCTTGGCCCAAGGGCTCTAAACCATTCTGAAACACCACTGTACTTAGAAATCTGCTGCCACAAAGAAGTTACATTTCCAGACTCCGGCCAGTTTGGCCCAAGGTCTCCAACCCACTTTGAAATACAACTATACTTAGAAATCTGATGCCACAAAGAAGTCGCATTTCCTGACTCCGGCCTACTTGGCCAAAGGGCTACATCCCATTCTGAAATACCACTGTATTAAGAAATCTGATGCCAGAAAGAAGTTACATATCCTCAATCCAGCCAGCTTGGCCCAAGGATCTAACCCATTCTGAAACACCAATGTTCTTAAAAATCTGCTGCCACAAAGAAGTTACATTTCCTGACTCCGGCCAGCTTGGCCCAAAGGCTCTAACCCATTTTGAAACATCACTGTACTTAGAAATCTGCTGCCACAAAGAATTTACTTTTCCTGACTCCGGCCAGCTTGCCCCAAGGCACTAACCCATTCTGAAACACCACTGTACTTAGAAATCTGCTGCCACAAAGAAGTTACATTTCCAGATTCCGGCCAGCTTGGCCCAAGGGCTCTAACCCATTCTGAAACACCAATGTTCTTAGAAATCTGCTACCACAAAGCAGTTCCATTGCCTCAGTACAGCCAGCTTGGCCCAAGGGCTCTAACCCATTCTGCAACACCACTGTACTTAGAAATCTGCTGCCACAAAGAAGTTACATTTCCAAACTCCGGCCAGTTTAGCCCAAGGTCTCCAACCCACTTTGAAATACAACTATACTTAGAAATATGCTGTCACAAAGAAGTTACATTTCCTCAATCCGGCCAGCTTGGCCCAAGGGCTCTAACCCATTCTGAAATACCACTATACTTAGAAATCTGCTTCCACAAAAAAGTTACATTTGCTGACTCTGGTAAGTTTGGCCAAAGGGCTATATCCCATTCTGAAACAACACTGTATTAAGAAATCTGATGCCACAAAGAAGTTAAATTTCCTCACTCCAGCCAGCTTGGCCCAAGTGCTCAAATCCATACTGAAACACAACTGTACTTAGAAATCTGCTGTCACAAAGAAGTTACATTTCCTGACTCCGGCCAGCTTGGCCCAAGGGCTCTTACCCATTCTGAAACACCAATGTTCTTAGAAATCTCCTGCCACAAAGAAGTTACATTTCCTGACTGCGGCCAGTTTGGCCCAAGGGCTCTAACCCATTCTGAAATACCACTGTACTTAGAAATCTGCTTCCACAAAAAAGTTACATTTGCTGACTCCGGTAAGTTTGGCTAAAGCGCTCTAACCCATTTTGAAACACCACTGTACTTAGAAATCTGCTGCCACAAAGAATTTACATTTCCTGACTCCGGCCAGCTTGCCCCAAGGCACTAACCCATTCTGAAACACCACTGTACTTAGAAATCTGCTGCCACAAAGAAGTTACATATCCTCAATCCAGCCAGCTTGGCCCAGGGATCTAACCCATTCTGAAACACCAATGTTCTTAAAAATCTGCTGCCACAAAGAAGTTACATTTAATGACTCCGGCCAGCTTGGCCCAAAGGCTCTAACCCATTTTGAAACACCACTGTACTTAGAAATCTGCTGCCACAAAGAATTTACATTTCCTGACTCCGGCCAGCTTGCCCCAAGGCACTAACCCATTCTGAAACACCACTGTACTTAGAAATCTGCTTCCACAAAAAAGTTACATTTGCTGACTCCGGTAAGTTTGGCCAAAGCGCTCTAAACCATTTTGAAACACCACTGTACTTAGAAATCTGCTGCCACAAAGAAGTCGCATTTCCTGACTCCGGCCAGCTTGGCCCAAGGGCTCTAACCCATTCTGAAACACCAATGTTCTTAGATATCTGCTGCCACAAAGAAGTTCCATTGCCTCACTACAGCCAGCTTGGCCCAAGGGCTCTAACCCATTCTGCAACACCACTGTACTTAGAAATCTGCTGCCACAAAGAAGTTACATTTCTAAACTCCGGCCAGCTTGGCCCAAAGGCTCTAACCCATTCTGAAACACCACTGTACTTAGAAATCTGCTTCCACAAAAAAGTTGCATATGCTGACTCCGGTAAGTTTGGCCAAAGCGCTCTAACCCATTTTGGAACACCACTGTACTTAGTAATTTGCTACCACAAAGAATTTACATTTCTTGACTCCGGCCAGCTTGTCCTAAGGGGTCTAACCCATTCTGAAACTCCACTGTACTTAGAAATCTGCTGCCACAAAGAAGTTAAATTTCCAGATTCCGGCCAGCTTGGCCCAAGGGCTCTAACCCATTCTGTAACACCAATGTTCTTAGAAATCTGCTACCACAAATAAGTTCCATTTCCTCACTACTGCCAGCTTGGCCCAAGGGCTCTAAACCATTCTGAAACACCACTGTACTTAGAAATCTGCTGCCACAAAGAAGTTACATTTCCAGACTCCGGCCAGTTTGGCCCAAGGTCTCCAACCCACTTTGAAATACAACTATACTTAGAAATCTGCTGCCACAAAGAAGTCGCATTTCCTGACTCCGGCCTGCTTGGCCAAAGGGCTACATCCAATTCTGAAATACCACTGTATTAAGAAATCTGATGCCAGAAAGCAGTTACATATACTCAATCCAGCCAGCTTGGCCCAAGGGCTCTAACCCATTCTGAAACAACAATGTTCTTAAAAATCTGCTGCCACAAAGGAGTAACATTTCCTGACTCCGGCCAGCTTGGCCCATTTTGAAACACCACTGTACTTAGAAATCTGCTGCCACAAAGAATTTACATTTTCTTACTCCGGCCAGCTTGCCCCAAGGCACTAACCCATTCTGAAACACCACTGTACTTAGAAATCTGCTGCCACAAAGAAGTTACATTTCCAGATTCCGGCCAGCTTGGCCCAAGGGCTCTAACCCATTCTGAAACACCAATGTTCTTAGAAATCTGCTACCACAAAGAAGTTCCATTGCCTCACTACAGCCAGCTTGGCCCAAGGGCTCTAACCCATTCTGCAACACCACTGTACTTAGAAATCTGCTGCCACAAAGAAGTTACATTTCCAAACTCCGGCCAGTTTGGCCCAAGGTCTCCAACCCTCTTTGAAATACAACTATACTTAGAAATCTCCTGCCACAAAGAAGTTACATTTCCTGACTGCGGCCAGCTTGGCCCAAGGGCTCTAACCCATTCTGAAATACCACTGTACTTAGAAATCTGCTTCCACAAAAAAGTTACATTTGCTGACTCCGGTAAGTTTGGCCAAAGCGCTCTAAACCATTTTGAAACACCACTGTACTTAGAAATCTGCTGCCACAAAGAATTTACATTTCCTGACTCCGGCCAGCTTGGCCAAGGGGCTTTATCACATTCTGAAACAACACTATATTAAGAAATCTGCTGCCACAAAGAAGTTACATTTCCTCACTCCAGCCAGCTTGGCCCAAGTGCTCTAAACCATTCTGAAACACAACTGTACTTAGAAACCTGCTGTCACAAAAAAGTTACATATGGTGATTCCGGTAAGTTTGGCCAAAGCGCTCTAACCCATTTTGGAACACCACTGTCCTTAGTAATTTGCTACCACAAAGAATTTACATTTCCTGACTCCGGCCAGCTTGTCCTAAGGGGTCTAACCCATTCTGAAACTCCACTGTACTTAGAAATCTGCTGCCACAAAGAAGTTAAATTTCCAGATTCCGGCCAGCTTGGCCCAAGTGCTCTAACCCATTCTGAAACACCAATGTTCTTAGATATCTGCTGCCACAAAGAAGTTCCATTGCCTCACTACAGCCAGCTTGGCCCAAGGGCTCTAACCCATTCTGCAACACCACTGTACTTAGAAATCTGCTGCCACAAAGAAGTTACATTTCCAAACTCCGGCCAGCTTGGCCCAAAGGCTCTAACCCATTCTGAAACACCACTATACTTAGAAATCTGCTTCCACAAAAAGTTACATATGCTGACTCCGGTAAGTTTGGCCAAAGCGCTCTAACCCATTTTGGAACACCACTGTACTTAGTAATTTGCTACCACAAAGAATTTACATTTCCTGACTCCGGCCAGCTTGTCCAAAGGCGTCTAACCCATTCTGAAACACCACTGTACTTAGAAATCTGCTGCCACAAAGAAGTTAAATTTCCAGATTCCGGCCAGCTTGGCCCAAGGGCTCTAACCCATTCTGTAACACCAATGTTCTTAGAAATCTGCTACCACAAATAAGTTCCATTTCCTCACTACAGCCAGCTTGGCCCAAGGGCTCTAAACCATTCTGAAACACCACTGTACTTAGAAATCTGCTGCCACAAAGAAGTTACATTTCCAGACTCCGGCCAGTTTGGCCCAAGGTCTCCAACCCACTTTGAAATACAACTATACTTAGAAATCTGCTGCCACAAAGAAGTCGCATTTCCTGACTCCGGCCTACTTGGCCAAAGGGCTACATCCCATTCTGAAATACCACTGTATTAAGAAATCTGATGCCAGAAAGAAGTTACATATCCTCAATCCAGCCAGCTTGGCCCAAGGATCTAACCCATTCTGAAACACCAATGTTCTTAAAAATCTGCTGCCACAAAGAAGTTACATTTCCTGACTCCGGCCAGCTTGGCCCAAAGGCTCTAACCCATTTTGAAACACCACTGTACTTAGAAATGTGCTGCCACAAAGAATTTACATTTCCTGACTCCGGCCAGCTTGCCCCAAGGCACTAACCCATTCTGAAACACCACTGTACTTAGAAATCTGCTGCCACAAAGAAGTTACATTTCCAGATTCCGGCCAGCTTGGCCCAAGGGCTCTAACCCATTCTGCAACACCACTGTACTTAGAAATCTGCTGCCACAAAGAAGTTACATTTCCAAACTCCGGCCAGTTTGGCCAAAGGTCTCCAACCCACTTTGAAATACAACTATACTTAGAAATATGCTGTCACAAAGAAGTTACATTTCCTCAATCCGGCCAGCTTGGCCCAAGGGCTCTAACCCATTCTGAAATACCACTATACTTAGAAATCTGCTTCCACAAAAAAGTTACATTTGCTGACTCTGGTAAGTTTGGCCAAAGGGCTATATCCCATTCTGAAACAACACTGTATTAAGAAATCTGATGCCACAAAGAAGTTAAATTTCCTCACTCCAGCCAGCTTGGCCCAAGTGCTCTAATCCATTCTGAAACACAACTGTACTTAGAAATCTGCTGTCACAAAGAAGTTACATTTCCTGACTCCGGCCAGCTTGGCCCAAGGGCTCTAACCCATTCTGAAACACCAATGTTCTTAGAAATCTCCTGCCACAAAGAAGTTACATTTCCTGAGTGCGGCCAGTTTGGCCCAAGGGCTCTAACCCATTCTGAAATACCACTGTACTTAGAAATCTGCTTCCACAAAAAAGTTACATTTGCTGACTCCGGTAAGTTTGGCTAAAGCGCTCTAACCCATTTTGAAACACCACTGTACTTAGAAATCTGCTGCCACAAAGAATTTACATTTCCTGACTCCGGCCAGCTTTCCCCAAGTTACTAACCCATTCTGAAACACCACTGTACTTAGAAATCTGCTGCCACAAAGGAGTTACATTTCCAGATTCCGGCCTGCTTGGCCCAAGGTCTCTAACCCATTCTGAAACACAACTGTACTTAGAAATCTGCTGCCACAAAGAAGTCGCATTTCCTGACTCCGGCCAGCTTGGCCCAAGGGCTCTAACCCATTCTGAAACTCCAATGTTCTTAGATATCTGCTGCCACAAAGAAGTTCCATTGCCTTACTACAGCCAGCTTGGCCCAAGGGCTCTAACCCATTCTGCAACACCACTGTACTTAGAAATCTGCTTCCACAAAAAAGTTACATTTGCTGACTCCGGTAAGTTTGGCCAAAGCGCTCTAACCCATTTTGAAACACCACTGTACTTAGAAGTCTGCTGCCACAAAGAATTTACATTTCCTGACTCCGGCCAGCTTTCCCCAAGGTACTAACCCATTCTGAAACACCACTGTACTTAGAAATCTGCTGCCACAAAGGAGTTACATTTCCAGATTCCGGCCTGCTTGGCCCAAGGTCTCTAACCCATTCTGAAACACAACTGTACTTAGAAATCTGCTGCCACAAAGAAGTCGCATTTCCTGACTCCGGCCAGCTTGGCCCAAGGGCTCTAACCCATTCTGAAACACCAATGTTCTTAGATATCTGCTGCCACAAAGAAGTTCCATTGCCTTACTACAGCCAGCTTGGCCCAAGGGCTCTAACCCATTCTGCAACACCACTGTACTTAGAAATCTGCTGCCACAAAGAAGTTACATTTCCAAACTCCGGCCAGCTTGGCCCAAGGGCTCTAAACCATTCTGAAACACCACTGTACTTAGAAATCTGCTGCCACAAAGAAGTTACATTTCCTGACTCCGGCCAGCTTGCCCCAAGGCACTAACCCATTCTGAAACACCGCTGTACTTAGAAATCTGCTGCCACAAAGAAGTTACATATCCTCAATCCAGCCAGCTTGGCCCAAGGATCTAACCCATTCTGAAACACCAATGTTCTTAAAAATCTGCTGCCACAAAGAAGTTACATTTCCTGACTCCGGCCAGCTTGGCCCAAAGGCTCTAACCCATTTTGAAACACCACTGTACTTAGAAATCTGCTGCCACAAAGAATTTACATTTCCTGACTCCAGCCAGCTTGCCCCAAGGCACTAACCCATTCTGAAACACCACTGTACTTACAAATCTGCTGCCACAAAGAAGTTACATTTCCAGATTCCGGCCAGCTTGGCCCAAGGGCTCTAACCCATTCTGAAACACCAATGTTCTTAGAAATCTGCTACCACAAAGAAGTTCCATTGCCTCACTACAGCCAGCTTGGCCCAAGGGCTCTAACCCATTCTGCAACACCACTGTACTTAGAAATCTGCTGCCACAAAGAAGTTACATTTCCAAACTCCGGCCAGTTTGGCCCAAGGTCTCCAAACAACTTTGAAATACAACTATACTTAGAAATCTGCTGTCACAAAGAAGTTACATTTCCTCAATCCGGCCAGCTTGCCCCAAGGGCTCTCACCCATTCTGAAATACCACTGTACTTAGAAATCTGCTTCCACAAAAAAGTTACATTTGCTGAATCTGGTAAGTTTGGCCTAAGGGCTATATCCCATTCTGAAACAACACTGTATTAAGAAATCTGATGCCACAAAGAAGTTAAATTTCCTCACTCCAGCCAGCTTGGCCCAAGGGCTCTAACCCATTCTGAAACACCAATGTTCTTAGAAAGCTCCTGCCACAAAGAAGTTACATTTCCTGACTGCGGCCAGTTTGACCCAAGGGCTCTAACCCATTCTGAAATACCACTGTACTTAGAAATCTGCTTCCACAAAAAAGTTACATTTGCTGACTCCGGTAAGTTTGGCCAAAGCGCTCTAACCCATTTTGAAACACCACTGTACTTAGAAATCTGCTGCCACAAAGAATTTACATTTCCTGACTCCGGCCAGCTTTCCCCAAGGTACTAACCCATTCTGAAACACCACTGTACTTAGAAATCTGCTGCTACAAAGAAGTCGCATTTCCTGACTCCGGCCAGCTTGGCCCAAGGGCTCTAACCCATTCTGAAACTCCAATGTTCTTAGATATCTGCTGCCACAAAGAAGTTCCATTGCCTTACTACAGCCAGCTTGGCCCAAAGGCTCTAACCCATTCTGCAACACCACTGTACTTAGAAATCTGCTGCCACAAAGAAGTTACATTTCCAGACTCCGGCCAGTTTGGCCCAAGGTCTCCAACCCACTTTGAAATACAACTATACTTAGAAATCTGCTGCCACAAAGAAGTCGCATTTCCTGACTCCGGCCTACTTGGCCAAAGGGCTACATCCCATTCTGAAATACCACTGTATTAAGAAATCTGATGCCAGAAAGAAGTTACATATCCTCAATCCAGCCAGCTTGGCCCAAGGATCTAACCCATTCTGAAACACCAATGTTCTTAAAAATCTGCTGCCACAAAGAAGTTACATTTCCTGACTCCGGCCAGCTTGGCCCAAAGGCTCTAACCCATTTTGAAACACCACTGTACTTAGAAATGTGCTGCCACAAAGAATTTACATTTCCTGACTCCGGCCAGCTTGCCCCAAGGCACTAACCCATTCTGAAACACCACTGTACTTAGAAATCTGCTGCCACAAAGAAGTTACATTTCCAGATTCCGGCCAGCTTGGCCCAAGGGCTCTAACCCATTCTGCAACACCACTGTACTTAGAAATCTGCTGCCACAAAGAAGTTACATTTCCAAACTCCGGCCAGTTTGGCCAAAGGTCTCCAACCCACTTTGAAATACAACTATACTTAGAAATATGCTGTCACAAAGAAGTTACATTTCCTCAATCCGGCCAGCTTGGCCCAAGGGCTCTAACCCATTCTGAAATACCACTATACTTAGAAATCTGCTTCCACAAAAAAGTTACATTTGCTGACTCTGGTAAGTTTGGCCAAAGGGCTATATCCCATTCTGAAACAACACTGTATTAAGAAATCTGATGCCACAAAGAAGTTAAATTTCCTCACTCCAGCCAGCTTGGCCCAAGTGCTCTAATCCATTCTGAAACACAACTGTACTTAGAAATCTGCTGTCACAAAGAAGTTACATTTCCTGACTCCGGCCAGCTTGGCCCAAGGGCTCTAACCCATTCTGAAACACCAATGTTCTTAGAAATCTCCTGCCACAAAGAAGTTACATTTCCTGAGTGCGGCCAGTTTGGCCCAAGGGCTCTAACCCATTCTGAAATACCACTGTACTTAGAAATCTGCTTCCACAAAAAAGTTACATTTGCTGACTCCGGTAAGTTTGGCTAAAGCGCTCTAACCCATTTTGAAACACCACTGTACTTAGAAATCTGCTGCCACAAAGAATTTACATTTCCTGACTCCGGCCAGCTTTCCCCAAGTTACTAACCCATTCTGAAACACCACTGTACTTAGAAATCTGCTGCCACAAAGGAGTTACATTTCCAGATTCCGGCCTGCTTGGCCCAAGGTCTCTAACCCATTCTGAAACACAACTGTACTTAGAAATCTGCTGCCACAAAGAAGTCGCATTTCCTGACTCCGGCCAGCTTGGCCCAAGGGCTCTAACCCATTCTGAAACTCCAATGTTCTTAGATATCTGCTGCCACAAAGAAGTTCCATTGCCTTACTACAGCCAGCTTGGCCCAAGGGCTCTAACCCATTCTGCAACACCACTGTACTTAGAAATCTGCTTCCACAAAAAAGTTACATTTGCTGACTCCGGTAAGTTTGGCCAAAGCGCTCTAACCCATTTTGAAACACCACTGTACTTAGAAGTCTGCTGCCACAAAGAATTTACATTTCCTGACTCCGGCCAGCTTTCCCCAAGGTACTAACCCATTCTGAAACACCACTGTACTTAGAAATCTGCTGCCACAAAGGAGTTACATTTCCAGATTCCGGCCTGCTTGGCCCAAGGTCTCTAACCCATTCTGAAACACAACTGTACTTAGAAATCTGCTGCCACAAAGAAGTCGCATTTCCTGACTCCGGCCAGCTTGGCCCAAGGGCTCTAACCCATTCTGAAACACCAATGTTCTTAGATATCTGCTGCCACAAAGAAGTTCCATTGCCTTACTACAGCCAGCTTGGCCCAAGGGCTCTAACCCATTCTGCAACACCACTGTACTTAGAAATCTGCTGCCACAAAGAAGTTACATTTCCAAACTCCGGCCAGCTTGGCCCAAGGGCTCTAAACCATTCTGAAACACCACTGTACTTAGAAATCTGCTGCCACAAAGAAGTTACATTTCCTGACTCCGGCCAGCTTGCCCCAAGGCACTAACCCATTCTGAAACACCGCTGTACTTAGAAATCTGCTGCCACAAAGAAGTTACATATCCTCAATCCAGCCAGCTTGGCCCAAGGATCTAACCCATTCTGAAACACCAATGTTCTTAAAAATCTGCTGCCACAAAGAAGTTACATTTCCTGACTCCGGCCAGCTTGGCCCAAAGGCTCTAACCCATTTTGAAACACCACTGTACTTAGAAATCTGCTGCCACAAAGAATTTACATTTCCTGACTCCAGCCAGCTTGCCCCAAGGCACTAACCCATTCTGAAACACCACTGTACTTACAAATCTGCTGCCACAAAGAAGTTACATTTCCAGATTCCGGCCAGCTTGGCCCAAGGGCTCTAACCCATTCTGAAACACCAATGTTCTTAGAAATCTGCTACCACAAAGAAGTTCCATTGCCTCACTACAGCCAGCTTGGCCCAAGGGCTCTAACCCATTCTGCAACACCACTGTACTTAGAAATCTGCTGCCACAAAGAAGTTACATTTCCAAACTCCGGCCAGTTTGGCCCAAGGTCTCCAAACAACTTTGAAATACAACTATACTTAGAAATCTGCTGTCACAAAGAAGTTACATTTCCTCAATCCGGCCAGCTTGCCCCAAGGGCTCTCACCCATTCTGAAATACCACTGTACTTAGAAATCTGCTTCCACAAAAAAGTTACATTTGCTGAATCTGGTAAGTTTGGCCTAAGGGCTATATCCCATTCTGAAACAACACTGTATTAAGAAATCTGATGCCACAAAGAAGTTAAATTTCCTCACTCCAGCCAGCTTGGCCCAAGGGCTCTAACCCATTCTGAAACACCAATGTTCTTAGAAAGCTCCTGCCACAAAGAAGTTACATTTCCTGACTGCGGCCAGTTTGACCCAAGGGCTCTAACCCATTCTGAAATACCACTGTACTTAGAAATCTGCTTCCACAAAAAAGTTACATTTGCTGACTCCGGTAAGTTTGGCCAAAGCGCTCTAACCCATTTTGAAACACCACTGTACTTAGAAATCTGCTGCCACAAAGAATTTACATTTCCTGACTCCGGCCAGCTTTCCCCAAGGTACTAACCCATTCTGAAACACCACTGTACTTAGAAATCTGCTGCTACAAAGAAGTCGCATTTCCTGACTCCGGCCAGCTTGGCCCAAGGGCTCTAACCCATTCTGAAACTCCAATGTTCTTAGATATCTGCTGCCACAAAGAAGTTCCATTGCCTTACTACAGCCAGCTTGGCCCAAAGGCTCTAACCCATTCTGCAACACCACTGTACTTAGAAAACTGCTGCCACAAAGAAGTTACATTTCCAAACTCCGGCCAGCTTGGCCCAAAGGCTCTAACCCATTCTGAAACACCACTGTACTTAGAAATCTGCTTCCACAAAAAAGTTACATTTGCTGACTCTGGTAAGTTTGGCCAAAGGGCTATATCCCATTCTGAAACAACACTGTATTAAGAAATCTGATGCCACAAAGAAGTTAAATTTCCTCACTCCAGCCAGCTTGGCCCAAGTGCTCTAATCCATTCTGAAACACAACTGTACTTAGAAATCTGCTGTCACAAAGAAGTTACATTTCCTGACTCCGGCGAGCTTGGCCCAAGGGCTCTAACCCATTCTGAAACACCAATGTTCTTAGAAATCTCCTGCCACAAAGAAGTTACATTTCCTGACTGCGGCCAGTTTGACCCAAGGGCTCTAACCCATTCTGAAATACCACTGTACTTAGAAATCTGCTTCCACAAAAAAGTTACATTTGCTGACTCCGGTAAGTTTGGCCAAAGCGCTCTAACCCATTTTGAAACACCACTGTACTTAGAAATCTGCTGCCACAAAGAATTTACATTTCCTGACTCCGGCCAGCTTTCCCCAAGGTACTAACCCATTCTGAAACACCACTGTACTTAGAAATCTGCTTCCACAAAGAAGTCGCATTTCCTGACTCCGGCCAGCTTGGCCCAAGGGCTCTAACCCATTCTGAAACTCCAATGTTCTTAGATATCTGCTGCCACAAAGAAGTTCCATTGCCTTACTACAGCCAGCTTGGCCCAAGGGCTCTAACCCATTCTGCAACACCACTGTACTTAGAAATCTGCTGCCACAAAGAAGTTACATTTCCAAACTCCGGCCAGCTTGGCCCAAAGGCTCTAACCCATTCTGAAACACCACTGTACTTAGAAATCTGCTTCCACAAAAAAGTTACATATGCTGACTCCGGTAAGTTTGGCCAAAGTGCGCTAACCCATTTTGGAACACCACTATACTTAGTAATTTGCTACCACAAAGAATTTACATTTCCTGACTCCGGCCAGCTTGTCCTAAGGGGTCTAACCTATTCTGAAACTCCACTGTACTTAGAAATCTGCTGCCACAATTAGTTAAATTTCCAGATTCCGGCCAGCTTGGCCCAAGGGCTCTAACCCATTCTGTAACACCAATGTTCTTAGAAATCTACTGCCACAAAGAAGTTACATTTCCTGACTCCGGCCAGCTTGGCCCAAGGGCTCTAACCCATTCTGAAATACCACTGTACTTAGAAATCTGCTTCCACAAAAAAGTTACATTTGCTGACTCCGGTAAGTTTGGCCAAAGCGCTCTAACCCATTTTGAAACACCACTGTACTTAGAAATCTGCTGCCACAAAGAATTTACATTTCCTGACTCCGGCCAGCTTTCCCCAAGGTACTAACTCATTCTGAAACACCACTGTACTTAGAAATCTGCTGCCACAAAGGAGTTACATTTCCAGATTCCGGCCTGCTTGGCCCAAGGTCTCTAAACCATTCTGAAACACCACTGTACTTAGAAATCTGCTGCCACAAAGAAGTCGCATTTCCTGACTCCGGCCAGCTTGGCCCAAGGGCTCTAACCCATTCCGAAATTCCAATGTTCTTAGATATCTGCTGCCACAAAGAAGTTCCATTGCCTTAGTACAGCCAGCTTGGCCCAAGGGGTCTAACCCATTCTGCAACACCACTGTACTTAGAAATCTGCTGCCAGAAAGAAGTTACATTTCCAAACTCCGGCCACCTTGGCCCAAGGGCCCTAAAACATTCTGAAACACCACTGTACTTAGAAATCTGCTGCCACAAAGAAGTTACATTTCCTGACTCCGGCCAGCTTGCCCCAAGGCACTAACCCATTCTGAAACACCACTGTACTTAGAAATCTGCTGTCATAAAGAAGTTACATTTCCTGACTCCGGCCAGCTTGGCCCAAGGGCTCTAACCCATTCTGAAACACCAATGTTCTTAGAAATCTCCTGCCACAAAGAAGTTACATTTCCTGACTGCGGCCAGTTTGACCCAAGGGCTCTAACCCATTCTGAAATACCACTGTACTTAGAAATCTGCTTCCACAAAAAAGTTACATTTGCTGACTCCGGTAAGTTTGGCCAAAGCGCTCTAACCCATTTTGAAACACCACTGTACTTAGAAATCTGCTGCCACAAAGAATTTACATTTCCTGACTCCGGCCAGCTTTCCCCAAGGTACTAACCCATTCTGAAACACCACTGTACTTAGAAATCTGCTTCCACAAAGAAGTCGCATTTCCTGACTCCGGCCAGCTTGGCCCAAGGGCTCTAAACCATTCTGAAACTCCAATGTTCTTAGATATCTGCTGCCACAAAGAAGTTCCATTGCCTTACTACAGCCAGCTTGGCCCAAGGGCTCTAACCCATTCTGCAACACCACTGTACTTAGAAATCTGCTGCCACAAAGAATTTACATTTCCAAACTCCGGCCAGCTTGGCCCAAAGGCTCTAACCCATTCTGAAACACCACTGTACTTAGAAATCTGCTTCCACAAAAAAGTTACATATGCTGACTCCGGTAAGTTTGGCCAAAGTGCGCTAACCCATTTTGGAACACCACTGTACTTAGTAATTTGCTACCACAAAGAATTTACATTTCCTGACTCCGGCCAGCTTGTCCTAAGGGGTCTAACCTATTCTGAAACTCCACTGTACCTAGAAATCTGCTGCCACAATTAGTTAAATTTCCAGATTCCGGCCAGCTTGGCCCAAGGGCTCTAACCCGTTCTGTAACACCAATGTTCTTAGAAATCTCCTGCCACAAAGAAGTTACATTTCCTGACTGCGGCCAGCTTGGCCCAAGGGCTCTAACCCATTCTGAAATACCACTGTACTTAGAAATCTGCTTCCACAAAAAAGTTACATTTGCTGACTCCGGTAAGTTTGGCCAAAGGGCTCTAACCCATTTTGAAACACCACTGTACTTAGAAATCTGCTGCCACAAAGAATTTACATTTCCTGACTCCGGCCAGCTTTCCCCAAGGTACTAACTCATTCTGAAACACCACTGTACTTAGAAATCTGCTGCCACAAAGGAGTTACATTTCCAGATTCCGGCCTGCTTGGCCCAAGGTCTCTAACCCATTCTGAAACACAACTGTACTTAGAAATCTGCTGCCACAAAGAAGTCGCATTTCCTGACTCCGGCCAGCTTGGCCCAATGGCTCTAACCCATTCTGAAACTCCAATGTTCTTAGATATCTGCTGCCACAAAGAAGTTCCATTGCCTTACTACAGCCAGTTTGGCCCAAGGGGTCTAACCCATTCTGCAACACCACTGTACTTAGAAATCTGCTGCCAGAAAGAAGTTACATTTCCAAACTCCGGCCACCTTGGCCCAAGGGCCCTAAACCATTCTGAAACACCACTGTACTTAGAAATCTGATGCCACAAAGAAGTTACATTTCCTGACTCCGGCCAGCTTGCCCCAAGGCACTAACCCATTCTGAAACACCACTGTACTTAGAAATCTGCTGCCACAAAGAAGTTACATATCCTCAATCCAGCCAGCTTGGCCCAAGGATCTAACCCATTCTGAAACACCAATGTTCTTAAAAATCTGCTGCCACAAAAAGTTACATTTCCTGACTCCGGCCAGCTTGGCCCAAAGGCTCTAACCCATTTTGAAACACCACTGTACTTAGAAATCTGTTGCCACAAAGAAGTTACATTTCCAAACTCCGGCCAGTTTGGCCAAAGGTCTCCAACCCACTTTGAAATACAACTATACTTAGAAATCTGCTGTCACAAAGAAGTTACATTTCCACAATCCGGCCAGCTTGGCCCAAGGGCTCTCACCCATTCTGAAATACCACTATACTTAGAAATCTGCTTCCATAAAAAAGTTACATTTGCTGACTCTGGTAAGTTTGGCCAAAGGGCTATATCCCATTCTGAAACAACACTGTATTAAGAAATCTGATGCCACAAAGAAGTTAAATTTCCTCACTCCAGCCAGCTTGGCCCAAGTGCTCTAATCCATTCTGAAACAAAACTGTACTTAGAAATCTGCTGTCACAAAGAAGTTACATTTCCTGACTCCGGCCAGCTTGGCCCAAGGGCTCTAACCCATTCTGAAACACCAATGGTCTTAGAAATCTCCTGCCACAAAGAAGTTACATTTCCTGACTGCGGCCAGTTTGACCCAAGGGCTCTAACCCATTCTGAAATACCACTGTACTTAGAAATCTGCTTCCACAAAAAAGTTACATTTGCTGACTCCGGTAAGTTTGGCCAAAGCGCTCTAACCCATTTTGAAACACCACTGTACTTAGAAATCTGCTGCCACAAAGAATTTACATTTCCTGACTCCGGCCAGCTTTCCCCAAGGTACTAACCCATTCTGAAACACCACTGTACTTAGAAATCTGCTGCCACAAAGAAGTCGCATTTCCTGACTCCGGCCAGCTTGGCCCAAGGGCTCTAACCCATTCTGTAACACCAATGTTCTTAGAAATCTCCTGCCACAAAGAAGTTACATTTCCTGACTGCGGCCAGCTTGGCCCAAGGGCTCTAACCCATTCTGAAATACCACTGTACTTAGAAATCTGCTTCCACAAAAAAGTTATATTTGCTGACTCCGGAAAGTTTGGCCAAAGCGCTCTAACCCATTTTGAAACACCACTGTACTTAGTAATTTGCTACCACAAAGAATTTACATTTCCTGACTCCGGCCAGCTTGGCCAAGGGGCTATATCCCATTCTGAAGCAACACTATATTAAGAAATCTGCTGCCACAAAGAAGTTACATTTCCTCACTCCAGCCAGCTTAGCCCTAGTGCTCTAAACCATTCTGAAACACAACTGTACTTAGAAACATGCTGTCACAAAAAAGTTACATATGCTGACTTCGGTAAGTTTGGCCAAAGCGCTCTAACCCATTTTGGAACACCACTGTACTTAGTAATTTGCTACCACAAAGAATTTACATTTCCTGACTCCGTCCAGCTTGTCCTAAGGGGTCTAACCCATTCTGAAACTCCACTGTACTTAGAAATCTGCTGCCACAAAGAAGTTACATTTCTAGATTCCGGCCAGCTTGGCCCAAGGGCTCTAACCCATTCTGTAACACCAATGTTTTTAGAAATCTGCTACCACAAATAAGTTCCATTTCCTCACTACAGCCAGCTTGGCCCAAGGGCTCTAAACCATTCTGAAACACCACTGTACTTAGAAATCTGCTGCCACAAAGAAGTTACATTTCCAGAATCCAGCCAGTTTGGCCCAAGGTCTCCAACCCACTTTGAAATACAACTATAATTAGAAATCTGCTTCCACAAAGAAGTCGCATTTCCTGACTCCGGCCTGCTTGGCCAAAGGGCGACATCCCATTCTGAAATACCACTGTATTAAGAAATGTGATGCCAGAAAGCAGTTACATATCCAGCCAGCTTGTCCAAAGCGCTCTAACCCATTCTGAAACACCAATGTTCTTAAAAATCTGCTGCCACAAAGAAGTTACATTTCCTGACTCCGGCCAGCTTGGCCCAAAGGCTCTAACCCATTTTGAAACACCACTGTACTTAGAAATCTGCTGCCACAAAGAATTTACATTTCCTGACTCCGGCCAGCTTGCCCCAAGGCACTAACCCATTCTGAAACACCACTGTAATTAGAAATCTGCTGCCACAAAGAAGTTACATTTCCAGATTCCGGCCAGCTTGGCCCAAGGGCTCTCACCCATTTTGAAACACCAATGTTCTTAGAAATCTGCTACCACAAAGAAGTTCCATTGCCTCACTACAGCCAGCTTGGCCCAAGAGCTCTAACCCATTCTGCAACACCACTGTACTTATAAATCTGCTGCCACAAAGAAGTTACATTTCCAAACTCCGGCCAGTTTGGCCCAAGGTCTCCAACCCACTTTGAAATACAACTATACTTAGAAATCTGCTGTCACAAAGAAGTTACATTTCCTCAATCCGGCCAGCTTGGCCCAAGGGCTCTAACCCATTCTGAAACACCAATGTTCTTAGAAATCTCCTGCCACAAAGAAGTTACATTTCCTGACTGCGGCCAGCTTGGCCCAAGGGCTCTAACCCATTCTGAAATACCACTGTACTTAGAAATCTGCTTCCACAAAAAGTTACATTTGCTGACTCCGGTAAGTTTGGCCAAAGCGCTCTAACCCATTTTGAAACACCACTGTACTTAGAAATCTGCTGCCACAAAGAATTTACATTTCCTGACTCCGGCCAGCTTGGCCAAGGGGCTATATCCCATTCTGAAACAACACTATATTAAGAAATCTGCTACCACAAAGAAGTTACATTTCCTCACTCCAGCCAGCTTGGCCCAAGTGCTCTAAACCATTCTGAAACACAACTGTACTTAGAAACCTGCTGTCACAAAGAAGTTACATTTCCTCAATCCGGCCAGCTTGGCCCAAGGGCTCTAACCCATTCTGAAACACCAATATTCTTAGAAATCTCCTGCCACAAAGAAGTTACATTTCCTGAGTGCGGCCAGCTTGGCCCAAGGGCTCTAACCCATTCTGAAATACCACTGTACTTAGAAATCTGCTGCCACAAAGAATTTACATTTCCTGACTCCGGCCAGCTTTCCCCAAGGCACTAACCCATTCTGAAACACCACTGTACTTAGAAATCTGCTGCCACAAAGAAGTTACTTTTCCAGATTCCGGCCTGCTTGGCCCAAGGTCTCTAACCCATTCTGAAACACAACTGTACTTAGAAATCTGCTGTCACAAAGAAGTTACATTTCCTCAATCCGGCCAGCTTGGCCCAAGGGCTCTAACCCATTCTGTGACACCAATGTTCTTAGAAATCTCCTGCCACAAAGAAGTTACATTTTCTGACTGTGGCCAGCTTCGCCCAAGGGCTCTAACCCATTCTGAAATACCACTGTACTTAGAAATCTGCTTCCACAAAAAAGTTACATTTGCTGACTCCGGTAAGTTTGGCCAAAGCGCTCTAACCCATTTTGAAACACCACTGTACTTAGAAATCTGCTGCCACAAAGAATTTACATTTCCTGACTCCGTCCAGCTTTCCCCAAGGCACTAACCCATTCTGAAACACCACTGTACTTAGAAATCTGCTGCCACAAAGAAGTTACATTTCTTCACTCCAGCTAGCTTGGTCCAAGGGCTCTAACCCATTCTGAAACACCAATGTTCTTTGAAATCTGCTACCACAAAGAAGTTCCATTGCCTCACTACAGCCAGCTTGGCCCAAGGGCTCTAACCCATTCTGAAACACCACTGTATTTAGAAATCTGCTGCCACAAAGAAGTTACATTTCCTGACTCCGGCCAGCTTGGCCAAGGGGCTATATCCCATTCTGAAACAACACTATATTAAGAAATCTGCTACCACAAAGAAGTTACATTTCCTCACTCCAGCCAGCTTGGCCCAAGTGCTCTAAACCATTCTGAAACACAACTGTACTTAGAAACCTGCTGTCACAAAGAAGTTACATTTCCTCAATCCGGCCAGCTTGGCCCAAGGGCTCTAACCCATTCTGAAACACCAATATTCTTAGAAATCTCCTGCCACAAAGAAGTTACATTTCCTGAGTGCGGCCAGCTTGGCCCAAGGGCTCTAACCCATTCTGAAATACCACTGTACTTAGAAATCTGCTGCCACAAAGAATTTACATTTCCTGACTCCTGGCCAGCTTTCCCCAAGGCACTAACCCATTCTGAAACACCACTGTACTTAGAAATCTGCTGCCACAAAGAAGTTACTTTTCCAGATTCCGGCCTGCTTGGCCCAAGGTCTCTAACCCATTCTGAAACACAACTGTACTTAGAAATCTGCTGTCACAAAGAAGTTACATTTCCTCAATCCGGCCAGCTTGGCCCAAGGGCTCTAACCCATTCTGTGACACCAATGGTCTTAGAAATCTCCTGCCACAAAGAAGTTACATTTTCTGACTGTGGCCAGCTTCGCCCAAGGGCTCTAACCCATTCTGAAATACCACTGTACTTAGAAATCTGCTTCCACAAAAAAGTTACATTTGCTGACTCCGGTAAGTTTGGCCAAAGCGCTCTAACCCATTTTGAAACACCACTGTACTTAGAAATCTGCTGCCACAAATAATTTACATTTTCTGACTCCGGCCAGCTTTCCCCAAGGCACTAACCCATTCTGAAACACCACTGTACTTAGAAATCTGCTGCCACAAAGAAGTTACATTTCCTCACTCCAGCCAGCTTGGTCCAAGGGCTCTAACCCATTCTGAAACCCCAATGTTCTTTGAAATCTGCTACCACAAAGAAGTTCCATTGCCTCACTACAGCCAGCTTGGCCCAAGGGCTCTAACCCATTCTGAAACACCACTGTACTTAGAAATCTGCTGCCACAAAGAAGTTACATTTCCAGACTCCGGGCAGTTTGGCCCAAGGTCTCCAACCCACTTTGAAATACAACTATACTTAGAAATATGCTGCCACAAAGAAATCGCATTTCCTGACTCCGGCCTGCTTGGCCAAAGGGCGATATCCCATTCTGAAATACCACTGTATTAAGAAATCTGATGCCAGAAAGCAGTTACATATCCTCAATCCAGCCAGCTTGGCCAAAGCGCTCTAACCCATTCTGAAACACCAATGTTCTTAAAAATCTGCTGCCACAAAGAAGTTACATTTCCTGACTCCGGCCAGCTTGGCCCAAAGGCTCTAACCCATTTTGAAACACCACTGTACTTAGAAATCTGCTGCCACAAAGAATTTACATTTCCTCACTCCGGCCAGCTTGCCCCAAGGCACTAACCCATTTTGAAACACCACTGTACTTAGAAATCTGCTGCCACAAAGAAGTTACATCTCCAGATTCCGGCCAGCTTGGCCCAAGGGCTCTCTCCCATTTTGAAACACCAATGTTCTTAGAAATCTGCTACCACAAAGAAGTTCCATTGCCTCACTACAGCCAGCTTGGCCCAAGTGCTCTAACCCATTCTGCAACACCACTGTACTTAGAAATCTGCTGCCACAAAGAAGTTACATTTCCAAACTCCGGCCAGTTTGGCCCAAGGTCTCCAACCCCCTTTGAAATACAACTATACTTAGAAATCTGCTGTCACAAAGAAGTTACATTTCCTCAATCCGGCCAGCTTGGCCCAAGGGCTCTAACCCATTCTGAAACACCAATGTTCTTAGAAATCTGCTGCCACAAGGAAGTTACATTTCCTGACTGCGGCTAGCTTGGCCCAAGGGCTCTAACCCATTCTGAAATACCACTGTACTTAGAAATCTGCTTCCACAAAAAAGTTACATTTGCTGACTCCGGTAAGTTTGGCCAAAGCGCTCTAACCCATTTTGAAACACCACTGTACTTAGAAATCTGCTGCCACAAAGAATTTACATTTCCTGACTCCGGCCAGCTTGGCCAAGGGGCTATATCCCATTCTGAAACAACACTATATTAAGAAATCTGCTGCCACAAAGAAGTTACATTTCCTCACTCCAGCCAGCTTGGCCCAAGTCCTCTAAACCATTCTGAAACACAACTGTACTTAGAAACATGCTGTCACAAAAAAGTTACATATGCTGACTCCGGTAAGTTTGGCCAAAGCGCTCTACCCCATTTTGGAACACCACTGTACTTAGTAATTTGCTACCACAAAGAATTTACATTTCCTGACTCCGGCCAGCTTGTCCTAAGGGGTCAAACCCATTCTGAAACTCCACTGTACTTAGAAATCTGCTGCCACAAAGAAGTTAAATTTCCAGATTCCGGCCAGCTTGGCCCAAGGGCTCTAACACATTCTGTAACACCAATGTTCTTAGAAAACTGCTACCACAAATAAGTTCCATTTCCTCACTACAGCCAGCTTGGCCCAAGGGGTCTAAACCATTCTGAAACACCACTGTACTTAGAAATATGCTGCCACAAAGAAGTTACATTTCTAGACTCCGGCCAGTTTGGCCCAAGGTCTCCAACCCACTTTGAAATACAACTATACTTAGAAATCTGCTGCCACAAAGAAGTCGCATTTCCTGACTCCGGCCTGCTTGGCCAAAGGGCGACATCCCATTCTGAAATACCACTGTATTAAGAAATCTGATGCCAGAAAGCAGTTACATATCCTCAATCCAGCCAGCTTGGCCCAAGGGCTCTAACCCATTCTGAAACACCAATGTACTTAAAAATCTGCTGCCACAAAGAAGTTACATTTCCTGACTCCGGCCAGCTTGGCCCAAAGGCTCTAACCCATTTTGAAACACCACTGTACTTAGAAATCTGCTGCCACAAAGAATTTACATTTCCTGACTCCGGCCGGCTTGCCCCAAGGCACTAACCCATTCTGAAACACCACTGTACTTAGAAATCTGCTGCCACAAAGAAGTTACATTTCCTGACTCCGGCCAGCTTGGCCAAGGGGCTATATCCCATTCTGAAACAACACTATATTAAGAAATCTGCTACCACAAAGAAGTTACATTTCCTCACTCCAGCCAGCTTGGCCCAAGTGCTCTAAACCATTCTGAAACACAACTGTACTTAGAAACCTGCTGTCACAAAGAAGTTACATTTCCTCAATCCGGCCAGCTTGGCCCAAGGGCTCTAACCCATTCTGAAACACCAATATTCTTAGAAATCTCCTGCCACAAAGAAGTTACATTTCCTGAGTGCGGCCAGCTTGGCCCAAGGGCTCTAACCCATTCTGAAATACCACTGTACTTAGAAATCTGCTGCCACAAAGAATTTACATTTCCTGACTCCGGCCAGCTTTCCCCAAGGCACTAACCCATTCTGAAACACCACTGTACTTAGAAATCTGCTGCCACAAAGAAGTTACTTTTCCAGATTCCGGCCTGCTTGGCCCAAGGTCTCTAACCCATTCTGAAACACAACTGTACTTAGAAATCTGCTGTCACAAAGAAGTTACATTTCCTCAATCCGGCCAGCTTGGCCCAAGGGCTCTAACCCATTCTGTGACACCAATGTTCTTAGAAATCTCCTGCCACAAAGAAGTTACATTTTCTGACTGTGGCCAGCTTCGCCCAAGGGCTCTAACCCATTCTGAAATACCACTGTACTTAGAAATCTGCTTCCACAAAAAAGTTACATTTGCTGACTCCGGTAAGTTTGGCCAAAGCGCTCTAACCCATTTTGAAACACCACTGTACTTAGAAATCTGCTGCCACAAATAATTTACATTTCCTGACTCCGGCCAGCTTTCCCCAAGGCACTAACCCATTCTGAAACACCACTGTACTTAGAAATCTGCTGCCACAAAGAAGTTACATTTCCTCACTCCAGCCAGCTTGGTCCAAGGGCTCTAACCCATTCTGAAACCCCAATGTTCTTTGAAATCTGCTACCACAAAGAAGTTCCATTGCCTCACTACAGCCAGCTTGGCCCAAGGGCTCTAACCCATTCTGAAACACCACTGTACTTAGAAATCTGCTGCCACAAAGAAGTTACATTTCCAGACTCCGGCCAGTTTGGCCCAAGGTCTCCAACCCACTTTGAAATACAACTATACTTAGAAATCTGCTGCCACAAAGAAGTCGCATTTCCTGACTCCGGCCTGCTTGGCCAAAGGGCTAGTTCCAATTCTGAAATACCACTGTATTAAGAAATCTGATGCCAGAAAGCAGTTACATATCCTCAATCCAGCCAGCTTGGCCCAAGGGCTCTAACCCATTCTGAAACAACAATGTTCTTAAAAATCTGCTGCCACAAAGAAGTTACATTTCTTGACTCCGGCCAGTTTGGCCCAAAGGCTCTAACCCATTTTGAAACACCACTGTACTTAGTAATTTGCTACCACAAAGAATTTACATTTCCTGACTCCGGCCAGCTTGTCCTAAGGGGTCAAACCCATTCTGAAACTCCACTGTACTTAGAAATCTGCTGCCACAAAGAAGTTAAATTTCCAGATTCCGGCCAGCTTGGCCCAAGGGCACTAACCCATTCTGAAACACCACTGTACTTAGAAATCTGCTGCCACAAAGAAGTTACATTTCCTCACTCCAGCCAGCTTGGCCCAAGGGCTCTAACCCATTCTGAAACACCAATGTTCTTAGAAATCTGCTGCCACAAAGAAGTTCCATTTCCTCACTACAGCCAGCTTGGCCCAAGGGCTCTAACCCATTCTGAAACACCACTGTACTTAGAAATCTGCTGCCACAAAGAAGTTACATTTCCAGACTCCGGCCAGTTTGGCCCAAGGTCTCCAACCCACTTTGAAATACAACTATACTTAGAAATCTGCTGCCACAAAGAAGTCGCATTTCCTGACTCCGGCCTGCTTGGCCAAAGGGCGACATCCCATTCTGAAATACCACTGTATTAAGAAATCTGATGCCAGAAAGCAGTTACATATCCTCAATCCAGCCGGCTTGGCCCAAGGGCTCTAACCCATTCTGAAACACCAATGTACTTAAAAATCTGCTGCCACAAAGAAGTTACATTTCCTGACTCCGGCCAGCTTGGCCCAAAGGCTCTAACCCATTTTGAAACACCACTGTACTTAGAAACTTGCTGCCACAAAGAATTTACATTTCCTGACTCCGGCCAGCTTGCCCCAAGGCACTAACCCATTCTGCAACACCACTGTACTTACAAATCTGCTGCCACAAAGAAGTTACATTTCCAGATTCCGGCCAGCTTGGCCCAAGGGCTCTCACCCATTCTGAAACTCCAATGTTCTTAGAAATCTGCTACCACAAAGAAGTTCCATTGCCTCACTACAGCCAGCTTGGCCCAAGAGCTCTAACCCATTCTGCAACAAGACTGTACTTAGAAATCTGCTGCGACAAAGAAGTTGCATTTCCAAACTCCGGCCAGTTTGGCCCAAGGTCTCCAACCCACTTTGAAATAAAACTATACTTAGAAATCTGCTGTCACAAAGAAGTTATATTTCCTCAATCCGGTCAGCTTGGCCCAAGGGCTCTAACCCATTCTGAAACACCAATGTTCTTAGAAATCTCCTGCCACAAAGAAGTTACATTTCATGACTGCGGCCAGCTTGGCCCAAGGGCTCTAACCCATTCTGAAATACCACTGTACTTAGAAATCTGCTTCCACAAAAAAGTTACATTTGCTGACTCCGGTAAGTTTGGCCAAAGCGCTCTAACCCATTTTGAAACACCACTGTACTTAGAAATCTGCTGCCACAAAGAATTTACATTTCCTGACTCCGGCCAGCTTGGGCAAGGGGCTATATCCCATTCTGAAACAACACTATATTAAGAAATCTGCTACCACAAAGAAGTTACATTTCCTCTCTCCAGCCAGCTTGGCCCAAGTGCTCTAAACCATTCTGGAACACAACTGTACTTAGAAACCTGCTGTCACAAAGAAGTTACATTTCCTCAATCCGGCCAGCTTGGCCCAAGGGCTCTAACCCATTCTGAAACACCAATATTCTTAGAAATCTCCTGCCACAAAGAAGTTACATTTCCTGAGTGCGGCCAGCTTGGCCCAAGGGCTCTAACCCATTCTGAAATACCACTGTACTTAGAAATCTGCTGCCACAAAGAATTTACATTTCCTGACTCCGGTCAGCTTTCCCCAAGGCACTAACCCATTCTGAAACACCACTGTACTTAGAAATCTGCTGCCACAAAGAAGTTTCTTTTCCAGATTCCGGCCTGCTTGGCCCAAGGTCTCTAACCCATTCTGAAACACAACTGTACTTAGAAATCTGCTGTCACAAAGAAGTTACATTTCCTCAATCCGGCCAGCTTGGCCCAAGGGCTCTAACCCATTCTGTGACACCAAAGTTCTTAGAAATCTCCTGCCACAAAGAAGTTACATTTTCTGACTGTGGCCAGCTTCGCCCAAGGGCTCTAACCCATTCTGAAATACCACTGTACTTAGAAATCTGCTTCCACAAAAAAGTTACATTTGCTGACTCCGGTAAGTTTGGCCAAAGCGCTCTAACCCATTTTGAAACACCACTGTACTTAGAAATCTGCTGCCACAAAGAATTTACATTTCCTGACTCCGGCCAGCTTTCCCCAAGGCACTAACCCATTCTGAAACACCACTGTACTTAGAAATCTGCTGCCACAAAGAAGTTACATTTCCTCACTCCAGCCAGCTTGGTCCAAGGGCTCTAACCCATTCTGAAACACCAATGTTCTTTGAAATCTACTACCACAAAGAAGTTCCATTGCCTCACTACAGCCAGCTTGGCCCAAGGGCTCTAACCCATTCTGAAACACCACTGTACTTAGAAATCTGCTGCCACAAAGAAGTTACATTTCCAAACTCCGGTCTGTTTGGACCAAGGTCTCCAACCCACTTTGAAATACAACTATACTTAGAAATCTGCTGCCACAAGGAAGTTGCATTTCCTGACTCCGGCCAGCTTGGCCAAGGGGCTATATCCCATTCTGAAACAACACTATATTAAGAAATCTGCTGCCACAAAGAAGTTACATTTCCTCACTCCAGCCAGCTTGGCCCAAGTGCTCTAAACCATTCTGAAACACAACTGTACTTAGAAATCTGCTGTCACAAAGAAGTTACATTTCCTCAATCCGGCCAGCTTGGCCCAAGGGCTCTAACCCATTCTGAAACACCAATGTTCTTAGAAATCTCCTGCCACAAAGAAGTTACATTTCCTGAGTGCGGCCAGCTTGGCCCAAGGGCTCTAACCCATTCTGAAATACCACTGTACTTAGAAATCTGCTTCCACAAGAAAGTTACATTTGCTGACTCCGGTAAGTTTGGCCAAAGCGCTCTAACCCATTTTGAAACCTCACTGTACTTAGAAATCTGCTGTCACAAAGAATTTACATTTCCTGACTCCGGCCAGCTTTCCCCAAGGCACTAACCCATTCTGAAACACCACTGTACTTAGAAATCTGCTGCCACAAAGAAGTTACATTACCTCACTCCAGCCAGCTTGGCCCAAGGGCTCTAACCCATTCTGAAACACCACTGTACTTAGTAATTTGCTGCCACAAGGAAGTTACATTTCCTGACTGCGGCCAGCTTGGCCCAAGGGCTATATCCCATTCTGAAGCAACACTATATTAAGAAATCTGCTGCCACAAAGAAGTTACATTTCCTCACTCCAGCCAGCTTGGCCCAAGTGCTCTAACCCATTCTGAAACACCACTGTACTTAGAAATCTGCTGCCACAAAGAAGTTACATTTCCAGACTCCGGCCAGTTTGGCCCAAGGTCTCCAACAAACTTTGAAAAACAACTATACTTAGAAATCTGCTGCCACAAGGAAGTTGCATTTCCTGACTCCGGCCAGCTTGGCCAAAGGGGTATATCCCATTCTGAAACAACACTATATTAAGAAATCTGCTGCCACCAAGAAGTTACATTTCCTCACTCCAGCCAGCTTGGCCCAAGTGCTCTAACCCATTCTGAAACACAACTGTACTTAGAAACCTGCTGTCACAAAGAAGTTACATTTCCTCAATCCGGCCAGCTTGGCCCAAGGGCTCTAACCCATTCTGAAACACCAATATTCTTAGAAATCTCCTGCCACAAAGAAGTTACATTTCCTGAGTGCGGCCAGCTTGGCCCAAGGGCTCTAACCCATTCTGAAATACCACTGTACTTAGAAGTCTGCTTCCACAAAAAAGTTACATTTGCTGACTCCGGTAAGTTTGGTCAAAGCGCTCTAACCCATTTTGAAACACCACTGTACTTAGAAATCTACTGCCACAAAGAATTTACATTTCCTGACTCCGGCATGCTTTCCCCAAGGCACTAACCCATTCTGAAACACCACTGTACTTAGAAATCTGCTGTCACAGAGAAGTTACATTTCCTGACTCCGGCCAGCTTGGCCCAAGGGCTCTAACCCATTCTGAAACACAACTGTATTTAGAAATCTGATGCCACAAAGAAGTTACATTTGCTGACTCTGGTAAGTTTGGCCAAAGCGCTCTAACCCATTTTGAAACACCACTGTACTTAGAAATCTGCTGCCACAAAGAATTTACATTTCCTGACTCCGGCCAGCTTTCCCCAATGCACTAACCCATTCTGAAACACCACTGTAGTTAGAAAACTGCTGCCACAAATAAGTTACATTTCCTTACTACAGCCAGCTTGGTCCAAGCGGTCTAACCCATTCTGAAACACCAATCTTCTTTGAAATCTGCTACCACAAAGAAGTTCCATTGCCTCACTACAGCCAGCTTGGCCCAAGGGCTCTAACCCATTCTGAAACACCACTGTACTTAGAAATCTGCTGCCACAAAGAAGTTACATTTCCAGACTCCGGCCAGTTTGGCCCAAGGTCTCCAACAAACTTTGAAAAACAACTATACTTAGAAATCTGCAGCCACAAGGAAGTTGCATTTCCTCACTCCGGCCAGCTTGGCCAAAGGGCTATATCCCATTCTGAAACAACACTATATTAAGAAATCTGCTGCCACAAAGAAGTTACTTTTCCTCACTCCAGCCAGCTTGGCCCAAGTGCTCTAACCCATTCTGAAACACAACTGTACTTAGAAACCTGCTGTCACAAAGAAGTTACATTTCCTCAATCCGGCCAGCTTGGCCCAACGGCTCTAACCCATTCTGAAACACCAATGTTGTTAGAAATCTCCTGCCACAAAGAAGTTACATTTCCTGACTGCGGCCAGCTTGGCCCAAGGGCTCTAACCCATTCTGAAATACCACTGTACTTAGAAATCTGCTTCCACAAAAAAGTTACATTTGCTGACTCCGGTAAGTTTGGCCAAAGCGCTCTAACCCATTTTGAAACACCACTGTACTTAGAAATCTGCTGCCACAAAGAATTTACATTTCCTGACTCCGGCCAGCTTTCCCCAATGCACTAACCCATTCTGAAACACCACTGTACTTAGAAATCTGCTGCCACAAAGAAGTTAAATTTCCAGATTCCGGCCAGCTTGGCCCAAGGGCTCTAACCCATTCTGAAACACAACTGTATTTAGAAATCTGATGCCACAAAGAAGTTACATTTCCTCAAGCCGGCCAGCTTGGCCCAAGGGCTCTAACCTATTCTGAGACACCAATGTTCTTAGAAATCTCCTCCCACAAGGAAGTTACATTTCCTGACTGCGGCCAGCTTTCCCCAAGGCACTAACCCATTCTGAAACACCACTGTACTTAGAAATCTGCTGCCACAAAGAAGTTACATTTCCTCACTCCAGCCAGCTTGGTCCAAGCGCTCTAACCCATTCTGAAACACCAATCTTCTTTGAAATCTGCTACCACAAAGAAGTTCCATTGCCTCACTACAGCCAGCTTGGCCCAAGGGCTCTAACCCATTCTGAAACATCACTGTACTTAGAAATCTGCTGCCACAAAGAAGTTACATTTCCAGACTCCGGCCAGTTTGGCCCAAGGTCTCCAACAAACTTTGAAATACAACTATACTTAGAAATCTGCTGACACAATGAAGTTGCATTTCCTGACTCCGGCCAGCTTGGCCAAAGGGCTATATCCCATTCTGAAACAACACTATATTAAGAAATCTGCTGCCACCAAGAAGTTACATTTCCTCACTCCAGCCAGCTTGGCCCAAGTGCTCTAACCCATTCTGAAACACAACTGTACTTAGAAACCTGCTGTCACAAAGAAGTTACATTTCCTCAATCCGGCCAGCTTGGCCCAAGGGCTCTAACCCATTCTGAAACACCAATATTCTTAGAAATCTCCTGCCACAAAGAAGTTACATTTCCTGACTGCGGCCAGCTTGGCCCAAGGGCTCTAACCCATTCTGAAATACCACTGTACTTAGAAGTCTGCTTCCACAAAAAAGTTACATTTGCTGACTCCGGTAAGTTTGGTCAAGGCGCTCTATCCCATTTTGAAACACCACTGTACTTAGAAATCTACTGCCACAAAGAATTTACATTTCCTGACTCCGGCATGCTTTCCCCAAGGCACTAACCCATTCTGAAACACCACTGTACTTAGAAATCTGCTGTCACAAAGAAGTTACATTTCCTGACTCCGGCCAGCTTGGCCCAAGGGCTCTAACCCATTCTGAAACACAACTGTATTTAGAAATCTGATGCCACAAAGAAGTTACATTTCCTCAATCCGGCCAGCTTGGCCCAAGGGCTCTAACCCATTCTGAGACACCAATGTTCTTAGAAATCTCCTGCCACAGGGAAGTTACATTTCCTGACTGCGGCCAGCTTGGCCCAAGGGCTCTAACCCATTCTGAAATACCACTGTAATTAGAAATCTGCTTCCAGAAAAAAGTTACATTTGCTGACTCCGGTAAGTTTGGCCAAAGCGCTCTAACCCATTTTGAAACACCACTGTACTTAGAAATCTTCTGCCACAAAGAATTTACATTTCCTGACTCCGGCCAGCTTTCCCCAAGGCACTAACCCATTCTGAAACACCACTTTACTTAGAAATCTTCTGCCACAAAGAAGTTACATTTCCTCACTCCAGCCAGCTTGGTCAAAGCGCTCTAACCCATTCTGAAACACCAATCTTCTTTGAAATCTGCTACCACAAAGAAGTTCCATTGCCTCACTACAGCCAGCTTGGCCCACGGGCTCTAACCCATTCTGAAATACCACTGTACTTAGTAATTTGCTGCCACAAGGAAGTTACATTTCCTGACTGCGGCCAGCTTGGCCCAAGGGCTATATCCCATTCTGAAGCAACACTATATTAAGAAATCTGCTGCCACAAAGAAGTTACATTTCCTCACTCCAGCCAGCTTGGCCCAAGTGCTCTAACCCATTCTGAAACACCACTGTACTTAGAAATCTGCTGCCACAAAGAAGTTACATTTCCAGACTCCGGCCAGTTTGGCCCAAGGTCTCTAACAAACTTTGAAAAACAACTATACTTAGAAATCTGCTGCCACAAGGAAGTTGCATTTCCTGACTCCGGCCAGCTTGGCCAAAGGGCTATATCCCATTCTGAAACAACACTATATTAAGAAATCTGCTGCCACAAAGAAGTTACATTTCCTCACTCCAGCCAGCTTGGCCCAAGTGCTCTAACCCATTCTGAAACACAACTGTACTTAGAAACCTGCTGTCACAAAGAAGTTACATTTCCTGACTCCGGCCAGCTTGGCCCAAGGGCTCTAACCCATTCTGAAACACAACTGTATTTAGAAATCTGATGCCACAAAGAAGTTACATTTCCTCAATCCGGCCAGCTTGGCCCAAGGGCTCTAACCCATTCTGAAATACCACTGTACTTAGAAATCTGCTTCCACAAGAAAGTTACATTTGCTAACTCCGGTAAGTTTGGCCAAAGCGCTCTAACCCATTTTGAAACACCACTGTACTTAGAAATCTGCTGCCACAAAGAATTTACATTTCCTGACTCCGGCCAGCTTTCCCCAAGGCACTAACCCATTCTGAAACACCACTGTACTTAGAAATCTGCTGCCACAAAGAAGTTACATTACCTCACTCCAGCCGGCTTGGTCCAAGGGCTCTAACCCATTCTGAAACACCAATGTTCTTTGAAATCTGCAATGCAAAGAAGTTCCATTGCCTCACAACAGCCAGCTTGGCCCAAGGGCTCTAACCCATTCTGAAACACCAATGTTCTTAGAAATCTCCTGTCACAAAGAAGTTACATTTCCTGAGTGCGGCCAGCTTGGCCCAAGGGCTCTAACCCATTCTGAAATACCACTGTACTTAGAAATCTGCTGCCACAAAGAAGTTACATTTCCTGACTCCGGTAAGTGTGGCCAAAGTGCTCTAACCCATTTTGAAACACCACTGTACTTAGAAATCTGCTGCCACAAAGAATGTACATTTCCTGACTCCGGCCAGCTTTCCCCAAGGCACTAACCTATTCTGAAACACCACTGTACTTAGAAATCTGCTGCCACAAAGAAGTTACATATCCAGATTCCGGCCTGCTTCGCCCAAGGTCTCTAACCCATTCTGAAACACCACTGTACTTAGAAATCTGCTACCACAAAGAAGTTCCATTGCCTCACTCCAGCCAGCTTGGCCCAAGGGCTCTAACCCATTCTGAAACACCACTGTACTTAGAAATCTGCTGCCACAAAGAAGTTACATTTCCAGACTCCGGCCAGTTTGGCCCAAGGTCTCCAACAAACTTTGAAATACAACTATACTTAGAAATCTGCTGCCACAATGAAGTTGCATTTCCTGACTCCGGCCAGCTTGGCCAAAGGGCTATATCCCATTCTGAAACAACACTATATTAAGAAATCTGCTGCCACCAAGAAGTTACATTTCCTCACTCCAGCCAGCTTGGCCCAAGTGCTCTAACCCATTCTGAAACACAACTGTACTTAGAAACTTGCTGTCACAAAGAAGTTACATTTCCTCAATCCGGCCAGCTTGGCCCAAGGGCTCTAACCCATTCTGAAACACCAATATTCTTAGAAATCTCCTGCCGCAAAGAAGTTACATTTCCTGAGTGCGGCCAGCTTGGCCCAAGGGCTCTAACCCATTCTGAAATACCACTGTACTTAGAAGTCTGCTTCCACAAAAAAGTTACATTTGCTGACTCCGGTAAGTTTGGCCAAAGCGCTCTAACCCATTTTGAAACACCACTGTACTTAGAAATCTACTGCCACAAAGAATTTACATTTCCTGACTCCGGCATGCTTTCCCCAAGGCACTAACCCATTCTGAAACACCACTGTACTTAGAAATCTGCTGTCACAAAGAAGTTACATTTCCTGACTCCGGCCAGCTTGGCCCAAGGGCTCTAACCCATTCTGAAACACAACTGTATTTAGAAATCTGATGCCACAAAGAAGTTACATTTCCTCAATCCGGCCAGCTTGGCCCAAGGGCTCTAACCCATTCTGAAACACCAATGTTCTTAGAAATCTCCTGCCACAGGGAAGTTACATTTCCTGACTGCGGCCAGCTTGGCCCAAGGGCTCTAACCCATTCTGAAATACCACTGTAATTAGAAATCTGCTTCCAGAAAAAAGTTACATTTGCTGACTCCGGTAAGTTTGGCCAAAGCGCTCTAACCCATTTTGAAACACCACTGTACTTAGAAATCTTCTGCCACAAAGAATTTACATTTCCTGACTCCGGTCAGCTTTCCCCAAGGCACTAACCCATTCTGAAACACCAATGTTCTTAGAAATCTGCTACCACAAAGAAGTTCCATTGCCTCACTACAGCCAGCTTGGCCCAAGGGCTCTAACCCATTCTGAAATACCACTGTACTTAGAAATCTGCTGCCACAAGGAAGTTGCATTTCCTGACTCCGGCCAGCTTGGCCAAAGGGCTATATCCCATTCTGAAACAACACTGTATTAAGAAATCTGCTGCCACCAAGAAGTTACATTTCCTCACTCCAGCCAGCTTGGCCCAAGTGCTCTAACCCATTCTGAAACACCACTGTACTTAGAAATCTGCTGTCACAAAGAAGTTACATTTGCTCAATCCGGCCAGCTTGGCCCAAGGGCTCTAACCCATTCTGAAACACCACTGTACTTAGTAATTTGCTGCCACAAGGAAGTTACATTTCCTGACTGCGGCCAGCTTGGCCCAAGGGCTATATCCCATTCTGAAGCAACACTATATTAAGAAATCTGCTGCCACAAAGAAGTTACATTTCCTCACTCCAGCCAGCTTGGTCCAAGTGCTCTAAACCATTCTGAAACACCACTGTACTTAGAAATCTGCTGCCACAAAGAAGTTACATTTCCAGACTCCGGCCAGTTTGGCCCAAGGTCTCCAACAAACTTTGAAAAACAACTATACTTAGAAATCTGCTGCCACAAGGAAGTTGCATTTCCTGACTCCGGCCAGCTTGGCCAAAGGGCTATATCCCATTCTGAAACAATACTATATTAAGAAATCTGCTGCCACAAAGAAGTTACATTTCCTCACTCCAGCCAGCTTGGCCCAAGTGCTCTAACCCATTCTGAAACAAAAACTGTACTTAGAAACCTGCTGTCACAAAGAAGTTACATTTCCTGACTCCGGCCAGCTTGGCCCAAGGGCTCTAACCCATTCTGAAACACAACTGTATTTAGAAATCTGATGCCACAAAGAAGTTACATTTCCTCAATCCGGCCAGCTTGGCCCAAGGGCTCTAACCCATTCTGAAATACCACTGTACTTAGAAATCTGCTTCCACAAGAAAGTTACATTTGCTGACTCCGGTAAGTTTGGCCAAAGCGCTCTAACCCATTTTGAAACACCACTGTACTTAGAAATCTGCTGCCACAAAGAATTTACATTTCCTGACTCCGGCCAGCTTTCCCCAAGGCACTAACCCATTCTGAAACACCACTGTACTTAGAAATCTGCTGCCACAAAGAAGTTACATTACCTCACTCCAGCCGGCTTGGTCCAAGGGCTCTAACCCATTCTGAAACACCAATGTTCTTTGAAATCTGCAATGCAAAGAAGTTCCATTGCCTCACAACAGCCAGCTTGGCTCAAGGGCTCTAACCCATTCTGAAACACCAATGTTCTTAGAAATCTCCTGTCACAAAGAAGTTACATTTCCTGAGTGCGGCCAGCTTGGCCCAAGGGCTCTAACCCATTCTGAAATACCACTGTACTTAGAAATCTGCTGCCACAAAGAAGTTACATTTCCTCACTCCAGCCAGCTTGGCCCAAGTGCTCTAACCCATTCTGAAACACAACTGTACTTAGAAATCTGCTGTCACAAAGAAGTTACATTTCCTCAATCCGGCCAGCTTGGCCCAAGGGCTCTAACCCATTCTGAGACACCAATGTTCTTAGAAATCTCCTGCCACAAAGAAGTTACATTTCCTGACTGTGGCCAGCTTCGCCCAAGGGCTCTAACCCATTCTGAAATACCACTGTACTTAGAAATCTGCTTCCACAAGAAAGTTACATTTGCTGACTCTGGTAAGTTTGGCCAAAGCGCTCTAACCCATTTTGAAACACCACTGTACTTAGAAATCTGCTGCCATAAAGAATTTACATTTCCTGACTCCGGCCAGCTTTCCCCAAGGCACTAACCCATTCTGAAACACCACTGTACTTAGAAATCTGCTGCCACAAAGAAGTTACATTACCTCACTCCAGCCGGCTTGGTCCAAGGGCTCTAACCCATTCTGAAACACCAATGTTCTTTGAAATCTGCAACGCAAAGAAGTTCAATTGCCTCACAACAGCCCGCTTGGCCCAAGGGCTCTAACCTATTCCGAAACACCAATGTTCTTAGAAATCTCCTGCCACAAAGAAGTTACATTTCCTGACTGCGGCCAGCTTGGCCCAAGGGCTCTAACCCATTCTGAAATACCACTGTACTTAGAAATCTGCTGCCACAAACAATTTACATTTCCTGACTCCAGCCAGCTTTCCCCAAGGCACTAACCCATTCTGAAACACCACTGTACTTAGAAATCTGCTGCCACAAAGAAGTTACATTTCCTGACTCCGGTAAGCGTGACCAAAGTGCTCTAACCCATTTTGAAACACCACTGTACTTAGAAATCTGCTGCCACAAAGAATTTACATTTCCTGACTCCGGCCAGCTTTTCCCAGGGCACTAACCTATTCTGAAACACCACTGTACTTAGAAATCTGCTGCCACAAAGAAGTTACATTTCCAGATTCCGGCCTGCTTCGCCCAAGGTCTCTAACCCATTCTGAAACACAACTGTACTTAGAAATCTGCTGTCACAAAGAAGTTACATTTCCTCAATCCGGCCAGCTTGGCCCAAGGGCTCTAACCCATTCTGAAACACCAATGTTATTAGAAATCTCCTGCCACAAGGAAGTTACATTTCCTGACTGCGGCCAGATTGGCCCAAGGGCTCTAACCCATTCTGAAATGCCACTGTACTTAGAAATCTGGTTCCACTAAAAAGTTACATTTGCTGTCTCTGGTAAGTTTGGCCAAAGCGCTCTAACCCATTTTGAAACACCACTGTACTTAGAAATCTGCTGCCACAAAGAATTTACATTTCCTGATTCCGATCAGCTTTCCCCAAGGCACTAACCCATTCTGAAACACCACTGTACTTAGAAATCTGCTGCCACAAAGAAGTTACATTTCCAGATTCCGGCCAGCTTGCCCCAAGGCACTAACCCATTCTGAAACACCACTGTACTTAGAAATCTGCTGCCGCAAAGAAGTTACATTTCCAGATTCCGGCCTGCTTGGCTCAAGGTCTCTAACCCATTCTGAAACACCACTGTACTTAGAAATCTGCTGCCACAAAGAAGTTACATTTCTGACTCCGGCCAGTTTGGCCCAAGGTCTCCAACCCACTTTGAAATACAACTATACTTAGAAATCTGCTGCCACAATAAGTCGCATTTCCTGATTCCGGCCAGCTTGGCCAAAGGGCTATATCACATTCTGAAAGAACACTGTATTAAGAAATCTGCTGCCACAAAGAAGTTACGTTTCCCGACTCCGGCCAGCTTGCCCCAAGGCACTAACCCATTCTGAAACACCACTGTACTTAGAAATCTGCTGCCACTAAGAAGTTACATTTCCAGATTCCGGCCTGCTTGGCCCAAGGTCTCTAACCCATTCTGAAACACCACTGTACTTAGAAATCTGCTGCCACAAAGAAGTTACATTTCCTCACTCCAGCCAGCTTGGTCCAAGGGCTCTAACCCATTCTGAAACACCAATGTTCTTTGAAATCTGCTACCACAAAGAAGTTCCATTGCCTCACTCCAGCCAGCTTGGCCCAAGTACTCTAACCCATTCTGAAACACAACTGTACTTAGAAATCTGCTGTCAGAAAGAAGTTACATTTCCTCAATCCGGCCAGCTTGGCCCAAGGGCTCTAATCCATTGTGAAACACCAATGTTCTTTGAAATCTCCTGCCACAAAGAAGTTACATTTCCTGACTGCGGCCATCAAAGGGCTCTAACCCATTCTGAAATACCACTGTACTTAGAAATCTGCTGCCACAAAGAAGTTACATTTCCTGACTCCGGCCAGCTTGGCCCAAGGGCTCTAATCCATTCTGAAACACCACTGTACTTAGAAATCTGCTTCCACAAAAAAGTTACATTTGCTGACTCCGGTAAGTTTTGGCCAAAGCGCTCTAACCCATTTTGGAACTCCACTGTACTTAGTAATTTGCTGCCACAAAGAATTTACATTTCCTGACTCCGGCCAGCTTGTCCTAAGGGGTCTAACCCATTCTGAAACACCACTGTACTTAGAAATCTGCTGCCACAAAGAATTTACATTTCGTGACTCCGGCCAGCTTGCCCCAAGGCACTAACCCATTCTGAAACACAACTGTACTTAGAAATCTGCTGCCACAAAGAAGTTACATTTCCTCACTCAAGCCAGCTTGGTCCAAGGGCTCTAACCCATTCTGAAACACCAATGTTCTTAGAAATCTGCTACCACAAAGAAATTCCACTGCCTCACTACAGCCAGCTTGGCCCAAGGGCTCTAACCCATTCTACAAAACCACTGTACTTAGAAATCTGCTGCCACAAAGAAGTTACATTTCCTCACTCCAGCCAGCTTGGTCCAAGGGCTCTAACCCATTCTGAAACACCAATGTTCTTTGAAATCTGCTACCACAAAGAAGTTCCATTACCTCACTCCAGCCAGCTTGGCCCAAGTGCTCTAACCCATTCTGAAACACAACTGTACTTAGAAATCTGCTGTCAGAAAGAAGTTACATTTCCTCAATCCGGCCAGCTTGGCCCAAGGGCTCTAACCCATTGTGAAACACCAATGTTCTTAGAAATCTCCTGCCACAAAGAAGTTACATTTCCTGACTGCGGCCATCTTGGCCCAAGGGCTCCAACCCATTCTGAAATACCACTGTACTTAGAAATCTGCTGCCACAAAGAAGTTACATTTCCTGACTCCGGCCAGCTTGGCCCAAGGGCTCTAATCCATTCTGAAACACCACTGTACTTAGAAATCTGCTTCCACAAAAATGTTACATTTGCTGACTCCGGTAAGTTTGGCCAAAGCGCTCTAACCCATTTTGAAACACCACTGTACTTAGTAATTTGCTACCACAATGAATTTACATTTCCTGACTCCGGCCAGCTTGTCCTAAGGGGTCTAACCCATTCTGAAACTCCACTGTACTTAGAAATCTGCTGCCACAAAGAAGTTAAATTTCCAGATTCCGGCCAGCTTGGCCCAAGGGCTCTAACCCATTCTGTAACACCAATGTTCTTAATAATCTGCTACCACAAATAAGTTCCATTTCCTCACTTCAGCCAGCTTGGCCCAAGGGCTCTAAACCATTCTGAAACACCACTGTACTTAGAAATCTGCTGCCACAAAGAAGTTACATTTCCGGACTCTGGACAGTTTGGCCCAAGGTCTCCAACCCACTTTGAAATACAACTATACTTAGAAATCTGCTGCCACAAAGAAGTCGCATTTCCTGACTCCGGCCAGCTTGGCCCAAGGGCGACATCCCATTCTGAAATACCACTGTATTAAGAAATCTGATGCCAGAAAGAAGTTACATATCCTCAATCCAGCCAGCTTGGCCCAAGGATCAAACCCATTCTGAAACACCACTGTACTTAGAAATCTGCTGCCACTAAGAAGTTACATTTCCAGATTCCGGCCTGCTTGGCCCAAGGTCTCTAACCCATTCTGAAACAGCACTGTACTTAGAAATCTGCTGCCACAAAGAAGTTACATTTCCTCACTCCAGCCAGCTTGGTCCAAGGGCTCTAACCCATTCTGAAACACCAATGTTCTTTGAAATCTGCTACCACAAAGAAGTTCCATTGCCTCACTCCAGCCAGCTTGGCCCAAGTACTCTAACCCATTCTGAAACACAACTGTACTTAGAAATCTGCTGTCAGAAAGAAGTTACATTTCCTCAATCCGGCCAGCTTGGCCCAAGGGCTCAAATCCATTGTGAAACACCAATGTTCTTTGAAATCTCCTGCCACAAAGAAGTTACATTTCCTGACTGCGGCCATCAAAGGGCTCTAACCCATTCTGAAATACCACTGTACTTAGAAATCTGCTGCCACAAAGAAGTTACATTTCCTGACTCCGGCCAGCTTGGCCCAAGGGCTCTAATCCATTCTGAAACACCACTGTACTTAGAAATCTGCTTCCACAAAAAAGTTACATTTGCTGACTCCGGTAAGTTTTGGCCAAAGCGCTCTAACCCATTTTGGAACTCCACTGTACTTAGTAATTTGCTGCCACAAAGAATTTACATTTCCTGTCTCCGGCCAGCTTGTCCTAAGGGGTCTAACCCATTCTGAAACACCACTGTACTTAGAAATCTGCTGCCACAAAGAATTTACATTTCGTGACTCCGGCCAGCTTGCCCCAAGGCACTAACCCATTCTGAAACACAACTGTACTTAGAAATCTGCTGCCACAAAGAAGTTACATTTCCTCACTCAAGCCAGCTTGGTCCAAGGGCTCTAACCCATTCTGAAACACCAATGTTCTTAGAAATCTGCTACCACAAAGAAATTCCACTGCCTCACTACAGCCAGCTTGGCCCAAGGGCTCTAACCCATTCTACAACACCACTGTACTTAGAAATCTGCTGCCACAAAGAAGTTACATTTCCTCACTCCAGCCAGCTTGGTCCAAGGGCTCTAACCCATTCTGAAACACCAATGTTCTTTGAAATCTGCTACCACAAAGAAGTTCCATTGCCTCACTCCAGCCAGCTTGGCCCAAGTGCTCTAACCCATTCTGAAACACAACTGTACTTAGAAATCTGCTGTCAGAAAGAAGTTACATTTCCTCAATCCGGCCAGCTTGGCCCAAGGGCTCTAACCCATTGTGAAACACCAATGTTCTTAGAAATCTCCTGCCACAAAGAAGTTACATTTCCTGACTGCGGCCATCTTGGCCCAAGGGCTCCAACCCATTCTGAAATACCACTGTACTTAGAAATCTGCTGCCACAAAGAAGTTACATTTCCTGACTCCGGCCAGCTTGGCCCAAGGGCTCTAATCCATTCTGAAACACCACTGTACTTAGAAATCTGCTTCCACAAAAATGTTACATTTGCTGACTCCGGTAAGTTTGGCCAAAGCGCTCTAACCCATTTTGAAACACCACTGTACTTAGTAATTTGCTACCACAATGAATTTACATTTCCTGACTCCGGCCAGCTTGTCCTAAGGGGTCTAACCCATTCTGAAACTCCACTGTACTTAGAAATCTGCTGCCACAAAGAAGTTAAATTTCCAGATTCCGGCCAGCTTGGCCCAAGGGCTCTAACCCATTCTGTAACACCAATGTTCTTAATAATCTGCTACCACAAATAAGTTCCATTTCCTCACTTCAGCCAGCTTGGCCCAAGGGCTCTAAACCATTCTGAAACACCACTGTACTTAGAAATCTGCTGCCACAAAGAAGTTACATTTCCGGACTCCGGACAGTTTGGCCCAAGGTCTCCAACCCACTTTGAAATACAACTATACTTAGAAATCTGCTGCCACAAAGAAGTCGCATTTCCTGACTCCGGCCAGCTTGGCCCAAGGGCGACATCCCATTCTGAAATACCACTGTATTAAGAAATCTGATGCCAGAAAGAAGTTACATATCCTCAATCCAGCCAGCTTGGCCCAAGGATCAAACCCATTCTGAAATACCAATGTTCTTAAAAATCTGCTGCCACAAAGAAGTTACATTTCCTGACTCCGGCCACCTTGGCCCAAAGGCTCTAACCCATTTTGAAACACCACTGTACTTAGAAATCTGCTGCCACAACGAATTTACATTTCCTGACTCCGGCCAGCTTGCCCCAAGGCACTAACCCATTCTGAAACACCACTGTACTTAGAAATCTGCTGCCAAAAAGAAGTTACATTTCCAGATTCCGGCCAGCTTTGCCCAAGGGCTCTAACCCATTCTGAAACACCAATGTTCTTAGAAATCTGCTACCACAAAGAAGTTCCATTGCCTGACTACAGCCAGCTTGGCCCAAGGGCTCTAACCCATTCTGAAATACCACTGTACTTAGAAATCTGCTTCCACAAAAAAGTTACATTTGCTGACTCCGGTAAATTTGGCCAAAGCGCTCTAACCCATTTTGAAACACCACTGTACTTAGAAATCTGCTGCCAAAAAGAAGTTACATTTCCAGATTCCGGCCAGCTTTGCCCAAGGGCTCTAACCCATTCTGAAACACCACTGTACTTAGAAATCTGCTGCCACAAAGAATTTACATTTCCTGACTCCGGCCAGCTTGCCCCAAGGCACTAACCCATTCTGAAACACCACTGTACTTAGAAATCTGCTGCCGCAAAGAAGTTACATTTCCAGATTCCGGCCTGCTTGGCCCAAGGTCTCTAACCCATTCTGAAACACCACTGTACTTAGAAATCTGCTGCCACAAAGAAGTTACATTTCCTGACTCCGGCCAGTTTGGCCCAAGGTCTCCAACCCACTTTGAAATACAACTATACTTAGAAATCTGCTGCCACAATAAGTCGCATTTCCTGACTCCGGCCAGCTTGGCCAAAGGGCTATATCACATTCTGAAACAACACTGTATTAAGAAATCTGCTGCCACAAAGAAGTTACATTTCCTCACTCCAGCCAGCTTGGTCCAAGTGCTCTAACGCATTCTGAAACACGAGTGTACTTAGAAATCTGCTGTTACAAAGAAGTTACATTTCCTCAATCCGGCCAGCTTGGCCCAAGGGCTCTAACCCATTCTGAAACACCAATGTTCTTAGATATCTGCTGCCACAAAGAAGTTACATTTCCTGACTGCGGACAGCTTGGCCCAAGGGCTCTAACCCATTCTGAAATACCACTGTACTTAGAAATCTGCTTCCACAAAAAAGTTACATTTGCTGACTCCGGTAAATTTGGCCAAAGCGCTCTAACCCATTTTGAAACACCACTGTACTTAGAAATCTGCTGACACAAATAATTTACATTTCCCGACTCCGGCCAGCTTGCCCCAAGGCACTAACCCATTCTGAAACACCACTGTACTTAGAAATCTGCTGCCACTAAGAAGTTACATTTCCAGATTCCGGCCTGCTTGGCCCAAGGTCTCTAACCCATTCTGAAACACCACTGTACTTAGAAATCTGCTGCCACAAAGAAGTTACATTTCCTGACTCCGGCCAGTTTGGCCCAAGGTCTCCAACCCACTTTGAAATACAACTATACTTAGAAATCTGCTGCCACAATAAGTCGCATTTCCTGACTCCGGCCAGCTTGGCCAAAGGGCTATATCACATTCTGAAACAACACTGTATTAAGAAATCTGCTGCCACAAAGAAGTTACATTTCCTCACTCCAGCCAGCTCGGTCCAAGTGCTCTAACCCATTCTGAAACACGAGTGTACTTAGAAATTTGCTGTTACAAAGAAGTTACATTTCCTGACTCCGGCCAGCTTGTCCTAAGGGGTCTAACCCATTCTGAAACACCACTGTACTTAGAAATCTGCTGCCACAAAGAATTTACATTTCGTGACTCCGGCCAGCTTGCCCCAAGGCACTAACCCATTCTGAAACACAACTGTACTTAGAAATCTGCTGCCACAAAGAAGTTACATTTCCTCACTCAAGCCAGCTTGGTCCAAGGGCTCTAACCCATTCTGAAACACCAATGTTCTTAGAAATCTGCTACCACAAAGAAATTCCACTGCCTCACTACAGCCAGCTTGGCCCAAGGGCTCTATCCCATTCTACAACACCACTGTACTTAGAAATCTGCTGCCACAAAGAAGTTACATTTCCAAACTCCGGCCAGTTTGGCCCAAGGTCTCCAACCCACTTTGAAATACAACTATACTTAGAAATCTGCTGTCACAAACAAGTTACATTTCCTCAATCCGGCCAGCTTGGCCCAAGGGCTCTAACCCATTCTGAAACACCAATGTTCTTAGATATCTGCTGCCACAAAGAAGTTACATTTCCTGACTGCGGCCAGCTTGGCCCAAGGGCTCTAACCCATTCTGAAATACCACTGTACTTAGAAATCTGCTTCCACAAAAAAGTTATATTTGCTGACTCCGGTAAGTTTGGCCAAAGCGCTCTAACCCATTTTGAAACACCACTGTACTTAGTAATTTGCTACCACAATGAATTTACATTTCCTGACTCCGGCCAGCTTGTCCTAAGGGGTCTAACCCATTCTGAAACTCCACTGTACTTAGAAATCTGCTGCCACAAAGAAGTTAAATTTCCAGATTCCGGCCAGCTTGGCCCAAGGGCTCTAACCCATTCTGTAACACCAATGTTCTTAATAATCTGCTACCACAAATAAGTTCCATTTCCTCACTTCAGCCAGCTTGGCCCAAGGGCTCTAAACCATTCTGAAACACCACTGTACTTAGAAATCTGCTGCCACAAAGAAGTTACATTTCCGGACTCCGGCCAGTTTGGCCCAAGGTCTCCAACCCACTTTGAAATACAACTATACTTAGAAATCTGCTGCCACAAAGAAGTCGCATTTCCTGACTCCGGCCAGCTTGGCTCAAGGGCGACATCCCATTCTGAAATACCACTGTATTAAGAAATCTGATGCCAGAAAGAAGTTACATATCCTCAATCCAGCCAGCTTGGCCCAAGGATCTAACCCATTCTGAAATACCAATGTTCTTAAAAATCTGCTGCCACAAAGAAATTACATTTCCTGACTCCGGCCACCTTGGCCCAAAGGCTCTAACCCATTTTGAAACACCACTGTACTTAGAAATCTGCTGCCACAACGAATTTACATTTCCTGACTCCGGCCAGCTTGCCCCAAGGCACTAACCCATTCTGAAACACCAATGTTCTTAGAAATCTGCTACCACAAAGAAGTTCCATTGCCTGACTACAGCCAGCTTGGCCCAAGGGCTCTAACCCATTCTGCAACACCGCTGTACTTAGAAATCTGCTGCCACAAAGAAGTTACATTTCCAAACTCCGGCCGGTTTGGCCCAAGGTCTCCAACCCACTTTGAAATACAACTATACTTAGAAATCTGTTGTCACAAAGAAGTTACATTTCCTCAATCCGGCCAGCTTGGCCCAAGGGCTCTAACCCATTCTGAAACACCAATGTTCTTAGAAATCTCCTGCCACAAAGAAGTTACATTTCCTGACTCCGGCCGTCTTGGCCCAAGGGCTCTAACCCATTCTGAAATACCACTGTACTTAGAAATCTGCTTCCATAAAAAAGTTACATTTGCTGACTCCGGTAAGTTTGGCCAAAGCGCTCTAACCCATTTTGAAACACCACTGTACTTAGAAATCTGCTGCCGCAACGAATTTACATTTCCTCATTCCGGCCAGCTTTCCCCAAGGCACCAACCCATTCTGAAACACCACTGTACTTAGAAATCTGCTGCCACAAAGAAGTTACATTTCCTCACTCCAGCCAGCTTGGTCCAAGGGCTTTAACCCACTCTGAAACACCAATGTTCTTAGAAATCTGCTGTCACAAAGAAGTTACATTTCCTCAATCCGGCCAGCTTGGCCCAAGGGCTCTTACCCATTCTGAAATACCACTGTACTTAGAAATCTGCTTCCACAAAAAAGTTACATTTGCCGACTCCGGTATGTTTGGCCAAAGCGCTCTAACCCATTTTGGAACACCACTGTACTTAGCAATTTGCTGCCACAAAGAATTTACATTTCCTGACTCCGGCCAGCTTGCCCCAAGGCACTAACCCATTCTGAAACACCACTGTACTTAGAAATCTGCTGCCACAAAGAAGTTACATTTCCAGATTCCGGCCTGCTTGGCCCAAGGTCTCTAACCCATTCTGAAACACCAGTGTACTTAGAAATCTGCTGACACAAAGAAGTTACATTTCCTGACTCCGGCCAGCTTGGCCAAAGGGCTATATCACATTCTGAAACAACACTGTATTAAGAAATCTGCTGCCACAAAGAAGTTACATTTCCTCACTCCAGCCAGCTCGGTCCAAGTGCTCTAACCCATTCTGAAACACGAGTGTACTTAGAAATCTGCCGTTACAAAGAAGTTACATTTCCTCAATCCGGCCAGCTTGGCCCAAGGGCTCTAACCCATTCTGAAACATCAATGTTCTTAGATATCTGCTGCCACAAAGAAGTTACATTTCCTGACTGCGGACAGCTTGGCCCAAGGGCTCTAACCCATTCTGAAATACCACTGTACTTAGAAATCTGCTGCCACAAAGAAGTTACATTTCCTCACTCCAGCCAGCTTGGTCCAAGGGCTCTAACCCACTCTGAAACACCAATGTTCTTAGAAATCTGCTGTCACAAAGAAGTTACATTTCCTCAATCCGGCCAGCTTGGCCCAAGGGCTGTAACCCATTCTGAAACACCAATGTTCTTAGAAATCTACTGCCACAAAGAAGTTACATTTCCTGACTGCGGCCATCTTGGCCCAAGGGCTCTAACCCATTCTGAAATACCACTGTACTTAGAAATCTGCTTCCACAAAAAAGTTACATTTGCCGACTCCGGTATGTTTGGCCAAAGCGCTCTAACCCATTTTGGAACACCACTGTACTTAGAAATTTGCTGCCACAAAGAATTTACATTTCCTGACTCCGGCCAGCTTGCCCCAAGGCACTAACCCATTCTGAAACACCACTGTACTTAGAAATCTGCTGCCGCAAAGAAGTTACATTTCCAGATTCCGGCCTGCTTGGCCCAAGGTCTCTAACCCATTCTGAAACACCAATGTTCTTAGATATCTGCTGCCAGAAAGAAGTTACATTTCCTGACTGCGGACAGTTTGGCCCAACGTCTCTAACCCATTCTGAAATACAACTATACTTAGAAATCTGCTGCCACAATAAGTCGCATTTCCTGACTCCGGCCAGCTTGGCCAATGGGCTATATCACATTCTGAGACAACACTGTATTAAGAAATCTGCTGCCACAAAGAAGTTACATTTCCTCACTCCAGCCAGCTTGGTCCAAGTGCTCTAACCCATTCTGAAACACGAGTGTACTTAGAAATCTGCTGTTACAAAGAAGTTACATTTCCTGACTGCGGCCAGCTTGGACCAAGGGCTCTAACCCATTCTGAAACACCAATGTTCTTAGATATCTGCTGCCACAAAGAAGTTACATTTCCTGTCTGCGGACAGCTTGGCCCAAGGGCACTAACCCATTCTGAAATACCACTGTACTTAGAAATCTGCTTCCACAAAAAAGTTACATTTGCTGACTCCGGTAAATTTGGCCAAAGCGCTCTAACCCATTTTGAAACACCACTGTACTTAGAAATCTGCTGACACAAATAATTTACATTTCCCGACTCCGGCCAGCTTGCCCCAAGGCACTAACCCATTCTGAAACACCACTGTACTTAGAAATCTGCTGCCACTAAGAAGTTACATTTCCAGATTCCGGCCTGCTTGGCCCAAGGTCTCTAACCCATTGTGAAACACCACTGTACTTAGAAATCTGCTGCCGCTAAGAAGTTACATTTCCTGACTCCGGCCAGTTTGGCCCAAGGTCTCCAACCCACTTTGAAATACAACTATACTTAGAAATCTGCTGCCTCAAAGAAGTTACATTTCCTGACTGCGGACAGCTTGGCCCAAGGGCTCTAACCGATTCTGAAACACCACTGTACTTAGAAATCTGCTTCCACAAAAAAGTTACATTTGCTGACTCCGGTAAGTTTTGGCCAAAGCGGTCTAACCCATTTTGGAACACCACTGTACTTAGTAATTTGCTGCCTCAAAGAATTCACATTTCCTGACTCCGGCCAGCTTGTCCTAAGGGGTCTAACCCATTCTGAAACACCACTGTACTTAGAAATCTTCTGCCACAAAGAATTTACATTTCCTGACTCCGGCCAGCTTGCCCCAAGGCACTAACCCATTCTGAAACACCACTGTACTTAGAAATCTGCTGCCACAAAGAAGTTACATTTCCTCACTCCAGCCAGCTTGATCCAAGGGCTCTAACACATTCTGAAACACCAATGTTCTTAGAAATCTTCTACCACAAAGAAGTTCCATTGCCTCACTACAGCCAGCTTGGCCCAAGGGCTCTAACCCATTCTGAAACACCACTGTACTTAGAAATCTGCTGCCACAAAGAAGTTACATTTCCTCACTCCAGCCAGCTTGGTCCAAGGGCTCTAACCCATTCTGAAACACCAATGTTCTTTGAAATCTGCTACCACAAAGAAGTTCCATTGCCTCACTCCAGCCAGCTTGGCCCAAGTGCTCTAATCCATTCTGAGACACAACTGTACTTAGAAATCTGCTGTCAGAAAGAAGTTACATTTCCTCAATCCGGCCAGCTTGGCCCAAGGGCTCTAACCCATTGTGAAACACCAATGTTCTTAGAAATCTCCTGCCACAAAGAAGTTACATTTCCTGACTGCGGCCATCTTGGCCCAAGGGCTCTAACCCATTCTGAAATACCACTGTACTTATAAATCTGCTGTCACAAAGAAGTTACATTTCCAGATTCCGGCCTGCTTGGCCCAAGGTCTCTAACCCATTCTGAAACACAACTGTACTTAGAAATCTACTGTCACAAAGAAGTTACATTTCCTCAATCCGGCCAGCTTGACCCAAGGGCTCTAACCCATTCTGAGACACCAATGTTCTTAGAAATCTCCTGCCACAAAGAAGTTACATTTCCTGACTGCGGCCAGCTTGGCCCAAGGGCTCTAATCCATTCTGAAATACCACTGTACTTAGAAATCTGCTTCCACAAAAAAGTTACATTTGCCGACTCCGGTATGTTTGGCCAAAGCGCTCTAACCCATTTTGGAACACCACTGTACTTAGCAATTTGCTGCCACAAAGAATTTACATTTCCTGACTCCGGCCAGCTTGCCCCAAGGCACTAACCCATTCTGAAACACCACTGTACTTAGAAATCTGCTGCCGCAAAGAAGTTACATTTCCTGACTCCGGCCAGTTTGGCCCAAGGTCTCCAACCCACTTTGAAATACAACTATACTTAGAAATCTGCTGCCACAATAAGTCGCATTTCCTGACTCCGGCCAGCTTGGCCAAAGGGCTATATCACATTCTGAAACAACACTGTATTAAGAAATCTGCTGCCACAAAGAAGTTACATTTCCTCACTCCAGCCAGCTTGGTCCAAGTGCTCTAACCCATTCTGAAACACGAGTGTACTTAGAAATCTGCTGTTACAAAGAAGTTACATTTCCTCAATCCGGCCAGCTTGGCCCAAGGGCTCTAACCCATTCTGAAACACCAATGTTCTTAGATATCTGCTGCCACAAAGAAGTTACATTTCCTGACTGCGGACAGCTTGGCCCAAGGGCTCTAACCCATTCTGAAATACCACTGTACTTAGAAATCAGCTTCCACAAAAAAGTTACATTTGCTGACTCCGGTAAATTTGGCCAAAGCGCTCTAACCCATTTTGAAACACCACTGTACTTAGAAATCTGCTGACACAAATAATTTACATTTCCCGACTCCGGCCAGCTTTCCCCAAGGCACTAACCCATTCTGAAACACCACTGTACTTAGAAATCTGCTGCCACTAAGAAGTTACATTTCCAGATTCCGGCCTGCTTGGCCCAAGGTCTCTAACCCATTCTGAAACACCACTGTACTTAGAAATCTGCTGCCACAAAGAAGTTACATTTCCTGACTCCGGCCAGTTTGGCCCAAGGTCTCCAACCCACTTTGAAATACAACTATACTTAGAAATCTGCTGCCACAATAAGTCGCATTTCCTGACTCCGGCCAGCTTGGCCAAAGGGCTATATCACATTCTGAAACAACACTGTATTAAGAAATCTGCTGCCACAAAGAAGTTACATTTCCTCACTCCAGCCAGCTTGGTCCAAGTGCTCTAACCCATTCTGAAACACGAGTGTACTTAGAAATCTGCTGTTACAAAGAAGTTACATTTCCTCAATCCGGCCAGCTTGGCCCAAGGGCTCTAACCCATTCTGAAACACCAATGTTCTTAGATATCTGCTGCCACAAAGAAGTTACATTTCCTGACTGCGGACAGCTTGGCCCAAGGGCTCTAACCCATTCTGAAATACCACTGTACTTAGAAATCTGCTTCCACAAAAAAGTTACATTTGCTGACTCCGGTAAATTTGGCCAAAGCGCTCTAACCCATTTTGAAACACCACTGTACTTAGAAATCTGCTGACACAAATAATTTACATTTCCCGACTCCGGCCAGCTTGCCCCAAGGCACTAACCCATTCTGAAACACCACTGTACTTAGAAATCTGCTGCCACTAAGAAGTTACATTTCCAGATTCCGGCCTGCTTGGCCCAAGGTCTCTAACCCATTCTGAAACACCACTGTACTTAGAAATCTGCTGCCGCTAAGAAGTTACATTTCCTGACTCCGGCCAGTTTGGCCCAAGGTCTCCAACCCACTTTGAAATACAACTATACTTAGAAATCTGCTGCCTCAAAGAAGTTACATTTCCTGACTGCGGCCAGCTTGGCCCAAGGGCTCTAATCCATTCTGAAATACCACTGTACTTAGAAATCTGCTTCCACAAAAAAGTTACATTTGCCGACTCCGGTATGTTTGGCCAAAGCGCTCTAACCCATTTTGGAACACCACTGTACTTAGCAATTTGCTGCCACAAAGAATTTACATTTCCTGACTCCGGCCAGTTTGCCCCAAGGCACTAACCCATTCTGAAACACCACTGTACTTAGAAATCTGCTGCCGCAAAGAAGTTACATTTCCTGACTCCGGCCAGTTTGGCCCAAGGTCTCCAACCCACTTTGAAATACAACTATACTTAGAAATCTGCTGCCACAATAAGTCGCATTTCCTGACTCCGGCCAGCTTGGCCAAAGGGCTATATCACATTCTGAAACAACACTGTATTAAGAAATCTGCTGCCACAAAGAAGTTACATTTCCTCACTCCAGCCAGCTTGGTCCAAGTGCTCTAACCCATTCTGAAACACGAGTGTACTTAGAAATCTGCTGTTACAAAGAAGTTACATTTCCTCAATCCGGCCAGCTTGGCCCAAGGGCTCTAACCCATTCTGAAACACCAATGTTCTTAGATATCTGCTGCCACAAAGAAGTTACATTTCCTGACTGCGGACAGCTTGGCCCAAGGGCTCTAACCCATTCTGAAATACCACTGTACTTAGAAATCAGCTTCCACAAAAAAGTTACATTTGCTGACTCCGGTAAATTTGGCCAAAGCGCTCTAACCCATTTTGAAACACCACTGTACTTAGAAATCTGCTGACACAAATAATTTACATTTCCCGACTCCGGCCAGCTTGCCCCAAGGCACTAACCCATTCTGAAACACCACTGTACTTAGAAATCTGCTGCCACTAAGAAGTTACATTTCCAGATTCCGGCCTGCTTGGCCCAAGGTCTCTAACCCATTCTGAAACACCACTGTACTTAGAAATCTGCTGCCACAAAGAAGTTACATTTCCTGACTCCGGCCAGTTTGGCCCAAGGTCTCCAACCCACTTTGAAATACAACTATACTTAGAAATCTGCTGCCACAATAAGTCGCATTTCCTGACTCCGGCCAGCTTGGCCAAAGGGCTATATCACATTCTGAAACAACACTGTATTAAGAAATCTGCTGCCACAAAGAAGTTACATTTCCTCACTCCAGCCAGCTTGGTCCAAGTGCTCTAACCCATTCTGAAACACGAGTGTACTTAGAAATCTGCTGTTACAAAGAAGTTACATTTCCTCAATCCGGCCAGCTTGGCCCAAGGGCTCTAACCCATTCTGAAACACCAATGTTCTTAGATATCTGCTGCCACAAAGAAGTTACATTTCCTGACTGCGGACAGCTTGGCCCAAGGGCTCTAACCCATTCTGAAATACCACTGTACTTAGAAATCTGCTTCCACAAAAAAGTTACATTTGCTGACTCCGGTAAATTTGGCCAAAGCGCTCTAACCCATTTTGAAACACCACTGTACTTAGAAATCTGCTGACACAAATAATTTACATTTCCCGACTCCGGCCAGCTTGCCCCAAGGCACTAACCCATTCTGAAACACCACTGTACTTAGAAATCTGCTGCCACTAAGAAGTTACATTTCCAGATTCCGGCCTGCTTGGCCCAAGGTCTCTAACCCATTCTGAAACACCACTGTACTTAGAAATCTGCTGCCGCTAAGAAGTTACATTTCCTGACTCCGGCCAGTTTGGCCCAAGGTCTCCAACCCACTTTGAAATACAACTATACTTAGAAATCTGCTGCCTCAAAGAAGTTACATTTCCTGACTGCGGACAGCTTGGCCCAAGGGCTCTAACCCATTCTGAAACACCACTGTACTTAGAAATCTGCTTCCACAAGAAAGTTACATTTGCTGACTCCGGTAAGTTTTGGCCAAAGCGGTCTAACCCATTTTGGAACACCACTGTACTTAGTAATTTGCTGCCTCAAAGAATTCACATTTCCTGACTCCGGCCAGCTTGTCCTAAGGGGTCTAACCCATTCTGAAACACCACTGTACTTAGAAATCTTCTGCCACAAAGAATTTACATTTCCTGACTCCGGCCAGCTTGCCCCAAGGCACTAACCCATTCTGAAACACCACTGTACTTAGAAATCTGCTGCCACAAAGAAGTTACATTTCCTCACTCCAGCCAGCTTGATCTAAGGGCTCTAACACATTCTGAAACACCAATGTTCTTAGAAATCTTCTACCACAAAGAAGTTCCATTGCCTCACTACAGCCAGCTTGGCCCAAGGGCTCTAACCCATTCTGAAACACCACTGTACTTAGAAATCTGCTGCCACAAAGAAGTTACATTTCCTCACTCCAGCCAGCTTGGTCCAAGGGCTCTAACCCATTCTGAAACACCAATGTTCTTTGAAATCTGCTACCACAAAGAAGTTCCATTGCCTCACTCCAGCCAGCTTGGCCCAAGTGCTCTAACCCATTCTGAGACACAACTGTACTTAGAAATCTGCTGTCAGAAAGAAGTTACATTTCCTCAATCCGGCCAGCTTGGCCCAAGGGCTCTAACCCATTGTGAAACACCAATGTTCTTAGAAATCTCCTGCCACAAAGAAGTTACATTTCCTGACTGCGGCCATCTTGGCCCAAGGGCTCTAACCCATTCTGAAATACCACTCTACTTAGAAATCTGCTGTCACAAAGAAGTTACATTTCCAGATTCCGGCCTGCTTGGCCCAAGGTCTCTAACCCATTCTGAAACACAACTGTACTTAGAAATCTACTGTCACAAAGAAGTTACATTTCCTCAATCCGGCCAGCTTGACCCAAGGGCTCTAACCCATTCTGAGACACCAATGTTCTTAGAAATCTCCTGCCACAAAGAAGTTACATTTCCTGACTGCGGCCAGCTTGGCCCAAGGGCTCTAATCCATTCTGAAATACCACTGTACTTAGAAATCTGCTTCCACAAAAAAGTTACATTTGCTGACTCCGGTAAATTTGGCCAAAGCGCTCTAACCCATTTTGAAACACCACTGTACTTAGAAATCTGCTGCCGCAAAGAAGTTACATTTCCAGATTCCGGCCTGCTTGCCCCAAGGCACTAACCCATTCTGAAACACCACTGTACTTAGAAATCTGCTGCCGCAAAGAAGTTACATTTCCAGATTCCGGCCTGCTTGGCCCAAGGTCTCTAACCCATTCTGAAACACCACTGTACTTAGAAATCTGCTGCCACAAATAAGTTACATTTCCTGACTCCGGCCAGCTTGGCCAAAGGGCTATATCACATTCTGAAACAACACTGTATTAAGAAATCTGCTGCCACAAAGAAGTTACATTTCCTCACTCCAGCCAGCTCGGTCCAAGTGCTCTAACCCATTCTGAAACACGAGTGTACTTAGAAATCTGCCGTTACAAAGAAGTTACATTTCCTCAATCCGGCCAGCTTGGCCCAAGGGCTCTAACCCATTCTGAAACACCAATGTTCTTAGATATCTGCTGCCACAAAGAAGTTACATTTCCTGACTGCGGACAGCTTGGCCCAAGGGCTCTAACCCATTCTGAAATACCACTGTACTTAGAAATCTGCTGCCACAAAGAAGTTACATTTCCTCACTCCAGCCAGCTTGGTCCAAGGGCTCTAACCCACTCTGAAACACCAATGTTCTTAGAAATCTGCTGTCACAAAGAAGTTACATTTCCTCAATCCGTCCAGCTTGGCCCAAGGGCTGTAACCCATTCTGAAACACCAATGTTCTTAGAAATCTACTGCCACAAAGAAGTTACATTTCCTGACTGCGGCCATCTTGGCCCAAGGGCTCTAACCCATTCTGAAATACCACTGTACTTAGAAATCTGCTTCCACAAAGAAGTTACATTTCCTGACTCCGGCCAGTTTGGCCCAAGGTCTCCAACCCACTTTGAAATAAAACTATACTTAGAAATCTGCTGCCACAATAAGTCGCATTTCCTGACTCCGGCCAGCTTGGCCAAAGGGCTATATCACATTCTGAAACAACACTGTATTAAGAAATCTGCTGCCACAAAGAAGTTACATTTCCTCACTCCAGCCAGCTTGGTCCAAGTGCTCTAACCCATTCTGAAACACGAGTGTACTTAGAAATCTGCTGTTACAAAGAAGTTACATTTCCTCAATCCGGCCAGCTTGGCCCAAGGGCTCTAATCCATTCTGAAACACCAGTGTTCTTAGATATCTGCTGCCACAAAGAAGTTACATTTCCTGACTGCGGACAGCTTGGCCCAAGGGCTCTAACCCATTCTGAAATACCACTGTACTTAGAAATCTGCGTCCACAAAAAAGTTACATTTCCTGACTCCGGCCAGTTTGGCCCAAGGTCTCCAACCCACTTTGAAATACAACTATACTTAGAAATCTGCTGCCTCAAAGAAGTTACATTTCCTGACTGCGGACAGCTTGGCCCAAGGGCTCTAACCCATTCTGAAACACCACTGTACTTAGAAATCTGCTTCCACAAAAAAGTTACATTTGCTAACTCCGGTAAGTTTTGGCGAAAGCGGTCTAACCCATTTTGGAACACCACTGTACTTAGTAATTTGCTGCCTCAAAGAATTCACATTTCCTGACTCCGGCCAGCTTGTCCTAAGGGGTCTAACCCATTCTGAAACACCACTGTACTTAGAAATCTTCTGCCACAAAGAATTTACATTTCCTGACTCCGGCCAGCTTGCCCCAAGGCACTAACCCATTCTGAAACACCACTGTACTTAGAAATCTGCTGCCACAAAGAAGTTACATTTCCTCACTCCAGCCAGCTTGATCCAAGAGCTCTAACACATTCTGAAACACCAATGTTCTTAGAAATCTTCTACCACAAAGAAGTTCCATTGCCTCACTACAGCCAGCTTGGCCCAAGGGCTCTAACCCATTCTGAAACACCACTGTACTTAGAAATCTGCTGCCACAAAGAAGTTACATTTCCTCACTCCAGCCAGCTTGGTCCAAGGGCTCTAACCCATTCTGAAACACCAATGTTCTTTGAAATCTGCTACCACAAAGAAGTTCCATTGCCTCACTCCAGCCAGCTTGGCCCAAGTGCTCTAACCCATTCTGAGACACAACTGTACTTAGAAATCTGCTGTCAGAAAGAAGTTACATTTCCTCAATCCGGCCAGCTTGGCCCAAGGGCTCTAACCCATTGTGAAACACCAATGTTCTTAGAAATCTCCTGCCACAAAGAAGTTACATTTCCTGACTGCGGCCATCTTGGCCCAAGGGCTCTAACCCATTCTGAAATACCACTGTACTTAGAAATCTGCTGTCACAAAGAAGTTACATTTCCAGATTCCGGCCTGCTTGGCCCAAGGTCTCTAACCCATTCTGAAACACAACTGTACTTAGAAATCTACTGTCACAAAGAAGTTACATTTCCTCAATCCGGCCAGCTTGACCCAAGGGCTCTAACCCATTCTGAGACACCAATGTTCTTAGAAATCTCCTGCCACAAAGAAGTTACATTTCCTGACTGCGGCCAGCTTGGCCCAAGGGCTCTAATCCATTCTGAAATACCACTGTACTTAGAAATCTGCTTCCACAAAAAAGTTACATTTGCTGACTCCGGTAAATTTGGCCAAAGCGCTCTAACCCATTTTGAAACACCACTGTACTTAGAAATCTGCTGCCACAAAGAATTTACATTTCCTGACTCCGGCCAGCTTGCCCCAAGGCACTAACCCATTCTGAAACACCACTGTACTTAGAAATCTGCTGCCACAAAGAAGTTACATTTCCTCACTCCAGCCAGCTTGGTCCAAGGGCTCTAACCCATTCTGAAACACCAATGTTCTTAGAAATCTGCTACAACCAAGAAGTTCCATTGCCTCACTACAGCCAGCTTGGCCCAAGGGCTCTAACCCATTCTGCAACACCACTGTACTTAGAAATCTGCTGCCACAAAGAAGTTACATTTCTAAACTCCGGCCAGCTTGGCCCAAAGGCTCTAACCCATTCTGAAACACCAATGTTCTTTGAAATCTGCTACCACAAAGAAGTTCCATTGCCTCACTCCAGCCAGCTTGGCCCAAGTGCTCTAACCCATTCTGAGACACAACTGTACTTAGAAATCTGCTGTCAGAAAGAAGTTACATTTCCTCAATCCGGCCAGCTTGGCCCAAGGGCTCTAACCCATTGTGAAACACCAATGTTCTTAGAAATCTCCTGCCACAAAGAAGTTACATTTCCTGACTGCGGCCATCTTGGCCCAAGGGCTCTAACCCATTCTGAAATACCACTCTACTTAGAAATCTGCTGTCACAAAGAAGTTACATTTCCAGATTCCGGCCTGCTTGGCCCAAGGTCTCTAACCCATTCTGAAACACAACTGTACTTAGAAATCTACTGTCACAAAGAAGTTACATTTCCTCAATCCGGCCAGCTTGACCCAAGGGCTCTAACCCATTCTGAGACACCAATGTTCTTAGAAATCTCCTGCCACAAAGAAGTTACATTTCCTGACTGCGGCCAGCTTGGCCCAAGGGCTCTAATCCATTCTGAAATACCACTGTACTTAGAAATCTGCTTCCACAAAAAAGTTACATTTGCTGACTCCGGTAAATTTGGCCAAAGCGCTCTAACCCATTTTGAAACACCACTGTACTTAGAAATCTGCTGCCGCAAAGAAGTTACATTTCCAGATTCCGGCCTGCTTGCCCCAAGGCACTAACCCATTCTGAAACACCACTGTACTTAGAAATCTGCTGCCGCAAAGAAGTTACATTTCCAGATTCCGGCCTGCTTGGCCCAAGGTCTCTAACCCATTCTGAAACACCACTGTACTTAGAAATCTGCTGCCACAAATAAGTTACATTTCCTGACTCCGGCCAGCTTGGCCAAAGGGCTATATCACATTCTGAAACAACACTGTATTAAGAAATCTGCTGCCACAAAGAAGTTACATTTCCTCACTCCAGCCAGCTCGGTCCAAGTGCTCTAACCCATTCTGAAACACGAGTGTACTTAGAAATCTGCCGTTACAAAGAAGTTACATTTCCTCAATCCGGCCAGCTTGGCCCAAGGGCTCTAACCCATTCTGAAACACCAATGTTCTTAGATATCTGCTGCCACAAAGAAGTTACATTTCCTGACTGCGGACAGCTTGGCCCAAGGGCTCTAACCCATTCTGAAATACCACTGTACTTAGAAATCTGCTGCCACAAAGAAGTTACATTTCCTCACTCCAGCCAGCTTGGTCCAAGGGCTCTAACCCACTCTGAAACACCAATGTTCTTAGAAATCTGCTGTCACAAAGAAGTTACATTTCCTCAATCCGTCCAGCTTGGCCCAAGGGCTGTAACCCATTCTGAAACACCAATGTTCTTAGAAATCTACTGCCACAAAGAAGTTACATTTCCTGACTGCGGCCATCTTGGCCCAAGGGCTCTAACCCATTCTGAAATACCACTGTACTTAGAAATCTGCTTCCACAAAGAAGTTACATTTCCTGACTCCGGCCAGTTTGGCCCAAGGTCTCCAACCCACTTTGAAATAAAACTATACTTAGAAATCTGCTGCCACAATAAGTCGCATTTCCTGACTCCGGCCAGCTTGGCCAAAGGGCTATATCACATTCTGAAACAACACTGTATTAAGAAATCTGCTGCCACAAAGAAGTTACATTTCCTCACTCCAGCCAGCTTGGTCCAAGTGCTCTAACCCATTCTGAAACACGAGTGTACTTAGAAATCTGCTGTTACAAAGAAGTTACATTTCCTCAATCCGGCCAGCTTGGCCCAAGGGCTCTAATCCATTCTGAAACACCAGTGTTCTTAGATATCTGCTGCCACAAAGAAGTTACATTTCCTGACTGCGGACAGCTTGGCCCAAGGGCTCTAACCCATTCTGAAATACCACTGTACTTAGAAATCTGCGTCCACAAAAAAGTTACATTTCCTGACTCCGGCCAGTTTGGCCCAAGGTCTCCAACCCACTTTGAAATACAACTATACTTAGAAATCTGCTGCCTCAAAGAAGTTACATTTCCTGACTGCGGACAGCTTGGCCCAAGGGCTCTAACCCATTCTGAAACACCACTGTACTTAGAAATCTGCTTCCACAAAAAAGTTACATTTGCTAACTCCGGTAAGTTTTGGCGAAAGCGGTCTAACCCATTTTGGAACACCACTGTACTTAGTAATTTGCTGCCTCAAAGAATTCACATTTCCTGACTCCGGCCAGCTTGTCCTAAGGGGTCTAACCCATTCTGAAACACCACTGTACTTAGAAATCTTCTGCCACAAAGAATTTACATTTCCTGACTCCGGCCAGCTTGCCCCAAGGCACTAACCCATTCTGAAACACCACTGTACTTAGAAATCTGCTGCCACAAAGAAGTTACATTTCCTCACTCCAGCCAGCTTGATCCAAGAGCTCTAACACATTCTGAAACACCAATGTTCTTAGAAATCTTCTACCACAAAGAAGTTCCATTGCCTCACTACAGCCAGCTTGGCCCAAGGGCTCTAACCCATTCTGAAACACCACTGTACTTAGAAATCTGCTGCCACAAAGAAGTTACATTTCCTCACTCCAGCCAGCTTGGTCCAAGGGCTCTAACCCATTCTGAAACACCAATGTTCTTTGAAATCTGCTACCACAAAGAAGTTCCATTGCCTCACTCCAGCCAGCTTGGCCCAAGTGCTCTAACCCATTCTGAGACACAACTGTACTTAGAAATCTGCTGTCAGAAAGAAGTTACATTTCCTCAATCCGGCCAGCTTGGCCCAAGGGCTCTAACCCATTGTGAAACACCAATGTTCTTAGAAATCTCCTGCCACAAAGAAGTTACATTTCCTGACTGCGGCCATCTTGGCCCAAGGGCTCTAACCCATTCTGAAATACCACTGTACTTAGAAATCTGCTGTCACAAAGAAGTTACATTTCCAGATTCCGGCCTGCTTGGCCCAAGGTCTCTAACCCATTCTGAAACACAACTGTACTTAGAAATCTACTGTCACAAAGAAGTTACATTTCCTCAATCCGGCCAGCTTGACCCAAGGGCTCTAACCCATTCTGAGACACCAATGTTCTTAGAAATCTCCTGCCACAAAGAAGTTACATTTCCTGACTGCGGCCAGCTTGGCCCAAGGGCTCTAATCCATTCTGAAATACCACTGTACTTAGAAATCTGCTTCCACAAAAAAGTTACATTTGCTGACTCCGGTAAATTTGGCCAAAGCGCTCTAACCCATTTTGAAACACCACTGTACTTAGAAATCTGCTGCCACAAAGAATTTACATTTCCTGACTCCGGCCAGCTTGCCCCAAGGCACTAACCCATTCTGAAACACCACTGTACTTAGAAATCTGCTGCCACAAAGAAGTTACATTTCCTCACTCCAGCCAGCTTGGTCCAAGGGCTCTAACCCATTCTGAAACACCAATGTTCTTAGAAATCTGCTACAACCAAGAAGTTCCATTGCCTCACTACAGCCAGCTTGGCCCAAGGGCTCTAACCCATTCTGAAACACCACTGTACTTAGAAATCTGCTGCCACAAAGAATTTACATTTCCTGACTCCGGCCAGCTTGCCCCAAGGCACTAACCCATTCTGAAACACCACTGTACTTAGAAATCTGCTGCCACAAAGAAGTTACATTTCCTCACTCCAGCCAGCTTGGTCCAAGGGCTCTAACCCATTCTGAAACACCAATGTTCTTAGAAATCTGCTACCACAAAGAAGTTCCATTGCCTCACTACAGCCAGCTTGGCCCAAGGGCTCTAACCCATTCTGAAACACCACTGTACTTAGAAATCTGCTGCCACAAAGAAGTTACATTTCCTCAATCCGGCCAGCTTGGCCCAAGGGCTCTAACCCATTCTGAAACACCAATGTTCTTAGAAATCTCCTGCCACAAAGAAGTTACATTTCCTGACTGCGGCCAGCTTGGCCCAAGGGCTCTAACTCATTCTGAAATACCACTGTACTTAGAAATCTGCTTCCACAAAAAAGTTACATTTGCTGTCTCCGGTAAGTTTGGCCAAAACGCTCTAACCCATTTTGAAACACTACTGTACTTAGAAATCTGCTGCCACAAAGAATTTACATTTCCTGACTCCGGCCAGCTTTCCCCAAGGCACTAACTCATTCTGAAACACATACTGTACTTAGAAATCTGCTGCCACAAAGAAGTTACATTTCCAGATTCCGGCCTGCTTGGCCCAAGGTCTCTAACCCATTCTGAAACACAACTGTACTTAGAAATCTGCTGCCACAAAGAAGTTACATTTCCTCACTCCAGCCAGCTTGGTCCAAGGGCTCTAACCCATTCTGAAACACCAATGTTCTTAGAAATCTCCTGCCACAAAGAAGTTACATTTCCTGACTGCGGCCAGCTTGGCCCAAGGGCTCTAACTCATTCTGAAATACCACTGTACTTAGAAATCTGTTTCCACAAAAAAGTTACATTTGCTGTCTCCGGTAAGTTTGGCCAAAACGCTCTAACCCATTTTGAAACACTACTGTACTTAGAAATCTGCTGCCACAAAGAAGTTACATTTCCTCAATCCGGCCAGCTTGACCCAAGGGCTCTAACCCATTCTGAGACACCAATGTTCTTAGAAATCTCCTGCCACAAAGAAGTTACATTTCCTGACTGCGGCCAGCTTGGCCCAAGGGCTCTAATCCATTCTGAAATACCACTGTACTTAGAAATCTGCTTCCACAAAAAAGTTACATTTGCTGACTCCGGTAAATTTGGCCAAAGCGCTCTAACCCATTCTGAAACACCACTGTACTTAGAAATCTGCTGCCACAAAGAATTTACATTTCCTGACTCCGGCCAGCTTGCCCCAAGGCACTAACCCATTCTGAAACACCACTGTACTTAGAAATCTGCTGCCACAAAGAAGTTACATTTCCTCACTCCAGCCAGCTTGGTCCAAGGGCTCTAACCCATTCTGAAACACCAATGTTCTTAGAAATCTGCTACCACAAAGAAGTTCCATTGCCTCACTACAGCCAGCTTGGCCCAAGGGCTCTAACCCATTCTGAAACACCACTGTACTTAGAAATCTGCTGCCACAAAGAAGTTACATTTCCTCAATCCGGCCAGCTTGGCCCAAGGGCTCTAACCCATTCTGAAACACCAATGTTCTTAGAAATCTCCTGCCACAAAGAAGTTACATTTCCTGACTGCGGCCAGCTTGGCCCAAGGGCTCTAACTCATTCTGAAATACCACTGTACTTAGAAATCTGCTTCCACAAAAAAGTTACATTTGCTGTCTCCGGTAAGTTTGGCCAAAACGCTCTAACCCATTTTGAAACACTACTGTACTTAGAAATCTGCTGCCACAAAGAATTTACATTTCCTGACTCCGGCCAGCTTTCCCCAAGGCACTAACTCATTCTGAAACACATACTGTACTTAGAAATCTGCTGCCACAAAGAAGTTACATTTCCAGATTCCGGCCTGCTTGGCCCAAGGTCTCTAACCCATTCTGAAACACAACTGTACTTAGAAATCTGCTGCCACAAAGAAGTTACATTTCCTCACTCCAGCCAGCTTGGTCCAAGGGCTCTAACCCATTCTGAAACACCAATGTTCTTAGAAATCTCCTGCCACAAAGAAGTTACATTTCCTGACTGCGGCCAGCTTGGCCCAAGGGCTCTAACTCATTCTGAAATACCACTGTACTTAGAAATCTGTTTCCACAAAAAAGTTACATTTGCTGTCTCCGGTAAGTTTGGCCAAAACGCTCTAACCCATTTTGAAACACTACTGTACTTAGAAATCTGCTGCCACAAAGAAGTTACATTTCCTCAATCCGGCCAGCTTGACCCAAGGGCTCTAACCCATTCTGAGACACCAATGTTCTTAGAAATCTCCTGCCACAAAGAAGTTACATTTCCTGACTGCGGCCAGCTTGGCCCAAGGGCTCTAATCCATTCTGAAATACCACTGTACTTAGAAATCTGCTTCCACAAAAAAGTTACATTTGCTGACTCCGGTAAATTTGGCCAAAGCGCTCTAACCCATTTTGAAACACCACTGTACTTAGAAATCTGCTGCCACAAAGAATTTACATTTCCTGACTCCGGCCAGCTTGCCCCAAGGCACTAACCCATTCTGAAACACCACTGTACTTAGAAATCTGCTGCCACAAAGAAGTTACATTTCCTCACTCCAGCCAGCTTGGTCCAAGGGCTCTAACCCATTCTGAAACACCAATGTTCTTAGAAATCTGCTACAACCAAGAAGTTCCATTGCCTCACTACAGCCAGCTTGGCCCAAGGGCTCTAACCCATTCTGAAACACCACTGTACTTAGAAATCTGCTGCCACAAAGAATTTACATTTCCTGACTCCGGCCAGCTTGCCCCAAGGCACTAACCCATTCTGAAACACCACTGTACTTAGAAATCTGCTGCCACAAAGAAGTTACATTTCCTCACTCCAGCCAGCTTGGTCCAAGGGCTCTAACCCATTCTGAAACACCAATGTTCTTAGAAATCTGCTACCACAAAGAAGTTCCATTGCCTCACTACAGCCAGCTTGGCCCAAGGGCTCTAACCCATTCTGAAACACCACTGTACTTAGAAATCTGCTGCCACAAAGAAGTTACATTTCCTCAATCCGGCCAGCTTGGCCCAAGGGCTCTAACCCATTCTGAAACACCAATGTTCTTAGAAATCTCCTGCCACAAAGAAGTTACATTTCCTGACTGCGGCCAGCTTGGCCCAAGGCACTAACTCATTCTGAAACACATACTGTACTTAGAAATCTGCTGCCACAAAGAAGTTACATTTCCAGATTCCGGCCTGCTTGGCCCAAGGTCTCTAACCCATTCTGAAACACAACTGTACTTAGAAATCTGCTGCCACAAAGAAGTTACATTTCCTCACTCCAGCCAGCTTGGTCCAAGGGCTCTAACCCATTCTGAAACACCAATGTTCTTAGAAATCTCCTGCCACAAAGAAGTTACATTTCCTGACTGCGGCCAGCTTGGCCCAAGGGCTCTAACTCATTCTGAAATACCACTGTACTTAGAAATCTGTTTCCACAAAAAAGTTACATTTGCTGTCTCCGGTAAGTTTGGCCAAAACGCTCTAACCCATTTTGAAACACTACTGTACTTAGAAATCTGCTGCCACAAAGAATTTACATTTCCTGACTCCGGCCAGCTTTCCCCAAGGCACTAACCCATTCTGAAACACATACTGTACTTAGAAATCTGCTGCCACAAAGAAGTTACATTTCCAGATTCCGGCCTGCTTGGCCCAAGGTCTCTAACCCATTCTGAAACACAACTGTACTTAGAAATCTGCTACCGCAAAGAAGTTACATTTCCTGACTCCGGCCAGCTTGGCCCAAGGGCTCTAACCCATTCTGAAACACCACTGTACTTAGAATTCTGCTTCCACAAAAAAGTTACATTTGCTGACTCCGGTAAGTTTTGGCCAAGGCGCACTAACCCATTTTGGAACACCACTGTACTTAGAAATCTGCTGCCACAAAGAAGTTACATTTCCTGAGTCCAGCCAGCTTGGCCCAAGGGCTCTAACCCATTCTGAAACACCACTGTACTTAGAAATCTGCTTCCACAAAAAAGTTACGTTTGCTGACTCCGGTAAGTTTTGGCCAAGGCGCTCTTACCCATTTTGGAACACCACTGTACTTAGAAATCTGCTGCCACAAAGAAGTTCCATTGTCTCACTACAGCCAGCTTGGCACAAGGGCTCTAACCCATTCTGAAACACCACTGTACTTAGAAATCTGCTGCCACAAAGAATTTACATTTCCTGACTCCGGCCAGCTTGCCCCAAGGCACTAACCCATTCTGAAACACCACTGTACTTAGAAATCTGCTGCCACAAAGAAGTTACATTTCCACACTCCAGCCAGCTTGGTCCAAGGGCTCTAACCCATTCTGAAACACCAATGTTCTTAGAAGTCTGCTACCACAAAGAAGTTCCATTGCCTCACTACAGCCAGCTTGGCCCAAGGGCTCTAACCCATTCTGAAACACCACTGTACTTAGAAATCTGCTGCCACAAAGAAGTTACATTTCCTCACTCCAGCCAGCTTGGTCCAAAGGCTCTAACCCATTCTGCAACACCAATGTTCTTTGAAATCTGCTACCACAAAGAAGTTCCATTGCCTCACTCCAGCCAGCTTGGCCCAAGTGCTCTAACCCATTCTGAAACACAACTGTACATAGAAATCTGCTGTCAGAAAGAAGTTACATTTCCTCAATCCGGCCAGCTTGGCCCAAGGGCTCTAACCCATTCTGAAACACCAATGTTCTTAGAAATCTCCTGCCACAAAGAAGTTACATTTCCTGACTGCGGCCAGCTTGGCCCAAGGGCTCTAACTCATTCTGAAATACCACTGTACTTAGAAATCTGCTTCCACAAAAAAGTTACATTTGCTGTCTCCGGTAAGTTTGGCCAAAACGCTCTAACCCATTTTGAAACACTACTGTACTTAGAAATCTGCTGCCACAAAGAATTTACATTTCCTGACTCCGGCCAGCTTTCCCCAAGGCACTAACTCATTCTGAAACACATACTGTACTTAGAAATCTGCTGCCACAAAGAAGTTACATTTCCAGATTCCGGCCTGCTTGGCCCAAGGTCTCTAACCCATTCTGAAACACAACTGTACTTAGAAATCTGCTGCCACAAAGAAGTTACATTTCCTCACTCCAGCCAGCTTGGTCCAAGGGCTCTAACCCATTCTGAAACACCAATGTTCTTAGAAATCTCCTGCCACAAAGAAGTTACATTTCCTGACTGCGGCCAGCTTGGCCCAAGGGCTCTAACTCATTCTGAAATACCACTGTACTTAGAAATCTGTTTCCACTATAAAGTTACATTTGCTGTCTCCGGTAAGTTTGGCCAAAACGCTCTAACCCATTTTGAAACACTACTGTACTTAGAAATCTGCTGCCACAAAGAATTTACATTTCCTGACTCCGGCCAGCTTTCCCCAAGGCACTAACCCATTCTGAAACACATACTGTACTTAGAAATCTGCTGCCACAAAGAAGTTACATTTCCAGATTCCGGCCTGCTTGGCCCAAGGTCTCTAACCCATTCTGAAACACAACTGTACTTAGAAATCTGCTACCGCAAAGAAGTTACATTTCCTGACTCCGGCCAGCTTGGCCCAAGGGCTCTAACCCATTCTGAAACACCACTGTACTTAGAATTCTGCTTCCACAAAAAAGTTACATTTGCTGACTCCGGTAAGTTTTGGCCAAGGCGCACTAACCCATTTTGGAACACCACTGTACTTAGAAATCTGCTGCCACAAAGAAGTTACATTTCCTGAGTCCAGCCAGCTTGGCCCAAGGGCTCTAACCCATTCTGAAACACCACTGTACTTAGAAATCTGCTTCCACAAAAAAGTTACGTTTGCTGACTCCGGTAAGTTTTGGCCAAGGCGCTCTTACCCATTTTGGAACACCACTGTACTTAGAAATCTGCTGCCACAAAGAAGTTCCATTGTCTCACTACAGCCAGCTTGGCACAAGGGCTCTAACCCATTCTGAAACACCACTGTACTTAGAAATCTGCTGCCACAAAGAATTTACATTTCCTGACTCCGGCCAGCTTGCCCCAAGGCACTAACCCATTCTGAAACACCACTGTACTTAGAAATCTGCTGCCACAAAGAAGTTACATTTCCACACTCCAGCCAGCTTGGTCCAAGGGCTCTAACCCATTCTGAAACACCAATGTTCTTAGAAGTCTGCTACCACAAAGAAGTTCCATTGCCTCACTACAGCCAGCTTGGCCCAAGGGCTCTAACCCATTCTGAAACACCACTGTACTTAGAAATCTGCTGCCACAAAGAAGTTACATTTCCTCACTCCAGCCAGCTTGGTCCAAGGGCTCTAACCCATTCTGCAACACCAATGTTCTTTGAAATCTGCTACCACAAAGAAGTTCCATTGCCTCACTCCAGCCAGCTTGGCCCAAGTGCTCTAACCCATTCTGAAACACAACTGTACTTAGAAATCTGCTGTCAGAAAGAAGTTACATTTCCTCAATCCGGCCAGCTTGGCCCAAGGGCTCTAACCCATTGTGAAATACCAATGTTCTTAGAAATCTCCTGCCACAAAGAAGTTACATTTCCTGACTGCGGCCATCTTGGCCCAAGGGCTCTAACCCATTCTGAAATACCACTGTACTTAGAAATCTGCTGCCACAAAGAATTTACATTTCCTGACTCTGGCCAGCTTGCCCCAAGGCACTAACGCATTCTCAAACACCACTGTACTTAGAAATCTGCTGCCACAAACAAGTTACATTTCCAGATTCCGGCCTGCTTGGCCCAAGGTCTCTAACCCATTCTGAAACACAACTGTACTTAGAAATCTGCTGCCACAAAGAAGTTACATTTCCTCACTCCAGCCAGCTTGGTCCAAGGGCTCTAACCCATTCTGAAACACCAATGTTCTTTGAAATCTGCTACCACAAAGAAGTTCCATTGCCTCACTCCAGCCAGCTTGGCCCAAGTGCTCTAACCCATTCTGAGACACAACTGTACTTAGAAATCTGCTGTCAGAAAGAAGTTACATTTCCTCAATCCGGCCAGCTTGGCCCAAGGGCTCTAACCCATTGTGAAACACCAATGTTCTTAGAAATCTCCTGCCACAAAGAAGTTACATTTCCTGACTGCGGCCATCTTGGCCCAAGGGCTCTAACCCATTCTGAAATACCACTGTACTTAGAAATCTGCTGTCACAAAGAAGTTACATTTCCAGATTCCGGCCTGCTTGGCCCAAGGTCTCTAACCCATTCTGAAACACAACTGTACTTAGAAATCTACTGTCACAAAGAAGTTACATTTCCTCAATCCGGCCAGCTTGACCCAAGGGCTCTAACCCATTCTGAGACACCAATGTTCTTAGAAAGCTCCTGCCACAAAGAAGTTACATTTCCTGACTGCGGCCAGCTTGGCCCAAGGGCTCTAATCCATTCTGAAATACCACTGTACTTAGAAATCTGCTTCCACAAAAAAGTTACATTTGCTGACTCCGGTAAATTTGGCCAAAGCGCTCTAACCCATTTTGAAACACCACTGTACTTAGAAATCTGCTGCCACAAAGAATTTACATTTCCTGACTCCGGCCAGCTTGCCCCAAGGCACTAACCCATTCTGAAACACCACTGTACTTAGAAATCTGCTGCCACAAAGAAGTTACATTTCCTCACTCCAGCCAGCTTGGTCCAAGGGCTCTAACCCATTCTGAAACACCAATGTTCTTAGAAATCTGCTACCACAAAGAAGTTCCATTGCCTCACTACAGCCAGCTTGGCCCAAGGGCTCTAACCCATTCTGAAACACCACTGTACTTAGAAATCTGCTGCCACAAAGAATTTACATTTCCTGACTCCGGCCAGCTTGCCCCAAGGCACTAACCCATTCTGAAACACCACTGTACTTAGAAATCTGCTGCCACAAAGAAGTTACATTTCCTCACTCCAGCCAGCTTGGTCCAAGGGCTCTAACCCATTCTGAAACACCAATGTTCTTAGAAATCTGCTACCACAAAGAAGTTCCATTGCCTCACTACAGCCAGCTTGGCCCAAGGGCTCTAACCCATTCTGAAACACCACTGTACTTAGAAATCTGCTGCCACAAAGAAGTTACATTTCCTCAATCCGGCCAGCTTGGCCCAAGGGCTCTAACCCATTCTGAAACACCAATGTTCTTAGAAATCTCCTGCCACAAAGAAGTTACATTTCCTGACTGCGGCCAGCTTGGCCCAAGGGCTCTAACTCATTCTGAAACACAACTGTACTTAGAAATCTGCTTCCACAAAAAAGTTACATTTGGTGTCTCCGGTAAGTTTGGCCAAAACGCTCTAACCCATTTTGAAACACTACTGTACTTAGAAATCTGCTGCCACAAAGAATTTACATTTCCTGACTCCGGCCAGCTTTCCCCAAGGCACTAACTCATTCTGAAACACATACTGTACTTAGAAATCTGCTGCCACAAAGAAATTACATTTCCAGATTCCGGCCTGCTTGGCCCAAGGTCTCTAACCCATTCTGAAACACAACTGTACTTAGAAATCTGCTGCCACAAAGAAGTTACATTTCCTCACTCCAGCCAGCTTGATCCAAGGGCTCTAACCCATTCTGAAACACCAATGTTCTTAGAAATCTCCTGCCACAAAGAAGTTACATTTCCTGACTGCGGCCAGCTTGGCCCAAGGGCTCTAACTCATTCTAAAATACCACTGTACTTAGAAATCTGTTTCCACAAAAAAGTTACATTTGCTGTTTCCGGTAAGTTTGGCCAAAACGCTCTAACCCATTTTGAAACACTACTGTACTTAGAAATCTGCTGCCACAAAGAATTTACATTTCCTGACTCCGGCCAGCTTTCCCCAAGGCACTAACCCATTCTGAAACACATACTGTACTTAGAAATCTGCTGCCACAAAGAAGTTACATTTCCAGATTCCGGCCCGCTTGGCCCAAGGTCTCTAACCCATTCTGAAACACAACTGTACTTAGAAATCTGCTACCACAAAGAAGTTACATTTCCTGACTCCGGCCACCTTGGCCCAAGGGCTCTAACCCATTCTGAAACACCACTGTACTTAGAATTCTGCTTCCACAAAAAAGTTACATTTGCTGACTCCGGTAAGTTTTGGCCAAGGCGCACTAACCCATTTTGGAACACCACTGTACTTAGAAATCTGCTGCCACAAAGAAGTTACATTTCCTGACTCCGGCCAGCTTGGCCCAAGGGCTCTAACCCATTCTGAAACACCACTGTACTTAGAAATCTGCTTCCACAAAAAAGTTACGTTTGCTGACTCCGGTAAGTTTTGGCCAAGGCGCTCTTACCCATTTTGGAACACCACTGTACTTAGAAATCTGCTGCCACAAAGAAGTTCCATTGTCTCACTACAGCCAGCTTGGCCCAAGGGCTCTAACCCATTCTGAAACACCACTGTACTTAGAAATCTGCTGCCACAAAGAATTTACATTTCCTGACTCCGGCCAGCTTGCCCCAAGGCACTAACCCATTCTGAAACACCACTGTACTTAGAAATCTGCTGCCACAAAGAAGTTACATTTCCACACTCCAGCCAGCTTGGTCCAAGGGCTCTAACCCATTCTGAAACACCAATGTTCTTAGAAATCTGCTACCACAAAGAAGTTCCATTGCCTCACTACAGCCAGCTTGGCCCAAGGGCTCTAACCCATTCTGAAACACCACTGTACTTAGAAATCTGCTGCCACAAAGAAGTTACATTTCCTCACTCCAGCCAGCTTGGTCCAAGGGCTCTAACCCATTCTGAAACACCAATGTTCTTTGAAATCTGCTACCACAAAGAAGTTCCATTGCCTCACTCCAGCCAGCTTGGCCCAAGTGCTCTAACCCATTCTGAAACACAACTGTACTTAGAAATCTGCTGTCAGAAAGAAGTTACATTTCCTCAATCCGGCCACCTTGGCCCAAGGGCTCTAACCCATTGTGAAATACCAATGTTCTTAGAAATCACCTGCCACAAAGAAGTTACATTTCCTGACTGCGGCCATCTTGGCCCAAGGGCTCTAACCCATTCTGAAATACCACTGTACTTAGAAATCTGCTGCCACAAAGAATTTACATTTCCTGACTCTGGCCAGCTTGCCCCAAGGCACTAACGCATTCTCAAACACCACTGTACTTAGAAATCTGCTGCCACAAACAAGTTACATTTCCAGATTCCGGCCTGCTTGGCCCAAGGTCTCTAACCCATTCTGAAACACAACTGTACTTAGAAATCTGCTGTCACAAAGATGTTACATTTCCTCAATCCGGCCAGCTTGACCCAAGGGCTCTAACACATTCTGAGACACCAATGTTCTTAGAAATCTCCTGCCACAAAGAAGTTACATTTCCTGACTGCGGCCAGCTTGGCCTAAGGGCTCTAATCCATTCTGAAATACCACTGTACTTAGAAATCTGCTTCCACAAAAAAGTTACATTTGCAGACTCCGGTAAATTTGGCTAAAGCGCTCTAACCCATTTTGAAACACCACTGTACTTAGAAATCTGCTGCCACAAACAAGTTACATTTCCTGACTCCGGCCAGCTTGGCCCAAGGGCTCTAACCCATTCTGAAACACCACTGAACTTAGAAATCTGCTTCCACAAAAAAGTTACATTTGCTGACTCCGGTAAGTTTTGGCCAAAGCGCTCTAACCCATTTTGGAACTCCACTGTACTTAGTAATTTGCTGCCACAAAGAATTTACATTTCCTGACTCCGGCCAGCTTGTCCTAAGGGGTCTAACCCATTCTGAAACACCACTGTACTTAGAAATCTGCTGCCACAAAGAAGTTACATTTCCTCACTCCAGCCAGCTTGGTCCAAGGGCTCTAACCCATTCTGAAACACCAATGTTCTTAGAAATCTGCTACCACAAAGAAGTTCCATTGCCTCACTACAGCCAGCTTGGCCCAAGGGCTCTAACCCATTCTGAAACACCACTGTACTTAGAAATCTGCTGCCACAAAGAATTTACATTTCCTGACTCCGGCCAGCTTGCCCCAAGGCACTAACCCATTCTGAAACACCACTGTACTTAGAAATCTCCTGCCACAAAGAAGTTACATTTCCTCACTCCAGCCAGCTTGGTCCAAGGGCTCTAACCCATTCTGAAACACCAATGTTCTTAGAAATCTGCTACCACAAAGAAGTTCCATTGCCTCACTACAGCCAGCTTGGCCGAAGGGCTCTAACCCATTCTGAAACACCACTGTACTTAGAAATCTGCTGCCACAAAGAAGTTACATTTCCTCACTCCAGCCAGCTTGGTCCAAGGGCTCTAACCCATTCTGAAACACCAATGTTCTTTGAAATCTGCTACCACAAAGAAGTTCAATTGCCTCACTCCAGCCAGCTTGGCCCAAGTGCTCTAACCCATTCTGAGACACAACTGTACTTAGAAATCTGCTGTCAGAAAGAAGTTACATTTCCTCAATCCGGCCAGCTTGGCCCAAGGGCTCTAACCCATTCTGAAACACCAATGTTCTTAGAAATCTCCTGCCACAAAGAAGTTACATTTCCTGACTGCGGCCAGCTTGGCCCAAGGGCTCTAACTCATTCTGAAATACCACTGTACTTAGAAATCTGCTTCCACAAAAAAGTTACATTTGCTGTCTCCGGAAAGTTTGGCCAAAACGCTCTAACCCATTTTGAAACACTACTGTACTTAGAAATCTGCTGCCACAAAGAATTTACATTTCCTGACTCTGGCCAGCTTTCCCCAAGGCACTAACCCATTCTGAAACACATACTGTACTTAGAAATCTGCTGCCACAAAGAAGTTACATTTCCAGATTCCGGCCTGCTTGGCCCAAGGTCTCTAACCCATTCTGAAACACAACTGTACTTAGAAATCTGCTACCACAAAGAAGTTACATTTCCTGACTCCGGCCAGCTTGGCCCAAGGGCTCTAACCCATTCTGAAACACCACTGTACTTAGAATTCTGCTTCCACAAAAAAGTTACATTTGCTGACTCCGGTAAGTTTTGGCCAAGGCGCACTAACCCATTTTGGAACACCACTGTACTTAGAAATCTGCTGCCACAAAGAAGTTACATTTCCTGACTCCGGCCAGCTTGGCCCAAGGGCTCTAACCCATTCTGAAACACCACTGTACTTAGAAATCTGCTTCCACAAAAAAGTTACATTGTCTCACTACAGCCAGCTTGGCCCAAGGACTCTAACCCATTCTGAAACACCACTGTACTTAGAAATCTGCTGCCACAAAGAATTTACATTTCCTGACTCCGGCCAGCTTGCCCCAAGGCACTAACCCATTCTGAAACACCACTGTACTTAGAAATCGGCTGCCACAAAGAAGTTACATTTCCTCACTCCAGCCAGCTTGGTCCAAGGGCTCTAACCCATTCTGAAACACCAATGTTCTTAGAAATCTGCTACCACAAAGAAGTTCCATTGCCTCACTACAGCCAGCTTGGCCCAAGAGCTCTAACCCATTCTGAAACACCACTGTACTTAGAAATCGGCTGCCACAAAGAAGTTACATTTCCTCACTCCAGCCAGCTTGGTCCAAGGGCTCTAACCCATTCTGAAACACCAATGTTCTTAGAAATCTGCTACCACAAAGAAGTTCCATTGCCTCACTACAGCCAGCTTGGCCCAAGGGCTCTAACCCATTCTGAAACACCACTGTACTTAGAAATCTGCTGCCACAAAGAAGTTACATTTCCTCACTCCAGCCAGCTTGGTCCAAGGGCTCTAACCCATTCTGAAACACCAATGTTCTTTGAAATCTGCTACCACAAAGAAGTTCAATTGCCTCACTCCAGCCAGCTTGGCCCAAGTGCTCTAACCCATTCTGAGACACAACTGTACTTAGAAATCTGCTGTCAGAAAGAAGTTACATTTCCTCAATCCGGCCAGCTTGGCCCAAGGGCTCTAACCCATTCTGAAACACCAATGTTCTTAGAAATCTCCTGCCACAAAGAAGTTACATTTCCTGACTGCGGCCAGCTTGGCCCAAGGGCTCTAACTCATTCTGAAATACCACTGTACTTAGAAATCTGCTTCCACAAAAAAGTTACATTTGCTGTCTCCGGTAAGTTTGGCCAAAACGCTCTAACCCATTTTGAAACACTACTGTACTTAGAAATCTGCTGCCACAAAGAATTTACATTTCCTGACTCTGGCCAGCTTTCCCCAAGGCACTAACCCATTCTGAAACACATACTGTACTTAGAAATCTGCTGCCACAAAGAAGTTACATTTCCAGATTCCGGCCTGCTTGGCCCAAGGTCTCTAACCCATTCTGAAACACAACTGTACTTAGAAATCTGCTACCACAAAGAAGTTACATTTCCTGACTCCGGCCAGCTTGGCCCAAGGGCTCTAACCCATTCTGAAACACCACTGTACTTAGAATTCTGCTTCCACAAAAAAGTTACATTTGCTGACTCCGGTAAGTTTTGGCCAAGGCGCACTAACCCATTTTGGAACACCACTGTACTTAGAAATCTGCTGCCACAAAGAAGTTACATTTCCTGACTCCGGCCAGCTTGGCCCAAGGGCTCTAACCCATTCTGAAACACCACTGTACTTAGAAATCTGCTTCCACAAAAAAGTTACATTGTCTCACTACAGCCAGCTTGGCCCAAGGACTCTAACCCATTCTGAAACACCACTGTACTTAGAAATCTGCTGCCACAAAGAATTTACATTTCCTGACTCCGGCCAGCTTGCCCCAAGGCACTAACCCATTCTGAAACACCACTGTACTTAGAAATCGGCTGCCACAAAGAAGTTACATTTCCTCACTCCAGCCAGCTTGGTCCAAGGGCTCTAACCCATTCTGAAACACCAATGTTCTTAGAAATCTGCTACCACAAAGAAGTTCCATTGCCTCACTACAGCCAGCTTGGCCCAAGAGCTCTAACCCATTCTGAAACACCACTGTACTTAGAAATCTGCTGCCACAAAGAAGTTACATTTCTTCACTCCAGCCAGCTTGGTCCAAGGGCTCTAACCCATTCTGAAACACCAGTGTTCTTTGAAATCTGCTACCACAAAGAAGTTCCATTGCCTCACTCCAGCCGGCTTGGCCCAAGTGCTCTAACCCATTCTGAAACACAACTGTACTTAGAAATCTGCCGTCAGAAAGAAGTTACATTTCCTCAATCCGGCCAGCTTGGCCCAGGGCTCTAACCCATTCTGAAACACCAATGTTCTTAGAAATCTCCTGCCACAAAGAAGTTACATTTGCTGTCTCCGGTAAGTTTGGCCAAAACGCTCTAACCCATTTTGAAGCACTACTGTACTTAGAAATCTGCTGCCACAAAGAATTTACATTTCCTGACTCTGGCCAGCTTTCCCCAAGGCACTAACCCATTCTGAAACACATACTGTACTTAGAAATCTGCTGCCACAAAGAAGTTACATTTCCAGATTCCGGCCTGCTTGGCCCAAGGTCTCTAACCCATTCTGAAACACAACTGTACTTAGAAATCTGCTACCACAAAGAAGTTACATTTCCTGACTCCGGCCAGCTTGGCCCAAGGGCTCTAACCCATTCTGAAACACCACTGTACTTAGAATTCTGCTTCCACAAAAAAGTTACATTTGCTGACTCCGGTAAGTTTTGGCCAAGGCGCACTAACCCATTTTGGAACACCACTGTACTTAGAAATCTGCTGCCACAAAGAAGTTACATTTCCTGACTCCGGCCAGCTTGGCCCAAGGGCTCTAACCCATTCTGAAACACCACTGTACTTAGAAATCTGCTTCCACAAAAAAGTTACATTGTCTCACTACAGCCAGCTTGGCCCAAGGACTCTAACCCATTCTGAAACACCACTGTACTTAGAAATCTGCTGCCACAAAGAATTTACATTTCCTGACTCCGGCCAGCTTGCCCCAAGGCACTAACCCATTCTGAAACACCACTGTACTTAGAAATCGGCTGCCACAAAGAAGTTACATTTCCTCACTCCAGCCAGCTTGGTCCAAGGGCTCTAACCCATTCTGAAACACCAATGTTCTTAGAAATCTGCTACCACAAAGAAGTTCCATTGCCTCACTACAGCCAGCTTGGCCCAAGAGCTCTAACCCATTCTGAAACACCACTGTACTTAGAAATCTGCTGCCACAAAGAAGTTACATTTCTTCACTCCAGCCAGCTTGGTCCAAGGGCTCTAACCCATTCTGAAACACCAGTGTTCTTTGAAATCTGCTACCACAAAGAAGTTCCATTGCCTCACTCCAGCCGGCTTGGCCCAAGTGCTCTAACCCATTCTGAAACACAACTGTACTTAGAAATCTGCCGTCAGAAAGAAGTTACATTTCCTCAATCCGGCCAGCTTGGCCCAGGGCTCTAACCCATTCTGAAACACCAATGTTCTTAGAAATCTCCTGCCACAAAGAAGTTACATTTCCTGACTGCGGCCATCTTGGCCCAAGGGCTCTAACCCATTCTGAAATACCACTGTACTTAGAAATCTGCTGCCACAAAGAATTTACATTTCCTGACTCTGGCCAGCTTGCCCCAAGGCACTAACGCATTCTGAAACACCACTGTACTTAGAAATCTGCTGCCACAAAGAAGTTACATTTCCAGATTCCGGCCTGCTTGGCCCAAGGTCTCTAACCCATTCTGAAACACAACTGTACTTAAAAATCTGCTGTCACAAAGGAGTTACATTTCCTCAATCCGGCCAGCTTGACCCAAGGCCTATAACACATTCTGAGACACCAATGTTCTTAGAAATCTCCTGCCACAAAGAAGTTACATTTCCTGACTGCGGCCAGCTTGGCCTAAGGGCTCTAATCCATTCTGAAATACCACTGTACTTAGAAATCTGCTTCCACAAAAAAGTTACATTTTGCTGACTGCGGTAAGTTTTGGCCAAAGCTCTCTAACCCATTTTGGAACTCCACTGTACTTAGTAATTTGCTGCCACAAAGAAGTTACATTTCCTGACTCCGGCCAGCTTGTCCTAAGGGGTCTAACCCATTCTGAAACACCACTGTACCTAGAAATCTGCTGCCACAAAGAATTTACATTTCCTGACTCCGGCCAGCTTGCCCCAAGGCACTAACCCATTCTGAAACACCACTGTACTTAGAAATCTGCTGCCACAAAGAAGTTACATTTCCTCACTCCAGCCAGGTTGGTCCAAGGGCTCTAACCCATTCCCGAACACCAATGTTCTTAGAAATCTGCTACCACAAAGAAGTTCCATTGCCTCACTACAGCCAGCTTGGCCCAAGGGCTCTAACCTATTCTGAAACACCACTGTACTTAGAAATCTGCTGCCACAAAGAATTTACATTTCCTGACTCCGGCCAGCTTGCCCCAAGGCACTAACCCATTCTGAAACACCACTGTACTTAGAAATCTGCTGCCACAAAGAAGTTACATTTCCTCACCCCAGCCAGCTTGGTCCAAGGGCTCTAACCCATTCTGAAACACCAATGTTCTTAGAAATCTGCTACCACAAAGAAGTTCCATTGCCTCACTACAGCCAGCTTGGCCCAAGGGCTCTAACCCATTCTGAAACACCACTGTACTTAGAAGTCTGCTGCCACAAAGAAGTTACATTTCCTCACTCCAGCCAGCTTGGTCCAAGGGCTCTAACCCATTCTGAAACACCAATGTTCTTTGAAATCTGCTACCACAAAGAAGTTCCATTGCCTCACTCCAGCCAGCTTGGCCCAAGTGCTCTAACCCATTCTGAGACACAACTGTACTTAGAAATCTGCTGTCAGAAAGAAGTTACATTTCCTCAATCCGGCCAGCTTGGCCCAAGGGCTCTAACCCATTCTGAAACACCAATGTTCTTAGAAATCTCCTGCCACAAAGAAGTTACATTTCCTGACTGCGGCCACCTTGGCCCAAGGGCTCTAACTCATTCTGAAATACCACTGTACTTAGAAATCTGCTTCCACAAAAAAGTTACATTTGCTGACTCCGGTAAGTTTGGCCAAAACGCTCTAACCCATTTTGAAACACTACTGTACTTAGAAATCTGCTGCCACAAAGAATTTACATTTCCTGACTCCGGCCAGCTTTCCCCAAGGCACTAACCCATTCTGAAACACATACTGTACTTAGAAATCTGCTGCCACAAAGAATTTACATTTCCTGACTCCGGCCAGCTTGCCCCAAGGCACTAACGCATTCTGAAACACCACTGTACTTAGAAATCTGCTGCCACAAAGAAGTTACATTTCCAGATTCCTGCCTGCTTGGCCCAAGGTCTCTAACCCATTTTGAAACACAACTGTACTTAGAAATCTGCTGTCACAAAGAAGTTACATTTCCTCAATCCGGCCAGCTTGACCCAAGGGCTCTAACACATTCTGAGACACCAATGTTCTTAGAAATCTCCTGCCACAAAGAAGTTACATTTCCTGACTCCGGTAAATTTGGCTAAAGCGCTCTAACCCATTTTGAAACACCACTGTACTTAGAAATCTGCTGCCACAAAGAAGTTACATTTCCTGACTCCGGCCAGCTTGGCCCAACGGCTCTAACCCATTCTGAAACACCACTGAACTTAGAAATCTGCTTCCACAAAAAAGTTACATTTGCTGACTCCGGTAAGTTTTGGCCTTAGCGCTCTAACCCATTTTGGAACTCCACTGTACTTAGTAATTTGCTGCCACAAAGAATTTACATGTCCTGACTCCGGCCAGCTTGTCCTAAGGGGTCTAACCCATTCTGAAACACCACTGTACTTAGAAATCTGCTGCCACAAAGAATATACATTTCCTGACTCCGGCCAGCTTGCCCCAAGGCACTAACCCATTCTGAAACACCACTGTACTTAGAAATCTTCTACCACAAAGAAGTTACATTTCCTCACTCCAGCCAGGTTGGTCCAAGGGCTCTAACACATTCTGAAACACCAATGTTCTTAGAAATCTGCTACCACAAAGAAGTTCCATTGCCTCACTACAGCCAGCTTGGCCCAAGGGCTCTAACCCATTCTGAAACACCACTGTACTTAGAAATCTGCTGCCACAAAGAATTTACATTTCCTGACTCCGGCCAGCTTGCCCCAAGGCACTAACCCATTCTGAAACACCACTGTACTTAGAAATTTGCTGCCACAAAGAAGTTACATTTCCTCACTCCAGCCAGCTTGGTCCAAGGGCTCTAACCCATTCTGAATCACCAATGTTCTTAGAAATCTCCTGCCACAAAGAAGTTACATTTCCTGACTGCGGCCAGCTTGGCCCAAGGGCTCTAACTCATTCTGAAATACCACTGTACTTAGAAATCTGCTTCCACAAAAAAGTTACATTTGCTGTCTCCGGTAAGTGTGGCCAAAACGCTCTAACCCATTTTGAAACACTACTGTACTTAGAAATCTGCTGCCACAAAGAATTTACATTTCCTGACTCTGGCCAGCTTTCCCCAAGGCACTAACCCATTCTGAAACACATACTGTACTTAGAAATCTGCTGCCACAAAGAAGTTACATTTCCAGATTCCGGCCTGCTTGGCCCAAGGTCTCTAACCCATTCTGAAACACAACTGTACTTAGAAATCTGCTACCACAAAGAAGTTACATTTCCTGACTCCGGCCAGCTTGGCCCAAGGGCTCTAACCCATTCTGAAACACCACTGTACTTAGAATTCTGCTTCCACAAAAAAGTTACATTTGCTGACTCCGGTAAGTTTTGGCCAAGGCGCACTATCCCATTTTGGAACACCACTGTACTTAGAAATCTGCTGCCACAAAGAAGTTACATTTCCTGACTCCGGCCAGCTTGGCCCAAGGGCTCTAACCCATTCTGAAACACCACTGTACTTAGAAATCTGCTTCCACAAAAAAGTTACATTGTCTCACTACAGCCAGCTTGGCCCAAGGACTCTAACCCATTCTGAAACACCACTGTACTTAGAAATCTGCTGCCACAAAGAATTTACATTTCCTGACTCCGGCCAGCTTGCCCCAAGGCACTAACCCATTCTGAAACACCACTGTACTTAGAAATCGGCTGCCACAAAGAAGTTACATTTCCTCACTCCAGCCAGCTTGGTCCAAGGGCTCTAACCCATTCTGAAACACCAATGTTCTTAGAAATCTGCTACCACAAAGAAGTTCCATTGCCTCACTACAGCCAGCTTGGCCCAAGAGCTCTAACCCATTCTGAAACACCACTGTACTTAGAAATCTGCTGCCACAAAGAAGTTACATTTCTTCACTCCAGCCAGCTTGGTCCAAGGGCTCTAACCCATTCTGAAACACCAGTGTTCTTTGAAATCTGCTACCACAAAGAAGTTCCATTGCCTCACTCCAGCCGGCTTGGCCCAAGTGCTCTAACCCATTCTGAAACACCACTGTACTTAGAAGTCTGCTGCCACAAAGAAGTTACATTTCCTCACTCCAGCCAGCTTGGTCCAAGGGCTCTAACCCATTCTGAAACACCAATGTTCTTTGAAATCTGCTACCACAAAGAAGTTCCATTGCCTCACTCCAGCCAGCTTGGCCCAAGTGCTCTAACCCATTCTGAGACACAACTGTACTTAGAAATCTGCTGTCAGAAAGAAGTTACATTTCCTCAATCCGGCCAGCTTGGCCCAAGGGCTCTAACCCATTCTGAAACACCAATGTTCTTAGAAATCTCCTGCCACAAAGAAGTTACATTTCCTGACTGCGGCCACCTTGGCCCAAGGGCTCTAACCCATTCTGAAACACAACTGTACTTAAAAATCTGCTGTCACAAAGGAGTTACATTTCCTCAATCCGGCCAGCTTGACCCAAGGCCTATAACACATTCTGAGACACCAATGTTCTTAGAAATCTCCTGCCACAAAGAAGTTACATTTCCTGACTGCGGCCAGCTTGGCCTAAGGGCTCTAATCCATTCTGAAATACCACTGTACTTAGAAATCTGCTTCCACAAAAAAGTTACATTTGCTGACTGCGGTAAGTTTTGGCCAAAGCGCTCTAACCCATTTTGGAACTCCACTGTACTTAGTAATTTGCTGCCACAAAGAAGTTACATTTCCTGACTCCGGCCAGCTTGTCCTAAGGGGTCTAACCCATTCTGAAACACCACTGTACCTAGAAATCTGCTGCCACAAAGAATTTACATTTCCTGACTCCGGCCAGCTTGCCCCAAGGCACTAACCCATTCTGAAACACCACTGTACTTAGAAATCTGCTGATACAAGGAAGTTACATTTCCTCACTCCAGCCAGGTTGGTCCAAGGGCTCTAACCCATTCTGAAACACCAATGTTCTTAGAAATCTGCTACCACAAAGAAGTTCCATTGCCTCACTACAGCCAGCTTGGCCCAAGGGCTCTAACCTATTCTGAAACACCACTGTACTTAGAAATCTGCTGCCACAAAGAATTTACATTTCCTGACTCCGGCCAGCTTGCCCCAAGGCACTAACCCATTCTGAAACACCACTGTACTTAGAAATCTGCTGCCACAAAGAAGTTACATTCCCTCACCCCAGCCAGCTTGGTCCAAGGGCTCTAACCCATTCTGAAACACCAATGTTCTTAGAAATCTGCTACCACAAAGAAGTTCCATTGCCTCACTACAGCCAGCTTGGCCCAAGGGCTCTAACCCATTCTGAAACACCACTGTACTTAGAAGTCTGCTGCCACAAAGAAGTTACATTTCCTCACTCCAGCCAGCTTGGTCCAAGGGCTCTAACCCATTCTGAAACACCAATGTTCTTTGAAATCTGCTACCACAAAGAAGTTCCATTGCCTCACTCCAGCCAGCTTGGCCCAAGTGCTCTAACCCATTCTGAGACACAACTGTACTTAGAAATCTGCTGTCAGAAAGAAGTTACATTTCCTCAATCCGGCCAGCTTGGCCCAAGGGCTCTAACCCATTCTGAAACACCAATGTTCTTAGAAATCTCCTGCCACAAAGAAGTTACATTTCCTGACTGCGGCCACCTTGGCCCAAGGGCTCTAACTCATTCTGAAATACCACTGTACTTAGAAATCTGCTTCCACAAAAAAGTTACATTTGCTGACTCCGGTAAATTTGGCGAAAACGCTCTAACCCATTTTGAAACACTACTGTACTTAGAAATCTGCTGCCACAAAGAATTTACATTTCCTGACTCCGGCCAGCTTTCCCCAAGGCACTAACCCATTCTGAAACACATACTGTACTTAGAAATCTGCTGCCACAAAGAATTTACATTTCCTGACTCCGGCCAGCTTGCCCCAAGGCACTAACGCATTCTGAAACACCACTGTACTTAGAAATCTGCTGCCACAAAGAAGTTACATTTCCAGATTCCTGCCTGCTTGGCCCAAGGCACTAACCCATTCTGAAACACATACTGTACTTAGAAATCTGCTGCCACAAAGAATTTACATTTCCTCAATCCGGCCAGCTTGACCTAAGGGCTCTAACACATTCTGAGACACCAATGTTCTTAGAAATCTCCTGCCACAAAGAAGTTACATTTCCTGACTCCGGTAAATTTGGCTAAAGCGCTCTAACCCATTTTGAAACACCACTGTACTTAGAAATCTGCTGCCACAAAGAAGTTACATTTCCTGACTCCGGCCAGCTTGGCCCAAGGGCTCTAACCCATTCTGAAACACCACTGAACTTAGAAATCTGCTTCCACAAAAAAGTTACATTTGCTGACTCCGGTAAGTTTTGGCCTTAGCGCTCTAACCCATTTTGGAACTCCACTGTACTTAGTAATTTGCTGCCACAAAGAATTTACATGTCCTGACTCCGGCCAGCTTGTCCTAAGGGGTCTAACCCATTCTGAAACACCACTGTACTTAGAAATCTGCTGCCACAAAGAATATACATTTCCTGACTCCGGCCAGCTTGCCCCAAGGCACTAACCCATTCTGAAACACCACTGTACTTAGAAATCTTCTACCACAAAGAAGTTACATTTCCTCACTCCAGCCAGGTTGGTCCAAGGGCTCTAACACATTCTGAAACACCAATGTTCTTAGAAATCTGCTACCACAAAGAAGTTCCATTGCCTCACTACAGCCAGCTTGGCCCAAGGGCTCTAACCCATTCTGAAACACCACTGTACTTAGAAATCTGCTGCCACAAAGAATTTACATTTCCTGACTCCGGCCAGCTTGCCCCAAGGCACTAACCCATTCTGAAACACCACTGTACTTAGAAATCTGCTGCCACAAAGAAGTTACATTTCCTCACTCCAGCCAGCTTGGTCCAAGGGCTCTAACCCATTCTGAAACACCAATGTTCTTAGAAATCTGCTACCACAAAGAAGTTCCATTGCCTCACTACAGCCAGCTTGGCCCAAGGGCTCTAACCCATTCTGAAACACAACTGTACTTAGAAATCTGCTGTCACAAAGAAGTTACATTTCCTCAATCCGGCCAGCTTGACCCAAGGGCTCTAACACATTCTGAGACACCAATGTTCTTAGAAATCTCCTGCCACAAAGAAGTTACATTTCCTGACTGCGGCCAGCTTGGCCCAAGGGCTCTAATCCATTCTGAAATACCACTGTACTTAGAAATCTGCTTCCACAAAAAAGTTACATTTGCTGACTCCGGTAAATTTGGCTAAAGCGCTCTAACCCATTTTGAAACACCACTGTACTTAGAAATCTGCTGCCACAAAGAAGTTACATTTCCAGACTCTGGCCAGCTTGGCCCAAGGGCTCTAACCCATTCTGAAACACCACTGAACTTAGAAATCTGCTTCCACAAAAAAGTTACATTTGCTGACTCCGGTAAGTTTTGGCCAAAGCGCTCTAACCCATTTTGGAACTCCACTGTACTTAGTAATTTGCTGCCACAAAGAATTTACATTTCCTGACTCCGGCCAGCTTGCCCCAAGGCACTAACCCATTCTGAAACACCACTGTACTTAGAAATCTGCTGCCACAAAGAATTTACATTTCCTGACTCCGGCCAGCTTGCCCCAAGGCACTAACCCATTCTGAAACACCACTGTACTTAGAAACCTGCTGCCACAAAGAAGTTACATTTCCTCACTCCAGCCAGGTTGGTCCAAGGGCTCTAACCCATTCTGAAACACCAATGTTCTTAGAAATCTGCTACCACAAAGAAGTTCCATTGCCTCACTACAGCCAGCTTGGCCCAAGGGCTCTAACCCATTCTGAAACACCACTGTACTTAGAAATCTGCTGCCACAAAGAATTTACATTTCCTGACTCTGGCCAGCTTGCCCCAAGGCACTAACCCATTCTGAAACACCACTGTACTTAGAAATCTGCTGCCACAAAGAAGTTACATTTCCTCACTCCAGCCAGCTTGGTCCAAGGGCTCTAACCCATTCTGAAACACCAATGTTCTTAGAAATCTGCTACCACAAAGAAGTTCCATTGCCTCACTACAGCCAGCTTGGCCCAAGGGCTCTAACCCATTCTGAAACACCACTGTACTTAGAAATCTGCTGCCACAAAGAAGTTACATTTCCTCACTCCAGCCAGCTTGGTCCAAGGGCTCTAACCCATTCTGAAACACCAATGTTCTTTGAAATCTGCTACCACAAAGAAGTTCCATTGCCTCACTCCAGCCAGCTTGGCCCAAGTGCTCTAACCCATTCTGAGACACAACTGTACTTAGAAATCTGCTGTCAGAAAGAAGTTACATTTCCTCAATCCGGCCAGCTTGGCCCAAGGGCTCTAACCCATTCTGAAACACCAATGTTCTTAGAAATCTCCTGCCACAAAGAAGTTACATTTCCTGACTGCGGCCACCTTGGCCCAAGGGCTCTAACTCATTCTGAAATACCACTGTACTTAGAAATCTGCTTCCACAAAAAAGTTACATTTGCTGACTCCGGTAAGTTTGGCCAAAACGCTCTAACCCATTTTGAAACACTACTGTACTTAGAAATCTGCTGCCACAAAGAATTTACATTTCCTGACTCCGGCCAGCTTTCCCCAAGGCACTAACCCATTCTGAAACACATACTGTACTTAGAAATCTGCTGCCACAAAGAATTTACATTTCCTGACTCCGGCCAGCTTGCCCCAAGGCACTAACGCATTCTGAAACACCACTGTACTTAGAAATCTGCTGCCACAAAGAAGTTACATTTCCAGATTCCTGCCTGCTTGGCCCAAGGTCTCTAACCCATTTTGAAACACAACTGTACTTAGAAATCTGCTGTCACAAAGAAGTTACATTTCCTCAATCCGGCCAGCTTGACCCAAGGGCTCTAACACATTCTGAGACACCAATGTTCTTAGAAATCTCCTGCCACAAAGAAGTTACATTTCCTGACTCCGGTAAATTTGGCTAAAGCGCTCTAACCCATTTTGAAACACCACTGTACTTAGAAATCTGCTGCCACAAAGAAGTTACATTTCCTGACTGCGGCCATCTTGGCCCAAGGGCTCTAACCCATTCTGAAATACCACTCTACTTAGAAATCTGCTGCCACAAAGAATTTACATTTCCTGACTCCGGCCAGCTTGCCCCAAGGCACTAACCCATTCTGAAACACCACTGTACTTAGAAATCTGCTGCCACAAAGAAGTTACATTCCCTCACCCCAGCCAGCTTGGTCCAAGGGCTCTAACCCATTCTGAAACACCAATGTTCTTAGAAATCTGCTACCACAAAGAAGTTCCATTGCCTCACTACAGCCAGCTTGGCCCAAGGGCTCTAACCCATTCTGAAACACCACTGTACTTAGAAGTCTGCTGCCACAAAGAAGTTACATTTCCTCACTCCAGCCAGCTTGGTCCAAGGGCTCTAACCCATTCTGAAACACCAATGTTCTTTGAAATCTGCTACCACAAAGAAGTTCCATTGCCTCACTCCAGCCAGCTTGGCCCAAGTGCTCTAACCCATTCTGAGACACAACTGTACTTAGAAATCTGCTGTCAGAAAGAAGTTACATTTCCTCAATCCGGCCAGCTTGGCCCAAGGGCTCTAACCCATTCTGAAACACCAATGTTCTTAGAAATCTCCTGCCACAAAGAAGTTACATTTCCTGACTGCGGCCACCTTGGCCCAAGGGCTCTAACTCATTCTGAAATACCACTGTACTTAGAAATCTGCTTCCACAAAAAAGTTACATTTGCTGACTCCGGTAAATTTGGCGAAAACGCTCTAACCCATTTTGAAACACTACTGTACTTAGAAATCTGCTGCCACAAAGAATTTACATTTCCTGACTCCGGCCAGCTTTCCCCAAGGCACTAACCCATTCTGAAACACATACTGTACTTAGAAATCTGCTGCCACAAAGAATTTACATTTCCTGACTCCGGCCAGCTTGCCCCAAGGCACTAACGCATTCTGAAACACCACTGTACTTAGAAATCTGCTGCCACAAAGAAGTTACATTTCCAGATTCCTGCCTGCTTGGCCCAAGGCACTAACCCATTCTGAAACACATACTGTACTTAGAAATCTGCTGCCACAAAGAATTTACATTTCCTCAATCCGGCCAGCTTGACCTAAGGGCTCTAACACATTCTGAGACACCAATGTTCTTAGAAATCTCCTGCCACAAAGAAGTTACATTTCCTGACTCCGGTAAATTTGGCTAAAGCGCTCTAACCCATTTTGAAACACCACTGTACTTAGAAATCTGCTGCCACAAAGAAGTTACATTTCCTGACTCCGGCCAGCTTGGCCCAAGGGCTCTAACCCATTCTGAAACACCACTGAACTTAGAAATCTGCTTCCACAAAAAAGTTACATTTGCTGACTCCGGTAAGTTTTGGCCTTAGCGCTCTAACCCATTTTGGAACTCCACTGTACTTAGTAATTTGCTGCCACAAAGAATTTACATGTCCTGACTCCGGCCAGCTTGTCCTAAGGGGTCTAACCCATTCTGAAACACCACTGTACTTAGAAATCTGCTGCCACAAAGAATATACATTTCCTGACTCCGGCCAGCTTGCCCCAAGGCACTAACCCATTCTGAAACACCACTGTACTTAGAAATCTTCTACCACAAAGAAGTTACATTTCCTCACTCCAGCCAGGTTGGTCCAAGGGCTCTAACACATTCTGAAACACCAATGTTCTTAGAAATCTGCTACCACAAAGAAGTTCCATTGCCTCACTACAGCCAGCTTGGCCCAAGGGCTCTAACCCATTCTGAAACACCACTGTACTTAGAAATCTGCTGCCACAAAGAATTTACATTTCCTGACTCCGGCCAGCTTGCCCCAAGGCACTAACCCATTCTGAAACACCACTGTACTTAGAAATCTGCTGCCACAAAGAAGTTACATTTCCTCACTCCAGCCAGCTTGGTCCAAGGGCTCTAACCCATTCTGAAACACCAATGTTCTTAGAAATCTGCTACCACAAAGAAGTTCCATTGCCTCACTACAGCCAGCTTGGCCCAAGGGCTCTAACCCATTCTGAAACACAACTGTACTTAGAAATCTGCTGTCACAAAGAAGTTACATTTCCTCAATCCGGCCAGCTTGACCCAAGGGCTCTAACACATTCTGAGACACCAATGTTCTTAGAAATCTCCTGCCACAAAGAAGTTACATTTCCTGACTGCGGCCAGCTTGGCCCAAGGGCTCTAATCCATTCTGAAATACCACTGTACTTAGAAATCTGCTTCCACAAAAAAGTTACATTTGCTGACTCCGGTAAATTTGGCTAAAGCGCTCTAACCCATTTTGAAACACCACTGTACTTAGAAATCTGCTGCCACAAAGAAGTTACATTTCCAGACTCTGGCCAGCTTGGCCCAAGGGCTCTAACCCATTCTGAAACACCACTGAACTTAGAAATCTGCTTCCACAAAAAAGTTACATTTGCTGACTCCGGTAAGTTTTGGCCAAAGCGCTCTAACCCATTTTGGAACTCCACTGTACTTAGTAATTTGCTGCCACAAAGAATTTACATTTCCTGACTCCGGCCAGCTTGCCCCAAGGCACTAACCCATTCTGAAACACCACTGTACTTAGAAATCTGCTGCCACAAAGAATTTACATTTCCTGACTCCGGCCAGCTTGCCCCAAGGCACTAACCCATTCTGAAACACCACTGTACTTAGAAACCTGCTGCCACAAAGAAGTTACATTTCCTCACTCCAGCCAGGTTGGTCCAAGGGCTCTAACCCATTCTGAAACACCAATGTTCTTAGAAATCTGCTACCACAAAGAAGTTCCATTGCCTCACTACAGCCAGCTTGGCCCAAGGGCTCTAACCCATTCTGAAACACCACTGTACTTAGAAATCTGCTGCCACAAAGAATTTACATTTCCTGACTCTGGCCAGCTTGCCCCAAGGCACTAACCCATTCTGAAACACCACTGTACTTAGAAATCTGCTGCCACAAAGAAGTTACATTTCCTCACTCCAGCCAGCTTGGTCCAAGGGCTCTAACCCATTCTGAAACACCAATGTTCTTAGAAATCTGCTACCACAAAGAAGTTCCATTGCCTCACTACAGCCAGCTTGGCCCAAGGGCTCTAACCCATTCTGAAACACCACTGTACTTAGAAATCTGCTGCCACAAAGAAGTTACATTTCCTCACTCCAGCCAGCTTGGTCCAAGGGCTCTAACCCATTCTGAAACACCAATGTTCTTTGAAATCTGCTACCACAAAGAAGTTCCATTGCCTCACTCCAGCCAGCTTGGCCCACGTGATCTAACCCATTCTGAGACACAACTGTACTTAGAAATCTGCTGTCAGAAAGAAGTTACATTTCCTCAATCCGGCCAGCTTGGCCCAAGGGCTCTAACCCATTCTGAAACACCAATGTTCTTAGAAATCTCCTGCCACAAAGAAGTTACATTTCCTGACTGCGGCCAGCTTGGCCCAAGGGCTCTAACTCATTCTGAAATACCACTGTACTTAGAAATCTTCTTCCACAAAAAAGTTAAATTTGCTGTCTCCGGTAAGTTTGGCCAAAACGCTCAAACTGATTTTGAAACACTACTGTACTTAGAAATCTGCTGCCACAAAGAATTTACATTTCCTGACTCCGGCCAGCTTTCCCCAAAGCACTAACCCATTTTGAAACACATACTGTACTTAGAAATCTGCTGCCACAAAGAAGTTACATTTCCAGATTCCGGCCTGCTTGGCCCAAGGTCTCTAACCCATTCTGAAACACAACTGTACTTAGAAATCTGCTACCACAAAGAAGTTACATTTCCTGACTCCGGCCAGCTTGGCCCAAGGGCTCTAACCCATTCTGAAAAACCACTGTACTTAGAAATCTGCTTCCCCAAAAATGTTACATTTGCTGACTCCGGTAAGTTTTGGCCAAAGCGCTCTAACCCATTTTGGAACACCACTGTACTTAGCAATTTGCTGCCACAAAGAATTTACATTTCCTGACTCCGGCCAGCTTTCCCCAAGGCACTAACCCATTCTGAAACACCACTGTACTTAGAAATCTGCTGCCACAAAGAATTTACATTTCCTGACTCCGGCCAGCTTGCCCCAAGACACTAACCCATTCTGAAACACCACTGTACTTAGAAATCTGCTGCCACAAAGAAGTTACATTTCCTCACTCCAGCCAGCTTGGTCCAAGGGCTCTAACCCATTCTGAAACACCAATGTTCTTAGAAATCTGCTACCACAAAGAAGTTCCATTGCCTCACTACAGCCAGCTTGGCCCAAGGGCTCTAACCCATTCTGAAACACCACTGTACTTAGAAATCTGCTACCACAAAGAATTTACATTTCCTGACTCTGGCCAGCTTGCCCCAAGGCACTAACCCATTCTGAAACACCACTGTACTTAGAAATCTGCTGCCACAAAGAAGTTACATTTCCTCACTCCAGCCAGCTTGGTCCAAGGGCTCTAACCCATTCTGAAACACCAATGTTCTTAGAAATCTGCTACCACAAAGAAGTTACATTGCCTCACTACAGCCAGCTTGGCCCAAGGGCTCTAACCCATTCTGAAACACCACTGTACTTAGAAATCTGCTGCCACAAAGAAGTTACATTTCCTCACTCCAGCCAGCTTGGTCCAAGGGCTCTAACCCATTCTGAAACACCAATGTTCTTTGAAATCTGCTACCACAAAGAAGTTCCATTGCCTCACTCCAGCCAGCTTGGCCCACGTGCTCTAACCCATTCTGAGACACAACTGTACTTAGAAATCTGCTGTCAGAAAGAAGTTACATTTCCTCAATCCGGCCAGCTTGGCCCAAGGGCTCTAATCCATTCTGAAACACCAATGTTCTTAGAAATCTCCTGCCACAAAGAAGTTACATTTCCTGACTGCGGCCAGCTTGGCCCAAGGGCTCTAACTCATTCTGAAATACCACTGTACTTAGAAATCTGCTTCCACAAAAAAGTTAAATTTGCTGTCTCCGGTAAGTTTGGCCAAAACGCTCTAACTGATTTTGAAACACTACTGTACTTAGAAATCTGCTGCCACAAAGAATTTACATTTCCTGACTCCGGCCAGCTTTCCCCAAAGCACTAACCCATTTTGAAACACATACTGTACTTAGAAATCTGCTGCCACAAAGAAGTTACATTTCCAGATTCCGGCCTGCTTGGCCCAAGGTCTCTAACGCATTCTGAAACACAACTGTACTTAGAAATCTGCTACCACAAAGAAGTTACATTTCCTGACTCCGGCCAGCTTGGCCCAAGGGCTCTAACCCATTCTGAAAAACCACTGTACTTAGAAATCTGCTTCCCCAAAAATGTTACATTTGCTGACTCCGGTAAGTTTTGGCCAAAGCGCTCTAACCCATTTTGGAACACCACTGTACTTAGCAATTTGCTGCCACAAAGAATTTACATTTCCTGACTCCGGCCAGCTTTCCCCAAGGCACTAACCCATTCTGAAACACAACTGTACTTAGAAATCTGCTGCCACAAAGAATTTACATTTCCTGACTCCGGCCAGCTTGGCCCAAGGGCTCTAACCCATTCTGAAACACCACTGTACTTAGAAATCTGCTTCCACAAAAAAGTTACATTTGCTGACTCCGGTAAGTTTTGGCCAAGGCGCTCTAACCCATTTTGGAACACCACTGTACTTAGAAATCTGCTGCCACAAAGAAGTTACATTTCCTCACTCCAGCCAGCTTGATCCAAGTGCTCTAACCCATTCTGAAACACAACTGTACTTAGAAATCTGCTACCACAAAGAAGTTACATTTCCTGACTCCGGCCAGCTTGGCCCAAGGGCTCTAACCCATTCTGAAAAACCACTGTACTTAGAAATCTGCTTCCCCAAAAATGTTACATTTGCTGACTCCGGTAAGTTTTGGCCAAAGCGCTCTAACCCATTTTGGAACACCACTGTACTTAGCAATTTGCTGCCACAAAGAATTTACATTTCCTGACTCCGGCCAGCTTTCCCCAAGGCACTAACCCATTCTGAAACACAACTGTACTTAGAAATCTGCTGCCACAAAGAAGTTACATTTCCTGACTCCGGCCAGCTTGGCCCAAGGGCTCTAACCCATTCTGAAACACCACTGTACTTAGAAATATGCTTCCACAAAAAAGTTACATTTGCTGACTCCGGTAAGTTTTGGCCAAGGCGCTCTAACCCATTTTGGAACACCACTGTACTTAGAAATCTGCTGCCACAAAGAAGTTCCATTTCCTCACTCCAGCCAGCTTGATCCAAGGGCTCTAACCCATTCTGAAACACCAATGTTCTTAGAAATCTCCTGCCACAAAGAAGTTACATTTCCTGACTGCGGCCACCTTGGCCCAAGGGCTCTAACTCATTCTGAAATACCACTGTACTTAGAAATCTGCTTCCACAAAAAAGTTACATTTGCTGACTCCGGTAAATTTGGCCAAAACGCTCTAACCCATTTTGAAACACTACTGTACTTAGAAATCTGCTGCCACAAAGAATTTACATTTCCTGACTCCGGCCAGCTTTCCCCAAGGCACTAACCCATTCTGAAACACATACTGTACTTAGAAATCTGCTGCCACAAAGAATTTACATTTCCTGACTCCGGCCAGCTTGCCCCAAGGCACTAACGCATTCTGAAACACCACTGTACTTAGAAATCTGCTGCCACAAAGAAGTTACATTTCCAGATTCCTGCCTGCTTGGCCCAAGGCACTAACCCATTCTGAAACACATACTGTACTTAGAAATCTGCTGCCACAAAGAATTTACATTTCCTCAATCCGGCCAGCTTGACCTAAGGGCTCTAACACATTCTGAGACACCAATGTTCTTAGAAATCTCCTGCCACAAAGAAGTTACATTTCCTGACTCCGGTAAATTTGGCTAAAGCGCTCTAACCCATTTTGAAACACCACTGTACTTAGAAATCTGCTGCCACAAAGAAGTTACATTTCCTGACTCCGGCCAGCTTGGCCCAAGGGCTCTAACCCATTCTGAAACACCACTGAACTTAGAAATCTGCTTCCACAAAAAAGTTACATTTGCTGACTCCGGTAAGTTTTGGCCTTAGCGCTCTAACCCATTTTGGAACTCCACTGTACTTAGTAATTTGCTGCCACAAAGAATTTACATATCCTGACTCCGGCCAGCTTGTCCTAAGGGGTCTAACCCATTCTGAAACACCACTGTACTTAGAAATCTGCTGCCACAAAGAATATACATTTCCTGACTCCGGCCAGCTTGCCCCAAGGCACTAACCCATTCTGAAACACCACTGTACTTAGAAATCTTCTACCACAAAGAAGTTACATTTCCTCACTCCAGCCAGGTTGGTCCAAGGGCTCTAACACATTCTGAAACACCAATGTTCTTAGAAATCTGCTACCACAAAGAAGTTCCATTGCCTCACTACAGCCAGCTTGGCCCAAGGGCTCTAACCCATTCTGAAACACCACTGTACTTAGAAATCTGCTGCCACAAAGAATTTACATTTCCTGACTCCGGCCAGCTTGCCCCAAGGCACTAACCCATTCTGAAACACCACTGTACTTAGAAATCTGCTGCCACAAAGAAGTTACATTTCCTCACTCCAGCCAGCTTGGTCCAAGGGCTCTAACCCATTCTGAAACACCAATGTTCTTAGAAATCTGCTACCACAAAGAAGTTCCATTGCCTCACTACAGCCAGCTTGGCCCAAGGGCTCTAACCCATTCTGAAACACAACTGTACTTAGAAATCTGCTGTCACAAAGAAGTTACATTTCCTCAATCCGGCCAGCTTGACCCAAGGGCTCTAACACATTCTGAGACACCAATGTTCTTAGAAATCTCCTGCCACAAAGAAGTTACATTTCCTGACTGCGGCCAGCTTGGCCCAAGGGCTCTAATCCATTCTGAAATACCACTGTACTTAGAAATCTGCTTCCACAAAAAAGTTACATTTGCTGACTCCGGTAAATTTGGCTAAAGCGCTCTAACCCATTTTGAAACACCACTGTACTTAGAAATCTGCTGCCACAAAGAAGTTACATTTCCAGACTCTGGCCAGCTTGGCCCAAGGGCTCTAACCCATTCTGAAACACCACTGAACTTAGAAATCTGCTTCCACAAAAAAGTTACATTTGCTGACTCCGGTAAGTTTTGGCCAAAGCGCTCTAACCCATTTTGGAACTCCACTGTACTTAGTAATTTGCTGCCACAAAGAATTTACATTTCCTGACTCCGGCCAGCTTGCCCCAAGGCACTAACCCATTCTGAAACACCACTGTACTTAGAAATCTGCTGCCACAAAGAATTTACATTTCCTGACTCCGGCCAGCTTGCCCCAAGGCACTAACCCATTCTGAAACACCACTGTACTTAGAAACCTGCTGCCACAAAGAAGTTACATTTCCTCACTCCAGCCAGGTTGGTCCAAGGGCTCTAACCCATTCTGAAACACCAATGTTCTTAGAAATCTGCTACCACAAAGAAGTTCCATTGCCTCACTACAGCCAGCTTGGCCCAAGGGCTCTAACCCATTCTGAAACACCACTGTACTTAGAAATCTGCTGCCACAAAGAATTTACATTTCCTGACTCTGGCCAGCTTGCCCCAAGGCACTAACCCATTCTGAAACACCACTGTACTTAGAAATCTGCTGCCACAAAGAAGTTACATTTCCTCACTCCAGCCAGCTTGGTCCAAGGGCTCTAACCCATTCTGAAACACCAATGTTCTTAGAAATCTGCTACCACAAAGAAGTTCCATTGCCTCACTACAGCCAGCTTGGCCCAAGGGCTCTAACCCATTCTGAAACACCACTGTACTTAGAAATCTGCTGCCACAAAGAAGTTACATTTCCTCACTCCAGCCAGCTTGGTCCAAGGGCTCTAACCCATTCTGAAACACCAATGTTCTTTGAAATCTGCTACCACAAAGAAGTTCCATTGCCTCACTCCAGCCAGCTTGGCCCACGTGATCTAACCCATTCTGAGACACAACTGTACTTAGAAATCTGCTGTCAGAAAGAAGTTACATTTCCTCAATCCGGCCAGCTTGGCCCAAGGGCTCTAACCCATTCTGAAACACCAATGTTCTTAGAAATCTCCTGCCACAAAGAAGTTACATTTCCTGACTGCGGCCAGCTTGGCCCAAGGGCTCTAACTCATTCTGAAATACCACTGTACTTAGAAATCTTCTTCCACAAAAAAGTTAAATTTGCTGTCTCCGGTAAGTTTGGCCAAAACGCTCAAACTGATTTTGAAACACTACTGTACTTAGAAATCTGCTGCCACAAAGAATTTACATTTCCTGACTCCGGCCAGCTTTCCCCAAAGCACTAACCCATTTTGAAACACATACTGTATTTAGAAATCTGCTGCCACAAAGAAGTTACATTTCCAGATTCCGGCCTGCTTGGCCCAAGGTCTCTAACCCATTCTGAAACACAACTGTACTTAGAAATCTGCTACCACAAAGAAGTTACATTTCCTGACTCCGGCCAGCTTGGCCCAAGGGCTCTAACCCATTCTGAAAAACCACTGTACTTAGAAATCTGCTTCCCCAAAAATGTTACATTTGCTGACTCCGGTAAGTTTTGGCCAAAGCGCTCTAACCCATTTTGGAACACCACTGTACTTAGCAATTTGCTGCCACAAAGAATTTACATTTCCTGACTCCGGCCAGCTTTCCCCAAGGCACTAACCCATTCTGAAACACCACTGTACTTAGAAATCTGCTGCCACAAAGAATTTACATTTCCTGACTCCGGCCAGCTTGCCCCAAGACACTAACCCATTCTGAAACACCACTGTACTTAGAAATCTGCTGCCACAAAGAAGTTACATTTCCTCACTCCAGCCAGGTTGGTCCAAGGGCTCTAACCCATTCTGAAACACCAATGTTCTTAGAAATCTGCTACCACAAAGAAGTTCCATTGCCTCACTACAGCCAGCTTGGCCCAAGGGCTCTAACCCATTCTGAAACACCACTGTACTTAGAAATCTGCTGCCACAAAGAATTTACATTTCCTGACTCTGGCCAGCTTGCCCCAAGGCACTAACCCATTCTGAAACACCACTGTACTTAGAAATCTGCTGCCTCAAAGAAGTTACATTTCCTCACTCCAGCCAGCTTGGTCCAAGGGCTCTAACCCATTCTGAAACACCAATGTTCTTAGAAATCTGCTACCACAAAGAAGTTACATTGCCTCACTACAGCCAGCTTGGCCCAAGGGCTCTAACCCATTCTGAAACACCACTGTACTTAGAAATCTGCTGCCACAAAGAAGTTACATTTCCTCACTCCAGCCAGCTTGGTCCAAGGGCTCTAACCCATTCTGAAACACCAATGTTCTTTGAAATCTGCTACCACAAAGAAGTTCCATTGCCTCACTCCAGCCAGCTTGGCCCACGTGCTCTAACCCATTCTGAGACACAACTGTACTTAGAAATCTGCTGTCAGAAAGAAGTTACATTTCCTCAATCCGGCCAGCTTGGCCCAAGGGCTCTAATCCATTCTGAAACACCAATGTTCTTAGAAATCTCCTGCCACAAAGAAGTTACATTTCCTGACTGCGGCCAGCTTGGCCCAAGGGCTCTAACTCATTCTGAAATACCACTGTACTTAGAAATCTGCTTCCACAAAAAAGTTAAATTTGCTGTCTCCGGTAAGTTTGGCCAAAACGCTCTAACTGATTTTGAAACACTACTGTACTTAGAAATCTGCTGCCACAAAGAATTTACATTTCCTGACTCCGGCCAGCTTTCCCCAAAGCACTAACCCATTTTGAAACACATACTGTACTTAGAAATCTGCTGCCACAAAGAAGTTACATTTCCAGATTCCGGCCTGCTTGGCCCAAGGTCTCTAACGCATTCTGAAACACAACTGTACTTAGAAATCTGCTACCACAAAGAAGTTACATTTCCTGACTCCGGCCAGCTTGGCCCAAGGGCTCTAACCCATTCTGAAAAACCACTGTACTTAGAAATCTGCTTCCCCAAAAATGTTACATTTGCTGACTCCGGTAAGTTTTGGCCAAAGCGCTCTAACCCATTTTGGAACACCACTGTACTTAGCAATTTGCTGCCACAAAGAATTTACATTTCCTGACTCCGGCCAGCTTTCCCCAAGGCACTAACCCATTCTGAAACACAACTGTACTTAGAAATCTGCTGCCACAAAGAATTTACATTTCCTGACTCCGGCCAGCTTGGCCCAAGGGCTCTAACCCATTCTGAAACACCACTGTACTTAGAAATCTGCTTCCACAAAAAAGTTACATTTGCTGACTCCGGTAAGTTTTGGCCAAGGCGCTCTAACCCATTTTGGAACACCACTGTACTTAGAAATCTGCTGCCACAAAGAAGTTACATTTCCTCACTCCAGCCAGCTTGATCCAAGTGCTCTAACCCATTCTGAAACACAACTGTACTTAGAAATCTGCTACCACAAAGAAGTTACATTTCCTGACTCCGGCCAGCTTGGCCCAAGGGCTCTAACCCATTCTGAAAAACCACTGTACTTAGAAATCTGCTTCCCCAAAAATGTTACATTTGCTGACTCCGGTAAGTTTTGGCCAAAGCGCTCTAACCCATTTTGGAACACCACTGTACTTAGCAATTTGCTGCCACAAAGAATTTACATTTCCTGACTCCGGCCAGCTTTCCCCAAGGCACTAACCCATTCTGAAACACAACTGTACTTAGAAATCTGCTGCCACAAAGAAGTTACATTTCCTGACTCCGGCCAGCTTGGCCCAAGGGCTCTAACCCATTCTGAAACACCACTGTACTTAGAAATATGCTTCCACAAAAAAGTTACATTTGCTGACTCCGGTAAGTTTTGGCCAAGGCGCTCTAACCCATTTTGGAACACCACTGTACTTAGAAATCTGCTGCCACAAAGAAGTTCCATTTCCTCACTCCAGCCAGCTTGATCCAAGTGCTCTAACCCATTCTGAAACACCAATGTTCTTAGAAATCTGCTACCACAAAGAAGTTCCATTGTCTCACTACAGCCAGCTTGGCCCAAGGGCTCTAACCAATTCTGAAACATCACTGTACTTAGAAATCTGCTGCCACAAAGAATTTACATTTCCTGACTCCGGCCAGCTTTCCCCAAAGCACTAACCCATTTTGAAACACATACTGTACTTAGAAATCTGCTGCCACAAAGAAGTTACATTTCCAGATTCCGGCCTGCTTGGCCCAAGGTCTCTAACCCATTCTGAAACACAACTGTACTTAGAAATCTGCTACCACAAAGAAGTTACATTTCCTGACTCCGGCCAGCTTGGCCCAAGGGCTCTAACCCATTCTGAAAAACCACTGTACTTAGAAATCTGCTTCCCCAAAAATGTTACATTTGCTGACTCCGGTAAGTTTTGGCCAAAGCGCTCTAACCCATTTTGGAACACCACTGTACTTAGCAATTTGCTGCCACAAAGAATTTACATTTCCTGACTCCGGCCAGCTTTCCCCAAGGCACTAACCCATTCTGAAACACCACTGTACTTAGAAATCTGCTGCCACAAAGAATTTACATTTCCTGACTCCGGCCAGCTTGCCCCAAGACACTAACCCATTCTGAAACACCACTGTACTTAGAAATCTGCTGCCACAAAGAAGTTACATTTCCTCACTCCAGCCAGGTTGGTCCAAGGGCTCTAACCCATTCTGAAACACCAATGTTCTTAGAAATCTGCTACCACAAAGAAGTTCCATTGCCTCACTACAGCCAGCTTGGCCCAAGGGCTCTAACCCATTCTGAAACACCACTGTACTTAGAAATCTGCTGCCACAAAGAATTTACATTTCCTGACTCTGGCCAGCTTGCCCCAAGGCACTAACCCATTCTGAAACACCACTGTACTTAGAAATCTGCTGCCTCAAAGAAGTTACATTTCCTCACTCCAGCCAGCTTGGTCCAAGGGCTCTAACCCATTCTGAAACACCAATGTTCTTAGAAATCTGCTACCACAAAGAAGTTACATTGCCTCACTACAGCCAGCTTGGCCCAAGGGCTCTAACCCATTCTGAAACACCACTGTACTTAGAAATCTGCTGCCACAAAGAAGTTACATTTCCTCACTCCAGCCAGCTTGGTCCAAGGGCTCTAACCCATTCTGAAACACCAATGTTCTTTGAAATCTGCTACCACAAAGAAGTTCCATTGCCTCACTCCAGCCAGCTTGGCCCACGTGCTCTAACCCATTCTGAGACACAACTGTACTTAGAAATCTGCTGTCAGAAAGAAGTTACATTTCCTCAATCCGGCCAGCTTGGCCCAAGGGCTCTAATCCATTCTGAAACACCAATGTTCTTAGAAATCTCCTGCCACAAAGAAGTTACATTTCCTGACTGCGGCCAGCTTGGCCCAAGGGCTCTAACTCATTCTGAAATACCACTGTACTTAGAAATCTGCTTCCACAAAAAAGTTAAATTTGCTGTCTCCGGTAAGTTTGGCCAAAACGCTCTAACTGATTTTGAAACACTACTGTACTTAGAAATCTGCTGCCACAAAGAATTTACATTTCCTGACTCCGGCCAGCTTTCCCCAAAGCACTAACCCATTTTGAAACACATACTGTACTTAGAAATCTGCTGCCACAAAGAAGTTACATTTCCAGATTCCGGCCTGCTTGGCCCAAGGTCTCTAACGCATTCTGAAACACAACTGTACTTAGAAATCTGCTACCACAAAGAAGTTACATTTCCTGACTCCGGCCAGCTTGGCCCAAGGGCTCTAACCCATTCTGAAAAACCACTGTACTTAGAAATCTGCTTCCCCAAAAATGTTACATTTGCTGACTCCGGTAAGTTTTGGCCAAAGCGCTCTAACCCATTTTGGAACACCACTGTACTTAGCAATTTGCTGCCACAAAGAATTTACATTTCCTGACTCCGGCCAGCTTTCCCCAAGGCACTAACCCATTCTGAAACACAACTGTACTTAGAAATCTGCTGCCACAAAGAATTTACATTTCCTGACTCCGGCCAGCTTGGCCCAAGGGCTCTAACCCATTCTGAAACACCACTGTACTTAGAAATCTGCTTCCACAAAAAAGTTACATTTGCTGACTCCGGTAAGTTTTGGCCAAGGCGCTCTAACCCATTTTGGAACACCACTGTACTTAGAAATCTGCTGCCACAAAGAAGTTACATTTCCTCACTCCAGCCAGCTTGATCCAAGTGCTCTAACCCATTCTGAAACACAACTGTACTTAGAAATCTGCTACCACAAAGAAGTTACATTTCCTGACTCCGGCCAGCTTGGCCCAAGGGCTCTAACCCATTCTGAAAAACCACTGTACTTAGAAATCTGCTTCCCCAAAAATGTTACATTTGCTGACTCCGGTAAGTTTTGGCCAAAGCGCTCTAACCCATTTTGGAACACCACTGTACTTAGCAATTTGCTGCCACAAAGAATTTACATTTCCTGACTCCGGCCAGCTTTCCCCAAGGCACTAACCCATTCTGAAACACAACTGTACTTAGAAATCTGCTGCCACAAAGAAGTTACATTTCCTGACTCCGGCCAGCTTGGCCCAAGGGCTCTAACCCATTCTGAAACACCACTGTACTTAGAAATATGCTTCCACAAAAAAGTTACATTTGCTGACTCCGGTAAGTTTTGGCCAAGGCGCTCTAACCCATTTTGGAACACCACTGTACTTAGAAATCTGCTGCCACAAAGAAGTTCCATTTCCTCACTCCAGCCAGCTTGATCCAAGTGCTCTAACCCATTCTGAAACACCAATGTTCTTAGAAATCTGCTACCACAAAGATGTTCCATTGTCTCACTACAGCCAGCTTGGCCCAAGGGCTCTAACCAATTCTGAAACATCACTGTACTTAGAAATCTGCTGCCACAAAGAATTTACATTTCCTGACTCCGGCCAGCTTGCCCCAAGGCACTAACCCATTCTGAAACACCACTGTACTTAGAAATCTGCTGCCACAAAGAAGTTACATTTCCTCACTCCAGCCAGCTTGGTCCAAGGGCTCTAACCCATTCTGAAACACCAATGTTCTTAGAAATCTGCTACCACAAAGAAGTTCCATTGCCTCACTACAGCCAGCTTGGCCCAAGGGCTCTAACCCATTCTGAAACACCACTGTACTTAGAAATCTGCTGCCACAAAGAAGTTACATTTCCTCACTCCAGCCAGCTTGGTCCAAGGGCTCTAACCCATTCTGAAACACCAATGTTCTTTGAAATCTGCTACCACAAAGAAGTTCCATTGCCTCACTCCAGCCAGCTTGGCCCAAGTGCTCTAACCCATTCTGAAACACAACTGTACTTAGAAATCTGCTGTCAGAAAGAAGTTACATTTCCTCAATCCGGCCTGCTTGGCCCAAGGGCTCTAACCCATTCTGAAACACCAATGTTCTTAGAAATCTCCTGCCACAAAGAAGTTACATTTCCTAACTGCGGCCATCTTGGCCCAAGGGCTCTAACCCATTCTGAAATACCACTGTATTTAGAAATCTGCTTCCACAAAAAAGTTACATTTGCTGACTCCAGTAAGTTTTGGCCAAGGCGCTCTAACCCATTTTGGAACACCTCTGTACTTAGAAATCTGCTGCCACAAAGAAGTTACATTTCCTCACTCCAGCCAGCTTGATCCAAGGGCTCTAACCCATTCTGAAACACAAATGTTCTTAGAAATCTGCTACCACAAAGAAGTTCCATTGTCTCACTACAGCCAGCTTGGCCCAAGGGCTCTAACCCATTCTGAAACACCACTGTACTTAGAAATCTGCTGCCACAAAGAAGTTACATTTCCTCACTCCAGCCAGCTTGGTCCAAGGGCTCTAACCCATTCTGAAACACCAATGTTCTTAAAAATCTGCTACCACAAAGAAGTTCCATTGCCTCACTACAGCCAGCTTGGCCCAAGGGCTCTAACCCATTCTGAAACACCACTGTACTTAGAAATCTGCTGCCACAAAGAAGTTACATTTCCTCACTCCAGCCAGCTTGGTCCAAGGGCTCTAACACATTCTGAAACACCAATGTTCTTTGAAATCTGCTACCACAAAGAAGTTCCATTGCCTCACTCCAGCCAGCTTGGCCCACGTGCTCTAACCCATTCTGAGACACAACTGTACTTAGAAATCTGCTGTCAGAAAGAAGTTACATTTCCTCAATCCGGCCAGCTTGGCCCAAGGGCTCTAATCCATTCTGAAACACCAATGTTCTTAGAAATCTCCTGCCACAAAGAAGTTACATTTCCTGACTGCGGCCAGCTTGGCCCAAGGGCTCTAACTCATTCTGAAATACCACTGTACTTAGAAATCTGCTTCCACAAAAAAGTTAAATTTGCTGTCTCCGGTAAGTTTGGCCAAAACGCTCTAACTGATTTTGAAACACTACTGTACTTAGAAATCTGCTGCCACAAAGAATTTACATTTCCTGACTCCGGCCAGCTTGCCCCAAGGCACTAACCCATTCTGAAACACCACTGTACTTAGAAATCTGCTGCCACAAAGAAGTTACATTTCCTCACTCCAGCCAGGTTGGTCCAAGGGCTCTAACCCATTCTGAAACACCAATGTTCTTAGAAATCTGCTACCACAAAGAAGTTCCATTGCCTCACTACAGCCAGCTTGGCCCAAGGGCTCTAACCCATTCTGAAACACCACTGTACTTAGAAATCTGCTGCCACAAAGAATTTACATTTCCTGACTCTGACCAGCTTGCCCCAAGGCACTAACCCATTCTGAAACACCACTGTACTTAGAAATCTGCTGCCACAAAGAAGTTACATTTCCTCACTCCAGCCAGCTTGGTCCAAGGGCTCTAACCCATTCTGAAACACCAATGTTCTTAGAAATCTGCTACCACAAAGAAGTTCCATTGCCTCACTACAGCCAGCTTGGCCCAAGGGCTCTAACCCATTCTGAAACACCACTGTACTTAGAAATCTGCTGCCACAAAGAAGTTACATTTCCTCACTCCAGCCAGCTTGGTCCAAGGGCTCTAACCCATTCTGAAACACCAATGTTCTTTGAAATCTGCTACCACAAAGAAGTTCCATTGCCTCACTCCAGCCAGCTTGGCCCACGTGCTCTAACCCATTCTGAGACACAACTGTACTTAGAAATCTGCTGTCAGAAAGAAGTTACATTTCCTCAATCCGGCCAGCTTGGCCCAAGGGCTCTAATCCATTCTGAAACACCAATGTTCTTAGAAATCTCCTGCCACAAAGAAGTTACATTTCCTGACTGCGGCCAGCTTGGCCCAAGGGCTCTAACTCATTCTGAAATACCACTGTACTTAGAAATCTGCTTCCACAAAAAAGTTAAATTTGCTGTCTCCGGTAAGTTTGGCCAAAACGCTCTAACTGATTTTGAAACACTACTGTACTTAGAAATCTGCTGCCACAAAGAATTTACATTTCCTGACTCCGGCCAGCTTTCCCCAAAGCACTAACCCATTTTGAAACACATACTGTACTTAGAAATCTGCTGCCACAAAGAAGTTACATTTCCAGATTCCGGCCTGCTTGGCCCAAGGTCTCTAACGCATTCTGAAACACAACTGTACTTAGAAATCTGCTACCACAAAGAAGTTACATTTCCTGACTCCGGCCAGCTTGGCCCAAGGGCTCTAACCCATTCTGAAAAACCACTGTACTTAGAAATCTGCTTCCCCAAAAATGTTACATTTGCTGACTCCGGTAAGTTTTGGCCAAAGCGCTCTAACCCATTTTGGAACACCACTGTACTTAGCAATTTGCTGCCACAAAGAATTTACATTTCCTGACTCCGGCCAGCTTTCCCCAAGGCACTAACCCATTCTGAAACACAACTGTACTTAGAAATCTGCTGCCACAAAGAATTTACATTTCCTGACTCCGGCCAGCTTGGCCCAAGGGCTCTAACCCATTCTGAAACACCACTGTACTTAGAAATCTGCTTCCACAAAAAAGTTACATTTGCTGACTCCGGTAAGTTTTGGCCAAAGCGCTCTAACCCATTTTGGAACTCCACTGTACTTAGTAATTTGCTGCCACAAAGAATTTACATTTCCTGACTCCGGCCAGCTTGCCCCAAGGCACTAACCCATTCTGAAACACCACTGTACTTAGAAATCTGCTGCCACAAAAAATTTACATTTCCTGACTCCGGCCAGCTTGCCCCAAGGCACTAACCCATTCTGAAACACCACTGTACTTAGAAATCTGCTGCCACAAAGAATTTACATTTCCTGACTCTGGCCAGCTTGCCCCAAGGCACTAACCCATTCTGAAACACCACTGTACTTAGAAATCTGCTGCCACAAAGAAGTTACATTTCCTCACTCCAGCCAGCTTGGTCCAAGGGCTCTAACCCATTCTGAAACACCAATGTTCTTAGAAATCTGCTACCACAAAGAAGTTCCATTGCCTCACTACAGCCAGCTTGGCCCAAGGGCTCTAACCCATTCTGAAACACCACTGTACTTAGAAATCTGCTGCCACAAAGAAGTTACATTTCCTCACTCCAGCCAGCTTGGTCCAAGGGCTCTAACCCATTCTGAAACACCAATGTTCTTTGAAATCTGCTACCACAAAGAAGTTCCATTGCCTCACTCCAGCCAGCTTGGCCCACGTGCTCTAACCCATTCTGAGACACAACTGTACTTAGAAATCTGCTGTCAGAAAGAAGTTACATTTCCTCAATCCGGCCAGCTTGGCCCAAGGGCTCTAATCCATTCTGAAACACCAATGTTCTTAGAAATCTCCTGCCACAAAGAAGTTACATTTCCTGACTGCGGCCAGCTTGGCCCAAGGGCTCTAACTCATTCTGAAATACCACTGTACTTAGAAATCTGCTTCCACAAAAAAGTTAAATTTGCTGTCTCCGGTAAGTTTGGCCAAAACGCTCTAACTGATTTTGAAACACTACTGTACTTAGAAATCTGCTGCCACAAAGAATTTACATTTCCTGACTCCGGCCAGCTTTCCCCAAAGCACTAACCCATTTTGAAACACATACTGTACTTAGAAATCTGCTGCCACAAAAAAGTTACATTTCCAGATTCCGGCCTGCTTGGCCCAAGGTCTCTAACGCATTCTGAAACACAACTGTACTTAGAAATCTGCTACCACAAAGAAGTTACATTTCCTGACTCCGGCCAGTTTGGCCCAAGGGCTCTAACCCATTCTGAAAAACCACTGTACTTAGAAATCTGCTTCCCCAAAAATGTTACATTTGCTGACTCCGGTAAGTTTTGGCCAAAGCGCTCTAACCCATTTTGGAACACCACTGTACTTAGCAATTTGCTGCCACAAAGAATTTACATTTCCTGACTCCGGCCAGCTTTCCCCAAGGCACTAACCCATTCTGAAACACAACTGTACTTAGAAATCTGCTGCCACAAAGAATTTACATTTCCTGACTCCGGCCAGCTTGGCCCAAGGGCTCTAACCCATTCTGAAACACCACTGTACTTAGAAATCTGCTTCCACAAAAAAGTTACATTTGCTGACTCCGGTAAGTTTTGGCCAAGGCGCTCTAACCCATTTTGGAACACCACTGTACTTAGAAATCTGCTGCCACAAAGAAGTTACATTTCCTCACTCCAGCCAGCTTGATCCAAGTGCTCTAACCCATTCTGAAACACAACTGTACTTAGAAATCTGCTACCACAAAGAAGTTATATTTCCTGACTCCGGCCAGCTTGGCCCAAGGGCTCTAACCCATTCTGAAAAACCACTGTACTTAGAAATCTGCTTCCCCAAAAATGTTACATTTGCTGACTCCGGTAAGTTTTGGCCAAAGCGCTCTAACCCATTTTGGAACACCACTGTACTTAGCAATTTGCTGCCACAAAGAATTTACATTTCCTGACTCCGGCCAGCTTTCCCCAAGGCACTAACCCATTCTGAAACACAACTGTACTTATAAATCTGCTGCCACAAAGAAGTTACATTTCCTGACTCCGGCCAGCTTGGCCCAAGGGCTCTAACCCATTCTGAAACACCACTGTACTTAGAAATATGCTTCCACAAAAAAGTTACATTTGCTGACTCCGGTAAGTTTTGGCCAAGGCGCTCTAACCCATTTTGGAACACCACTGTACTTAGAAATCTGCTGCCAAAAAGAAGTTACATTTCCTCACTCCAGCCAGCTTGATCCAAGTGCTCTAACCCATTCTGAAACACAACTGTACTTAGAAATCTGCTACCACAAAGAAGTTCCATTGCCTCACTACAGCCAGCTTGGCCCAAGGGCTCTAACCCATTCTGAAACACAACTGTACTTAGAAATCTGCTGTCACAAAGAAGTTACATTTCCTCAATCCGGCCAGCTTGACCCAAGGGCTCTAACACATTCTGAGACACCAATGTTCTTAGAAATCTCCTGCCACAAAGAAGTTACATTTCCTGACTGCGGCCAGCTTGGCCCAAGGGCTCTAATCCATTCTGAAATACCACTGTACTTAGAAATCTGCTTCCACAAATAAGTTACATTTGCTGACTCCGGTAAATTTGGCCAAAGCGCTCTATCCCATTTTGAAACACCACTGTACTTAGAAATCTGCTGCCACAAAGAAGTTACATTTCCGGACTCTGGCCAGCTTGGCCCAAGGGCTCTAACCCATTCTGAAACACCACTGAACTTAGAAATCTGCTTCCACAAAAAAGTTACATTTGCTGACTCCGGTAAGTTTTGGCCAAAGCGCTCTAACCCATTTTGGAACTCCACTGTACTTAGTAATTTGCTGCCACAAAGAATTTACATTTCCTGACTCCGGCCAGCTTGCCCCAAGGCACTAACCCATTCTGAAACACCACTGTACTTAGAAATCTGCTGCCACAAAGAATTTACATTTCCTGACTCCGGCCAGCTTGCCCCAAGGCACTAACCCATTCTGAAACACCACTGTACTTAGAAATCTGCTGCCACAAAGAAGTTACATTTCCTCACTCCAGCCAGGTTGGTCCAAGGGCTCTAACCCATTCTGAAACACCAATGTTCTTAGAAATCTGCTACCACAAAGAAGTTCCATTGCCTCACTACAGCCAGCTTGGCCCAAGGGCTCTAACCCATTCTGAAACACCACTGTACTTAGAAATCTGCTGCCACAAAGAATTTACATTTCCTGACTCTGGCCAGCTTGCCCCAAGGCACTAACCCATTCTGAAACACCACTGTACTTAGAAATCTGCTGCCACAAAGAAGTTACATTTCCTCACTCCAGCCAGCTTGGTCCAAGGGCTCTAACCCATTCTGAAACACCAATGTTCTTAGAAATCTGCTACCACAAAGAAGTTCCATTGCCTCACTACAGCCAGCTTGGCCCAAGGGCTCTAACCCATTCTGAAACACCACTGTACTTAGAAATCTGCTGCCACAAAGAAGTTACATTTCCTCACTCCAGCCAGCTTGGTCCAAGGGCTCTAACCCATTCTGAAACACCAATGTTCTTTGAAATCTGCTACCACAAAGAAGTTCCATTGCCTCACTCCAGCCAGCTTGGCCCACGTGCTCTAACCCATTCTGAGACACAACTGTACTTAGAAATCTGCTGTCAGAAAGAAGTTACATTTCCTCAATCCGGCCAGCTTGGCCCAAGGGCTCTAATCCATTCTGAAACACCAATGTTCTTAGAAATCTCCTGCCACAAAGAAGTTACATTTCCTGACTGCGGCCAGCTTGGCCCAAGGGCTCTAACTCATTCTGAAATACCACTGTACTTAGAAATCTGCTTCCACAAAAAAGTTAAATTTGCTGTCTCCGGTAAGTTTGGCCAAAACGCTCTAACTGATTTTGAAACACTACTGTACTTAGAAATCTGCTGCCACAAAGAATTTACATTTCCTGACTCCGGCCAGCTTTCCCCAAAGCACTAACCCATTTTGAAACACATACTGTACTTAGAAATCTGCTGCCACAAAGAAGTTACATTTCCAGATTCCGGCCTGCTTGGCCCAAGGTCTCTAACCCATTCTGAAACAACTGTACTTAGAAATCTGCTACCACAAAGAAGTTACATTTCCTGACTCCGGCCAGCTTGGCCCAAGGGCTCTAACCCATTCTGAAAAACCACTGTACTTAGAAATCTGCTTCCCCAAAAATGTTACATTTGCTGACTCCGGTAAGTTTTGGCCAAAGCGCTCTAACCCATTTTGGAACACCACTGTACTTAGCAATTTGCTGCCACAAAGAATTTACATTTCCTGACTCCGGCCAGCTTTCCCCAAGGCACTAACCCATTCTGAAACACAACTGTACTTAGAAATCTGCTGCCACAAAGAATTTACATTTCCTGACTCCGGCCAGCTTGGCCCAAGGGCTCTAACCCATTCTGAAACACCACTGTACTTAGAAATCTGCTTCCACAAAAAAGTTACATTTGCTGACTCCGGTAAGTTTTGGCCAAGGCGCTCTAACCCATTTTGGAACACCACTGTACTTAGAAATCTGCTGCCACAAAGAAGTTACATTTCCTCACTCCAGCCAGCTTGATCCAAGTGTTCTAACCCATTCTGAAACACAACTGTACTTAGAAATCTGCTACCACAAAGAAGTTACATTTCCTGACTCCGGCCAGCTTGGCCCAAGGGCTCTAACCCATTCTGAAAAACCACTGTACTTAGAAATCTGCTTCCCCAAAAATGTTACATTTGCTGACTCCGGTAAGTTTTGGCCAAAGCGCTCTAACACATTTTGGAACACCACTGTACTTAGCAATTTGCTGCCACAAAGAATTTACATTTCCTGATTCCGGCCAGCTTTCCCCAAGGCACTAACCCATTCTGAAACACAACTATACTTAGAAATCTGCTGCCACAAAGAAGTTACATTTCCTGACTCCGGCCAGCTTGGCCCAAGGGCGCTAACCCATTCTGAAACACCACTGTACTTAGAAATATGCTTCCACAAAAAAGTTACATTTGCTGACTCCGGTAAGTTTTGGACAAGGCGCTCTAACCCATTTTGGAACACCACTGTACTTAGAAATCTGCTGCCACAAAGAAGTTCCATTTCCTCACTCCAGCCAGCTTGATCCAAGTGCTCTAACCCATTCTGAAACACCAATGTTCTTAGAAATCTGCTACCACAAAGAAGTTCCATTGTCTCACTACAGCCAGCTTGGCCCAAGGGCTCTAACCAATTCTGAAACATCACTGTACTTAGAAATCTGCTGCCACAAAGAATTTACATTTCCTGACTCCGGCCAGCTTGCCCCAAGGCACTAACCCATTCTGAAACACCACTGTACTTAGAAATCTGCTGCCACAAAGAAGTTACATTTCCTCACTCCAGCCAGCTTGGTCCAAGGGCTCTAACCCATTCTGAAACACCAATGTTCTTAGAAATCTGCTACCACAAAGAAGTTCCATTGCCTCACTACAGCCAGCTTGGCCCAAGGGCTCTAACCCATTCTGAAACACCACTGTACTTAGAAATCTGCTGCCACAAAGAAGTTACATTTCCTCACTCCAGCCAGCTTGGTCCAAGGGCTCTAACCCATTCTGAAACACCAATGTTCTTTGAAATCTGCTACCACAAAGAAGTTCCATTGCCTCACTCCAGCCAGCTTGGCCCAAGTGCTCTAACCCATTCTGAAACACAACTGTACTTAGAAATCTGCTGTCAGAAAGAAGTTACATTTCCTCAATCCGGCCTGCTTGGCCCAAGGGCTCTAACCCATTCTGAAACACCAATGTTCTTAGAAATCTCCTGCCACAAAGAAGTTACATTTCCTGACTGCGGCCATCTTGGCCCAAGGGCTCTAACCCATTCTGAAATACCACTGTATTTAGAAATCTGCTTCCACAAAAAAGTTACATTTGCTGACTCCAGTAAGTTTTGGCCAAGGCGCTCTAACCCATTTTGGAACACCTCTGTACTTAGAAATCTGCTGCCACAAAGAAGTTACATTTCCTCACTCCAGCCAGCTTGATCCAAGGGCTCTAACCCATTCTGAAACACAAATGTTCTTAGAAATCTGCTACCACAAAGAAGTTCCATTGTCTCACTACAGCCAGCTTGGCCCAAGGGCTCTAACCCATTCTGAAACACCACTGTACTTAGAAATCTGCTGCCACAAAGAAGTTACATTTCCTCACTCCAGCCAGCTTGGTCCAAGGGCTCTAACCCATTCTGAAACACCAATGTTCTTAAAAATCTGCTACCACAAAGAAGTTCCATTGCCTCACTACAGCCAGCTTGGCCCAAGGGCTCTAACCCATTCTGAAACACCACTGTACTTAGAAATCTGCTGCCACAAAGAAGTTACATTTCCTCACTCCAGCCAGCTTGGTCCAAGGGCTCTAACCCATTCTGAAACACCAATGTTCTTTGAAATCTGCTACCACAAAGAAGTTCCATTGCCTCACTCCAGCCAGCTTGGCCCACGTGCTCTAACCCATTCTGAGACACAACTGTACTTAGAAATCTGCTGTCAGAAAGAAGTTACATTTCCTCAATCCGGCCAGCTTGGCCCAAGGGCTCTAATCCATTCTGAAACACCAATGTTCTTAGAAATCTCCTGCCACAAAGAAGTTACATTTCCTGACTGCGGCCAGCTTGGCCCAAGGGCTCTAACTCATTCTGAAATACCACTGTACTTAGAAATCTGCTTCCACAAAAAAGTTAAATTTGCTGTCTCCGGTAAGTTTGGCCAAAACGCTCTAACTGATTTTGAAACACTACTGTACTTAGAAATCTGCTGCCACAAAGAATTTACATTTCCTGACTCCGGCCAGCTTTCCCCAAAGCACTAACCCATTTTGAAACACATACTGTACTTAGAAATCTGCTGCCACAAAGAAGTTACATTTCCAGATTCCGGCCTGCTTGGCCCAAGGGCTCTAACCCATTCTGAAACACAACTGTACTTAGAAATCTGCTACCACAAAGAAGTTACATTTCCTGACTCCGGCCAGCTTGGCCCAAGGGCTCTAACCCATTCTGAAAAACCACTGTACTTAGAAATCTGCTTCCCCAAAAATGTTACATTTGCTGACTCCGGTAAGTTTTGGCCAAAGCGCTCTAACCCATTTTGGAACACCACTGTACTTAGCAATTTGCTGCCACAAAGAATTTACATTTCCTGACTCCGGCTAGCTTTCCCCAAGGCACTAACCCATTCTGAAACACAACTGTACTTAGAAATCTGCTGCCACAAAGAAGTTACATTTCCTGACTCCGGCCAGCTTGGCCCAAGGGCTCTAACCCATTCTGAAACACCACTGTACTTAGAAATATGCTTCCACAAAAAAGTTACATTTGTTGACTCCGGTAAGTTTTGGCCAAGGCGCTCTAACCCATTTTGGAACACCACTGTACTTAGAAATCTGCTGCCACAAAGAAGTTCCATTTCCTCACTCCAGCCAGCTTGATCCAAGTGCTCTAACCCATTCTGAAACACCAATGTTCTTAGAAATCTGCTACCACAAAGAAGTTCCATTGTCTCACTACAGCCAGCTTGGCCCAAGGGCTCTAACCAATTCTGAAACATCACTGTACTTAGAAATCTGCTGCCACAAAGAATTTACATTTCCTGACTCCGGCCAGCTTGCCCCAAGGCACTAACCCATTCTGAAACACCACTGTACTTAGAAATCTGCTGCCACAAAGAAGTTACATTTCCTCACTCCAGCCAGCTTGGTCCAAGGGCTCTAACCCATTCTGAAACACCAATGTTCTTAGAAATCTGCTACCACAAAGAAGTTCCATTGCCTCACTACAGCCAGCTTGGCCCAAGGGCTCTAACCCATTCTGAAACACCACTGTACTTAGAAATCTGCTGCCACAAAGAAGTTACATTTCCTCACTCCAGCCAGCTTGGTCCAAGGGCTCTAACCCATTCTGAAACACCAATGTTCTTTGAAATCTGCTACCACAAAGAAGTTCCATTGCCTCACTCCAGCCAGCTTGGCCCAAGTGCTCTAACCCATTCTGAAACACAACTGTACTTAGAAATCTGCTGTCAGAAAGAAGTTACATTTCCTCAATCCGGCCTGCTTGGCCCAAGGGCTCTAACCCATTCTGAAACACCAATGTTTTTAGAAATCTCCTGCCACAAAGAAGTTACATTTCCTAACTGCGGCCATCTTGGCCCAAGGGCTCTAACCCATTCTGAAATACCACTGTATTTAGAAATCTGCTTCCACAAAAAAGTTACATTTGCTGACTCCAGTAAGTTTTGGCCAAGGCGCTCTAACCCATTTTGGAACACCTCTGTACTTAGAAATCTGCTGCCACAAAGAAGTTACATTTCCTCACTCCAGCCAGCTTGATCCAAGGGCTCTAACCCATTCTGAAACACAAATGTTCTTAGAAATCTGCTACCACAAAGAAGTTCCATTGTCTCACTACAGCCAGCTTGGCCCAAGGGCTCTAACCCATTCTGAAACACCACTGTACTTAGAAATCTGCTGCCACAAAGAAGTTACATTTCCTCACTCCAGCCAGCTTGGTCCAAGGGCTCTAACCCATTCTGAAACACCAATGTTCTTAGAAATCTGCTACCACAAAGAAGTTCCATTGCCTCACTACAGCCAGCTTGGCCCAAGGGCTCTAACCCATTCTGAAACACCACTGTACTTAGAAATCTGCTGCCACAAAGAAGTTACATTTCCTCACTCCAGCCAGCTTGGTCCAAGGGCTCTAACCCATTCTGAAACACCAATGTTCTTTGAAATCTGCTACCACAAAGAAGTTCCATTGCCTCACTCCAGCCAGCTTGGCCCACGTGCTCTAACCCATTCTGAGACACACCTGTACTTAGAAATCTGCTGTCAGAAAGAAGTTACATTTCCTCAATCCAGCCAGCTTGGCCCAAGGGCTCTAATCCATTCTGAAACACCAATGTTCTTAGAAATCTCCTGCCACAAAGAAGTTACATTTCCTGACTGCGGCCAGCTTGGCCCAAGGGCTCTACCTCATTCTGAAATACCACTGTACTTAGAAATCTGCTTCCACAAAAAAGTTTAATTTGCTGTCTCCGGTAAGTTTGGCCAAAACGCTCTAACTGATTTTGAAACACTACTGTACTTAGAAATCTGCTGCCACAAAGAATTTACATTTCCTGACTCCGGCCAGCTTTCCCCAAAGCACTAACCCATTTTGAAACACATACTGTACTTAGAAATCTGCTGCCACAAAGAAGTTACATTTCCAGATTCCGGCCTGCTTGGCCCAAGGTCTCTAACCCATTCTGAAACACAACTGTACTTAGAAATCTGCTACCACAAAGAAGTTACATTTCCTGACTCCGGCCAGCTTGGCCCAAGGGCTCTAACCCATTCTGAAAAACCACTGTACTTAGAAATCTGCTTCCCCAAAAATGTTACATTTGCTGACTCCGGTAAGTTTTGGCCAAAGCGCTCTAACCCATTTTGGAACACCACTGTACTTAGCAATTTGCTGCCACAAAGAATTTACATTTCCTGACTCCGGCCAGCTTTCCCCAAGGCACTAACCCATTCTGAAACACAACTGTACTTAGAAATCTGCTGCCACAAAGAAGTTACATTTCCTGACTCCGGCCAGCTTGGCCCAAGGGCTCTAACCCATTCTGAAACACCACTGTACTTAGAAATCTGCTTCCACAAAAAAGTTACATTTGCTGACTCTGGTAAGTTTTGGCCAAGGCGCTCTAACCCATTTTGGAACACCACTGTACTTAGAAATCTGCTGCCACAAAGAAGTTACATTTCCTCACTCCAGCCAGCTTGATCCAAGTGCTGTAACCCATTCTGAAACCCCACTGTACTTAGAAATCTGCTACCACAAAGAAGTTCCATTGTCTCACTACAGCCAGCTTGGCCCAAGGGCTCTAACCAATTCTGAAACATCACTGTACTTAGAAATCTGCTGCCACAAAGAATTTACATTTCCTGACTCCGGCCAGCGTGCCCCAAGGCACTAACCCGTTCTGAAACACCACTGTACTTAGAAATCTGCTGCCACAAAGAAGTTACATTTCCTCAATCCAACCAGCTTGGCCCAAGGGCTCTAACCCATTCTGAAACACCACTGTACTTAGAAATCTGCTGCCACAAAGAAGTTACATTTCCTCACTCCAGCCAGCTTGGTCCAAGGGCTCTAACCCATTCTGAAACACCAATGTTCTTTGAAATCTGCTACCACAAAGAAGTTCCATTGCCTCACTCCAGCCAGCTTGGCCCAAGTGCTCTAACCCATTCTGAAACACAACTGTACTTAGAAATCTGCTGTCAGAAAGAAGTTACATTTCCTCAATCCGGCCTGCTTGGCCCAAGGGCTCTAACCCATTCTGAAACACCAATGTTCTTAGAAATCTCCTGCCACAAAGAAGTTACATTTCCTGACTGCGGCCATCTTGGCCCAAGGGCTCTAACCCATTCTGAAATACCACTGTATTTAGAAATCTGCTTCCACAAAAAAGTTACATTTGCTGACTCCAGTAAGTTTTGGCCAAGGCGCTCTAACCCATTTTGGAACACCTCTGTACTTAGAAATCTGCTGCCACAAAGAAGTTACATTTCCTCACTCCAGCCAGCTTGATCCAAGGGCTCTAACCCATTCTGAAACACAAATGTTCTTAGAAATCTGCTACCACAAAGAAGTTCCATTGTCTCACTACAGCCAGCTTGGCCCAAGGGCTCTAACCCATTCTGAAACACCACTGTACTTAGAAATCTGCTGCCACAAAGAAGTTACATTTCCTCACTCCAGCCAGCTTGGTCCAAGGGCTCTAACCCATTCTGAAACACCAATGTTCTTAAAAATCTGCTACCACAAAGAAGTTCCATTGCCTCACTACAGCCAGCTTGGCCCAAGGGCTCTAACCCATTCTGAAACACCACTGTACTTAGAAATCTGCTGCCACAAAGAAGTTACATTTCCTCACTCCAGCCAGCTTGGTCCAAGGGCTCTAACCCATTCTGAAACACCAATGTTCTTTGAAATCTGCTACCACAAAGAAGTTCCATTGCCTCACTCCAGAAAGCTTGGCCCACGTGCTCTAACCCATTCTGAGACACAACTGTACTTAGAAATCTGCTGTCAGAAAGAAGTTACATTTCCTCAATCCGGCCAGCTTGGCCCAAGGGCTCTAATCCATTCTGAAACACCAATGTTCTTAGAAATCTCCTGCCACAAAGAAGTTACATTTCCTGACTGCGGCCAGCTTGGCCCAAGGGCTCTAACTCATTCTGAAATACCACTGTACTTAGAAATCTGCTTCCACAAAAAAGTTAAATTTGCTGTCTCCGGTAAGTTTGGCCAAAACGCTCTAACTGATTTTGAAACACTACTGTACTTAGAAATCTGCTGCCACAAAGAATTTACATTTCCTGACTCCGGCCAGCTTTCCCCAAAGCACTAACCCATTTTGAAACACATACTGTACTTAGAAATCTGCTGCCACAAAGAAGTTACATTTCCAGATTCCGGCCTGCTTGGCCCAAGGGCTCTAACCCATTCTGAAACACAACTGTACTTAGAAATCTGCTACCACAAAGAAGTTACATTTCCTGACTCCGGCCAGCTTGGCCCAAGGGCTCTAACCCATTCTGAAAAACCACTGTACTTAGAAATCTGCTTCCCCAAAAATGTTACATTTGCTGACTCCGGTAAGTTTTGGCCAAAGCGCTCTAACCCATTTTGGAACACCACTGTACTTAGCAATTTGCTGCCACAAAGAATTTACATTTCCTGACTCCGGCTAGCTTTCCCCAAGGCACTAACCCATTCTGAAACACAACTGTACTTAGAAATCTGCTGCCACAAAGAAGTTACATTTCCTGACTCCGGCCAGCTTGGCCCAAGGGCTCTAACCCATTCTGAAACACCACTGTACTTAGAAATATGCTTCCACAAAAAAGTTACATTTGTTGACTCCGGTAAGTTTTGGCCAAGGCGCTCTAACCCATTTTGGAACACCACTGTACTTAGAAATCTGCTGCCACAAAGAAGTTCCATTTCCTCACTCCAGCCAGCTTGATCCAAGTGCTCTAACCCATTCTGAAACACCAATGTTCTTAGAAATCTGCTACCACAAAGAAGTTCCATTGTCTCACTACAGCCAGCTTGGCCCAAGGGCTCTAACCAATTCTGAAACATCACTGTACTTAGAAATCTGCTGCCACAAAGAATTTACATTTCCTGACTCCGGCCAGCTTGCCCCAAGGCACTAACCCATTCTGAAACACCACTGTACTTAGAAATCTGCTGCCACAAAGAAGTTACATTTCCTCACTCCAGCCAGCTTGGTCCAAGGGCTCTAACCCATTCTGAAACACCAATGTTCTTAGAAATCTGCTACCACAAAGAAGTTCCATTGCCTCACTACAGCCAGCTTGGCCCAAGGGCTCTAACCCATTCTGAAACACCACTGTACTTAGAAATCTGCTGCCACAAAGAAGTTACATTTCCTCACTCCAGCCAGCTTGGTCCAAGGGCTCTAACCCATTCTGAAACACCAATGTTCTTTGAAATCTGCTACCACAAAGAAGTTCCATTGCCTCACTCCAGCCAGCTTGGCCCAAGTGCTCTAACCCATTCTGAAACACAACTGTACTTAGAAATCTGCTGTCAGAAAGAAGTTACATTTCCTCAATCCGGCCTGCTTGGCCCAAGGGCTCTAACCCATTCTGAAACACCAATGTTTTTAGAAATCTCCTGCCACAAAGAAGTTACATTTCCTAACTGCGGCCATCTTGGCCCAAGGGCTCTAACCCATTCTGAAATACCACTGTATTTAGAAATCTGCTTCCACAAAAAAGTTACATTTGCTGACTCCAGTAAGTTTTGGCCAAGGCGCTCTAACCCATTTTGGAACACCTCTGTACTTAGAAATCTGCTGCCACAAAGAAGTTACATTTCCTCACTCCAGCCAGCTTGATCCAAGGGCTCTAACCCATTCTGAAACACAAATGTTCTTAGAAATCTGCTACCACAAAGAAGTTCCATTGTCTCACTACAGCCAGCTTGGCCCAAGGGCTCTAACCCATTCTGAAACACCACTGTACTTAGAAATCTGCTGCCACAAAGAAGTTACATTTCCTCACTCCAGCCAGCTTGGTCCAAGGGCTCTAACCCATTCTGAAACACCAATGTTCTTAGAAATCTGCTACCACAAAGAAGTTCCATTGCCTCACTACAGCCAGCTTGGCCCAAGGGCTCTAACCCATTCTGAAACACCACTGTACTTAGAAATCTGCTGCCACAAAGAAGTTACATTTCCTCACTCCAGCCAGCTTGGTCCAAGGGCTCTAACCCATTCTGAAACACCAATGTTCTTTGAAATCTGCTACCACAAAGAAGTTCCATTGCCTCACTCCAGCCAGCTTGGCCCACGTGCTCTAACCCATTCTGAGACACACCTGTACTTAGAAATCTGCTGTCAGAAAGAAGTTACATTTCCTCAATCCAGCCAGCTTGGCCCAAGGGCTCTAATCCATTCTGAAACACCAATGTTCTTAGAAATCTCCTGCCACAAAGAAGTTACATTTCCTGACTGCGGCCAGCTTGGCCCAAGGGCTCTACCTCATTCTGAAATACCACTGTACTTAGAAATCTGCTTCCACAAAAAAGTTTAATTTGCTGTCTCCGGTAAGTTTGGCCAAAACGCTCTAACTGATTTTGAAACACTACTGTACTTAGAAATCTGCTGCCACAAAGAATTTACATTTCCTGACTCCGGCCAGCTTTCCCCAAAGCACTAACCCATTTTGAAACACATACTGTACTTAGAAATCTGCTGCCACAAAGAAGTTACATTTCCAGATTCCGGCCTGCTTGGCCCAAGGTCTCTAACCCATTCTGAAACACAACTGTACTTAGAAATCTGCTACCACAAAGAAGTTACATTTCCTGACTCCGGCCAGCTTGGCCCAAGGGCTCTAACCCATTCTGAAAAACCACTGTACTTAGAAATCTGCTTCCCCAAAAATGTTACATTTGCTGACTCCGGTAAGTTTTGGCCAAAGCGCTCTAACCCATTTTGGAACACCACTGTACTTAGCAATTTGCTGCCACAAAGAATTTACATTTCCTGACTCCGGCCAGCTTTCCCCAAGGCACTAACCCATTCTGAAACACAACTGTACTTAGAAATCTGCTGCCACAAAGAAGTTACATTTCCTGACTCCGGCCAGCTTGGCCCAAGGGCTCTAACCCATTCTGAAACACCACTGTACTTAGAAATCTGCTTCCACAAAAAAGTTACATTTGCTGACTCCGGTAAGTTTTGGCCAAGGCGCTCTAACCCATTTTGGAACACCACTGTACTTAGAAATCTGCTGCCACAAAGAAGTTACATTTCCTCACTCCAGCCAGCTTGATCCAAGTGCTGTAACCCATTCTGAAACCCCACTGTACTTAGAAATCTGCTACCACAAAGAAGTTCCATTGTCTCACTACAGCCAGCTTGGCCCAAGGGCTCTAACCAATTCTGAAACATCACTGTACTTAGAAATCTGCTGCCACAAAGAATTTACATTTCCTGACTCCGGCCAGCGTGCCCCAAGGCACTAACCCGTTCTGAAACACCACTGTACTTAGAAATCTGCTGCCACAAAGAAGTTACATTTCCTCAATCCAACCAGCTTGGTCCAAGGGCTCTAACCCATTCTGAAACACCAATGTTCTTAGAAATCTGCTACCACAAAGAAGTTCCATTGCCTCACTACAGCCAGCTTGGCCCAAGGGCTCTAATCCATTCTGAAATACCACTGTACTTAGAAATCTGCTTCCACAAAAAAGTTACATTTGCTGACTCCGGTAAATTTGGCCAAAGCGCTCTAACCCATTTTGAAACACCACTGTACTTAGAAATCTGCTGCCACAAAGAAGTTACATTTCCTGACTCCGGCCAGCTTGGCCCAAGGGCTCTAACCCATTCTGAAACACCACTGAACTTAGAAATCTGCTTCCACAAAAAAGTGACATTTGCTGACTCCGGTAAGTATTGGCCAAAGCGCTCTAACCCATTTTGGAACTCCACTGTACTTAGTAATTTGCTGCCACAAAGAATTTACATTTCCTGACTCCGGCCAGCTTGTCCTAAGGGGTCTAACCCATTCTGAAACTCCACTGTACTTAGAAATCTGCTGCCACAAAGAATTTACATTTCCTGACTCCGGCCAGCTTGCCCCAAGGCACTAACCCATTCTGAAACACCACTGTACTTAGAAATCTGCTGCCAAAAGTAGTTACATTTCCTCACTCAAGCCAGGTTGGTCCAAGGGCTCTAACCCATTCTGAAACACCAATGTTCTTAGAAATCTGCTACCACAAAGAAGTTCCATTGCCTCACTACAGCCAGCTTGGCCCAAGGGCTCTAACCCATTCTGAAACACCACTGTACTTAGAAATCTGCTGCCACAAAGAATTTACATTTCCTGACCCCGGCCAGCTTGCCCCAAGGCACTAACCCATTCTGAAACACCACTGTACTTAGAAATCTGCTGCCACAAAGAAGTTACATTTCCTCACTCCAGCCAGCTTGGCCCAAGGGCTCTAACCCATTCTGAAACACCAATGTTCTTAGAAATCTGCTACCACAAAGAAGTTCCATTGCCTCACTACAGCCAGCTTGGCCCAAGGGCTCTAATCCATTCTGAAATACCACTGTACTTAGAAATCTGCTTCCACAAAAAAGTTACATTTGCTGACTCCGGTAAATTTGGCCAAAGCGCTCTAACCCATTTTGAAACACCACTGTACTTAGAAATCTGCTGCCACAAAGAAGTTACATTTCCTGACTCCGGCCAGCTTGGCCCAAGGGCTCTAACCCATTCTGAAACACCACTGAACTTAGAAATCTGCTTCCACAAAAAAGTGACATTTGCTGACTCCGGTAAGTATTGGCCAAAGCGCTCTAACCCATTTTGGAACTCCACTGTACTTAGTAATTTGCTGCCACAAAGAATTTACATTTCCTGACTCCGGCCAGCTTGTCCTAAGGGGTCTAACCCATTCTGAAACTCCACTGTACTTAGAAATCTGCTGCCACAAAGAATTTACATTTCCTGACTCCGGCCAGCTTGCCCCAAGGCACTAACCCATTCTGAAACACCACTGTACTTAGAAATCTGCTGCCAAAAGAAGTTACATTTCCTCACTCAAGCCAGGTTGGTCCAAGGGCTCTAACCCATTCTGAAACACCAATGTTCTTAGAAATCTGCTACCACAAAGAAGTTCCATTGCCTCACTACAGCCAGCTTGGCCCAAGGGCTCTAACCCATTCTGAAACACCATTGTACTTAGAAATCTGCTGCCACAAAGAAGTTACATTTCCTCATTCCAGCCAGCTTGGTCCAAGGGCTCTAACCCATTCTGAAACACCAATGTTCTTTGAAATCTGCTACCACAAAGAAGTTCCATTGCCTCACTCCAGCCAGCTTGGCCCAAGTGCTCTAACCCATTCTGAGACACAACTGTACTTAGAAATCTGCTGTCAGAAAGAAGTTACAATTCCTCAATCCGGCCAGCTTGGCCCAAGGGCTCTAACCCATTGTGAAACACCGATGTTCTTAGAAATCTCCTGCCACAAAGAAGTTACATTTCCTGACTGCGGCCAGCTTGGCCCAAGGGCTCTAACTCATTCTGAAATACCACTGTACTTAGAAATCTGCTTCCAAAATAAGTTACATTTGCTGTCTCCGGTAAGTTTGACCAAAACGCTCTAACCCATTTTGAAACACTACTGTACTTAGAAATCTGCTGCCACAAAGAATTTACATTTCCTGACTCCGGCCAGCTTTCCCCAAGGCACTAACCCATTCTGAAACACATACTGTACTTAGAAATCTGCTGCCACAAAGAAGTTACATTTCCAGATTCCGGCCTGCTTGGCCCAAGGTCTCTAACCCATTCTGAAACACAACTGTACTTAGAAATCTGCTACCACAAAGAAGTTACATTTCCTGACTCCAGCCAGCTTGGCCCAAGGGCTCTAACCCATTCTGAAACACCACTGTACTTAGAAATCTGCTTCCCCAAAAATGTTACAATTGCTGACTCCGGTAAGTTTTGGCCAAAGCACTCTAACCCATTTTGGAACACCACTGTACTTAGCAATTTGCTGCCACAAAGAATTTACATTTCCTGACTCCGGCCAGCTTTCCCCAAGGCACTAACCCATTCTGAAACACATACTGTACTTAGAAATCTGCTGCCACAAAGAAGTTACATTTCCTGACTCCGGCCAGCTTGGCCCAAGGGCTCTAACCCATTCTGAAACACCACTGTACTTAGAAATCTGCTGCCACAAAGAATTTACATTTCCTGACTCCGGCCAGCTTGCCCCAAGGCACTAACCCATTCTGAAACACCACTGTACTTAGAAATCTGCTGCCACAAAGAAGTTACATTTCCTCACTCCAGCCAGCTTGGTCCAAGGGCTCTAACCCATTCTGAAACACCAATGTACTTAGAAATCTGCTACCACAAAGAAGTTCCATTGCCTCACTACAGCCAGCTTGGCCCAAGGGCTCTAACCCATTCTGAAACACAACTGTACTTAGAAATCTGCTGCCACAAAGAATTTACATTTCCTGACTCCGGCCAGCTTGTCCCAAGACACTAACCCATTCTGAAACACAACTGTACTTAGAAATCTGCTACCACAAAGAAGTTACATTTCCTCAATCCGGCCAGCTTGGCCCAAGGGCTCTAACCCATTCTGAAACACCACTGTACTTATCAATCTGCTTCCCCAAAAATGTTACATTTGCTGACTCCGGTAAGTTTTGGCCAAAGCGCTCTAACCCATTTTGGAACACCACTGTACTTAGCAATATGCTGCCACAAAGAATTTACATTTCCTGACTCCGGCCAGCTTTCCCCAAGGCACTAACCCATTCTGAAACACATACTGTACTTAGAAATCTGCTGCCACAAAGAAATTACATTTCCTGACTCCGGCCAGCTTGGCCCAAGGGCTCTAACCCATTCTGAAACACCACTGTACTTATCAATCTGCTTCCCCAAAAATGTTACATTTGCTGACTCCGGTAAGTTTTGGCCAAAGCGCTCTAACCCATTTTGGAACACCACTGTACTTAGCAATATGCTGCCACAAAGAATTTACATTTCCTGACTCCGGCCAGCTTTCCCCAAGGCACTAACCCATTCTGAAACACATACTGTACTTAGAAATCTGCTGCCACAAAGAAATTACATTTCCTGACTCCGGCCAGCTTGGCCCAAGGGCTCTAACCCATTCTGAAACACCACTGAACTTAGAAATCTGCTTCCACAAAAAAGTTACATTTGCTGACACTGGTAAGTTTTGGCCAAAGCGCTCTAACCCATTTTGGAACTCCACTGTACTTAGTAATTTGCTAGCACAAAGAATTTACATTTCCTGACTCCGGCCAGCTTGTCCTAAGGGGTCTAACCCATTCTGAAACACCACTGTACTTAGTAATCTGCTGCCACAAAGAAGTTACATTTCCTGACTGCGGCCAGCTTGGCCCAAGGGCTCTAACCCATTCTGAAACACAACTGTACTTAGAAATCTGCTGTCACAAAGAAGTTACATTTCCTCAATCCGGCCAGCTTGGCCCAAGGGCTCTAACCCATTCTGAAACACCAATGTTCTTAGAAATCTCCTGCCACAAAGAAGTTACATTTCCTAACTGCGGCTATCTTGGCCCAAGGGCTCTAACCCATTCTGAAATACCACTGTATTTAGAAATCTGCTTCCACAAAAAAGTTACATTTGCTGACTCCAGTAAGTTTTGGCCAAGGCGCTCTAACCCATTTTGGAACACCACTGTACTTAGAAATCTGCTGCCACAAAGAAGTTACATTTCCTCACTCCAGCCAGCTTGATCCAAGGGCTCTAACCCATTCTGAAACACAAATATTCTTAGAAATCTGCTACCACAAAGAAGTTCCATTGTCTCACTACAGCCAGCTTGGCCCAAGGGCTCTAACCCATTCTGAAACACCACTGTACTTAGAAATCTGCTGCCACAAAGAAGTTACATTTCCTGACTCCGGCCAGCTTGCCCCAAGGCACTAACCCATTCTGAAACACCACTGTACTTAGAAATCTGCTGCCACAAAGAAGTTACATTTCCTCACTCCAGCCAGCTTGGTCCAAGGGCTCTAACCCATTCTGAAACACCAATGTACTTAGAAATCTGCTACCACAAAGAAGTTCCATTGCCTCACTACAGCCAGCTTGGCCCAAGGGCTCTAACCCATTCTGAAACACAACTGTACTTAGAAATCTGCTACCACAAAGAAGTTACATTTCTTGACTCCGGCCAGCTTGGCCCAAGGGCTCTAACCCATTCTGAAACACCACTGTACTTAGAAATCTGCTTCCCCAAAAATGTTACATTTGCTGACTCCGGTAAGTTTTGGCCAAAGCGCTCTAACCCATTTTGGAACACCACTGTACTTAGCAATTTGCTGCCACAAAGAATTTACATTTCCTGACTCCAGCCAGCTTTCCCCAAGGCACTAACCCATTCTGAAACACATACTGTTCTTAGAAATCTGCTGCCACAAAGAAGTTACATTTCCTGACTCCGGCCAGCTTGGCCCAAGGGCTCTAACCCATTCTGAAACACCACTGAACTTAGAAATCTGCTTCCACAAAAAAGTTACATTTGCTGACTCCGGTAAGTTTTGGCCAAAGCGCTCTAACCCATTTTGGAACTCCACTGTACTTAGTAATTTGCAGCCACAAAGAATTTACATTTCCTGACTCCGGCCAGCTTGTCCTAAGGGCTCTAACCCATTCTGAAACACCACTGTACTTAGAAATCTGCTGCCACAAAGAAGTTACATTTCCTCACTCCAGCCAGCTTGGTCCAAGGGCTCTAATCCATTCTGAAACACCAATGTTCTTTGAAATCTGCTACCACAAAGAAGTTCCATTGCCTCACTCCAGCCAGCTTGGCCCAAGTGCTCTAACCCATTCTGAGACACAACTGTACTTAGAAATCTGCTGTCAGAAAGAAGTTACATTTCCTAAATCCGGCCAGCTTGGCCCAAGGGCTCTAACCCATTCTGAAACACCAATGTTCTTAGAAATCCCCTGCCACAAAGAAGTTACATTTCCTAATTGCGGCCAGCTTGGCCCAAGGTCTCTAACTCATTCTGAAATACCACTGTACTTAGAAATCTGCTTCCACAAAAAAGTTAAATTTGCTGTCTCCGGTAAGTTTGGCCAAAACGCTCTAACCCATTTTGAAACACTACTGTACTTAGAAATCTGCTGCCACAAAGAATTTACATTGCCTCACTCCAGCCAGCTTGGCCCAAGTGCTCTAACCCATTCTGAGACACAACTGTACTTAGAAATCTGCTGTCAGAAAGAAGTTACATTTCCTCAATCCGGCCAGCTTGGCCCAAGGGCTCTAACTCATTCTGAAACACCAATGTTCTTAGAAATCTCCTGCCACAAAGAAGTTACATTTCCTGACTGCGGCCAGCTTGGCCCAAGGGCTCTAACTCCTTCTGAAATAATACTGTACTTAGAAATCTGCTTCCACAAAAAAGTTACATTTGCTGTCTCCGGTAAGTTTGGCCAAAACGCTCTAACCCATTTTGAAACACTACTGTACTTAGAAATCTGCTGCCACAAAGAATTTACATTTCCTGACTCTGGCCAGCTTTCCCCAAGGCACTAACCCATTCTGAAACACATACTGTACTTAGAAATCTGCTGCCACAAAGAAGTTACATTTCCAGATTCCGGCCTGCTTGGCCCAAGGTCTCTAACCCATTCTGAAACACAACTGTACTTAGAAATCTGCTACCACAAAGAAGTTACATTTCCTGACTCCGGCCAGCTTGGCCCAAGGGCTCTAACCCATTCTGAAACACCACTGTACTTAGAATTCTGCTTCCACAAAAAAGTTACATTTGCTGACTCCGGTAAGTTTTGGCCAAGGCGCACTAACCCATTTTGGAACACCACTGTACTTAGAAATCTGCTGCCACAAAGAAGCTACATTTCCTGACTCCGGCCAGCTTGGCCCAAGGGCTCTAACCCATTCTGAAACACCACTGTACTTAGAAATCTGCTTCCACAAAAAAGTTACATTGTCTCACTACAGCCAGCTTGGCCCAAGGACTCTAACCCATTCTGAAACACCACTGTACTTAGAAATCTGCTGCCACAAAGAATTTACATTTCCTGACTCCGGCCAGCTTGCCCCAAGGCACTAACCCATTCTGAAACACCACTGTACTTAGAAATCGGCTGCCACAAAGAAGTTACATTTCCTCACTCCAGCCAGCTTGGTCCAAGGGCTCTAACCCATTCTGAAACACCAATGTTCTTAGAAATCTGCTACCACAAAGAAGTTCCATTGCCTCACTACAGCCAGCTTGGCCCAAGAGCTCTAACCCATTCTGAAACACCACTGTACTTAGAAATCTGCTGCCACAAAGAAGTTACATTTCTTCACTCCAGCCAGCTTGGTCCAAGGGCTCTAACCCATTCTGAAACACCAGTGTTCTTTGAAATCTGCTACCACAAAGAAGTTCCATTGCCTCACTCCAGCCGGCTTGGCCCAAGTGCTCTAACCCATTCTGAAACACAACTGTACTTAGAAATCTGCCGTCAGAAAGAAGTTACATTTCCTCAATCCGGCCAGCTTGGCCCAGGGCTCTAACCCATTCTGAAACACCAATGTTCTTAGAAATCTCCTGCCACAAAGAAGTTACATTTGCTGTCTCCGGTAAGTTTGGCCAAAACGCTCTAACCCATTTTGAAACACCACTGTACTTAGCAATATGCTGCCACAAAGAATTTACATTTCCTGACTCTGGCCAGCTTTCCCCAAGGCACTAACCCATTCTGAAACACATACTGTACTTAGAAATCTGCTGCCACAAAGAAGTTACATTTCCAGATTCCGGCCTGCTTGGCCCAAGGTCTCTAACCCATTCTGAAACACAACTGTACTTAGAAATCTGCTACCACAAAGAAGTTACATTTCCTGACTCCGGCCAGCTTGGCCCAAGGGCTCTAACCCATTCTGAAACACCACTGTACTTAGAATTCTGCTTCCACAAAAAAGTTACATTTGCTGACTCCGGTAAGTTTTGGCCAAGGCGCACTAACCCATTTTGGAACACCACTGTACTTAGAAATCTGCTGCCACAAAGAAGTTACATTTCCTGACTCCGGCCAGCTTGGCCCAAGGGCTCTAACCCATTCTGAAACACCACTGTACTTAGAAATCTGCTTCCACAAAAAAGTTACATTGTCTCACTACAGCCAGCTTGGCCCAAGGACTCTAACCCATTCTGAAACACCACTGTACTTAGAAATCTGCTGCCACAAAGAATTTACATTTCCTGACTCCGGCCAGCTTGCCCCAAGGCACTAACCCATTCTGAAACACCACTGTACTTAGAAATCGGCTGCCACAAAGAAGTTACATTTCCTCACTCCAGCCAGCTTGGTCCAAGGGCTCTAACCCATTCTGAAACACCAATGTTCTTAGAAATCTGCTACCACAAAGAAGTTCCATTGCCTCACTACAGCCAGCTTGGCCCAAGAGCTCTAACCCATTCTGAAACACCACTGTACTTAGAAATCTGCTGCCACAAAGAAGTTACATTTCTTCACTCCAGCCAGCTTGGTCCAAGGGCTCTAACCCATTCTGAAACACCAGTGTTCTTTGAAATCTGCTGCCACAAAGAAGTTCCATTGCCTCACTCCAGCCGGCTTGGCCCAAGTGCTCTAACCCATTCTGAAACACAACTGTACTTAGAAATCTGCCGTCAGAAAGAAGTTACATTTCCTCAATCCGGCCAGCTTGGCCCAGGGCTCTAACCCATTCTGAAACACCAATGTTCTTAGAAATCTCCTGCCACAAAGAAGTTACATTTCCTGACTGCGGCCATCTTGGCCCAAGGGCTCTAACCCATTCTGAAATACCACTGTACTTAGAAATCTGCTTCCACAAAAAAGTTAAATTTGCTGTCTCCGGTAAGTTTGGCCAAAACGCTCTAACTGATTTTGAAACACTACTGTACTTAGAAATCTGCTGCCACAAAGAATTTACATTTCCTGACTCCGGCCAGCTTTCCCCAAAGCACTAACCCATTTTGAAACACATACTGTACTTAGAAATCTGCTGCCACAAAGAAGTTACATTTCCAGATTCCGGCCTGCTTGGCCCAAGGTCTCTAACCCATTCTGAAACAACTGTACTTAGAAATCTGCTACCACAAAGAAGTTACATTTGCTGACTCCGGTAAGTTTTGGCCAAGGCGCACTAACCCATTTTGGAACACCACTGTACTTAGAAATCTGCTGCCACAAAGAAGTTACATTTCCTGACTCCGGCCAGCTTGGCCCAAGGGCTCTAACCCATTCTGAAACACCACTGTACTTAGAAATCTGCTTCCACAAAAAAGTTACATTGTCTCACTACAGCCAGCTTGGCCCAAGGACTCTAACCCATTCTGAAACACCACTGTACTTAGAAATCTGCTGCCACAAAGAATTTACATTTCCTGACTCCGGCCAGCTTGCCCCAAGGCACTAACCCATTCTGAAACACCACTGTACTTAGAAATCGGCTGCCACAAAGAAGTTACATTTCCTCACTCCAGCCAGCTTGGTCCAAGGGCTCTAACCCATTCTGAAACACCAATGTTCTTAGAAATCTGCTACCACAAAGAAGTTCCATTGCCTCACTACAGCCAGCTTGGCCCAAGAGCTCTAACCCATTCTGAAACACCACTGTACTTAGAAATCTGCTGCCACAAAGAAGTTACATTTCTTCACTCCAGCCAGCTTGGTCCAAGGGCTCTAACCCATTCTGAAACACCAGTGTTCTTTGAAATCTGCTACCACAAAGAAGTTCCATTGCCTCACTCCAGCCGGCTTGGCCCAAGTGCTCTAACCCATTCTGAAACACAACTGTACTTAGAAATCTGCCGTCAGAAAGAAGTTACATTTCCTCAATCCGGCCAGCTTGGCCCAGGGCTCTAACCCATTCTGAAACACCAATGTTCTTAGAAATCTCCTGCCACAAAGAAGTTACATTTCCTGACTGCGGCCATCTTGGCCCAAGGGCTCTAACCCATTCTGAAATACCACTGTACTTAGAAATCTGCTGCCACAAAGAATTTACATTTCCTGACTCTGGCCAGCTTGCCCCAAGGCACTAACGCATTCTGAAACACCACTGTACTTAGAAATCTGCTGCCACAAAGAAGTTACATTTCCAGATTCCGGCCTGCTTGGCCCAAGGTCTCTAACCCATTCTGAAACACAACTGTACTTAAAAATCTGCTGTCACAAAGGAGTTACATTTCCTCAATCCGGCCAGCTTGACCCAAGGCCTATAACACATTCTGAGACACCAATGTTCTTAGAAATCTCCTGCCACAAAGAAGTTACATTTCCTGACTGCGGCCAGCTTGGCCTAAGGGCTCTAATCCATTCTGAAATACCACTGTACTTAGAAATCTGCTTCCACAAAAAAGTTACATTTGCTGACTGCGGTAAGTTTTGGCCAAAGCTCTCTAACCCATTTTGGAACTCCACTGTACTTAGTAATTTGCTGCCACAAAGAAGTTACATTTCCTGACTCCGGCCAGCTTGTCCTAAGGGGTCTAACCCATTCTGAAACACCACTGTACCTAGAAATCTGCTGCCACAAAGAATTTACATTTCCTGACTCCGGCCAGCTTGCCCCAAGGCACTAACCCATTCTGAAACACCACTGTACTTAGAAATGTGCTGCCACAAAGAAGTTACATTTCCTCACTCCAGCCAGGTTGGTCCAAGGGCTCTAACCCATTCCCGAACACCAATGTTCTTAGAAATCTGCTACCACAAAGAAGTTCCATTGCCTCACTACAGCCAGCTTGGCCCAAGGGCTCTAACCTATTCTGAAACACCACTGTACTTAGAAATCTGCTGCCACAAAGAATTTACATTTCCTGACTCCGGCCAGCTTGCCCCAAGGCACTAACCCATTCTGAAACACCACTGTACTTAGAAATCTGCTGCCACAAAGAAGTTACATTTCCTCACCCCAGCCAGCTTGGTCCAAGGGCTCTAACCCATTCTGAAACACCAATGTTCTTAGAAATCTGCTACCACAAAGAAGTTCCATTGCCTCACTACAGCCAGCTTGGCCCAAGGGCTCTAACCCATTCTGAAACACCACTGTACTTAGAAGTCTGCTGCCACAAAGAAGTTACATTTCCTCACTCCAGCCAGCTTGGTCCAAGGGCTCTAACCCATTCTGAAACACCAATGTTCTTTGAAATCTGCTACCACAAAGAAGTTCCATTGCCTCACTCCAGCCAGCTTGGCCCAAGTGCTCTAACCCATTCTGAGACACAACTGTACTTAGAAATCTGCTGTCAGAAAGAAGTTACATTTCCTCAATCCGGCCAGCTTGGCCCAAGGGCTCTAACCCATTCTGAAACACCAATGTTCTTAGAAATCTCCTGCCACAAAGAAGTTACATTTCCTGACTGCGGCCACCTTGGCCCAAGGGCTCTAACTCATTCTGAAATACCACTGTACTTAGAAATCTGCTTCCACAAAAAAGTTACATTTGCTGACTCCGGTAAGTTTGGCCAAAACGCTCTAACCCATTTTGAAACACTACTGTACTTAGAAATCTGCTGCCACAAAGAATTTACATTTCCTGACTCCGGCCAGCTTTCCCCAAGGCACTAACCCATTCTGAAACACATACTGTACTTAGAAATCTGCTGCCACAAAGAATTTACATTTCCTGACTCCGGCCAGCTTGCCCCAAGGCACTAACGCATTCTGAAACACCACTGTACTTAGAAATCTGCTGCCACAAAGAAGTTACATTTCCAGATTCCTGCCTGCTTGGCCCAAGGTCTCTAACCCATTTTGAAACACAACTGTACTTAGAAATCTGCTGTCACAAAGAAGTTACATTTCCTCAATCCGGCCAGCTTGACCCAAGGGCTCTAACACATTCTGAGACACCAATGTTCTTAGAAATCTCCTGCCACAAAGAAGTTACATTTCCTGACTCCGGTAAATTTGGCTAAAGCGCTCTAACCCATTTTGAAACACCACTGTACTTAGAAATCTGCTGCCACAAAGAAGTTACATTTCCTGACTCCGGCCAGCTTGGCCCAAGGGCTCTAACCCATTCTGAAACACCACTGAACTTAGAAATCTGCTTCCACAAAAAAGTTACATTTGCTGACTCCGGTAAGTTTTGGCCTTAGCGCTCTAACCCATTTTGGAACTCCACTGTACTTAGTAATTTGCTGCCACAAAGAATTTACATGTCCTGACTCCGGCCAGCTTGTCCTAAGGGGTCTAACCCATTCTGAAACACCACTGTACTTAGAAATCTGCTGCCACAAAGAATATACATTTCCTGACTCCGGCCAGCTTGCCCCAAGGCACTAACCCATTCTGAAACACCACTGTACTTAGAAATCTTCTACCACAAAGAAGTTACATTTCCTCACTCCAGCCAGGTTGGTCCAAGGGCTCTAACACATTCTGAAACACCAATGTTCTTAGAAATCTGCTACCACAAAGAAGTTCCATTGCCTCACTACAGCCAGCTTGGCCCAAGGGCTCTAACCCATTCTGAAACACCACTGTACTTAGAAATCTGCTGCCACAAAGAATTTACATTTCCTGACTCCGGCCAGCTTGCCCCAAGGCACTAACCCATTCTGAAACACCACTGTACTTAGAAATTTGCTGCCACAAAGAAGTTACATTTCCTCACTCCAGCCAGCTTGGTCCAAGGGCTCTAACCCATTCTGAATCACCAATGTTCTTAGAAATCTCCTGCCACAAAGAAGTTACATTTCCTGACTGCGGCCAGCTTGGCCCAAGGGCTCTAACTCATTCTGAAATACCACTGTACTTAGAAATCTGCTTCCACAAAAAAGTTACATTTGCTGTCTCCGGTAAGTGTGGCCAAAACGCTCTAACCCATTTTGAAACACTACTGTACTTAGAAATCTGCTGCCACAAAGAATTTACATTTCCTGACTCTGGCCAGCTTTCCCCAAGGCACTAACCCATTCTGAAACACATACTGTACTTAGAAATCTGCTGCCACAAAGAAGTTACATTTCCAGATTCCGGCCTGCTTGGCCCAAGATCTCTAACCCATTCTGAAACACAACTGTACTTAGAAATCTGCTACCACAAAGAAGTTACATTTCCTGACTCCGGCCAGCTTGGCCCAAGGGCTCTAACCCATTCTGAAACACCACTGTACTTAGAATTCTGCTTCCACAAAAAAGTTACATTTGCTGACTCCGGTAAGTTTTGGCCAAGGCGCACTATCCCATTTTGGAACACCACTGTACTTAGAAATCTGCTGCCACAAAGAAGTTACATTTCCTGACTCCGGCCAGCTTGGCCCAAGGGCTCTAACCCATTCTGAAACACCACTGTACTTAGAAATCTGCTTCCACAAAAAAGTTACATTGTCTCACTACAGCCAGCTTGGCCCAAGGACTCTAACCCATTCTGAAACACCACTGTACTTAGAAATCTGCTGCCACAAAGAATTTACATTTCCTGACTCCGGCCAGCTTGCCCCAAGGCACTAACCCATTCTGAAACACCACTGTACTTAGAAATCGGCTGCCACAAAGAAGTTACATTTCCTCACTCCAGCCAGCTTGGTCCAAGGGCTCTAACCCATTCTGAAACACCAATGTTCTTAGAAATCTGCTACCACAAAGAAGTTCCATTGCCTCACTACAGCCAGCTTGGCCCAAGAGCTCTAACCCATTCTGAAACACCACTGTACTTAGAAATCTGCTGCCACAAAGAAGTTACATTTCTTCACTCCAGCCAGCTTGGTCCAAGGGCTCTAACCCATTCTGAAACACCAGTGTTCTTTGAAATCTGCTACCACAAAGAAGTTCCATTGCCTCACTCCAGCCGGCTTGGCCCAAGTGCTCTAACCCATTCTGAAACACAACTGTACTTAGAAATCTGCCGTCAGAAAGAAGTTACATTTCCTCAATCCGGCCAGCTTGGCCCAGGGCTCTAACCCATTCTGAAACACCAATGTTCTTAGAAATCTCCTGCCACAAAGAAGTTACATTTCCTGACTGCGGCCATCTTGGCCCAAGGGCTCTAACCCATTCTGAAATACCACTGTACTTAGAAATCTGCTGCCACAAAGAATTTACATTTCCTGACTCTGGCCAGCTTGCCCCAAGGCACTAACGCATTCTGAAACACCACTGTACTTAGAAATCTGCTGCCACAAAGAAGTTACATTTCCAGATTCCGGCCTGCTTGGCCCAAGGTCTCTAACCCATTCTGAAACACAACTGTACTTAAAAATCTGCTGTCACAAAGGAGTTACATTTCCTCAATCCGGCCAGCTTGACCCAAGGCCTATAACACATTCTGAGACACCAATGTTCTTAGAAATCTCCTGCCACAAAGAAGTTACATTTCCTGACTGCGGCCAGCTTGGCCTAAGGGCTCTAATCCATTCTGAAATACCACTGTACTTAGAAATCTGCTTCCACAAAAAAGTTACATTTGCTGACTGCGGTAAGTTTTGGCCAAAGCGCTCTAACCCATTTTGGAACTCCACTGTACTTAGTAATTTGCTGCCACAAAGAAGTTACATTTCCTGACTCCGGCCAGCTTGTCCTAAGGTGTCTAACCCATTCTGAAACACCACTGTACCTAGAAATCTGCTGCCACAAAGAATTTACATTTCCTGACTCCGGCCAGCTTGCCCCAAGGCACTAACCCATTCTGAAACACCACTGTACTTAGAAATCTGCTGATACAAGGAAGTTACATTTCCTCACTCCAGCCAGGTTGGTCCAAGGGCTCTAACCCATTCTGAAACACCAATGTTCTTAGAAATCTGCTACCACAAAGAAGTTCCATTGCCTCACTACAGCCAGCTTGGCCCAAGGGCTCTAACCTATTCTGAAACACCACTGTACTTAGAAATCTGCTGCCACAAAGAATTTACATTTCCTGACTCCGGCCAGCTTGCCCCAAGGCACTAACCCATTCTGAAACACCACTGTACTTAGAAATCTGCTGCCACAAAGAAGTTACATTCCCTCACCCCAGCCAGCTTGGTCCAAGGGCTCTAACCCATTCTGAAACACCAATGTTCTTAGAAATCTGCTACCACAAAGAAGTTCCATTGCCTCACTACAGCCAGCTTGGCCCAAGGGCTCTAACCCATTCTGAAACACCACTGTACTTAGAAGTCTGCTGCCACAAAGAAGTTACATTTCCTCACTCCAGCCAGCTTGGTCCAAGGGCTCTAACCCATTCTGAAACACCAATGTTCTTTGAAATCTGCTACCACAAAGAAGTTCCATTGCCTCACTCCAGCCAGCTTGGCCCAAGTGCTCTAACCCATTCTGAGACACAACTGTACTTAGAAATCTGCTGTCAGAAAGAAGTTACATTTCCTCAATCCGGCCAGCTTGGCCCAAGGGCTCTAACCCATTCTGAAACACCAATGTTCTTAGAAATCTCCTGCCACAAAGAAGTTACATTTCCTGACTGCGGCCACCTTGGCCCAAGGGCTCTAACTCATTCTGAAATACCACTGTACTTAGAAATCTGCTTCCACAAAAAAGTTACATTTGCTGACTCCGGTAAATTTGGCGAAAACGCTCTAACCCATTTTGAAACACTACTGTACTTAGAAATCTGCTGCCACAAAGAATTTACATTTCCTGACTCCGGCCAGCTTTCCCCAAGGCACTAACCCATTCTGAAACACATACTGTACTTAGAAATCTGCTGCCACAAAGAATTTACATTTCCTGACTCCGGCCAGCTTGCCCCAAGGCACTAACGCATTCTGAAACACCACTGTACTTAGAAATCTGCTGCCACAAAGAAGTTACATTTCCAGATTCCTGCCTGCTTGGCCCAAGGCACTAACCCATTCTGAAACACATACTGTACTTAGAAATCTGCTGCCACAAAGAATTTACATTTCCTCAATCCGGCCAGCTTGACCTAAGGGCTCTAACACATTCTGAGACACCAATGTTCTTAGAAATCTCCTGCCACAAAGAAGTTACATTTCCTGACTCCGGTAAATTTGGCTAAAGCGCTCTAACCCATTTTGAAACACCACTGTACTTAGAAATCTGCTGCCACAAAGAAGTTACATTTCCTGACTCCGGCCAGCTTGGCCCAAGGGCTCTAACCCATTCTGAAACACCACTGAACTTAGAAATCTGCTTCCACAAAAAAGTTACATTTGCTGACTCCGGTAAGTTTTGGCCTTAGCGCTCTAACCCATTTTGGAACTCCACTGTACTTAGTAATTTGCTGCCACAAAGAATTTACATGTCCTGACTCCGGCCAGCTTGTCCTAAGGGGTCTAACCCATTCTGAAACACCACTGTACTTAGAAATCTGCTGCCACAAAGAATATACATTTCCTGACTCCGGCCAGCTTGCCCCAAGGCACTAACCCATTCTGAAACACCACTGTACTTAGAAATCTTCTACCACAAAGAAGTTACATTTCCTCACTCCAGCCAGGTTGGTCCAAGGGCTCTAACACATTCTGAAACACCAATGTTCTTAGAAATCTGCTACCACAAAGAAGTTCCATTGCCTCACTACAGCCAGCTTGGCCCAAGGGCTCTAACCCATTCTGAAACACCACTGTACTTAGAAATCTGCTGCCACAAAGAATTTACATTTCCTGACTCCGGCCAGCTTGCCCCAAGGCACTAACCCATTCTGAAACACCACTGTACTTAGAAATCTGCTGCCACAAAGAAGTTACATTTCCTCACTCCAGCCAGCTTGGTCCAAGGGCTCTAACCCATTCTGAAACACCAATGTTCTTAGAAATCTGCTACCACAAAGAAGTTCCATTGCCTCACTACAGCCAGCTTGGCCCAAGGGCTCTAACCCATTCTGAAACACAACTGTACTTAGAAATCTGCTGTCACAAAGAAGTTACATTTCCTCAATCCGGCCAGCTTGACCCAAGGGCTCTAACACATTCTGAGACACCAATGTTCTTAGAAATCTCCTGCCACAAAGAAGTTACATTTCCTGACTGCGGCCAGCTTGGCCCAAGGGCTCTAATCCATTCTGAAATACCACTGTACTTAGAAATCTGCTTCCACAAAAAAGTTACATTTGCTGACTCCGGTAAATTTGGCTAAAGCGCTCTAACCCATTTTGAAACACCACTGTACTTAGAAATCTGCTGCCACAAAGAAGTTACATTTCCAGACTCTGGCCAGCTTGGCCCAAGGGCTCTAACCCATTCTGAAACACCACTGAACTTAGAAATCTGCTTCCACAAAAAAGTTACATTTGCTGACTCCGGTAAGTTTTGGCCAAAGCGCTCTAACCCATTTTGGAACTCCACTGTACTTAGTAATTTGCTGCCACAAAGAATTTACATTTCCTGACTCCGGCCAGCTTGCCCCAAGGCACTAACCCATTCTGAAACACCACTGTACTTAGAAATCTGCTGCCACAAAGAATTTACATTTCCTGACTCCGGCCAGCTTGCCCCAAGGCACTAACCCATTCTGAAACACCACTGTACTTAGAAACCTGCTGCCACAAAGAAGTTACATTTCCTCACTCCAGCCAGGTTGGTCCAAGGGCTCTAACCCATTCTGAAACACCAATGTTCTTAGAAATCTGCTACCACAAAGAAGTTCCATTGCCTCACTACAGCCAGCTTGGCCCAAGGGCTCTAACCCATTCTGAAACACCACTGTACTTAGAAATCTGCTGCCACAAAGAATTTACATTTCCTGACTCTGGCCAGCTTGCCCCAAGGCACTAACCCATTCTGAAACACCACTGTACTTAGAAATCTGCTGCCACAAAGAAGTTACATTTCCTCACTCCAGCCAGCTTGGTCCAAGGGCTCTAACCCATTCTGAAACACCAATGTTCTTAGAAATCTGCTACCACAAAGAAGTTCCATTGCCTCACTACAGCCAGCTTGGCCCAAGGGCTCTAACCCATTCTGAAACACCACTGTACTTAGAAATCTGCTGCCACAAAGAAGTTACATTTCCTCACTCCAGCCAGCTTGGTCCAAGGGCTCTAACCCATTCTGAAACACCAATGTTCTTTGAAATCTGCTACCACAAAGAAGTTCCATTGCCTCACTCCAGCCAGCTTGGCCCACGTGATCTAACCCATTCTGAGACACAACTGTACTTAGAAATCTGCTGTCAGAAAGAAGTTACATTTCCTCAATCCGGCCAGCTTGGCCCAAGGGCTCTAACCCATTCTGAAACACCAATGTTCTTAGAAATCTCCTGCCACAAAGAAGTTACATTTCCTGACTGCGGCCAGCTTGGCCCAAGGGCTCTAACTCATTCTGAAATACCACTGTACTTAGAAATCTTCTTCCACAAAAAAGTTAAATTTGCTGTCTCCGGTAAGTTTGGCCAAAACGCTCAAACTGATTTTGAAACACTACTGTACTTAGAAATCTGCTGCCACAAAGAATTTACATTTCCTGACTCCGGCCAGCTTTCCCCAAAGCACTAACCCATTTTGAAACACATACTGTACTTAGAAATCTGCTGCCACAAAGAAGTTACATTTCCAGATTCCGGCCTGCTTGGCCCAAGGTCTCTAACCCATTCTGAAACACAACTGTACTTAGAAATCTGCTACCACAAAGAAGTTACATTTCCTGACTCCGGCCAGCTTGGCCCAAGGGCTCTAACCCATTCTGAAAAACCACTGTACTTAGAAATCTGCTTCCCCAAAAATGTTACATTTGCTGACTCCGGTAAGTTTTGGCCAAAGCGCTCTAACCCATTTTGGAACACCACTGTACTTAGCAATTTGCTGCCACAAAGAATTTACATTTCCTGACTCCGGCCAGCTTTCCCCAAGGCACTAACCCATTCTGAAACACCACTGTACTTAGAAATCTGCTGCCACAAAGAATTTACATTTCCTGACTCCGGCCAGCTTGCCCCAAGACACTAACCCATTCTGAAACACCACTGTACTTAGAAATCTGCTGCCACAAAGAAGTTACATTTCCTCACTCCAGCCAGGTTGGTCCAAGGGCTCTAACCCATTCTGAAACACCAATGTTCTTAGAAATCTGCTACCACAAAGAAGTTCCATTGCCTCACTACAGCCAGCTTGGCCCAAGGGCTCTAACCCATTCTGAAACACCACTGTACTTAGAAATCTGCTGCCACAAAGAATTTACATTTCCTGACTCTGGCCAGCTTGCCCCAAGGCACTAACCCATTCTGAAACACCACTGTACTTAGAAATCTGCTGCCACAAAGAAGTTACATTTCCTCACTCCAGCCAGCTTGGTCCAAGGGCTCTAACCCATTCTGAAACACCAATGTTCTTAGAAATCTCCTGCCACAAAGAAGTTACATTTCCTGACTGCGGCCAGCTTGTCCCAAGGGCTCTAACTCATTCTGAAATACCACTGTACTTAGAAATCTGCTTCCACAAAAAAGTTAAATTTGCTGTCTCCGGTAAGTTTGGCCAAAACGCTCTAACTGATTTTGAAACACTACTGTACTTAGAAATCTGCTGCCACAAAGAATTTACATTTCCTGACTCCGGCCAGCTTTCCCCAAAGCACTAACCCATTTTGAAACACATACTGTACTTAGAAATCTGCTGCCACAAAGAAGTTACATTTCCAGATTCCGGCCTGCTTGGCCCAAGGTCTCTAACGCATTCTGAAACACAACTGTACTTAGAAATCTGCTACCACAAAGAAGTTACATTTCCTGACTCCGGCCAGCTTGGCCCAAGGGCTCTAACCCATTCTGAAAAACCACTGTACTTAGAAATCTGCTTCCCCAAAAATGTTACATTTGCTGACTCCGGTAAGTTTTGGCCAAAGCGCTCTAACCCATTTTGGAACACCACTGTACTTAGCAATTTGCTGCCACAAAGAATTTACATTTCCTGACTCCGGCCAGCTTTCCCCAAGGCACTAACCCATTCTGAAACACAACTGTACTTAGAAATCTGCTGCCACAAAGAATTTACATTTCCTGACTCCGGCCAGCTTGGCCCAAGGGCTCTAACCCATTCTGAAACACCACTGTACTTAGAAATCTGCTTCCACAAAAAAGTTACATTTGCTGACTCCGGTAAGTTTTGGCCAAGGCGCTCTAACCCATTTTGGAACACCACTGTACTTAGAAATCTGCTGCCACAAAGAAGTTACATTTCCTCACTCCAGCCAGCTTGATCCAAGTGCTCTAACCCATTCTGAAACACAACTGTACTTAGAAATCTGCTACCACAAAGAAGTTACATTTCCTGACTCCGGCCAGCTTGGCCCAAGGGCTCTAACCCATTCTGAAAAACCACTGTACTTAGAAATCTGCTTCCCCAAAAATGTTACATTTGCTGACTCCGGTAAGTTTTGGCCAAAGCGCTCTAACCCATTTTGGAACACCACTGTACTTAGCAATTTGCTGCCACAAAGAATTTACATTTCCTGACTCCGGCCAGCTTTCCCCAAGGCACTAACCCATTCTGAAACACAACTGTACTTAGAAATCTGCTGCCACAAAGAAGTTACATTTCCTGACTCCGGCCAGCTTGGCCCAAGGGCTCTAACCCATTCTGAAACACCACTGTACTTAGAAATATGCTTCCACAAAAAAGTTACATTTGCTGACTCTGGTAAGTTTTGGCCAAGGCGCTCTAACCCATTTTGGAACACCACTGTACTTAGAAATCTGCTGCCACAAAGAAGTTCCATTTCCTCACTCCAGCCAGCTTGATCCAAGGGCTCTAACCCATTCTGAAACACCAATGTTCTTAGAAATCTCCTGCCACAAAGAAGTTACATTTCCTGACTGCGGCCACCTTGGCCCAAGGGCTCTAACTCATTCTGAAATACCACTGTACTTAGAAATCTGCTTCCACAAAAAAGTTACATTTGCTGACTCCGGTAAATTTGGCCAAAACGCTCTAACCCATTTTGAAACACTACTGTACTTAGAAATCTGCTGCCACAAAGAATTTACATTTCCTGACTCCGGCCAGCTTTCCCCAAGGCACTAACCCATTCTGAAACACATACTGTACTTAGAAATCTGCTGCCACAAAGAATTTACATTTCCTGACTCCGGCCAGCTTGCCCCAAGGCACTAACGCATTCTGAAACACCACTGTACTTAGAAATCTGCTGCCACAAAGAAGTTACATTTCCAGATTCCTGCCTGCTTGGCCCAAGGCACTAACCCATTCTGAAACACATACTGTACTTAGAAATCTGCTGCCACAAAGAATTTACATTTCCTCAATCCGGCCAGCTTGACCTAAGGGCTCTAACACATTCTGAGACACCAATGTTCTTAGAAATCTCCTGCCACAAAGAAGTTACATTTCCTGACTCCGGTAAATTTGGCTAAAGCGCTCTAACCCATTTTGAAACACCACTGTACTTAGAAATCTGCTGCCACAAAGAAGTTACATTTCCTGACTCCGGCCAGCTTGGCCCAAGGGCTCTAACCCATTCTGAAACACCACTGAACTTAGAAATCTGCTTCCACAAAAAAGTTACATTTGCTGACTCCGGTAAGTTTTGGCCTTAGCGCTCTAACCCATTTTGGAACTCCACTGTACTTAGTAATTTGCTGCCACAAAGAATTTACATGTCCTGACTCCGGCCAGCTTGTCCTAAGGGGTCTAACCCATTCTGAAACACCACTGTACTTAGAAATCTGCTGCCACAAAGAATATACATTTCCTGACTCCGGCCAGCTTGCCCCAAGGCACTAACCCATTCTGAAACACCACTGTACTTAGAAATCTTCTACCACAAAGAAGTTACATTTCCTCACTCCAGCCAGGTTGGTCCAAGGGCTCTAACACATTCTGAAACACCAATGTTCTTAGAAATCTGCTACCACAAAGAAGTTCCATTGCCTCACTACAGCCAGCTTGGCCCAAGGGCTCTAACCCATTCTGAAACACCACTGTACTTAGAAATCTGCTGCCACAAAGAATTTACATTTCCTGACTCCGGCCAGCTTGCCCCAAGGCACTAACCCATTCTGAAACACCACTGTACTTAGAAATCTGCTGCCACAAAGAAGTTACATTTCCTCACTCCAGCCAGCTTGGTCCAAGGGCTCTAACCCATTCTGAAACACCAATGTTCTTAGAAATCTGCTACCACAAAGAAGTTCCATTGCCTCACTACAGCCAGCTTGGCCCAAGGGCTCTAACCCATTCTGAAACACAACTGTACTTAGAAATCTGCTGTCACAAAGAAGTTACATTTCCTCAATCCGGCCAGCTTGACCCAAGGGCTCTAACACATTCTGAGACACCAATGTTCTTAGAAATCTCCTGCCACAAAGAAGTTACATTTCCTGACTGCGGCCAGCTTGGCCCAAGGGCTCTAATCCATTCTGAAATACCACTGTACTTAGAAATCTGCTTCCACAAAAAAGTTACATTTGCTGACTCCGGTAAATTTGGCTAAAGCGCTCTAACCCATTTTGAAACACCACTGTACTTAGAAATCTGCTGCCACAAAGAAGTTACATTTCCAGACTCTGGCCAGCTTGGCCCAAGGGCTCTAACCCATTCTGAAACACCACTGAACTTAGAAATCTGCTTCCACAAAAAAGTTACATTTGCTGACTCCGGTAAGTTTTGGCCAAAGCGCTCTAACCCATTTTGGAACTCCACTGTACTTAGTAATTTGCTGCCACAAAGAATTTACATTTCCTGACTCCGGCCAGCTTGCCCCAAGGCACTAACCCATTCTGAAACACCACTGTACTTAGAAATCTGCTGCCACAAAGAATTTACATTTCCTGACTCCGGCCAGCTTGCCCCAAGGCACTAACCCATTCTGAAACACCACTGTACTTAGAAACCTGCTGCCACAAAGAAGTTACATTTCCTCACTCCAGCCAGGTTGGTCCAAGGGCTCTAACCCATTCTGAAACACCAATGTTCTTAGAAATCTGCTACCACAAAGAAGTTCCATTGCCTCACTACAGCCAGCTTGGCCCAAGGGCTCTAACCCATTCTGAAACACCACTGTACTTAGAAATCTGCTGCCACAAAGAATTTACATTTCCTGACTCTGGCCAGCTTGCCCCAAGGCACTAACCCATTCTGAAACACCACTGTACTTAGAAATCTGCTGCCACAAAGAAGTTACATTTCCTCACTCCAGCCAGCTTGGTCCAAGGGCTCTAACCCATTCTGAAACACCAATGTTCTTAGAAATCTGCTACCACAAAGAAGTTCCATTGCCTCACTACAGCCAGCTTGGCCCAAGGGCTCTAACCCATTCTGAAACACCACTGTACTTAGAAATCTGCTGCCACAAAGAAGTTACATTTCCTCACTCCAGCCAGCTTGGTCCAAGGGCTCTAACCCATTCTGAAACACCAATGTTCTTTGAAATCTGCTACCACAAAGAAGTTCCATTGCCTCACTCCAGCCAGCTTGGCCCACGTGATCTAACCCATTCTGAGACACAACTGTACTTAGAAATCTGCTGTCAGAAAGAAGTTACATTTCCTCAATCCGGCCAGCTTGGCCCAAGGGCTCTAACCCATTCTGAAACACCAATGTTCTTAGAAATCTCCTGCCACAAAGAAGTTACATTTCCTGACTGCGGCCAGCTTGGCCCAAGGGCTCTAACTCATTCTGAAATACCACTGTACTTAGAAATCTTCTTCCACAAAAAAGTTAAATTTGCTGTCTCCGGTAAGTTTGGCCAAAACGCTCAAACTGATTTTGAAACACTACTGTACTTAGAAATCTGCTGCCACAAAGAATTTACATTTCCTGACTCCGGCCAGCTTTCCCCAAAGCACTAACCCATTTTGAAACACATACTGTACTTAGAAATCTGCTGCCACAAAGAAGTTACATTTCCAGATTCCGGCCTGCTTGGCCCAAGGTCTCTAACCCATTCTGAAACACAACTGTACTTAGAAATCTGCTACCACAAAGAAGTTACATTTCCTGACTCCGGCCAGCTTGGCCCAAGGGCTCTAACCCATTCTGAAAAACCACTGTACTTAGAAATCTGCTTCCCCAAAAATGTTACATTTGCTGACTCCGGTAAGTTTTGGCCAAAGCGCTCTAACCCATTTTGGAACACCACTGTACTTAGCAATTTGCTGCCACAAAGAATTTACATTTCCTGACTCCGGCCAGCTTTCCCCAAGGCACTAACCCATTCTGAAACACCACTGTACTTAGAAATCTGCTGCCACAAAGAATTTACATTTCCTGACTCCGGCCAGCTTGCCCCAAGACACTAACCCATTCTGAAACACCACTGTACTTAGAAATCTGCTGCCACAAAGAAGTTACATTTCCTCACTCCAGCCAGGTTGGTCCAAGGGCTCTAACCCATTCTGAAACACCAATGTTCTTAGAAATCTGCTACCACAAAGAAGTTCCATTGCCTCACTACAGCCAGCTTGGCCCAAGGGCTCTAACCCATTCTGAAACACCACTGTACTTAGAAATCTGCTGCCACAAAGAATTTACATTTCCTGACTCTGGCCAGCTTGCCCCAAGGCACTAACCCATTCTGAAACACCACTGTACTTAGAAATCTGCTGCCTCAAAGAAGTTACATTTCCTCACTCCAGCCAGCTTGGTCCAAGGGCTCTAACCCATTCTGAAACACCAATGTTCTTAGAAATCTGCTACCACAAAGAAGTTAAATTGCCTCACTACAGCCAGCTTGGCCCAAGGGCTCTAACCCATTCTGAAACACCACTGTACTTAGAAATCTGCTGCCACAAAGAAGTTACATTTCCTCACTCCAGCCAGCTTGGTCCAAGGGCTCTAACCCATTCTGAAACACCAATGTTCTTTGAAATCTGCTACCACAAAGAAGTTCCATTGCCTCACTCCAGCCAGCTTGGCCCACGTGCTCTAACCCATTCTGAGACACAACTGTACTTAGAAATCTGCTGTCAGAAAGAAGTTACATTTCCTCAATCCGGCCAGCTTAGCCCAAGGGCTCTAATCCATTCTGAAACACCAATGTTCTTAGAAATCTCCTGCCACAAAGAAGTTACATTTCCTGACTGCGGCCAGCTTGGCCCAAGGGCTCTAACTCATTCTGAAATACCACTGTACTTAGAAATCTGCTTCCACAAAAAAGTTAAATTTGCTGTCTCCGGTAAGTTTGGCCAAAACGCTCTAACTGATTTTGAAACACTACTGTACTTAGAAATCTGCTGCCACAAAGAATTTACATTTCCTGACTCCGGCCAGCTTTCCCCAAAGCACTAACCCATTTTGAAACACATACTGTACTTAGAAATCTGCTGCCACAAAGAAGTTACATTTCCAGATTCCGGCCTGCTTGGCCCAAGGTCTCTAACGCATTCTGAAACACAACTGTACTTAGAAATCTGCTACCACAAAGAAGTTACATTTCCTGACTCCGGCCAGCTTGGCCCAAGGGCTCTAACCCATTCTGAAAAACCACTGTACTTAGAAATCTGCTTCCCCAAAAATGTTACATTTGCTGACTCCGGTAAGTTTTGGCCAAAGCGCTCTAACCCATTTTGGAACACCACTGTACTTAGCAATTTGCTGCCACAAAGAATTTACATTTCCTGACTCCGGCCAGCTTTCCCCAAGGCACTAACCCATTCTGAAACACAACTGTACTTAGAAATCTGCTGCCACAAAGAATTTACATTTCCTGACTCCGGCCAGCTTGGCCCAAGGGCTCTAACCCATTCTGAAACACCACTGTACTTAGAAATCTGCTTCCACAAAAAAGTTACATTTGCTGACTCCGGTAAGTTTTGGCCAAGGCGCTCTAACCCATTTTGGAACACCACTGTACTTAGAAATCTGCTGCCACAAAGAAGTTACATTTCCTCACTCCAGCCAGCTTGATCCAAGTGCTCTAACCCATTCTGAAACACAACTGTACTTAGAAATCTGCTACCACAAAGAAGTTACATTTCCTGACTCCGGCCAGCTTGGCCCAAGGGCTCTAACCCATTCTGAAAAACCACTGTACTTAGAAATCTGCTTCCCCAAAAATGTTACATTTGCTGACTCCGGTAAGTTTTGGCCAAAGCGCTCTAACCCATTTTGGAACACCACTGTACTTAGCAATTTGCTGCCACAAAGAATTTACATTTCCTGACTCCGGCCAGCTTTCCCCAAGGCACTAACCCATTCTGAAACACAACTGTACTTAGAAATCTGCTGCCACAAAGAAGTTACATTTCCTGACTCCGGCCAGCTTGGCCCAAGGGCTCTAACCCATTCTGAAACACCACTGTACTTAGAAATATGCTTCCACAAAAAAGTTACATTTGCTGACTCCGGTAAGTTTTGGCCAAGGCGCTCTAACCCATTTTGGAACACCACTGTACTTAGAAATCTGCTGCCACAAAGAAGTTCCATTTCCTCACTCCAGCCAGCTTGATCCAAGTGCTCTAACCCATTCTGAAACACCAATGTTCTTAGAAATCTGCTACCACAAAGAAGTTCCATTGTCTCACTACAGCCAGCTTGGCCCAAGGGCTCTAACCAATTCTGAAACATCACTGTACTTAGAAATCTGCTGCCACAAAGAATTTACATTTCCTGACTCCGGCCAGCTTGCCCCAAGGCACTAACCCATTCTGAAACAACACTGTACTTAGAAATCTGCTGCCACAAAGAAGTTACATTTCCTCACTCCAGCCAGCTTGGTCCAAGGGCTCTAACCCATTCTGAAACACCAATGTTCTTAGAAATCTGCTACCACAAAGAAGTTCCATTGCCTCACTACAGCCAGCTTGGCCCAAGGGCTCTAACCCATTCTGAAACACCACTGTACTTAGAAATCTGCTGCCACAAAGAAGTTACATTTCCTCACTCCAGCCAGCTTGGTCCAAGGGCTCTAACCCATTCTGAAACACCAATGTTCTTTGAAATCTGCTACCACAAAGAAGTTCCATTGCCTCACTCCAGCCAGCTTGGCCCAAGTGCTCTAACCCATTCTGAAACACAACTGTACTTAGAAATCTGCTGTCAGAAAGAAGTTACATTTCCTCAATCCGGCCTGCTTGGCCCAAGGGCTCTAACCCATTCTGAAACACCAATGTTCTTAGAAATCTCCTGCCACAAAGAAGTTACATTTCCTAACTGCGGCCATCTTGGCCCAAGGGCTCTAACCCATTCTGAAATACCACTGTATTTAGAAATCTGCTTCCACAAAAAAGTTACATTTGCTGACTCCAGTAAGTTTTGGCCAAGGCGCTCTAACCCATTTTGGAACACCTCTGTACTTAGAAATCTGCTGCCACAAAGAAGTTACATTTCCTCACTCCAGCCAGCTTGATCCAAGGGCTCTAACCCATTCTGAAACACAAATGTTCTTAGAAATCTGCTACCACAAAGAAGTTCCATTGTCTCACTACAGCCAGCTTGGCCCAAGGGCTCTAACCCATTCTGAAACACCACTGTACTTAGAAATCTGCTGCCACAAAGAAGTTACATTTCCTCACTCCAGCCAGCTTGGTCCAAGGGCTCTAACCCATTCTGAAACACCAATGTTCTTAAAAATCTGCTACCACAAAGAAGTTCCATTGCCTCACTACAGCCAGCTTGGCCCAAGGGCTCTAACCCATTCTGAAACACCACTGTACTTAGAAATCTGCTGCCACAAAGAAGTTACATTTCCTCACTCCAGCCAGCTTGGTCCAAGGGCTCTAACCCATTCTGAAACACCAATGTTCTTTGAAATCTGCTACCACAAAGAAGTTCCATTGCCTCACTCCAGCCAGCTTGGCCCACGTGCTCTAACCCATTCTGAGACACAACTGTACTTAGAAATCTGCTGTCAGAAAGAAGTTACATTTCCTCAATCCGGCCAGCTTGGCCCAAGGGCTCTAATCCATTCTGAAACACCAATGTTCTTAGAAATCTCCTGCCACAAAGAAGTTACATTTCCTGACTGCGGCCAGCTTGGCCCAAGGGCTCTAACTCATTCTGAAATACCACTGTACTTAGAAATCTGCTTCCACAAAAAAGTTAAATTTGCTGTCTCCGGTAAGTTTGGCCAAAACGCTCTAACTGATTTTGAAACACTACTGTACTTAGAAATCTGCTGCCACAAAGAATTTACATTTCCTGACTCCGGCCAGCTTGCCCCAAGGCACTAACCCATTCTGAAACACCACTGTACTTAGAAATCTGCTGCCACAAAGAAGTTACATTTCCTCACTCCAGCCAGGTTGGTCCAAGGGCTCTAACCCATTCTGAAACACCAATGTTCTTAGAAATCTGCTACCACAAAGAAGTTCCATTGCCTCACTACAGCCAGCTTGGCCCAAGGGCTCTAACCCATTCTGAAACACCACTGTACTTAGAAATCTGCTGCCACAAAGAATTTACATTTCCTGACTCTGACCAGCTTGCCCCAAGGCACTAACCCATTCTGAAACACCACTTTACTTAGAAATCTGCTGCCACAAAGAAGTTACATTTCCTCACTCCAGCCAGCTTGGTCCAAGGGCTCTAACCCATTCTGAAACACCAATGTTCTTAAAAATCTGCTACCACAAAGAAGTTCCATTGCCTCACTACAGCCAGCTTGGCCCAAGGGCTCTAACCCATTCTGAAACACCACTGTACTTAGAAATCTGCTGCCACAAAGAAGTTACATTTCCTCACTCCAGCCAGCTTGGTCCAAGGGCTCTAACCCATTCTGAAACACCAATGTTCTTTGAAATCTGCTACCACAAAGAAGTTCCATTGCCTCACTCCAGCCAGCTTGGCCCACGTGCTCTAACCCATTCTGAGACACAACTGTACTTAGAAATCTGCTGTCAGAAAGAAGTTACATTTCCTCAATCCGGCCAGCTTGGCCCAAGGGCTCTAATCCATTCTGAAACACCAATGTTCTTAGAAATCTCCTGCCACAAAGAAGTTACATTTCCTGACTGCGGCCAGCTTGGCCCAAGGGCTCTAACTCATTCTGAAATACCACTGTACTTAGAAATCTGCTTCCACAAAAAAGTTAAATTTGCTGTCTCCGGTAAGTTTGGCCAAAACGCTCTAACTGATTTTGAAACACTACTGTACTTAGAAATCTGCTGCCACAAAGAATTTACATTTCCTGACTCCGGCCAGCTTGCCCCAAGGCACTAACCCATTCTGAAACACCACTGTACTTAGAAATCTGCTGCCACAAAGAAGTTACATTTCCTCACTCCAGCCAGGTTGGTCCAAGGGCTCTAACCCATTCTGAAACACCAATGTTCTTAGAAATCTGCTACCACAAAGAAGTTCCATTGCCTCACTACAGCCAGCTTGGCCCAAGGGCTCTAACCCATTCTGAAACACCACTGTACTTAGAAATCTGCTGCCACAAAGAATTTACATTTCCTGACTCTGACCAGCTTGCCCCAAGGCACTAACCCATTCTGAAACACCACTTTACTTAGAAATCTGCTGCCACAAAGAAGTTACATTTCCTCACTCCAGCCAGCTTGGTCCAAGGGCTCTAACCCATTCTGAAACACCAATGTTCTTAGAAATCTGCTACCACAAAGAAGTTCCATTGCCTCACTACAGCCAGCTTGGCCCAAGGGCTCTAACCCATTCTGAAACACCACTGTACTTAGAAATCTGCTGCCACAAAGAATTTACATTTCCTGACTCTGGCCAGCTTGCCCCAAGGCACTAACCCATTCTGAAACACCACTGTACTTAGAAATCTGCTGCCACAAAGAAGTTACATTTCCTCACTCCAGCCAGCTTGGTCCAAGGGCTCTAACCCATTCTGAAACACCAATGTTCTTAGAAATCTGCTACCACAAAGAAGTTCCATTGCCTCACTACAGCCAGCTTGGCCCAAGGGCTCTAACCCATTCTGAAACACCACTGTACTTAGAAATCTGCTGCCACAAAGAAGTTACATTTCCTCACTCCAGCCAGCTTGGTCCAAGGGCTCTAACCCATTCTGAAACACCAATGTTCTTTGAAATCTGCTACCACAAAGAAGTTCCATTGCCTCACTCCAGCCAGCTTGGCCCACGTGCTCTAACCCATTCTGAGACACAACTGTACTTAGAAATCTGCTGTCAGAAAGAAGTTACATTTCCTCAATCCGGCCAGCTTGGCCCAAGGGCTCTAATCCATTCTGAAACACCAATGTTCTTAGAAATCTCCTGCCACAAAGAAGTTACATTTCCTGACTGCGGCCAGCTTGGCCCAAGGGCTCTAACTCATTCTGAAATACCACTGTACTTAGAAATCTGCTTCCACAAAAAAGTTAAATTTGCTGTCTCCGGTAAGTTTGGCCAAAACGCTCTAACTGATTTTGAAACACTACTGTACTTAGAAATCTGCTGCCACAAAGAATTTACATTTCCTGACTCCGGCCAGCTTTCCCCAAAGCACTAACCCATTTTGAAACACATACTGTACTTAGAAATCTGCTGCCACAAAGAAGTTACATTTCCAGATTCCGGCCTGCTTGGCCCAAGGTCTCTAACGCATTCTGAAACACAACTGTACTTAGAAATCTGCTACCACAAAGAAGTTACATTTCCTGACTCCGGCCAGCTTGGCCCAAGGGCTCTAACCCATTCTGAAAAACCACTGTACTTAGAAATCTGCTTCCCCAAAAATGTTACATTTGCTGACTCCGGTAAGTTTTGGCCAAAGCGCTCTAACCCATTTTGGAACACCACTGTACTTAGCAATTTGCTGCCACAAAGAATTTACATTTCCTGACTCCGGCCAGCTTTCCCCAAGGCACTAACCCATTCTGAAACACAACTGTACTTAGAAATCTGCTGCCACAAAGAATTTACATTTCCTGACTCCGGCCAGCTTGGCCCAAGGGCTCTAACCCATTCTGAAACACCACTGTACTTAGAAATCTGCTTCCACAAAAAAGTTACATTTGCTGACTCCGGTAAGTTTTGGCCAAAGCGCTCTAACCCATTTTGGAACTCCACTGTACTTAGTAATTTGCTGCCACAAAGAATTTACATTTCCTGACTCCGGCCAGCTTGCCCCAAGGCACTAACCCATTCTGAAACACCACTGTACTTAGAAATCTGCTGCCACAAAAAATTTACATTTCCTGACTCCGGCCAGCTTGCCCCAAGGCACTAACCCATTCTGAAACACCACTGTACTTAGAAATCTGCTGCCACAAAGAAGTTACATTTCCTCACTCCAGCCAGGTTGGTCCAAGGGCTCTAACCCATTCTGAAACACCAATGTTCTTAGAAATCTGCTACCACAAAGAAGTTCCATTGCCTCACTTTAGCCAGCTTGGCCCAAGGGCTCTAACCCATTCTGAAACACCACTGTACTTAGAAATCTGCTGCCACAAAGAATTTACATTTCCTGACTCTGGCCAGCTTGCCCCAAGGCACTAACCCATTTTGAAACACCACTGTACTTAGAAATCTGCTGCCACAAAGAAGTTACATTTCCTCACTCCAGCCAGCTTGGTCCAAGGGCTCTAACCCATTCTGAAACACCAATGTTCTTAGAAATCTGCTACCACAAAGAAGTTCCATTGCCTCACTACAGCCAGCTTGGCCCAAGGGCTCTAACCCATTCTGAAACACCACTGTACTTAGAAATCTGCTGCCACAAAGAAGTTACATTTCCTCACTCCAGCCAGCTTGGTCCAAGGGCTCTAACCCATTCTGAAACACCAATGTTCTTTGAAATCTGCTACCACAAAGAAGTTCCATTGCCTCACTCCAGCCAGCTTGGCCCACGTGCTCTAACCCATTCTGAGACACAACTGTACTTAGAAATCTGCTGTCAGAAAGAAGTTACATTTCCTCAATCCGGCCAGCTTGGCCCAAGGGCTCTAATCCATTCTGAAACACCAATGTTCTTAGAAATCTCCTGCCACAAAGAAGTTACATTTCCTGACTGCGGCCAGCTTGGCCCAAGGGCTCTAACTCATTCTGAAATACCACTGTACTTAGAAATCTGCTTCCACAAAAAAGTTAAATTTGCTGTCTCCGGTAAGTTTGGCCAAAACGCTCTAACTGATTTTGAAACACTACTGTACTTAGAAATCTGCTGCCACAAAGAATTTACATTTCCTGACTCCGGCCAGCTTTCCCCAAAGCACTAACCCATTTTGAAACACATACTGTACTTAGAAATCTGCTGCCACAAAAAAGTTACATTTCCAGATTCCGGCCTGCTTGGCCCAAGGTCTCTAACGCATTCTGAAACACAACTGTACTTAGAAATCTGCTACCACAAAGAAGTTACATTTCCTGACTCCGGCCAGTTTGGCCCAAGGGCTCTAACCCATTCTGAAAAACCACTGTACTTAGAAATCTGCTTCCCCAAAAATGTTACATTTGCTGACTCCGGTAAGTTTTGGCCAAAGCGCTCTAACCCATTTTGGAACACCACTGTACTTAGCAATTTGCTGCCACAAAGAATTTACATTTCCTGACTCCGGCCAGCTTTCCCCAAGGCACTAACCCATTCTGAAACACAACTGTACTTAGAAATCTGCTGCCACAAAGAATTTACATTTCCTGACTCCGGCCAGCTTGGCCCAAGGGCTCTAACCCATTCTGAAACACCACTGTACTTAGAAATCTGCTTCCACAAAAAAGTTACATTTGCTGACTCCGGTAAGTTTTGGCCAAGGCGCTCTAACCCATTTTGGAACACCACTGTACTTAGAAATCTGCTGCCACAAAGAAGTTACATTTCCTCACTCCAGCCAGCTTGATCCAAGTGCTCTAACCCATTCTGAAACACAACTGTACTTAGAAATCTGCTACCACAAAGAAGTTATATTTCCTGACTCCGGCCAGCTTGGCCCAAGGGCTCTAACCCATTCTGAAAAACCACTGTACTTAGAAATCTGCTTCCCCAAAAATGTTACATTTGCTGACTCCGGTAAGTTTTGGCCAAAGCGCTCTAACCCATTTTGGAACACCACTGTACTTAGCAATTTGCTGCCACAAAGAATTTACATTTCCTGACTCCGGCCAGCTTTCCCCAAGGCACTAACCCATTCTGAAACACAACTGTACTTAGAAATCTGCTGCCACAAAGAAGTTACATTTCCTGACTCCGGCCAGCTTGGCCCAAGGGCTCTAACCCATTCTGAAACACCACTGTACTTAGAAATATGTTTCCACAAAAAAGTTACATTTGCTGACTCCGGTAAGTTTTGGCCAAGGCGCTCTAACCCATTTTGGAACACCACTGTACTTAGAAATCTGCTGCCACAAAGAAGTTACATTTCCTCACTCCAGCCAGCTTGATCCAAGTGCTCTAACCCATTCTGAAACACAACTGTACTTAGAAATCTGCTACCACAAAGAAGTTCCATTGCCTCACTACAGCCAGCTTGGCCCAAGGGCTCTAACCCATTCTGAAACACAACTGTACTTAGAAATCTGCTGTCACAAAGAAGTTACATTTCCTCAATCCGGCCAGCTTGACCCAAGGGCTCTAACACATTCTGAGACACCAATGTTCTTAGAAATCTCCTGCCACAAAGAAGTTACATTTCCTGACTGCGGCCAGCTTGGCCCAAGGGCTCTAATCCATTCTGAAATACCACTGTACTTAGAAATCTGCTTCCACAAAAAAGTTACATTTGCTGACTCCGGTAAATTTGGCCAAAGCGCTCTATCCCATTTTGAAACACCACTGTACTTAGAAATCTGCTGCCACAAAGAAGTTACATTTCCGGACTCTGGCCAGCTTGGCCCAAGGGCTCTAACCCATTCTGAAACACCACTGAACTTAGAAATCTGCTTCCACAAAAAAGTTACATTTGCTGACTCCGGTAAGTTTTGGCCAAAGCGCTCTAACCCATTTTGGAACTCCACTGTACTTAGTAATTTGCTGCCACAAAGAATTTACATTTCCTGACTCCGGCCAGCTTGCCCCAAGGCACTAACCCATTCTGAAACACCACTGTACTTAGAAATCTGCTGCCACAAAGAATTTACATTTCCTGACTCCGGCCAGCTTGCCCCAAGGCACTAACCCATTCTGAAACACCACTGTACTTAGAAATCTGCTGCCACAAAGAAGTTACATTTCCTCACTCCAGCCAGGTTGGTCCAAGGGCTCTAACCCATTCTGAAACACCAATGTTCTTAGAAATCTGCTACCACAAAGAAGTTCCATTGCCTCACTACAGCCAGCTTGGCCCAAGGGCTCTAACCCATTCTGAAACACCACTGTACTTAGAAATCTGCTGCCACAAAGAATTTACATTTCCTGACTCTGGCCAGCTTGCCCCAAGGCACTAACCCATTCTGAAACACCACTGTACTTAGAAATCTGCTGCCACAAAGAAGTTACATTTCCTCACTCCAGCCAGCTTGGTCCAAGGGCTCTAACCCATTCTGAAACACCAATGTTCTTAGAAATCTGCTACCACAAAGAAGTTCCATTGCCTCACTACAGCCAGCTTGGCCCAAGGGCTCTAACCCATTCTGAAACACCACTGTACTTAGAAATCTGCTGCCACAAAGAAGTTACATTTCCTCACTCCAGCCAGCTTGGTCCAAGGGCTCTAACCCATTCTGAAACACCAATGTTCTTTGAAATCTGCTACCACAAAGAAGTTCCATTGCCTCACTCCAGCCAGCTTGGCCCACGTGCTCTAACCCATTCTGAGACACAACTGTACTTAGAAATCTGCTGTCAGAAAGAAGTTACATTTCCTCAATCCGGCCAGCTTGGCCCAAGGGCTCTAATCCATTCTGAAACACCAATGTTCTTAGAAATCTCCTGCCACAAAGAAGTTACATTTCCTGACTGCGGCCAGCTTGGCCCAAGGGCTCTAACTCATTCTGAAATACCACTGTACTTAGAAATCTGCTTCCACAAAAAAGTTAAATTTGCTGTCTCCGGTAAGTTTGGCCAAAACGCTCTAACTGATTTTGAAACACTACTGTACTTAGAAATCTGCTGCCACAAAGAATTTACATTTCCTGACTCCGGCCAGCTTTCCCCAAAGCACTAACCCATTTTGAAACACATACTGTACTTAGAAATCTGCTGCCACAAAGAAGTTACATTTCCAGATTCCGGCCTGCTTGGCCCAAGGTCTCTAACCCATTCTGAAACAACTGTACTTAGAAATCTGCTACCACAAAGAAGTTACATTTCCTGACTCCGGCCAGCTTGGCCCAAGGGCTCTAACCCATTCTGAAAAACCACTGTACTTAGAAATCTGCTTCCCCAAAAATGTTACATTTGCTGACTCCGGTAAGTTTTGGCCAAAGCGCTCTAACCCATTTTGGAACACCACTGTACTTAGCAATTTGCTGCCACAAAGAATTTACATTTCCTGACTCCGGCCAGCTTTCCCCAAGGCACTAACCCATTCTGAAACACAACTGTACTTAGAAATCTGCTGCCACAAAGAATTTACATTTCCTGACTCCGGCCAGCTTGGCCCAAGGGCTCTAACCCATTCTGAAACACCACTGTACTTAGAAATCTGCTTCCACAAAAAAGTTACATTTGCTGACTCCGGTAAGTTTTGGCCAAGGCGCTCTAACCCATTTTGGAACACCACTGTACTTAGAAATCTGCTGCCACAAAGAAGTTACATTTCCTCACTCCAGCCAGCTTGATCCAAGTGTTCTAACCCATTCTGAAACACAACTGTACTTAGAAATCTGCTACCACAAAGAAGTTACATTTCCTGACTCCGGCCAGCTTGGCCCAAGGGCTCTAACCCATTCTGAAACACAACTGTACTTAGAAATCTGCTGTCAGAAAGAAGTTACATTTCCTCAATCCGGCCAGCTTGACCCAAGGGCTCTAACACATTCTGAGACACCAATGTTCTTAGAAATCTGCTGCCACAAAGAAGTTACATTTCCGGACTCTGGCCAGCTTGGCCCAAGGGCTCTAACCCATTCTGAAACACCACTGAACTTAGAAATCTGCTTCCACAAAAAAGTTACATTTGCTGACTCCGGTAAGTTTTGGCCAAAGCGCTCTAACCCATTTTGGAACTCCACTGTACTTAGTAATTTGCTGCCACAAAGAATTTACATTTCCTGACTCCGGCCAGCTTGCCCCAAGGCACTAACCCATTCTGAAACACCACTGTACTTAGAAATCTGCTGCCACAAAGAATTTACATTTCCTGACTCCGGCCAGCTTGCCCCAAGGCACTAACCCATTCTGAAACACCACTGTACTTAGAAATCTGCTGCCACAAAGAAGTTACATTTCCTCACTCCAGCCAGGTTGGTCCAAGGGCTCTAACCCATTCTGAAACACCAATGTTCTTAGAAATCTGCTACCACAAAGAAGTTCCATTGCCTCACTACAGCCAGCTTGGCCCAAGGGCTCTAACCCATTCTGAAACACCACTGTACTTAGAAATCTGCTGCCACAAAGAATTTACATTTCCTGACTCTGGCCAGCTTGCCCCAAGGCACTAACCCATTCTGAAACACCACTGTACTTAGAAATCTGCTGCCACAAAGAAGTTACATTTCCTCACTCCAGCCAGCTTGGTCCAAGGGCTCTAACCCATTCTGAAACACCAATGTTCTTAGAAATCTGCTACCACAAAGAAGTTCCATTGCCTCACTACAGCCAGCTTGGCCCAAGGGCTCTAACCCATTCTGAAACACCACTGTACTTAGAAATCTGCTGCCACAAAGAAGTTACATTTCCTCATTCCAGCCAGCTTGGTCCAAGGGCTCTAACCCATTCTGAAACACCAATGTTCTTTGAAATCTGCTACCACAAAGAAGTTCCATTGCCTCACTCCAGCCAGCTTGGCCCACGTGCTCTAACCCATTCTGAGACACAACTGTACTTAGAAAGCTGCTGTCAGAAAGAAGTTACATTTCCTCAATCCGGCCAGCTTGGCCCAAGGGCTCTAATCCATTCTGAAACACCAATGTTCTTAGAAATCTCCTGCCACAAAGAAGTTACATTTCCTGACTGCGGCCAGCTTGGCCCAAGGGCTCTAACTCATTCTGAAATACCACTGTACTTAGAAATCTGCTTCCACAAAAAAGTTAAATTTGCTGTCTCCGGTAAGTTTGGCCAAAACGCTCTAACTGATTTTGAAACACTACTGTACTTAGAAATCTGCTGCCACAAAGAATTTACATTTCCTGACTCCGGCCAGCTTTCCCCAAAGCACTAACCCATTTTGAAACACATACTGTACTTAGAAATCTGCTGCCACAAAGAAGTTACATTTCCAGATTCCGGCCTGCTTGGCCCAAGGTCTCTAACCCATTCTGAAACAACTGTACTTAGAAATCTGCTACCACAAAGAAGTTACATTTCCTGACTCCGGCCAGCTTGGCCCAAGGGCTCTAACCCATTCTGAAAAACCACTGTACTTAGAAATCTGCTTCCCCAAAAATGTTACATTTGCTGACTCCGGTAAGTTTTGGCCAAAGCGCTCTAACCCATTTTGGAACACCACTGTACTTAGCAATTTGCTGCCACAAAGAATTTACATTTCCTGACTCCGGCCAGCTTTCCCCAAGGCACTAACCCATTCTGAAACACAACTGTACTTAGAAATCTGCTGCCACAAAGAATTTACATTTCCTGACTCCGGCCAGCTTGGCCCAAGGGCTCTAACCCATTCTGAAACACCACTGTACTTAGAAATCTGCTTCCACAAAAAAGTTACATTTGCTGACTCCGGTAAGTTTTGGCCAAGGCGCTCTAACCCATTTTGGAACACCACTGTACTTAGAAATCTGCTGCCACAAAGAAGTTACATTTCCTCACTCCAGCCAGCTTGATCCAAGTGTTCTAACCCATTCTGAAACACAACTGTACTTAGAAATCTGCTACCACAAAGAAGTTACATTTCCTGACTCCGGCCAGCTTGGCCCAAGGGCTCTAACCCATTCTGAAACACAACTGTACTTAGAAATCTGCTGTCAGAAAGAAGTTACATTTCCTCAATCCGGCCAGCTTGACCCAAGGGCTCTAACACATTCTGAGACACCAATGTTCTTAGAAATCTCCTGCCACAAAGAAGTTACATTTCCTGACTGCGGCCAGCTTGGCCCAAGGGCTCTAACTCATTCTGAAATACCACTGTACTTAGAAATCTGCTTCCACAAAAAAGTTAAATTTGCTGTCTCCGGTAAGTTTGGCCAAAACGCTCTAACTGATTTTGAAACACTACTGTACTTAGAAATCTGCTGCCACAAAGAATTTACATTTCCTGACTCCGGCCAGCTTTCCCCAAAGCACTAACCCATTTTGAAACACATACTGTACTTAGAAATCTGCTGCCACAAAGAAGTTACATTTCCAGATTCCGGCCTGCTTGGCCCAAGGGCTCTAACCCATTCTGAAACACAACTGTACTTAGAAATCTGCTACCACAAAGAAGTTACATTTCCTGACTCCGGCCAGCTTGGCCCAAGGGCTCTAACCCATTCTGAAAAACCACTGTACTTAGAAATCTGCTTCCCCAAAAATGTTACATTTGCTGACTCCGGTAAGTTTTGGCCAAAGCGCTCTAACCCATTTTGGAACACCACTGTACTTAGCAATTTGCTGCCACAAAGAATTTACATTTCCTGACTCCGGCTAGCTTTCCCCAAGGCACTAACCCATTCTGAAACACAACTGTACTTAGAAATCTGCTGCCACAAAGAAGTTACATTTCCTGACTCCGGCCAGCTTGGCCCAAGGGCTCTAACCCATTCTGAAACACCACTGTACTTAGAAATATGCTTCCACAAAAAAGTTACATTTGTTGACTCCGGTAAGTTTTGGCCAAGGCGCTCTAACCCATTTTGGAACACCACTGTACTTAGAAATCTGCTGCCACAAAGAAGTTCCATTTCCTCACTCCAGCCAGCTTGATCCAAGTGCTCTAACCCATTCTGAAACACCAATGTTCTTAGAAATCTGCTACCACAAAGAAGTTCCATTGTCTCACTACAGCCAGCTTGGCCCAAGGGCTCTAACCAATTCTGAAACATCACTGTACTTAGAAATCTGCTGCCACAAAGAATTTACATTTCCTGACTCCGGCCAGCTTGCCCCAAGGCACTAACCCATTCTGAAACACCACTGTACTTAGAAATCTGCTGCCACAAAGAAGTTACATTTCCTCACTCCAGCCAGCTTGGTCCAAGGGCTCTAACCCATTCTGAAACACCAATGTTCTTAGAAATCTGCTACCACAAAGAAGTTCCATTGCCTCACTACAGCCAGCTTGGCCCAAGGGCTCTAACCCATTCTGAAACACCACTGTACTTAGAAATCTGCTGCCACAAAGAAGTTACATTTCCTCACTCCAGCCAGCTTGGTCCAAGGGCTCTAACCCATTCTGAAACACCAATGTTCTTTGAAATCTGCTACCACAAAGAAGTTCCATTGCCTCACTCCAGCCAGCTTGGCCCAAGTGCTCTAACCCATTCTGAAACACAACTGTACTTAGAAATCTGCTGTCAGAAAGAAGTTACATTTCCTCAATCCGGCCTGCTTGGCCCAAGGGCTCTAACCCATTCTGAAACACCAATGTTCTTAGAAATCTCCTGCCACAAAGAAGTTACATTTCCTAACTGCGGCCATCTTGGCCCAAGGGCTCTAACCCATTCTGAAATACCACTGTATTTAGAAATCTGCTTCCACAAAAAAGTTACATTTGCTGACTCCAGTAAGTTTTGGCCAAGGCGCTCTAACCCATTTTGGAACACCTCTGTACTTAGAAATCTGCTGCCACAAAGAAGTTACATTTCCTCACTCCAGCCAGCTTGGTCCAAGGGCTCTAACCCATTCTGAAACACCAATGTTCTTTGAAATCTGCTACCACAAAGAAGTTCCATTGCCTCACTCCAGCCAGCTTGGCCCAAGTGCTCTAACCCATTCTGAGACACAACTGTACTTAGAAATCTGCTGTCAGAAAGAAGTTACATTTCCTCAATCCGGCCAGCTTGGCCCAAGGGCTCTAACCCATTGTGAAACACCAATGTTCTTAGAAATCTCCTGCCACAAAGAAGTTACATTTCCTGACTGCGGCCATCTTGGCCCAAGGGCTCTAACCCATTCTGAAATACCACTGTACTTAGAAATCTGCTGTCACAAAGAAGTTACATTTCCAGATTCCGGCCTGCTTGGCCCAAGGTCTCTAACCCATTCTGAAACACAACTGTACTTAGAAATCTACTGTCACAAAGAAGTTACATTTCCTCAATCCGGCCAGCTTGACCCAAGGGCTCTAACCCATTCTGAGACACCAATGTTCTTAGAAATCTCCTGCCACAAAGAAGTTACATTTCCTAACTGCGGCCATCTTGGCCCAAGGGCTCTAACCCATTCTGAAATACCACTGTATTTAGAAATCTGCTTCCACAAAAAAGTTACATTTGCTGACTCCAGTAAGTTTTGGCCAAGGCGCTCTAACCCATTTTGGAACACCTCTGTACTTAGAAATCTGCTGCCACAAAGAAGTTACATTTCCTCACTCCAGCCAGCTTGGTCCAAGGGCTCTAACCCATTCTGAAACACCAATGTTCTTTGAAATCTGCTACCACAAAGAAGTTCCATTGCCTCACTCCAGCCAGCTTGGCCCACGTGCTCTAACCCATTCTGAGACACACCTGTACTTAGAAATCTGCTGTCAGAAAGAAGTTACATTTCCTCAATCCGGCCAGCTTGGCCCAAGGGCATATGGCGCGGCAATAGAGGCTGCTCAAAAGTCCTTCTATTCAGCCAATATTGCGTCCGCAAAGAACCGTCCGGCAGAGCTGTTTCGAGTAGTCAGAGGGCTGTTGAACCCCACCTCGAGTGGGTCCCCTGACAACCCGGCAGTGCGCTGTGAAGCATTTGCTCAGTACTTTGCGGACAAAGTCGCTTTGATCCGTTCGGGCTTTGACGCTATATTAACGGCAGTCTCTGAGGATGTAACACGAGCACCTGCTTGTCCAATTTTGATGGATTCGTTTCAATCTGTTCAACTCGAGGATGTCGACAGGATTCTTGGGGAGGCGAGGCCAACCACATGCATCCTAGACCCCTGCCCATCCTGGCTGGTAAAGGAAGCCAGAGGGGGTTTGGCAGAGTGGGTAAAGGTGGTGGTTAATGCCTCCCTTCGGGAAGGCATCATTCCAGCCAGCTTAAAACAAGCTGTTATAAAACCGCTGTTGAAAAAACCATCACTGGACCCCACTCAATTCGTCAACTATCGGCCAGTATCCAATCTCCCCTTTTTGGGCAAAGTCCTGGAACGTGTGGTGGCCTCGCAACTCCAGGAGTTCCTGGTAGACACGGAGTATCTAGATCCTGCGCAGTCTGGTTTTAGGCCGGGGCATGGTACGGAGACAGCCTTGGTCGCCTTAGTGGATGATCTGCGCAGGGAACTGGACAGGGGGAGTGTGTCCCTGTTGGTTCTGCTGGACCTCTCCTCGGCCTTCGATACCGTCGATCACGGTATCCTTCTGGGACGTCTCGCGGGAATGGGTCTTGGAGGTACTGCTCTGCAGTGGCTCCAGTCCTTTCTCGAGGGGCGCTCCCAGATGGTGTCATTAGGGGACACCTGCTCGACTCCGCGGCCATTGTACTGTGGGGTCCCGCAGGGTTCTGTACTGTCCCCTATGTTGTTTAACATATACATGAAGCCGTTGGGAGAGATCATCCGGAGTTTCGGGGTACGGTGTCATCTGTACGCAGATGATGTCCAACTCTGTCACTCCTTCCCACCTGCTACTAAGGAGGCTGTTGAAGTCCTGAACCGGTGCTTGGCCGCTGTAACGGACTGGATGAGGGACAACAGATTGAAACTAAATCCAGACAAGACAGAGGTACTCCTGGTCAGTCGAAAGGCCGAACAGGGTATAGGGTTACAGCCTGTGCTGGACGGGGTTACACTCCCCCTGAAGGCGCAGGTTCGCAGCTTGGGAGTGACCCTGGACTCATCGCTGAGCCTGGAACCCCAGGTCTCGGCGGTGGTCAGGGGAGCTTTTGCACAATTAAAACTTGTGCGCCAGCTGCGCCCGTACCTTGGGAAGTCTGACTTGGCCACGGTAGTCCACGCTCTGGTTACATCCCGTTTAGACTACTGCAACGCTCTCTACGTGGGGTTGCCTCTGAAGACTGCCCGGAAGCTTCAATCAGTCCAACGCGCGGCAGCCAGATTGCTAACAGGAGCAGGGTACAGAGATCATACGACCCCTCTGCTACGCCAGCTCCACTGGCTGCCTATCAGCTTCCGGGCACAATTCAAAGTGCTGGTGTTGACCTATAAAGCCCTAAACGGCGCCGGCCCAGTTTACCTGTCCGAACGGATTCTCCCCTACGAACCATCAAGGCTACTAAGATCTTCTGGGGGGGCCCTGCTCTCGGTCCCACCACCTTCACAATCGAGGTTGGTGGGGACGAGGGACAGGGCCTTCTCTGTGGTGGCTCCCCGGCTTTGGAACTCCCTCCCACCAGAGGTTAGATCTGCCCCCTCCCTCCTGACATTCAGGAAATCCCTAAAAACATGGCTCTGGAGGGTGGCATTCGAAGACTGAACCTAGAACCTTCCCTGTGATGACCATGATGAACTGTGACTATGAATTTGTTTTTGACTACGACTGGAGTGACGATTTGGCATATTGTAATGATGTAATGATGATGTTTTTATTGTACTAAGTTGTATTATTTTAATATGTATTGATCTGTAATTGTTGTTTTATATGATTGTATTTGTTATGCTCTGTAAACCGACCTGAGTCCCTCATCGAGGTGGAGAAGGCCGGTATATAAATCTTCTAAATAAATAAATAAATAAATAATCCATTCTGAAACACCAATGTTCTTAGAAATCTCCTGCCACAAAGAAGTTACATTTCCTGACTGCGGCCAGCTTGGCCCAAGGGCTCTACCTCATTCTGAAATACCACTGTACTTAGAAATCTGCTTCCACAAAAAAGTTAAATTTGCTGTCTCCGGTAAGTTTGGCCAAAACGCTCTAACTGATTTTGAAACACTACTGTACTTAGAAATCTGCTGCCACAAAGAATTTACATTTCCTGACTCCGGCCAGCTTTCCCCAAAGCACTAACCCATTTTGAAACACATACTGTACTTAGAAATCTGCTGCCACAAAGAAGTTACATTTCCAGATTCCGGCCTGCTTTGCCCAAGGTCTCTAACCCATTCTGAAACACAACTGTACTTAGAAATCTGCTACCACAAAGAAGTTACATTTCCTGACTCCGGCCAGCTTGGCCCAAGGGCTCTAACCCATTCTGAAAAACCACTGTACTTAGAAATCTGCTTCCCCAAAAATGTTACATTTGCTGACTCCGGTAAGTTTTGGCCAAAGCGCTCTAACCCATTTTGGAACACCACAGTACTTAGCAATTTGCTGCCACAAAGAATTTACATTTCCTGACTCCGGCCAGCTTTCCCCAAGGCACTAACCCATTCTGAAACACAACTGTACTTAGAAATCTGCTGCCACAAAGAATTTACATTTCCTGACTCCGGCCAGCTTGGCCCAAGGGCTCTAACCCATTCTGAAACACCACTGTACTTAGAAATCTGCTTCCACAAAAAAGTTACATTTGCTGACTCCGGTAAGTTTTGGCCAAGGCGCTCTAACCCATTTTGGAACACCACTGTACTTAGAAATCTGCTGCCACAAAGAAGTTACATTTCCTCACTCCAGCCAGCTTGATCCAAGTGCTCTAACCCATTCTGAAACACAACTGTACTTAGAAATCTGCTACCACAAAGAAGTTATATTTCCTGACTCCGGCCAGCTTGGCCCAAGGGCTCTAACCCATTCTGAAAAACCACTGTACTTAGAAATCTGCTTCCCCAAAAATGTTACATTTGCTGACTCCGGTAAGTTTTGGCCAAAGCGCTCTAACCCATTTTGGAACACCACTGTACTTAGCAATTTGCTGCCACAAAGAATTTACATTTCCTGACTCCGGCCAGCTTTCCCCAAGGCACTAACCCATTCTGAAACACAACTGTACTTAGAAATCTGCTGCCACAAAGAAGTTACATTTCCTGACTCCGGCCAGCTTGGCCCAAGGGCTCTAACCCATTCTGAAACACCACTGTACTTAGAAATATGCTTCCACAAAAAAGTTACATTTGCTGACTCCGGTAAGTTTTGGCCAAGGCGCTCTAACCCATTTTGGAACACCACTGTACTTAGAAATCTGCTGCCACAAAGAAGTTACATTTCCTCACTCCAGCCAGCTTGATCCAAGTGCTCTAACCCATTCTGAAACACAACTGTACTTAGAAATCTGCTACCACAAAGAAGTTCCATTGCCTCACTACAGCCAGCTTGGCCCAAGGGCTCTAACCCATTCTGAAACACAACTGTACTTAGAAATCTGCTGTCACAAAGAAGTTACATTTCCTCAATCCGGCCAGCTTGACCCAAGGGCTCTAACACATTCTGAGACACCAATGTTCTTAGAAATCTCCTGCCACAAAGAAGTTACATTTCCTGACTGCGGCCAGCTTGGCCCAAGGGCTCTAATCCATTCTGAAATACCACTGTACTTAGAAATCTGCTTCCACAAAAAAGTTACATTTGCTGACTCCGGTAAATTTGGCCAAAGCGCTCTATCCCATTTTGAAACACCACTGTACTTAGAAATCTGCTGCCACAAAGAAGTTACATTTCCGGACTCTGGCCAGCTTGGCCCAAGGGCTCTAACCCATTCTGAAACACCACTGAACTTAGAAATCTGCTTCCACAAAAAAGTTACATTTGCTGACTCCGGTAAGTTTTGGCCAAAGCGCTCTAACCCATTTTGGAACTCCACTGTACTTAGTAATTTGCTGCCACAAAGAATTTACATTTCCTGACTCCGGCCAGCTTGCCCCAAGGCACTAACCCATTCTGAAACACCACTGTACTTAGAAATCTGCTGCCACAAAGAATTTACATTTCCTGACTCCGGCCAGCTTGCCCCAAGGCACTAACCCATTCTGAAACACCACTGTACTTAGAAATCTGCTGCCACAAAGAAGTTACATTTCCTCACTCCAGCCAGGTTGGTCCAAGGGCTCTAACCCATTCTGAAACACCAATGTTCTTAGAAATCTGCTACCACAAAGAAGTTCCATTGCCTCACTACAGCCAGCTTGGCCCAAGGGCTCTAACCCATTCTGAAACACCACTGTACTTAGAAATCTGCTGCCACAAAGAATTTACATTTCCTGACTCTGGCCAGCTTGCCCCAAGGCACTAACCCATTCTGAAACACCACTGTACTTAGAAATCTGCTGCCACAAAGAAGTTACATTTCCTCACTCCAGCCAGCTTGGTCCAAGGGCTCTAACCCATTCTGAAACACCAATGTTCTTAGAAATCTGCTACCACAAAGAAGTTCCATTGCCTCACTACAGCCAGCTTGGCCCAAGGGCTCTAACCCATTCTGAAACACCACTGTACTTAGAAATCTGCTGCCACAAAGAAGTTACATTTCCTCACTCCAGCCAGCTTGGTCCAAGGGCTCTAACCCATTCTGAAACACCAATGTTCTTTGAAATCTGCTACCACAAAGAAGTTCCATTGCCTCACTCCAGCCAGCTTGGCCCACGTGCTCTAACCCATTCTGAGACACAACTGTACTTAGAAATCTGCTGTCAGAAAGAAGTTACATTTCCTCAATCCGGCCAGCTTGGCCCAAGGGCTCTAATCCATTCTGAAACACCAATGTTCTTAGAAATCTCCTGCCACAAAGAAGTTACATTTCCTGACTGCGGCCAGCTTGGCCCAAGGGCTCTAACTCATTCTGAAATACCACTGTACTTAGAAATCTGCTTCCACAAAAAAGTTAAATTTGCTGTCTCCGGTAAGTTTGGCCAAAACGCTCTAACTGATTTTGAAACACTACTGTACTTAGAAATCTGCTGCCACAAAGAATTTACATTTCCTGACTCCGGCCAGCTTTCCCCAAAGCACTAACCCATTTTGAAACACATACTGTACTTAGAAATCTGCTGCCACAAAGAAGTTACATTTCCAGATTCCGGCCTGCTTGGCCCAAGGTCTCTAACCCATTCTGAAACAACTGTACTTAGAAATCTGCTACCACAAAGAAGTTACATTTCCTGACTCCGGCCAGCTTGGCCCAAGGGCTCTAACCCATTCTGAAAAACCACTGTACTTAGAAATCTGCTTCCCCAAAAATGTTACATTTGCTGACTCCGGTAAGTTTTGGCCAAAGCGCTCTAACCCATTTTGGAACACCACTGTACTTAGCAATTTGCTGCCACAAAGAATTTACATTTCCTGACTCCGGCCAGCTTTCCCCAAGGCACTAACCCATTCTGAAACACAACTGTACTTAGAAATCTGCTGCCACAAAGAATTTACATTTCCTGACTCCGGCCAGCTTGGCCCAAGGGCTCTAACCCATTCTGAAACACCACTGTACTTAGAAATCTGCTTCCACAAAAAAGTTACATTTGCTGACTCCGGTAAGTTTTGGCCAAGGCGCTCTAACCCATTTTGGAACACCACTGTACTTAGAAATCTGCTGCCACAAAGAAGTTACATTTCCTCACTCCAGCCAGCTTGATCCAAGTGTTCTAACCCATTCTGAAACACAACTGTACTTAGAAATCTGCTACCACAAAGAAGTTACATTTCCTGACTCCGGCCAGCTTGGCCCAAGGGCTCTAACCCATTCTGAAACACAACTGTACTTAGAAATCTGCTGTCAGAAAGAAGTTACATTTCCTCAATCCGGCCAGCTTGACCCAAGGGCTCTAACACATTCTGAGACACCAATGTTCTTAGAAATCTGCTGCCACAAAGAAGTTACATTTCCGGACTCTGGCCAGCTTGGCCCAAGGGCTCTAACCCATTCTGAAACACCACTGAACTTAGAAATCTGCTTCCACAAAAAAGTTACATTTGCTGACTCCGGTAAGTTTTGGCCAAAGCGCTCTAACCCATTTTGGAACTCCACTGTACTTAGTAATTTGCTGCCACAAAGAATTTACATTTCCTGACTCCGGCCAGCTTGTCCTAAGGGGTCTAACCCATTCTGAAACTCCACTGTACTTAGAAATCTGCTGCCACAAAGAATTTACATTTCCTGACTCCGGCCAGCTTGCCCCAAGGCACTAACCCATTCTGAAACACCACTGTACTTAGAAATCTGCTGCCACAAAGAAGTTACATTTCCTCACTCCAGCCAGGTTGGTCCAAGGGCTCTAACCCATTCTGAAACACCAATGTTCTTAGAAATCTGCTACCACAAAGAAGTTCCATTGCCTCACTACAGCCAGCTTGGCCCAAGGGCTCTAACCCATTCTGAAACACCACTGTACTTAGAAATCTGCTGCCACAAAGAATTTACATTTCCTGACTCTGGCCAGCTTGCCCCAAGGCACTAACCCATTCTGAAACACCACTGTACTTAGAAATCTGCTGCCACAAAGAAGTTACATTTCCTCACTCCAGCCAGCTTGGTCCAAGGGCTCTAACCCATTCTGAAACACCAATGTTCTTAGAAATCTGCTACCACAAAGAAGTTCCATTGCCTCACTACAGCCAGCTTGGCCCAAGGGCTCTAACCCATTCTGAAACACCACTGTACTTAGAAATCTGCTGCCACAAAGAAGTTACATTTCCTCATTCCAGCCAGCTTGGTCCAAGGGCTCTAACCCATTCTGAAACACCAATGTTCTTTGAAATCTGCTACCACAAAGAAGTTCCATTGCCTCACTCCAGCCAGCTTGGCCCACGTGCTCTAACCCATTCTGAGACACAACTGTACTTAGAAAGCTGCTGTCAGAAAGAAGTTACATTTCCTCAATCCGGCCAGCTTGGCCCAAGGGCTCTAATCCATTCTGAAACACCAATGTTCTTAGAAATCTCCTGCCACAAAGAAGTTACATTTCCTGACTGCGGCCAGCTTGGCCCAAGGGCTCTAACTCATTCTGAAATACCACTGTACTTAGAAATCTGCTTCCACAAAAAAGTTAAATTTGCTGTCTCCGGTAAGTTTGGCCAAAACGCTCTAACTGATTTTGAAACACTACTGTACTTAGAAATCTGCTGCCACAAAGAATTTACATTTCCTGACTCCGGCCAGCTTTCCCCAAAGCACTAACCCATTTTGAAACACATACTGTACTTAGAAATCTGCTGCCACAAAGAAGTTACATTTCCAGATTCCGGCCTGCTTGGCCCAAGGTCTCTAACCCATTCTGAAACAACTGTACTTAGAAATCTGCTACCACAAAGAAGTTACATTTCCTGACTCCGGCCAGCTTGGCCCAAGGGCTCTAACCCATTCTGAAAAACCACTGTACTTAGAAATCTGCTTCCCCAAAAATGTTACATTTGCTGACTCCGGTAAGTTTTGGCCAA